>NC_054474.1:131891224-133091224 GCF_017639515.1 Carcharodon carcharias | reverse complement strand
ATACCCACATTCTTCACCTTCACACATTGATTACTTTTTTGGTCTTTTATAGGCTCTACTCTTTCCCTAGTTATCCTTTTACACTTAAAATGTATTAATAAAACATCTTTGAGTTTTGCTTGATTTTACTTGTGGAATCAACTCGGATACCAACCTAAGTTGGCAGTCGCAGTTTGGGAACTGCAGTTCCCAGCGAGTCCTGGGGCTTCTACGCATGTGCCTGCCAGGCGAATGGCTGCACATGCACAGTTCATTAATTTCACCGTCTTTAAGCCGGAAACCCTCTTTGCGCTTATGTGCAGAAGGAAAAGAAGTGAATCAGCATGGAACTGCAGGTCAGGTGACCTGGAACCGGAACGCCATTAGAAAGTAGTTGTCTCAGGGAGCTGGACACAGGGAGCGGGACTGGGAGAAGGTACTAAAACCAGGAGTGGGACAGAAAGAGGTCCCAGAAGACAGTCCCAGGTAAGGGACAAGGGCAGAGATCAGAAACAGATCCTGTTAAGTAAAATCAAGAGAAAGGGACAGAAAAAAAAGTCTCCAAGCTAAAGAAAGAGCAGCGAGGAGCAGACTCACAAGTGTGAGTGTACTTGGAGATCCAAGGGAAAAGAATCTTGGAAGGCGGGATTGAGACTCTGGAGATGGATCCATGTTCAAACCGTTCAAGTGGGAGTGACATTGGGAAAGCATTCCCAGGTGAGATCTTCAAATGTGGAGATTGGGAATCTTTGTGTGAATGACAGAGTTTCAGTGACACAGAATGGTGAGACAAGTGTCTGGGTGCATTGTTAAGAAAGCCATAGCATCTGCTTTGGTCGCATCTGTCATTTACTTTGGAATGTGGTGTGCCTGAGCACAGTTCACCATTTGGTTCACATGTACTATGTACTTACCCTGCAAAATAGAGATGGTAAATTGTTTTATCATTCCAAATTAGTATCTGTAAAGATATAGCTGCTGTGAGGCAATACTGAATAGTTGAATCATTTTCCTGTGTTTGCATTGAAATCTTTCCAACCTTTTTGTCTGGTGCAATATAGCTCACTTTTCTTGTTTAATAAGTGTTTTATTCTTTGTGTTAAAAGTTCACCAGCAGACTCCTGGGGCTGGATTTTACCATCGGCGAGCGGGGGTGGGGCCACTCGCTGATGTGTAAAGTGACACGCAGTGACGTTGGGCGGAACTCCTAAAGTCACCCCGCCCCATTTAAATTTTCAGGGTGGCAGCAAAATCAGCTGCGCGCCCGCTGACCTGTCAATGGCCAATTGAGGTCATTGACAGATCAATTAAAGTACTTACAGGACCTGCCCGTCCAACCTTAAGGTTGGCGGGCAGGCCTGGAGCCCCGGTGGGAAGTAGAAAAAACATGATACCTCACCCTCAGGCGGGATGAGGTTTCATGTAAGGTTTTAAACATTTTAATAAAGTTTTTTTGGTAATTATGAACATGTTCCAACTCATGTTGTCACATGAGGAGACATGTAAGGGAATTTTTTTTTCTATTTTTAATATTTTTGCACGTACAGCCGATCTCTCTGACACAGCACTTAGCCTCAGGGAGGTGAGTGCACTCTTTCATGTGCATGCGTGAAAGAGCACACTCTCGATTTTAGGCATTCCCCCGCCCGCACAGCAAGCGCAAGGCTCTTCACTGCGGACGTCATGCTTGGCGGGCCTTAATTAGCCTGCCCACGTAAAATGACGCCGCGCCTCTGATCTGGGATGCCGATTGGAAGCACGCCCGCATGCGCCCGCCCATCAACTTTCCCCCCAACGGGGGTAAAATTCAGCCCCTAAGAATATGTTCAGTAACTTTCCTCTATGGTTAAAAAAAAAATCTATTAAGCCAGGCTCCCCTGTGGAATCTGACTTGTTCAGTATTAACATCAGCTGGGATCATAACACTTGCCAATATTCTTTCACGCCCTCTCTTTGCTTCTCTCATTTCCTTCTTGATTTCAACCTTGCTCTTTCTATACTAAACTCGGCTTTCTGTAGCATGGCATTAATGGTGTCTGGCATAAGCTTTCCTTATCTTACCCTATAAGCTCCTTCATGTCCAGGGGGCTCTAGATTTGGTCACCCAACCATTTTTCATTGTGGGAACTTGTTTACTCTGAACCCCTTGAAACTCTCTTTTGAATGTCTCCCACTGCTCTGACACTGATTTACCTATGTTATGGCACAATGGATAATAAATGCTGAGCTGTTCAACCCCAGAGGGAAACTTGAAACAACTGCCACAGCTATTTTACAATTTGTATTTATTTTGCAATACATGCCTTGAATCCAGTAGTAATAAGACCACTGAGTCTTATAGGCTTATTACAAAACTAAATTAAACCTTAATAAATTAAAAAACTGATTTTAAGCACGTACATAAATTTACAACTTACTTCAATTATAACTCCTAGCTCCCTAGTTAATCTAACTCCCAGTTACACCTCCGTTAAGGCAGCAGTAAAACACATGGGTTTTAAAAGACCTGGGCAAAGTAACATGATACCCTGAACAGTCAAATTCAAAGTGAGTTTTCTCCATAAGACCATAAGATGTAGGAGCAGAAGTAGACCATTCGGCTCATCAAGTCTGCCCTGCCATTAAATGAGATCAAGGCTGATCTGCTAGCCCTCAACTCCACTTTCCTGCCTTTTCCCTATAACCTTAATTTCCTTACTGATTAAAAATCTGTCTATTTCAGCCTTGAATATGCTTAACGACCCAACCTATATAGCCCACGGCGATAAAGAATTCTGAAAAATAACTATCCTATGAGAGAAGAAATTCCTCCTCATCTCTGTTTTAAATGGACACCCCCTTACTCTGAGATTATGCCCTCTGGTCCTAGACTCTCCTACAAAGGGAAACAACCTATCAGCATCTACCCTGTCAAGCCCACTAAGAACCTTGTATGTTTCAATAAGGTCGCCTCTCACTCTTCTAAATCCAATGAGTACAGGCCTAATCTATTCAACCTCTCCTCATAAAAAAACTCCCTCCATACCCAGGATCATCCTAGTGAACCTTCTCTGGACTGCCTTGAATGCCAGCATATCTTTCCTTAGATAAGGGGACCAAAACTATTCACGGTGTTCGAGGTGTGATCTAACTAATGCCTTGTATAGTTTTAGGAAGACCTTCCTATTTTTATACTCCATTCCCTTTGAAATAAAGGCCAACATTCCATTTCCCTTGCCTATTACCTGTTAAACTTATTTGGATTCAAGCACAACAACTCCCAAACCCCTTTGTGTTGTAGCCTTCTGTAGTCTTTCTCCATTTAAATAATATTTAGCTCCTCTATTCTTCCTGCCAAAGTCCATAACATCACATTTTTCCACATTATATTCCACCTGCCAAGCTTTTGTCCACTCACTTGACCTGTCTATATCCCTCTGTAGACCCCTTGTGCTATCCTTAATACTTGCATTCCCACCTATTTTTGTGTTATCCACAAACTTGGTGATAGTACATTCACTTCCCTCATCTAAGTCATTAATATATACTGTACATAATTGAAGCCCTAGCACTGACTCCTGTGGCACTCCACTAGTTACAGGTTGCCATCCTGAAAATGCTCCCCTTATCCCAGTCTCTGTTTTCTGTTAGTTAGCCAATTCTCTATCCATTCTAATATATACACCATGGGCTCTTATCTTATTAATTAGCCTCATGTGTGGTACCTTTTCAAATGCCTTTTGGAAATCCAAATATATTACATCTACTGGTCCCCCTTTATCTATCCTACTTGTTACCTCCTCAAAGAATTCTAATAAATTTGTTAGGCATGATTTCCCCTTCATGAAGCCATTCTGACTCTGCTTGATTAGATTATGTATTTCTAAATGCTCTGATACTACATCCTTTATAATAGGCTCCAACATTTTCCCAGTGACAGATCTTAAACTAACTGGCCTATAGTTACCTGTTTTTTTGTCTCCCTTTTTGAATAAGGGTGTTACATTGGCCATTCTCCAATCCTCTTACTTTTCCAGAATCTAACAATTCTTGGAAGATTACTACCAGTGCATCCCTTATCTCTGTAGCTACTTCCTTTAATATTCTAGGGTGCAACCCATCAGGTCCTGGGGATTTATCGGCCTTTAGCCCCATTAGTTTCCCTAGTACTTTTTCACCAGTGATAGATATTGTATTTATTTCCCCCTCCCTACTTTTGCCCCTTGATTATTTAGTATTTTTGGAATGCTATTAGTATCTTCTACCATTAAGGCTGAAGCAAAGTACTTATTCAATTCCTCTGCCATTTCCTGGTTCCCCATTATTATTTCCCCAGCCTCATTCTCTAAGGGGCCTATGTTCATTTTGGCCTCTCTCTTCCTTTTTTACATATTTGAAGAAGCTCTTCCTGTCTGTTTTTATATTACTTGCTAGTTTATCCTCAAAGTTTATTTTCTTCCTTTTTTTTGGTCATCTTTTGTAGGTTTTTAAAACTTTCCCAATCCTCTGGCTTATCACTAATCTTTGCCACATTGTATGTTTTTTTTTCCCTTCTAATTGATACTGTCCTTAACTTCCTTGATTAATCATGGTTTGTTTATCCCCTTCCTTGAATCCTCCTTCCTCACTGGAATATATCTTTGTTGACAATCATGAACTATTTTCTTAAATGTCTGCATTTGTTCATCAACTGTCTTTTCCACTAAACTGCTTTCCCAGTCCACTCTGCACTTATTCCATTGTAATTACTCTTACGTAGGGTTAGCACAGTTGTTTCTAACCCAAATTTCTTACTCTCAAACTGAATGTTAAATTCTACCACATTATGCTCACTATTTCCTAAGGGATCCTTTACTCTGAGATATTTTATTAAACCTGCCTCCTTACACATTACCAGATCCAAGATAGCCTGACCTCTGGTTGCATTCACAACATATTGTTCTAAGAAACTGTCCTGAATACACTCTATGAATTCTTGCTTGTGTCTACCTCTGCCAATTTGATTTTCCCAAACTACATGAAGATTAAAGTCACCCATGATTAATGTGTTGCCTTTTTTTTTACAATGCCTCATTACCTTCTGATTTATTCTCTGTCATATAGTATAGCCACTGTCAGGGGGTCTTTAGGCTATTCCTGCCAGTGTCTTCTTCCCCTTGTTATTTCTTACCTCCACCCATATGGATTGTACATCTTCCGATCCAAGATCCTTTTTTGCTATTGTACTTATTCCATCTCATATCAACATAGCTACCCCACCACCCTTTCCTTCCTGCCTGTCCTTTCGAAAAGTCACATACGCCTGAATATTTAGTTCCCAGCTTTGTTCTCATTGTAACTGCATCTCCGTAATGGCTATAAAATCAAACCCATTAACCTCTATTTGTGCCATTAATTCATTTATTTTGTTCTGAATCCTACATGCATTTAAGTAAAGGGCCATTAATTTTGCCTTTTTACCCTTTGACCCTATTTGCTATTTTTTTTTTATAAATTCTGTCCCTACCTGTCACACTCAGGGTATCACCACCTAAACAGCTGCCCTGCAATGCTGCCATATCCTTTTGCTTTGTAAGCCTACATATCCCCTTTCCAGAACCCTTCCCCCTCCACTCTCTTTAGTTTAAAGCCCTCTTACAGCCTTTGTTACTCAGTTCGCCAGGACACTGATCCCAGCACGGTTCAAGTGAAGCCCATCCCACCAGAACAGCTCCCTTCTACCCCAGTACTGGTGCCAGTGCCCCAAGAACTGAAACCTATTCCTCCCACACCAATCTCTGAGCCACACATTTAACTCCTTGACTGTATTTACCCTATGCCAGTTTGCCTGTGGCTCAGGTAGCAATCCTAAGATTATTACCTTGGAGGTTCTGCTTTTTAATTTAGCTCCTAACTGTTCAAAGTCTTTTGGCAGAACTGCCTTTCTAGTCCTATCAATGTTGTTGGTACCAACATGGATGACGACAACTGGATTCCTCCCTCCCACTCCAAGTTCCTCTGCAGCCCTGAGGAGATGTCTTTAACCCTGGCACCAGGCAGGCAACACAGCCTTCAGGACTCACACTCATGGCTGCAGAGAACAGTATCTATCTCCTTAATTATTCTGTCCCCTACTACTATTACTATGCTCCCATTTCCTCCCCCCTCTTGAATGGCTCCCTGTACCATGGTGCTATGGGTAGTTCGTTCATTCTCCCTGCAGTCCCTGTTCTCATGCACACAGCTTGCAAGAACCTGGTAAATGTTGGGCTGTTGCAGGGCCAAGATTCCTCGAACACTAGCCGCTGGGTCCCCATTCCTGCTTCACCTGCAGTCACACCCTCCGGTCCCTGATCACAGACCAAATTTGAATCACGTAATCTGAGGGGTGTGATTGCTTCCTGGAGCAAAGTGTGCAGGTAACTTTCCCTCTCCCTAATGTGGTGCAATGTCTGCAGCTCAGACTCGAGCTCCTTAATTCAGATCCGAAGTTTCTTGAGCTGCAAACACTTGGTACAGATGTGTTTGCTCTGGATCACCTTGCCATCCAGCAGTCTCCACGTGCTGCAGAAGCAACACATCACCCATCCTGTCATCGCTGTTGTAATTTATTCAATTTATTAATGATTACTCTAGTACCCCCACTCTTCACACTTTGTTGCAATTATCTTTTTGACACACCAGTATCGATCTTATACTTAACAAGCTATCTTTAAGAAAAAGAAAAAAAAAGACTAGAGATCTAAACATAAAATAAAGACTTTACTTTTTCTTTAAAGACTAGAAATACTCACCAATCCTACTCACCAATCAGCTGTGTTTTATTCCTCTCACGCTCTTTAATGATCTCACACTCTTCTCTCACTCTTTCACCATTAAAGGCCCTGCTTTTCTCACACTCTCTCACTGTAAATGGCCACGCTGTTTCTCTCACACTCCCTCTCTTCAGTTCGTGTAAGCAGCAACTTGAGGCTTAGAGGCTGGAAGCTCTTACACATAACCTCATCTTCTTTATATGGGTTTCTGCACTTTTAATGTAAACCCCATTGTCCTAATATGTCTTTTCAACTCTACTTTTCTAGTAATAAAAATCTTTCATAGTACCAATTTTATCAGTAAGCTTTGGGAAAAAATAAACACACTGTTTGGCTTCTTCTGCTAAGTGTAACATTTCACCACCTCTTTTGAAATTCAGATTACACTGGTTTATCTAAAATGCAAATTTTCCCTTCACAGCTCACATTCTAAAACTTCAGTCATGTTTAACTAATTAACATTTCAAACCTAGCTTCTCTTCTGATACATCAAAGCCTTCAGACCATCTGTCTTTAATTCAATTAAGCCCCACACACACAGACACAGACACACACGATTCCTACCTTACAATAAATTCCAATAACATTATGAAAATTATTATATTTTCCTGACACCTTCAAGTAGCTGTCTCCAGTCCACTTTTACTAAATCACCTCTCAGCTTAATAAAATTGACCTTGCCCTAATTTAGAACTTTAACTCCTCATTTATCTTTATCCTTTTCCTGAATTATGTTAAAACTAACTAAATTATTATCACTACCATCAAAATTCTCTTCCATTGTCACTCCTTCCATCTGCCCAGCTTCATTTCCTAAAGTTTAGTCCAGAACTGTACCCTCTCTTGTCGGACTTATTACATACTGACCAAAAAAATTCTCCTGAATGCACCTTAAGAATTATGTTCCCTCCATTCCTTTCACACTAAAATTATACCAGCTCATATTGGGGTAGTTAAAATCCCCTATTATTACTGCCCTACTGTTTTTTTTTTTCACTTTTCAGAGATTTGCCTACATCTTTGCTCTTCTATCGCCCTCTGACTGTTTGTGGGTTGAAAGTACACTTCCGTAGTGTGACTGTCCCTTTTTTGTTCCTAAGCTCAATCCATATGGCCTCAATTAATGATACTTCTAATATAACACCCCTCCTCACAGCTGTAATTGGTTCACAAACCAGAATTGCCACTCTCCCTCCCTTTTTACCCCCTCTCTATGTTGTCTGAAAACCCTGTAACCAGGAATGTTGAGCTGCCATTACTGTCCCTCTTTAAGCTGTGTTTCTGTAATAACTATATTATACAGGCATGTTTCAACCTGTGCGCTTAGAACATCTGCTTTATTTGCTAAATTTTGGGTTATTAGACTTGGGTTAGAAGCCTATGTCATCTCCTTGAAAGAGCTATTGAACTTATCATACTCCCCTGCTCTTTTCCATTGCCCAACACATTTTGTTGCCTGTTGTGAAGGAAGTATATTGATGAGCATGCCTAAACATGGCATCAGTGAAGACCCTTGTGCAATGATGTGCTGTGGGCTGGGTGATCCCACTGAGGTTTTCACCGGCAGCCTGGATTGAGTCGGAGGCAAAGAAGGTCAAGGCAACCATGACTTTAAAGCCCAAAGGCATTGGGCGGTCACCCACACCATTAGAGTCTATCTCAGCTGTCAGCATGTTACATAGGGATGTGACAGTCTCTCGTGAAAGGTGAAGTCTCTGGAGTCATCATCGCTCTGTCACTGCAGATAGGACATTCAGGCCTTGTAAACTAGGATACAGCCTTTGCCTACATCTACATGCCTGCTGCTGCCTCCTTTCTGCAGCCCCTCACTCCTCAGCTTCTGCAGGACTACGGCAGTCCCACTTTGGCCACATAAAATTCAGCCCCAAGTGCTTATCCAATTCCCTTTTGAAAGTTATTCTTGGACCTGCTCCTGCTACTTACCTTTAATTTGAATTCTCTAGTTCCTGATGCATTTTATTGGAAACTGTACCTACTCTATTGGAACCAGTCATAATTTGAAGAACTCTATTAAATCTCCCCTTCACTTGCTCTGTTCTATGGAAAACAGACACATCTTCAAAATAATGATAATGAAGCTTGAAGCTTCTCAAGAACCACTGACTGAGATTTTTGTTTTATTTCATTGTCTAAAATGATCTGCTTTAAGTCAAATGGCCCAAGTTCCCACAACAGTTGTTTCTGGAATTCAAATTTTGCCCAAGTATTATATCCTCCCTTTTTGTTTTCTTCTGTTGCCTTCCCTTCTGCAGCTCCCTTACACCAATATTCACTAATCCCTCACTCACATTTATTCACTTATCTCAGTTTTTTCCAGCAGATTTGTGATGGAACATAATGACAGTATTGTAATCTTGGGAGAGAGAACTTGTATTTATGGGGTGTGTTTCACATCCTCAGCCTGTATGAAGTGCTTCACAGCCATGCAATTATTTTGAGTATAATCACCGGTGTAATGCAGGAAAATGTGACAGCTAATTGCACACAGCAAAGTTTTTCAAATAGTGCCTGTGACCAAATAAGCTGATTTTAGTGATGTTGCCCAGAACACAAGAAAAACTCCCTTATCTTCCCATGAAATATTCTGCATCCACCTGAGCAAGCCCGCTTCAGGGTTTAATGACTTTAAGGCTTTACTGCAACATCTCATCTGAAAAAATGGTACTTCTGGCAATGCCACTCTCCTTCAATGTTGTAATGAAATATCAGTGTAGATTGTGTGCTGAAATGTGCACAATGGATCCCTGGCTCAATTCTGAGGCAAAATTATCACTGAGCCAAGGTTGGCACAAAGGTTAAAACATTTTGAAATTTCAACTACACAATGCCAGATCAAAGAATCTAATGTGTGGAACCAAAACAAACATTTCACACTAAACACAGCTTTTCATAAAGATTTTATATCTGTCAATCTTGTTAATAATTCCAATCCCAAATGCTTGATATATACTCTTTTGAATCAACTATATAGCTCAACTGCCCTAACATATTTCTATCTAGTAAAACAAATCTATTTTAAGAAGTCCGCTAGTAACATTTCTTACGTGCTTACCTCAATTAAACTTATTTTTGATAAAGCTTCCCAGCTACAGGCTTTAATCAAAAGCCATGAAAATATAATTGTATCTTGTCATTGCCCTGAATTGATTGACATTAACTTGGATTACCATCACAACTTGAAACTACATTTCATTTTCTCTTCTCCTTAACCCCATCATTATTTTAATGAACATTAGAAACTCTCATTGTTTATGTAAACCAATATGAACCATTAAAGCAGAGAAGGATCATTTATTTATAATAAGCATTGTGCTTTTATTGTAAACAGGTAATAGCAGATGGGGGAGGCCTCAAAGCCTGCCTGGAGCAATTCCCCCCTCGGTCTGCTGCCAGAAGGCTGCTTCCAGGCTGCCAGCCAGTACCCAATGCCAGTACCTGATTCCATTTGGCTTCTGATAATTGGCAATTAATACCTCAGTTGGCTACCTGCTACTTGTGGGAGGGTACCCGCCCACTCTCGATCCTGCCTTCAGTAAAATGGCCCAGTGAGTAGGATGGTGCTGGCAAACCAGCATGAGGTCCGACTGCATATTCATGTGCCCAACACCTCTGTTTATGGGGGCAAAAAATCTGCCCAAGGAGACAAATGTTGCATCTTTGAAGATGCTTGTCTGACCGCTCCTTAACAGAGGCATTACTCATTGATTTATGTTTGTAAAACACAATAGGCTAGGTTTTTAAAAAAAAAACGCACCTGCAATTGTAGATCAAACAACATGGTCTGTGCTTATAGACCATGGAACACAAGCATTTTGTGTTCAAACCAGATAACTGTTGCATAACATAATCTAAAATACAAGTGAAGAGTCAGTAGTTAAGGTCCATTTGTCTTACGATGTACATCACGGCATGACTGCCTTTTAATGATGGTGGAGTATCTTGTATGAAAGCAATTTTAGTTGTCAATAACAAAATATTGTTCTCTTCCTGCTCCTTACATTAGGCTTTCTATTGCAGTGAATAAAAAATGATAAAATACATCACATCCAAAAGATTCATACGCCATAAAATTTCTACTTGAGTGGACAGTGTTTCTTACTATCCTTCAGTCTTCTATCCAACTTAATATATTGAAAGATTGCCGATTTGAAAGTCCCCAGATAAGTATGTGCAACTAAAAATCCATTTCCATCTTTCTCATTGATAATTCAAGACACATACACTGGTATTCTTAACTGCTGCCATTGACTATACCCCTGTTTTTAGGAAAATCTTGATTCCCCTTCAGATCTGATTTAATAAAGGACAAATTTGCTGACATTGGTGTGACCCCTCCATCACATCCCTTCTTACCCCTCTGTTAAACATTCTGTCTCATTTGGGTATGGCTACAAAGATTCTAACTTACCCTTCGGTATTTCATTTCAAGCTCCAACATTGACCATCTTGAATTGCTCTTCTTTGTCTCTTCTTAGGCAGCTCCTCGGGACCAAGGATGACTTTTCTCCTCTCCGGAATTCTGGGTCCTGATGTGACTAAAAAGTCCAAAGCTGGATCCGCACACCCTGCTACAGGTGTGGTAGGTAGCCTTTAATGAGGCCGGTGGGTGGGATGCTCGGATTTTGGAACGCTCCTTCTGCTGTTTGCTCTTGGCCTCCACCTGGGCCTGTCAGAGAGGTTTGAAATGGTTGGCACCTTCGGGATGCTTCTTCTCCAATTTGAGAAGACTCAAGCAGGAGATTCCCACACATCAGTGGGAATGTTGCATTTTTTCAAGGATGCTTTGAGGACATTCCTGAAACATTTCCCCTGCCCTCCTGATAACCATTTGCCATGATAAATCTCTGAATAGCAAGCTTGTTTTGGGAACATTGTGTCAGGCATGCGGACAGTGTGACCCACCTGTCTTGAATCTTGAATCGCACATGAAGAATAACTACCTGGATGAGATTTCAGAGGACTGTCATTACCCAGTGAACCTTAACCTGGAAGGAACCAGCAGCTTGGGGAGAAAAGGGAGGAGGAAAATCTTCATTATAAATGAAGCAGAATTTGACTGAAATGAAAACCCTGGCTCTTGTAAAGTTACAAAGAAAGAACTTGCATTTGTCAAATCTCAGGACATCCCATCCCAAAGTGCTTTCCAGCCATTGCAATACTTTAATGAATTGCAGTGCCTGTTATAATGTAGGAAACATGGTAGCTAATTTTTGCACAGCAAGAATTCACAAATAGCAATGAGGTTTATGAACAAATAATCAGGTTTCTATTTTAGTGATATTGTTGTGGGATACATATTGTTCAGGACACTGGGGAGAACTCCACTGCTTTTCTCCAAACAGAGCTATGGGATCTACCTGCAGGGCAAACGTGGCCTCGGTTAAACGTCTTTTCCAAAAGACAGGAGACTCAAGTACTGCAGTGCCTAGATTATGTGCTTAAATATCTAGACTGGAGACTTTTATGTCTTGAATAAATGAGTTTTTGGGCCAACCGAACTCTAACTCCACGTCTTCCTATGTTCTCCTCAATTGCTGCTTGCAATCAATAATGACAGAGAGACTGATATAGGAATAAACAGTGATGGTTTATTGAGATATAGGGCAGAGCACCAGATCATACGTGCTCACTCAGAAACCTCTAGAACTAGACTTACAGTTTGCAGTTGCCCGCACTGTATAGTGATTCTTCAGTGCTGTCACATGATCAGTACGCTTGCATTCTCTTAAAGGGTCAGGGTACCTCACTTTACTACAGGGACTGAATGCATGATCTTCTGACTCAGGGTTGAAGGTTCTTCCACAGCAACCAGCCCCAATGCACAATGAATGAAGTGTGCTGTATTTGAAACCTATTGCACCAGGCTAAACGCAGCAAAAAATATTAAGAGGAAAAGTGAAGTAACAGAATGGAAAGAATTAATCTGACAACCAGATTCACAATTGGAATAAATGTGTTGTACACATCACTGTGTTCAAAATTAAATCCTTGGCCATCAGTGAAACTAAGTCTTGAATGCACAGGGAAGAAATTAATTATTGTTCCGGTCATCAATTAATAACTTTGCTGCAGGGTTTGTAACAATTCATTTATTTTCACAAATGCATTATCCTGAAATGCATGTTCAAAATACATGGTCTATTTATTTGATGTGATTCCCAAAAAGAAAAGCATCTTAGCTGAGGATTTAACTCCATGTTGGCCCATCAGCATTTGCTCCAGTTATAACCACAGCTTGTAGCAGAGCATTCTAAGATTGATGTTGCAGGGTAGTCAGAAATATATTTCTTAGACTGAATAGTTGAAGTATGATATAAATACTTGAATGGGAATGACTTACAGTACTATAGGGAAAAAAAGCAAGGGAGAATAACTAATTGGATAGCTCTTTCAAAGACTGGCACAGTTACAAAGGGACAAAATGGCCACCATCTGTGCTGTATCATTCTATCATTCAATATCGTTGCTGTGTATGCAAATACCTCCAACATTGGTCACAAAGGAGAAAAAGACAGCTGTTATAAAATAATGGTGTTGCAGGCAAGTTAAAATCCTTCTTGGAAATTTAAACCCTGAACTTCAAGAATGGGAGCTTTGCCTTGGACTGCTGTGAGCGCTGCAAACCAGCCTGCTCAGAATTACCTGACATTATCAAACTGCTGCTTTCTGTATTACCCTCCAATGCCAAGGATTATCCCACACCAACACCATGCATACAACTTAAATGGGGCAAAAGTGAGCAGTAAAATAGTCCAGCTTTAAATCAGGCATTGTCACCACTGAAGATTAATGCCTTTTCAAACATCAGAAATAGAAAAACATTGAAGCTTCACACACAAGAAAAGAAGGTAACCTTTTTGTCATTGTTGACAGGGTGCAGGCTTTATTTTATTAGTTCATGGCATGTGGGCATGGCTGCAAGGCCAGCACTTATTGTCCATCCCCAATTGCCTCAAAAAGACTGCCATATATGTAGAATTTTTCAACTGACTTTAAAGATCACGGAACCCCAATTTACATATCATGTAACTTATGCTTTAACTTCTAGGATCTTTTATATCGGCTGAGCCAAATTCTCCTGGACTGAGGTAAAATTAGCATCAACTAGTAGAAATTCTAATTCACTAATTGTTCTGCACACTAGTGAGAGGGGCTTTTAGTTCAACACCAATCTATTGTAAATGTTGCTCGAAGGCCTCTCTGATGAGTGCTGTATCTGTGTGTGAGCGCTGAAGGGAAAAGACAAAGAGCCAAGGGTTCTGGTAAATACACTATTTGGGCTCTTTCATTTGGTCTTTGGATGCAGAGATGGCCCGCCTACACAACAGCATTTCTTTCCTCCTTAAAGGAAAAGGGAATGCCTACTCCGGTCAAACCCAAGTGGCAGCAGTCCAGAGGAGAACAACCAATCAGTCAAGAGAAGCAAGAGTTGGTTTGGTGAGCTGTGCCAGAAGTTCCACTGCCATATGTCACAATCAAAGATGAATAGCTGAAGATTATTTTTAACATATCTCAAAACTAACTAGTTTGGGTAATTTTACATATCAATAAATTTTACTCAAGTGGAACCAAACCAGCTGTTTAATGGATATGGGAGATTTATTTCTAAGTTACTATATTCAAGATGCTCCTCAGTTTTTTCAAAGAAATTATTGGATCGGCACCTCAAAGTCCGTAAACAGATGGCAACTCTTAACATTCGGCAGTAAGGCCTCTGAATAATGCAGTAACAACCATGGATAGCCCTATTAGCAGCAATTGCTTGTTCTTGTCAGTTTTAAATGGTGAGACTAAAGGATCTTCATCGTAGAAGTGACAGATTAATAGAATTAAATTTCACAAAACCAAATCGACTCTAAGTGACACCTAAATTTATACATTTGAGAACTTCCATCATGACAGGCCATCTGTGCATAATGTAACTTCCAACAGTCCATGTAACACTTCAGACTTATCATGTGAGCTTACTTAGTGGAGCCAGTCAAAAAAAGAACATGACACCAAAATTTAGAGAAACCTGTACTCTTGACAGTAACTGGCAATTTTTGTCTATGAAGTTAAGCCTTTGCCTAACTCAATTAGCAAATATAACCAATGCCACCTAATAATAAAGTCAAATGGTGACATGGTAGCAATGTCGCTGGAATAGTAATCCATTGACCCAGGCTAATGCTCTGGGGACAGCAGTTCAAATCCCACCATGTAAGTTTGTGGGATTTAAATTTAATTAGTTAATAAAAGATCTGTAATTCGAAGCCAGTCTCAGTAATGGTGCCATGAATCTATCATCAATTGTCCTAAACACCCATCTGGTTCATTAATGTCCTTTAGGGAAGGAAATCTGCTGCCCTTACTTGGTCTGACGTACATGTGACTCCGACCACTGAAATGTGCTTGACTCTTAACTGCCCTTTGAAATGGACTAGCAAGCCATTCCATTGTAGCAATTATGGATGGGCAACAAATGCTGGCCTTGACATGGACACCAACATCCAACGAAAGAATAATAATAAAAACAGCGGAAAAAGATAGGATAAGAGAGGAACATCCAATCTTGAAGTTGACCAACTGATGCTTTACAAGCGTGTATTTTTGAGGAAATTTTATGCTATTCCCTGAATGACATGGATGGCAAGAAGCTGTATTATTGCATTTTTAATATGCAAACATATCCTCTGGCACTTAAGCATGAGCAGACCAAACTGAATTAGGAGTGACCAAGGGAGAATGACAAAAAGTTTGATTTTAAAGGTGAATCTTAAAAGTGGTTCTTAAAATAGGGGAAGGAAATGGACTAGCATTTAAAAGATTGAATTCCAGAGGATGATGTCTAGCCAGCTGATGGCACAGCCCTCAATGGTAGAGTTAAGTCAGAAGGTGTACAGGAAGCTGGTGTCAAAGGAGTTCAGAGTTAGCTGGAACTACATGGTGTGAGGAAGTTACTGTTATTCTAGTCCCAGGGTAAATGTAATCAGTAAAATAATTTATCTAAATTTTAATATTACCATAATTGGGAAGACAATTAAATTTAACATACAGTTAAAGCTAAATGTAGTATTCAAATTAAGAAGGGGTAGATAGTGGAAAACAGTTTAATCAAGGCATGGGTTAACACTGCAAAGACAGGGGTGAGAATAAGGCAGAAAAATAAACAGCAAAGCGGGACAAATAATACATGTAGATTGAGGCGATAGGATGGTGCAAGAGGGTGGTAGAACAGAGAGAGCATAGGCAGGATAGAATAAACAGGCTAGAGGAGAAAAATTACAGCTCTGATTGGAAGGAGAGGGGAGATCAAAGGCCGCTAGTGCAAATCCAGAGCTGTGTTGGAAGCTAACGGACACTGTAACAAGTGGCAGAAATACTGTCAAGAGGAAGGGGGTCAGGGAGGGAAAGCAAATTGGAGGTGGGGGGGTAGTGGGGAACATGGCAAAATAAGGAGAGGACAAGGACAGGGAATAGAGATGGAAGGGAGCTGGAGGAGTGATCAGGAGAGACCACAGAAAAGATAAGCAAACTTTTATGGAATAGTGAGAAAAGGCACAAAATAAGTCAAGTTGGTTAAAGTGAGTGATATAGGAATTGAATTGAATTGAAAGAGAATGGCGTCAAATTTAAGACGCATTAATAAATTGAGAGCATGCTTGTATAATCAGTAAAAAAATAAATAAAGGCCTTGCTTTGATGAGAATAAATGACTGAGGAATCACTGGTAAAAATTAATTAAAAATGTGGGCTCCACTGAAAAAATTACTTCGACCCTGATCTTCCATGGTCCGGATAGTCAGAGACCGGATAGTCATGCCCCAGGAGATGTGCTACGGAATTCCACGGAAGTCCCAACGCAATGACTCAATGGGAATTATTTGGGAAGTTTGAATTTCCGATGGGCAGTTCCCCTGCTCCCTGGGACCCGCTAAGAAAGTCTCCAGTAGGAGACTTTGGATGGTTACGACTTACTTACCTGGGTCGTTATTCAGGAAATGGTAGATAGAAAAAAAAACTAGTCTAACTGTTGGGTAGCTATACAAACCCCCCCCCCCCCCACCAATCACTCACACTGATCACCCTGACTATGCCCCTGAACCCCCTGACTCCCCAAGTAGCCCCAACCCAACCTGAAAATCCCTTGACCCAATCTGACTAGCCCCCAACCCATCCATCCACTCACCCATCTACCACTCTACCAACATCACCACTTCTCACCTCAACCACCTGCCACCCTACCCACCTCATCCACCTGCCACCCTGAAACCCTACCTACCTCACCCATCTGCCACCTCACCCACCTAATCACCACACCCACCTGCTATCTATATACCTATCACCCTACCCCATTACCCACTACCTTACCCACCCTACCCTCCTTTGCACCCTACCTCCTAATCCACATACCTTATCCACCCTAACCCATCACCCATTTACCTTACCATCCCCTTAACCACTTGCACTACACACTTACCTTCTCTCTGTAGCTGTTTTCAAAGCAGCTTTGGGACATTTAAACTTGTTACTTACCGGAATACAGTAGCTAGTGGCGTACAAAGGGGGCATGGCTTCCATGAGGATTTTCTGTGCTGCTCCCTACGAGGTTGGTTGTGAAGGATCATCCATTGGAAGATCGCTCAGAAAAATTTGGAGGAAGGTAAGTGTGTATTTTTTTGTCTGTTCAGGGTGGAAAATAGGGGTTTTCAATCCTGATTGGAAGATCTGGGTCATGAAATTTGGGATTCCACTGGGGAAATTTATCAAGTACAAAACTGTTAAGACACCGATTGGCAGATCTGGGGAGAACACCATGAAGTGCATCTTATCCCTTTTTTGGATACAAGGGATCTGTTGCAAATGGCAGTAGCAGAAACAGTGTCACAGAATCTCATGAGCAATGATGTGGCTGGCACTCAAGCAAGGGCAAAATGATCTGGCAGTCATTCAACAAGTGATAAGAGAAGAGGAACATATCAGCAAGTGGCAATACTGCCATTATAAAGGAATTGGAAAACAGAGTGGGGTCCTAGAACGGAACCCAAACTACTTAGAAAGATCAGGAATGGGGCAAAAACATGCATTTGTCAATCCTGAGGTAAGCATATGATTTGCCTTTATCATGATGTCTGGCACTCTGCAGGGAATGTACTGTGGTGAGTGTCAAGTACCTGAGTTACAACTGACATAAAAAGTGTGAGTTCAGCTGATTGATGGTCACATAACATTAGTTAGCATAAAATTACACTCACTGCTCCACTTACAGTACAATTACATTACTTTGCTACAAGTGTTCATCATTCATATTATATAATAAATGACACAGTGCTGGCTAATTATCATATGGACAAAGTCATTAAAACATCAACAAATAGTCATGTCAACAAGATAAATAATGAAGATTATTTTATTTCATTGTTCTTTGTATACTTGCAGTCACATTCTAGCGGGACCTCTTCAGTGACTGCATTGAACATCCAGATCTTATCATAATTTCCAACCTGTCCTGTTCTGAACTTATGAAAATCGAATTGACCTCAAATATTTTCCCAAAAAAGGCATGAACAAAACCTCAAATTACCATAAGCATTTATGAGATTGGAAGTCAAATAAGCAATGATTACTATAATGGGGGACTCTTCAAGGAAAATGAAAGCATGATTAAGACTGAAATTGAATCTGAATACAAAGGTTTTACAGTAGCAGTGATGTCTTAATTTGAACATCACGATTGGTCAAAGTTATTTTGAACTGTAGCACTCTACATACAAGGCACAAAACTGCCGCTTCCTCTTTATGTAATCTCTAAGTGTAACAAAATTCACTTACACAGATCATTTTGGAATATATTTCCTCAGAGATTCTCCCACTCTGTTAAGGCAAACTCACTGAAAGCACGGCAAAATCATTAATGGGCATCAACAGGGTTTTCAACCTATTACAGCTACTCAGGGCGGCCCAGAAGATATTTTCTGATTTAACAATTAACATTTGCTGATAAGTGAATTTCCCAGTGGCCATCGTAATGACCTGCGACAGCACAAGGTGTGGCAGGAGCTGAGCCTGCCAAGAAAACTCAGCAACCCAATGGCAACAGTGTGTACTTGACCTTCTTACCTGGGCTTAGTTATCAACATTTAAACTCGATATATTCAAAATGGTCAGAGCAGTTATCTGTAAAGTGTTGAATTTAACCAATCTTGGACAACACTAGAATAAAGTTTTATTAATTTCCCAAAAACTAGACAACACCGATATAAACCTACACCTAGGATAAAGCCACCCCAGAGGCACTAAGTTCAAAACAAATTTGAGTCCCTTAAGTGGGAAAATAGCTGATCCTATTTTACTTTACATAGCAGATATCTACTGCAATGGGCAGAGGGTGTTTTGTGGGGGAATCGAAATACAGGACGAGAGTAAAGGATCAAGAAATATATAAACACTGAATCAGTTAATGAGTGACTTTTTGAAAAAAAATGAATTCCCCCAAGTGTTCCCAATAAGGCCTTAATGGAGCACTAGAACTGAAGAGAAATAGCAGTTCTATAAATATCAACATTAAGTGCATAATTTTTTGCAGCTTTAACATTTAAATTGCGCACATTCCTTATTCTTAACATTTTTAATGTCAGCCACATAGTCCAAGGATAAAAATAATGTTGGGATGCGAGCCAATGGAAAATATCATGAAGCAAGGTTAAGCGGTTTACTAACAAAAAGTCTGACAGCAGCCAAGACCAGTGACTGTCACACTTTCCTCCTTCAGGCTTCACTGACATAATAGCACAAAGGAAATGTCTGCTGTTGCACAACTACTATTCCTTCAGTCAATACTTTTCATCCCCCTTTCCTCTTCCTTGTCGTGACAATCATTCCTCCTCATTTTTAGCCCTATCCTGAATCGACAGATCATAATTTCTGTACTTAGGAAATGACACGCGGTGACTGATATTACAGCCAAGTTATTAAATCAATATGTATACACTTAAGATTAAAGGTAACTGTTTTATTACAAAAATGAAATGATCAATCAGACGACAGATGCCTGTGTTAAAAAATACAGCAATTTAAAACTGTGATTGAAAGAAGTGATGACAATCTGAAAACAACAATTTTCAGATGAAGAGGGAAAATTTCTGGGGTTACCAACGTAAGGTATGACTGAGAAAAATGAGGCCCTTCAGTCTTCGTTAAATTATCTATTGGCTTCTTTACTGCTGGTCTCAACACAAGCACGAGCCTCCAGTCAGTCATTTCTAGCTATTTTCCGCAAGCTTGATACTATTTATATGATAGTCTGACTATTATTTGTACCTCAGAGCCTTGCACAGTTCTCAAAAGATCTCAGCTTGCACATCTTGATTATGTTTGTCATACCTAGCTGGGGACCTATGCAACAAATAATTCAAAATGATCCTTAACAAGGAATCAGATCATGTAGTTCAGTGAAAGACATCCAAGGTGATTGGCATTGTTGGGCAGTAACTTTGATTGACTGCTATTTATAGGGTTAAAATCAAGGTCTGACATGTGTCAACAGGATAGGACCTATTATTCACTTTAGTCCCGCTAATGGACAGCACTGTAGCCATGAGCTTTCAATTATGTGCCGATCATTAGTTGCACTGGTTCGGCGGATGAGTTAATCTAAAGCAAACAAATATACTGTGCTAGCTGGCAAAGGCTCCTTAGTCACATTTCGCCACTTCAGATATGAGTGACTGTGTTTCAGGGATAAATATGAAAAGCAATACAGGATAAAGTTCAACTCCTTTGACTTTTCATGATGAGCAATAAAGTTTGCAGCTGCTATAAATACATTGTTTAGAATGGGCACCCTTTTCCTGCCTAACGTTGAATAATGCATCCTTTGGTTTATATTGCCTGAACCTCAGCCTAATTAAATGTACATCTGATATGGTGTATTGAAGAGAAGGGGGTCATGAGACAGTACCTGACATACAAGCATACAAAACTGATGGACAAGAAATGACCAGCTGATCCATCAAGCTAGCCAACAAGAATAGTGATGCAGGATCTCAGTTCATTTTCAGGGTCTTTCTATGTTTACAGATATTATTCATTTATTTGTATCCAGCAGCTTGAAGTAGCAACAATACTACTACAGCATCTCCTGAGCCAGGTTGCCCAGCTTTGAGGTGCTAATTGCTATAAGGTGTTGGGTGTAGTTCAGTAAGTCTTATTAAGGTATTTGTAGTAAGTATTTATTAACTACTAGAAACTGTATACATATATACAGTTAAGGTCCAAGCCAGGAGCTCTCTCCATGCTTGCTTCTACACACAACTCTAACCAACATTATGCTGACCCCTTGATGCAGGTCATGCATTTTCTTACATGATTGTGTGGGCAGTACTATACTCAGTCCCATGTTAATCCTTTATGTGCCAGAGCCCTACATTTCTCCTTTCCCCCAAATCTTTACACAATGTATTTACAAGTTATCCAAGTTTTACCCCATGTATTAAATCATTACTATGACCCCACTTCCACCCTCAAGTCTCTGAGTTCATAGGTTCAGGCGGTCTGGATGGCTTATATCTTCTTCTTACTACTATTGGGAAAGAGGTAGGCTCTGTCATTGAAGGCAAATTTTGTTGAGTTGGAGATTGCTCTGACATCTGGGTTGCCTTTTCATCTTCTTTTGCTGTCCCTTGGCATTGAATCACTCTTTGTCGATTTCCTATTTTTACTTATGGATGCTCATTGGGTTATCCCATTCTCTGCAGGATGAATGAACTCTCAGATTGCCTATACAGTTTTATCATTCTTCCTTCATGCAGCTTAGTGCAATTTACATTGACATTGACATTTCAAAAATGCAACATTCATTCTCATTTGTTTTACAAATGTGGCCAAATGTTTGATTACTCTCTTATTTTCTAGTTTTTTTTTGAGCATATGAGTCTTTTCATTCAGCCTTGCAATTGCTCTGATGAGTTTAGTTGTCTGTTTCAGTGTTGTCTGCAGATCTCTTGTATAAGTTTAAGGACTTGGCATTCAGTTCCTTTCGAAATATTTCTTCCATGGTCACAGACTGTTCCTTAGATTTCTTCAATTCATTTGTTAGACCTTCAGTATGTTTCTTAGAATTTTTCTTACCTGATTTTAAAGACGGGATTTGCTCTTCCATCCTGCGCATCTGATCCTGTATGTTGTTCTGATTGGATCAAAGTTCAATAATTTCATCAGTTTTGGTTGTTAATTCTGCTTTCAGGCAACTGCTCCAATGCATCAGCAATTCTTTCTCAATCTTCAACCTTTGTTTCTTCCAAAATTTCTTTTACCTTTGTGACACCTCAAAAATTTATTTGTTCAGATCTTGAACAGTTTGATTCATTGAAGACCTTAATTTAGCATGTGTTTCCAAAGGCTAATAGTCTTATGTTCCCAATCTTCCAGGTCAGCTTTGATACAAACATTTTCTGATCTTACTTCTAGGATTTATTTCTCTACCTGCCACAGAACTTTATCCTCATTGTTCATTTGGTTTTAGCATTAGTCATGTCTGCCTCTGATGAAGTCTTAACCTGTTCCAGTTCTGTAGCAGTGCTGCATATGGCTTTATTATCTGCTTGTAGCATGGAATGGTCTTCAGTTTTCCCCTTGACCATAGTCAGCTGACTTAGTACTGCCAGCTGCTGTTGTAGTTCTGGAAATGTAGGTCAGAATTTTCAAAAAGTTCTTGAAGGCTTCCAGAAGTTTCCTTGCCTTTCTTGCACCCTCATGTGGTTTTCTTGGGTAGTGTCTTTTTCTCTTTCAGAGCTTCACTGGGGAATTTTTTATCCCTCTTTTTAAGTTCTGAAGGTTAAAGTATTTGTCAAAGGCTTGTAAAGTTTCATCAAAGGTGACGGAGGCTTTATCAATTAGGATTACTTCATCAGCAAATTCACCAAACAAGAATAAAAACATATTAATCAGGACACCTTCTGATTTCCTTCTTAGACGTGATGTACTCCAATAATTTAAAAATATTCTTCTCCAGGAGGCCCGACTTTGTGTCAGGTTTGCTCCTTTCATGAGTCCAAATTGGTCTGGAAAAGTGGATTTCTGATCCATGGTTAAAATCTTTACATTGCAGCTTCAGCTTTACCAGTTTCCAACATTCTAAGGTGGAACCGCTGTATGCTTCTTCACAAAGGGTTTTCCCACATTTACCAGTTTGGCAGGTTTGTGATTTCAGCATTTAAATTTTTCAACAATGGCTACCTGGATCAATTCCCCACTTTATCACAATGTTCCCGAGTCTTGGAAGTGTTGAATCCCAGCTTTTTCTGGGTTTGTAAAGCTGCCTACTCAGTTGTGATTAATTTTTAATTAATTATTTTCCTTTTCTTCTTTCAGAGCAAGCTTGGCCACCAAATGTTCAGGTGCCAGCTTGGGAGTTGGGTTCCTTGGACTGTGATTTAAGTGGCAATTTCTGACCACTGTAATCTTTAATTTTTCAGGACTTGTATTATCTAGGAATTTTTAATTTTTAGGTCACCCCTGCTGGGTCTGTTGACTCTGCACACTCTGGGTATTGAAACTGGACTTCCCCGGGATTCAGTGGGGTTTTATGCTGCAGTAAGGAGTTTAATTTCTTCAGCTTCTTCAGCCTTCAGCTTCTAAGCCTTTCTTTGGAGCTTTTCTCTGGCGATTTCCTTCTACATCTTCACTTCTTGAGCTTTTCCTTATTTAAAGAAACTAAAGACGCTTCTTTAAAGAAATACTGTGCATCCTATTTTCTATGTTTCTATGTTTCAATATACAGACCTGTAAGTTTGACATCAGTAATAAGGAAAATATTAGAATCTATTAGAAAGGATGTGATAACTGGACATTTAGAAAAGAATGGTAAAATTGTGCAGGGTTAACATGGAATTATGAAAAGGAAATCATGTTTGACAAACTTGTTGGATTTTTTTGAGCATATTACTTGTAGCATTGATAATGGAGAACCTGTGGATGTGGTGTATTTGGAATTTCAGGAGACTTTTGATAAGGTCCCACACAGGAGGATAGAAAATAAAAGCGGAGCATATGGGATTGGGAGAAATATACTAGAATGGTTTGAGAATTGGTTAACAGGCAGAAAGCACAGAATAAGAATAAATGGATCATTCTCAGGATGGCAATCTGTTACTAGAAGGGTATGGCAATGATCAGTGCTAGATCCACAGCTGTTCACAATCTATATAAATGATTTGGATATAGGAGCCAATTGTATTGTTTCCAAATTTGCTAATGACACCAAACTGGATGGGAATGTAAATTGTGAGGAGGATGCAAGGAGGCTTCAAGGGGACTTGGACAGGCAAAGTGAATGGGCTAGAACACGGCAGATAGAATATAATGTGAATAAGGCTGAAGATATTCACTTTGGTAGAAAAAATGGTGAGAGGCTAGGACATGCAGGTGCCCAACGGGACCTGGGTGTCATGAGTCACTAAAGTTAGCTTGGAGATGCAGCAAGAATTAGGAAGGTAAATGATATGTTGGAATTCATGCAAGGGGATTTGAGACAGGGGTAAAGATGTCCTGCTGCAGTTGTATAGAGTCTTTGTGAGACCTCACCCAGTGTATTGTGTACAGTTTTGGTCCCCTTATCTAAGGAGGGACATGCTTGCCATAGAGGGAGTGCAACGGAGATTAACCAGATTAATCCCTGGGATGGCAATATTGTATGATGAGGAGAGATTGGGGAGGCTGGGTGTGTATTCCAAGTTTCAAAAAATGAGGGATTACCTCAATGAAACTTATAAAATTCTTACAGAATGTGACAAGGTGGATGTGGATAAGATGATCCCCATGGCTGGTGAACCAGGGGACATAGTCTCTGGATAAGGGGTAGACCATTTAAGTGTCAAAAAGATATAATAATGTCAATAATGTTATTGGAAATTATTTTAAAATGAGGTTTAGTGTCTATGTATGTATGTGTGTGTGTGTGTGTTTGTCTTACTTGGACTAAAGCCAGCTGGTCTAGAGGCTTTGATGTATAGAAGAAAAGTAGGTTTAAAATGTTAATTAGTTAAAAATGGGGGCAATTTGTATTTTTTCTTTAAACAAACTAGTGTAGTTTGGATTCAAAGAGAAGGGGTGAAATGTTACACCTAACCAGGTGAAGCTCAGAAACAGTGGGCAGAATTTTGCCCATGGCGGGTGGGCTCGGCGGGGGTGGGCTCAGCGGGGATGGGCGGGGGTGGTTGGGAAGACGCTCGCCAACCATGATCAGGACCAGACTGTGATTTCACTTTGGCAGGCCAATTAAAGCTGAGCGCTGCCTGTATGGGGAGTGGGGGAGAAGGTAGAGCCGGGCCGAGTCCAAACCTCATGCATGCTTGCAAGTGAGCAATTCATAGTCTCCCTGAGGCACAGAGCTGCCCCAGGGAGATGAAGTGATGTTGAAAAAAGAAAATGAATAAAACAAAAATATAATGAAAAATGTCCCCTCATGAGCAGGGACATGTTATTAATTCAATTTTAAAACTTATATTTTATCTTTATTTCCTTTTGGAAACCTCATCCCACCTGTGGATGAGGTTTCCAAAAAATGCAAAAGCCCCTTAGCCTTTGCACCTGCCCACCAACCGTTAGGTTGGAAGGGCAGTGAAAAATTTAAGTTAAATGAATAACAGGCCTTTTAGTTTTTGGTGGGCTCGCTGCCGGCTCTGACACATGCCCACCGACTGAACTATCGCGCTATTGCACTTTAATGCCGGCACACTCGGCTGACATCAACGCATGTCAGGTGCGTGCCTGCCCACTGAACGAAAATTTCTGTCCACTGTGTTTGTTTATCTATCCCAAGGATTACCAATAAGTGCGTAGTATGAAAGGGTCTTATTATTAGAAGAGGTAAAGTTCAAAAGACAGAGGGCAGAATTTTGCCCTTGGCCTGTGGGGGCAGTTGGGAAGACGACCACTGCCCGCGATTGGGCCTGGAAGGCAATTTCATGCTGGTGGGCCAATTAAGGCCCACCCAGTGAGAAACACAAGTGGCAGCGCAGCCTTTGTAAGCAAGGGGAGGAGTGCGAGCTGCCTCAAGGAGATGAAGATATATGAAAAAAAATTACATTAAAATGTAATGAAACATGACCCCTCGTGTGACTCTATCACAAGAGCAGGCACATGTTCTTAATGAAAAATTAAAGCTTTTATTTTATTTTATTTGCTTTTGGAAACCTCATCATGCTTGTGGATGAGGTTTCCAAAAAAGTGCGAAGGCCGCTTGGCATTTTCACTTGCCTGTTCACTTTAAGGACGGGCGGGCGGCAAGCAAATAACGTATTTTAATTAACTTTTTAATGGCTTTAATAGGCCTTTTATTTGTCACAGTCAGCAGCGTGCGTGCCGACAGAAATATTACGTGAGTGCGCGATGACATTGGGGCGCTTGCCTGACATCATCACATATGGTTTTACGCTCGGTTTTGTTGGACACATGCCCACCTGCTGAGCAAAAAATTTTACCCATAGTTCTAAAATGAAAATTTGCTTTCAATGAGGAAAATATGCGTAAAGGAAGAGAAGGCTGTTGGTAAAAAAGGAGAGTGATTCTAAGATCTAAATCTTCTAAGCCTCAAGCCGCTGTCTGCAAGGACCCAGAACTGAAAGAAACTCATTTTGAATGCAACTGCCCAGAGTATGCTTTGCCAGGGGCCTGGTTAAACCGATGAGCAGGATTTTAGGCGTCAGCGATCGGGGGGAACTCCCGACATCACTGCACCCCATTTAAATTTTCAGGAAGGCGGGGGTGCAGCTAAATCAGCCTCAATGAGGCCATTGACAGAGTCAATTAAGTAATTAAAGGACCTGCCTGTCCAACCTTAAGGTTGGTGAGCAGGCCAGGAGCCCAGGCGTGAACTAGAAAGAGCGGGATGAGGTTTCATGTAGCTTTTAAAAAATTTAAACAAAGTTTTTGTGAAAATTATGGACATGTCCCAACTCTTGTGACAATGTCACATGAGGGACCATGTTAGGAAAATTTTACTATTCTATTTTTGACCTTTTACACTTTGAGCCGATCTCCCTGAGGATGCACTTAGCGAAAGAGCGCACTCTCAATTTTGGGATTCAGTCCCCGCCCACACAGGTAGCACATAGCGCTTCTGTGCGGATGTAATTCTGGGCGGGCCTTAACTGGCCTGCCCATGTAAAATGGTGTCATGCCCCCGATTGGGGGCGCCGATCGGAAGCGCACCTGCCCTTCAACTTTGCCCCCGACGGGGGGAAAATTCAGCCCTATGTGTTTTACTGTTGCCTTAATGGAGGTGTAACTAGGAGTCAGATTAATCAGGGGAGTTTTAGTAATTTTGTAGACATATGTATGTGCTTACAATGTCTCTTGTATTAATGAATGTTTAATTTAGTTTTATAAAAACCTCTTGAGATTCTGTCTTATTAGTACTGAATTCAAAGCCTGCAGCTTGAAAAAATTGCAAAGTTGGTTATGACGCTCATTTCAAGTTTCCCTCTGGGATTTGAACATCTCAGCATTTACCATCAGCTGTGTCGTAATATAAGCCTGAGATGAAGAGGAAGTTCTTCACTCAGAGGGTGGTATATCTTTGAAATTCTCTACCCCAGAGGGCTGTGGGAGCTCAATCATTGGGCATGTTCAGTACAGAATTGATTAGATTTCTGGAGACTAATGACATCAAGGGATATGGAGGTAGTGTGGGAATGTGGCATTAAGGTAAGTTCAGAAAAGTGGTATTGAAATAGATGATCAGCTATGACCTAATTGAATGGCCAAGCAGGCTCGATGGGCTGAATGGCCAACTCCTGTTCCTATGTCCTTCTGGTTAGAATGCGTCTTTGATTTTTCTTTCAGTTTTCCAGGGTTTTAATTTTCTTCTGCAGTCGCTGTGAGGTTTTGGGGTTGCACCATTCACTGCCACCATGTTACAAGGTGTTGGGCATACTTTAGTAGGCCTTATTAAGGTATCTGTAGTCTTAGGTAGTTCAACAGTAAGTATTATTAAATACTAGAAACTATATACATAGGTACAGTAAAGGTTCAAGCTGGGAGCTGTCTCCACGCTTGCTTCTACACATGGCTCTCTCCAACACGACAATCAACATTGATGCTCTTACATCACTTTGTGGGTGGTACTGTACACAGTCCCACATTAACCCTTAATGTGCCAGACCCTTATACTATACTAATCATTCCAAATCAGATCCACTAGTCGGGGCATGTTGTTCGCATACCTGACGCTAGATTCCCAAAGCAATTGCTTTACTCGGAACTTAGTCATGGCAGGGAACTCCCACGAAGACAGTGGAAACAGGAGCCTCTGGCCTGTGACTGGACAAAATGGAGAAGGCTCATTTGGAAAGATCCAGTCTCCTCAATCTCTCTCCATCGGGAATGTGCAGAGGTGAAGTGAAAGCATCAGAGGGAAAGCACAAATCTTCAAACAACTCATCTGTCCAACCCTTCAAACACAATCTGCCCCATATGTGGCAGAGTCTGCAGATTGCATATTAGTCTTATCAGCCATCTCAGAACCCATTAAACCGGAGTGGAAGCAAGTCATCCTCCATCCCAAGGTACTGCCTAAGGGATTGAAGAATGCTACTACAATGGAGTATAGTGCTTCCTCTGACTTTCCCAACAGAATATTTTGTAATAAACCTCAAAAAATGTATTTGATCATCTTTCCATTTCCATTTCCCATATCAGCTACAACAAATGATCAGATAATTTGTGACAGTGTGTACTTGTGACCTCTAAATACAATCAGGCTATTGTGAAATATGAATAACTTAAAAAAAAATTCGCACATATCCATTCATTTATATTTTAGATGCTTCAATACCGTCAAGACAGGCAGTGACTATATCAAAAACTTCCGCTTAAATTGCAATTTATCCTTTTCTGAAAGTTGGGGAGAACTTTAAAGCCCAAATGTGCTTTCTGAAAATGTGCAGTCTGCACAAGTTTCCAGGGTGCAACCTGTATTTCAATAGGGATTGAAAGATAGAGCAATGTGTCCCCTCAAGCTATGAGAGATTGGAGATTTTATTAACTGTTTCCAGAAGACTGAATGATCAAAACTCAAAAAAAAAGCTAAGATTTTTGAGGCCTGTTGAGGTTTTCATAGAGTCATAGTCATTCATGGCATAGAAGGAGGCCTTTTGGCCCATTGAGTCCATGCTAGTTCCTCACGGAGCACTGTCATAAGTTCAACTCTCCCACTTGGTCCCTGTAGCCGTGCAAATATATTTCCTTCAAGTGATTCAACTTCCTTTTGAAATCATTGATCATCTGTGCTTCGAGCACCCCTGTAGGCAAGGAGTTCAAGGTCATTACCACTCACTGCATAAAAAAGTTCTTCTTCACATTCCCCCTGCATCTCATGTCCAAAATTCTAAACCCGTGTCCCCTATGGTCCTTGTATAATCAGCTAAGGGGAAGAGTTTTTCCTTTTTTGCCTTATCTAAACCAACCATAATTGTGTACACCTCTTTCAAATCTCCATTCAATCTCCTTTGCTCCAAGGGCAACAACCCCAGCCTTTCCAGCATGACCTTGTAATTAAACCACTACCCCCCACCACCAACCATCCTTGAAATGCATTCTGGTAAATCTCCTCTGCATCCTCTCAAGGACCCTCACACCTGCCTAAAGTGTGGTGACCAGAACTGAGCACAGTGCTCTTAAGTTGGGACCTAACCAGAGCTTCATATAGGTTCAATATCCCTGTTTTGTACTCAATGCTTCTATTTATGATCCCATATACTTTGCTACCCATTCTGTCAATATGTCCTGCAACTTTCAAAGATCGCTGTACCTGTACCCCCAGGTTTCTCTGTGCATGTACGCTTTTTAGAATTGTGCTCTTAAGTTTATATGGCCTTACTCCATCTCTTCTGCCAAAGTGCTTCACCTCATAATTCTCTGTATTTAATTTTATCTGCCTACACCACAGTCTGCCTCCAATCTGAAAAACAGCCATCTATCATGACTTGCTGCTTTCTGTCTTTAAACCAATTACTTATCCGATTGCACACTGGCCCTCCTATTCCATTAGCCTTAATTTTGTTAATGAGCCTTTTATGTGGTACCTTGTTAAACACTTTCTTAAAATCCATACAGACAACATCCACCTTCATCAACCTTCTCTGTTAATTCAGCAAAAAATTCAATTAGGTTAGTCAAGCATGGCCTGCCTTTTACAAATCCATGCTGGCTCTCCTAAATTAACGCAAACCTCTCCAAGTGTCATTGATTGTTTTTCCCTAATTAAGGATTCCAAAATCTTATCCACCACTGATGTTAAACTAACTGGCCTGTAGTTATTAGTAGTTACTAGGGTGTCCTTACACCCTTTCTTGAATAAGGGTGGCACATTTGCCACATTCCAATCTGTTGGCACCTCCCCCAAACCTAGGGAAGCTGGAATAATTAAGGCAAGCCCTTCTGCTCTCTTCACCCCCACTTCCTTTAGCAAGCTGGGAGCAAGCCATCCAGACCAGGTGGCTTATCTACCCCTAAGCCTAGCCAGCAGTTCCAATGCCATGAGGTTTTCGATTATCACACTGTACATTGTCTCCACTATGTCTGTATTACTGATAATTTGTCAGATTCCTCTTTCTTAATAAACACCGATATAAATAATTCATGGGAGGAATTTTACAACCTCCCCACCTGTGTATTTAAAGGAGGGGCAGGCAAGGTGTCAGGCAACCCATCTGCCCTTAGGCCTATTGAGACACTTAAGTTGTCAGTTAAAGACCATTGAATGACCTCATTCTGTCTCCACCACCATAATTTGATGGGCAGGGGAAAGAATGTGGCCAACCCTCAACATAACCATGCGGGCAAAACGGTGGGAACGAAGCGGGGGCGTACTTCCTACAGGGGGTTTCCTGTGCTCATCAGGACACCATTCCACCCCCTCCCCCCCCACAAGATGGTGCCCCCTTCCCTTTGTGCCTCTAAATGGTACCTCCTTTCCCGGCCTCTGAAACCTGACTCCCATCCCAACACCTCTAGGGCTCCTCAACCAAAATTCCCAGGGGCAGGATTTTACCCTTGGCATGCAGGCTCGATGGGGGCTGGCTGGCTGGCGGTCGTCAGTGCACCGTGACCACCCAGTGTGAGACACGGCCTTTCAATGAGCACAAAGGGGCAGGTGGGGGCGCCTGTTAATGTTCGCCAGGCCCAGTGACGATCCGACAGCCAATTCAAATGCGGCCTTGGCAGCCCCTGGAAGGCTACCACCAAAGGACACAGAAGTCAACGGCATGGATGCTGCAGCAGGTGGACATGGCAGGTGGGAGGGCAGGTCAGCGGAGCAGTTGGCTCTGTGTTTTTCGAACAAGTAGCTCGGTGCCCTCCTGGAGGATGTGGCAACCAGGAGAGAAACACTCGTTGCCAGGGATGGGAAGAGGAGGCCCCCCCCACCCCCCACCCCCACATCTCACCAAAAGGCCTGGAAGAAGGTGGCATCCAGGGTTAGCAGCCACGACGTGGTGAAGTGCACATGGCTGCAGTGCCATTAGTGCTTTAATGATCTCCTGCAATTAAAAAGGGTAGTACCATGTTGACATAGGTCACAGGTAAAAGTTGCCCATCCCCCCCAGTGGACCTCAAAGGTGTGGGTAGCAAATGCTAATGAGGCAGGATCTGGCCAAGGGGATAGCCCTGGCTGCTTGGATTGAGTGCCTTGATGCTCCAGGGTCACGAATATGCTGAGCCCTGTGAGGTGTTCCGCAGGTGGGACTGGCCAAGCTGCAATGGCGCTGCAGGTCGCAGGTACACTAATCACCTCCTCATCCTCAGTTGATACGAGCAGGAGGCCCTGGAGCTGGAGAGATGCCATGTACCTCGATCAAGCGACTGCGGTGATGTTGGGATGCCAGAGGGAGGTAAGAGTGCAGCGCACTGAGATGAGAATGTGCCTTTATGCAACCATTGCAGTGTGGTCTGTATATTGATGTGAACCTCGAACCTGGAATTCCCATTGATAATGGAAAGACGGGCACCATGATGCATGTCTCTGTCTCATCAGGGTGCCAGGCATGCACACTGACAGTGTAATGACTTAAACTAATGACATATCGTTCTTCTCCCTTCTAGGTTCACCAGCAGCCCCTCGTTGTGAGGAGCCTAAAGGCTCATCCCTGACCCCTGAGGACCAGCATGCTGAGCATGCACCAACGTCACACCATCTCTGTCAAACAGAGACCAGCACAGATACCAGCACCTCGGTGGGCATAAGATTGGCATCTAGTATCTTAGTGCACATTGATGACAGCACTTCACGTGCAGGCAGAGGCAGAGAGTGCGCAGGGCGTCGGCAGTCGGAGGACTACTGGGGACCAGGACAATGCTCAGTCGATGGCTGATGATGGGCCTCTGGAGTCGTCCAGGAGGCAGCAGCTGCTCGATGCCCAGCAGGGTGTGTGGGACGATCTGGTGGAGATATATGGGGGTACGCATGCCATGGTGTCCGTTGTGGAGGAGACCATGCTGAGCATAAGTACTGTGTTGACCCTCATGGCTGAGCGCAATGCCTCCTCCATGGAAAGAATGGCGACTCTCATGGAAAGGCTCCTCCAGGGACTCAATCAGGGAATCCTGGGGATGCACTCAGACATACAAGCTCTCATACCAGCAATGACCTCAGCTTGTCAGTGTCAGCGTGGGACTGGGTTGGGCACCCAGTATCCCGGCTAGGTGCCCATCCATCAAAGGTGAGCAGGGAGGTCCAGAGCGATCTGATGTTGGTGCACGAGCTGCCTGTCATCTCTGAGGGCTCCTCTCAGAGTGCTCTGGATGATGGCAGCAGCTCTTCCGCCCCTCTCCCAGTGACCATGGCATCTGATTGGGCTGCAGTGGTTGGGGACATGCCAGCCTTGGCACTGACCGCTCCCTCCCAGGTGGGGCCAGCACAGGCTCCACTGGCCAGAGAATGTCCGCCAAGGTCATCAAGATGAACAAGATAGCAGAGTGAGCAGGCTATCTCCAATGCCGGTGCCAGTGAGGGGGGAGCACCTAGATGTAGCACTCGCAAGCAAAAACTTAAAGCACCTTAAGCACAACATGGCTTGATTACGGGTGATATTTGTTTCCCCCTTTTCTTGTTATTTTTTTAATGGTGTGATGTAAAACACCAGTGAATATTATTTACTGCTATGTTTGTCACTCAGAAGTAGGTGAGATTTTTTTTTTGCAACTGGCCTCTGGATGCTTCATTTGCTCTATGCAGGGTAAGCCATGATGTTATGACGGACATGTGACTCCTTACACTATGTGCCACTGCAATAAAGTTTATGTTGTTGACCAAGGAACTGGTCCTGCCAGGGATCGAATAAGGAGCCTGCAGCCTTGGCATGTGATGGTGGTTCTTATTTGGTAGGCTAGCTGAGAGAGCATTGGATCAAAGCATCCCAGGTGTCCCTGACTCCCTGGAGGCTGCCCAGGTAAGCATCTATGCCCTCCGTGTTCTCCTCACCGTGCTGATCCTCGGACTCACTACCGGGCTCATCGTCTGCTGCCTGTGCAGCTGCATCAAGATCTTCTTCCTTCACTGCGTCCCCCTTTCCAGTGCCAGATTGTGGAGAGCACAGCATGTGTGGCACACAATCTGGGGGGTATTGCAGTGCACCTCCTGAATGGTCCAGGCATCAGAAGTGCATCTTGAGCAGACCAATGTTTCTCTCTACCACCGCCCTTGTTGTGCTCTGGCCCCTGTTGTACCGTTGCTCTGCCTCTGTTCTTGGGTGGCAGAGAGGTGTCATAAGCCACCTTTAGAGGGATAGCCCATGTCACCCAGCAGCCATCAATCCAGCCGGGATGGATCACTGAAGACCGTTGGCACCTGGGATTGTCTCAGGGTGTAAACATCATGACAGCTGCCTGAGTAACTTGCACAGACTTGCAGAATCTGCATCCTGTGGTCACAAACTATCTGCATGTTCATGGAGTGGAATGCCTTCCTGTTGACGAAGGCACTGGTCTCACCCGCTGGCACCTTGATGGCCACATGTGTGCATCGATTGCACCCTGGACACAGGGCAACTTAGCAATCACTGTGAAACCTCTGGCTCACTCTGCCTGGCTGACCTCATCCTTATGGTAATGAATGAATGTCAATGCATGCCTGAACTGATTGGGCAGAATTTTGCCCTTGGTGGGTGTGCAGGCCACACCGGCTTGGTGGCAGGCAGACAGCCGACCCCCGCTGCCGAAACGGGGCCCGCCGCCATTTTGAGTGGGTGGGCCTATTAAGGCCCGCCCAGCAGCCTGCCCAACAAGAAATGCTATGCGCTTCCTGTGCAGGGGTGGAGGGAATCCCCAGCTGTCAAAGTGCTCTCTTTCAGGCATGCACGCAAAAGAGCGCACTGCTCCCTGAGATTAAGTGCTGTCTCAGGGAGATTAGTGACGGTGTAAAAAAACTTAAAAAATAGAAAGATAAAAATATTATTAACATATCCCCATCATGTGACAATGTCACACGAGATGGGACATGTTAATAATAAACACATAAAATTTATTAAATGTTTAAAAAACGGACATGCAACTTCATCCCGCCAGTGGATGAAGTTTCATGAATAATCTGGAGCCCACTGGGGCTCCTGGCCTGCCCGCCAGCCTTAAGCTTGGATGGGCAGGTCTTTAATTATCTTAACTAGCCTGTTAATGGCCTCAATTGGCTATTGACAGGTCGGCAGGCGGACAGCTGATTTCGCTGTCCACCCGTCTTACTAAAAATTTAAAATTCCTCCCGACGTCATCCCGCGTCATTTTTCCCTTGGCGAGCGGGCCCTGCCCCCAAATCGCCGAGGGGAAAATCCTGCCCATTGTCTGTCACCAGTTGATGCAACTGTTGACATCTGATAGGGAGACTCGAAACAGATCCCCCACTGATCCCTGGAAAGAGCCAGAGGCATAGAAGTTTATCTCAGGGCCGATCCTCTAATAGATGGAGGTCACTGTCTCCCTTGAGAGATGAAGCCTCCTTCAGCATTGCACCTCAGATATATTAAGGTAGCTGTATCACCTTCTGTAAACCCTGGCAGCAGGATAGTGGCCCCTTCTGCCCTGGCCTTCCTGTTGGTCCTGAGCCCCTTGTGCCTGCACTCTCCTCACATAGGTTGCTCCCCTCAAAGCTGAATACTGACACCTGGCCTCCTCTCCCTTCTAGCCCTCTCTTCCTCCTCAGAGGAGGTGCCTCCGGCGGAGACCACAATCCCCATTACCAGGGTAAGGGAAGGCTGTCTGTTACCTGGAAGGCCCCACTCAGTGTGAATCCTCCGGGGGTCTGGAAGACAGCACTGAGTCCTGAACTGAAGCCTCTAAATGCTCTGAATGCAGCGCTGAAGCAAAATGAGGCTGTCCTGTTACAGAAACAAGCAGCAGCAAGTGATATACAAAACTACTCACTATTCACTTTGTGAAGCCCACTGGCCCCTCTTATCCTGCCCGTGGATAAGGTTTTGCCAATTGTGGCCTGCCCACCTGCCCGTTTTGGCCATGTGATGACCTGAAAATCACACAGGCTACGTAAACCTGGAGTCAATTGGTCTCTCAAGGGCCTTAACTGACCATTTAATTAATGGTGGGCATGCTTCCGCCTTCATCGAGCACCCACCTAGTGAAATATTGTGAGAGTGCGCATTGACGCTTGTCTGACGTCAATGCATTTTGTTTCATGCATAGGTGTGTCAGGCACGCACCCGCATACCAAGGGTAAAATTCTGCCCCAGATTTACCGTCTTCTTGGGACTTCTTTTAGTTCCAGCAATGGCCACCACTATGTTCTGAGGGGCCCTGTTTAGAGTCAGTGAGGTGCCAACTGACTTTTCAATTGGGGGAAAGGGGAATGGAGGGGGCAAGGAATATCACCCCCCTCCCCCCACACACACATGCTATTCACCCCATTAAGTATTCTAGCCTAGCCCTGCATCTCTAAGTACTTATCTCATGGTCCCTAATAAAATTCACTCCACCTCTTACTGTCTGCTTGCTATTTATGGGTTGGAAGAAAATTTTGGGGTTCCCTTCATGTTGACTGCCATTCTATTCTCATACTGTCTCTTTGCCAGTCTTATTTTCCTCTTCACCACCCCTCCCAACCTATTGTGTTTGGTTGGTTTTCATTTGAACTTACCTAACATGCATCATAAACCGTCCTTTATTGTTTCACCATAATCTCTATCTCTCATGTCATCCAAGAAACCCTGTTTTTGGCACCTTCACCTTTGCCCTTGCTGGAATGTACCTAGCCTATAACAGAAGCATCTCTTCCTTAAAGGCCACCCATTGTTCTATTATAGTTTTTGCTGTCAGCCTCTGGTTCCATTTTACCCTGGCTGGATCCCTTCTTGTCAAACTGAAGTTAGCCTTTTTCTAATTTAGACGTTCCATATTAGATTGTTCCTTGCTTTTCACCATTACTAATCTAAAACTCAAGTATTATAGTGGTGATACTGAGGGATTTTACTCAAAAATCAGTTGGGATAATATTAGAGTGAAAGGTGAGGAGGGGAAGAATGTCTGAACTGTGTTCAGGAGAACATTCTTGATCAGTATGTTCTCAATCAAATTAAAAAGAAGGCATTGCTGCTGTGGGGGAATGAGGTGATTTCTGTGATTTCCATGCTGATTTGTTCCCCTATCTCTCTCTCACTATTTGGAGGCCTATAGAATATCTCAAGTAGCATGATCTTACCATTTTTGCTTTTCAAATGTACTCTGTTCTTGACCCCTCAAGGAAATCCTCTCTTTCCAATACTGCAGTATCTTCCCTAATCATTGCTGCCACCCACCTCCCTTTTACCAATAAACAATAAAGGAAGACATTAAAAGTTAATTCAATGTACAAATGTAATCACATCATTGTTAAATATATAATTTGTTCACTTTTTTTACCTGTTTGCTTATTTTGGATTTTAGACCTTTTTAGGTGACTGAAATTATTTTCTTTAAATCAAAAAGCATTTTCCGTGATTGCTTTTAACATGGCGATGGTGAAATGTTAACATACAGTTTTGCCTTTAATAAATGTTGCATAATATCTTCATGCGTAGTTTTCCCCCATTATAAACATAATGTTACAACAACAATATTACTCAAAAATCATGATAGGGGAATTGAGGGTAATGTGATTAAGCAGTGTATACATTCACAATTTATGTGGCAGACGAAATAGCAAATTAAAATAGCAAGATGGTATTGTTCTGAATTTAAATATAAAATATTTTATTGTGTTTAATATGTGTCCTTTGCACTCTCAGGGTGTCTCAAAACATTGCAATCAATTGAATCCCTTTGAAGTATGATCACTGCTAAAAAGGAATGCAAATCCCTTAGTCTGTTTCTGCACAGCATACTTCCCTAAAACTGCAAAAGAAAGAAAAAAGGCTTGCATTTAATTAGCGCTTCTCATGACCACAAGTCATTTCAAAGCGTTTATAACCAATGGAGTAATTAAGTGTAGTCGCTGTTGTGATGTAGGAAATGTGGCAGCCAACTTGTGCACACCGAGGTCCCACCAAACAGCAATGTGAAAGCGACCAGATAATCTTTTGTGATGTTTTTTGAGGGATAAGTATTAGCCAGGACACTGGGGATTAATGTCTGAGTCTTCTTTGAAACAGTGATATGGGGCAGAATCTTCGGCTCGGTGAGCGAGGGTGGGGCCCGCTCGCCAAGGCATAAAATAACGCGTGGTGATGTCGGGCGTGCGTCCCGACGTCACCGTGCGTCAATCAGATTTTCAGTTCAGCGGGCACGCACCGGAGTCTGCCCCACACCTGCCGAACTGTCGAAGGCAATTAAGACCAGTTAGCTATCAATTAAAACAATAAACTGAGCTGCCCGTCCAACCTTAAGGTTGGTGGGCAGACGAAGAGCCCAGGCGGCCTTTGTATTTTTCATGGAACCTCGTCCATGGGCGGGATTAGGTTTCATGCAGATTTTTAAAAATTTAACTAAGTAAAATTTATAGTCATGTTCCAGCTCATAACGACAGGAGACATGTCGTCAAATGTTTTTTCCTTTATTAAATTTTTTTAAAATTAAACTAATCTCGCTGAGGCAGCTCTGTGCCTCAGGGAGATTTCTGCACTCTTTTGCGCACATGCACAATAGAGTGCAGGCCCCGACTCAGGCAACCCCCCAGCCCGCACAGGGAGCACTCAATGCTTCCAGGCGTGCATCACATTGGGCAGGCCTTAATTGGCCCGCCCAAGTAAAATGGTGGTGCCCAGCCGATCATGGACGGCAATCAGCTGCGCCCACGCCTGCTCCCACACAACCCCACCGACTGGGAGAAAATTCTCCCTATGGGATCATTTACTTCCACCCTTGGTGGCACTTAGGGCTTGGTTTGATGTCTCATCTGAAAGACGGCACCTCAGACAGTGCAGAATTCCCTCAATCAGGGTTAGTGCAATCACTAGGCAAATTAGACAGTCAGCAAGGACAGGAAGATTTTGCAGGGCAGTGATTGTAGCATGCCGGTATCAACACTGTGACAAAAAACTGAAGTCTGAATTCTGAAACTTTAAAATGATATCAATATGACTTTATTATGAGCATGAGCAACTTAAGATATCAAACTGCATCACAAGTTCACCACCCAGGAGCGTGGCACTTCACTTTCAACCATTCAGAAAGACAAGCTCCTGGGTGATGATCTTGTGATGCAGTTTGAGATCTTGCAAGAGGTGTAGGAGAGGAGTGCTCGAATCTAAGTGGCACTGAGGGAACACGGTGCTGTAGAAGCAGAACAGCGAGATAGGGCTTGAAAGGCTGAGACCGGAGTGAGGGCTGAGGGCAGGCTGAGAATAACAACTACCAATGAGTTTGGCAATTTTTTAGCAGTTGACTGAGAGTGGGACCATTTTACCTTACTCATTTTTGAAAGTTAATTGTTGGGGGGTGGGGTGGGCGTGGGCGTGGGCGGTGCCAGACTGAAGGATCACCTGGATGGCAAATACCTTATGTCAGCTGTGCCCTCAGTACTGCACTGGAGTGTCAGCCTTGATTTTTGTGCTAAGTCCTGGATAGGATTTAATCCTGGAATCTTGTGATTCAGAGGTAAAAGTGCTACCAACTGAACCACGGTTGACACTAAATTAAATGTCTGACCAGAGTTTCCTTTTTTGATGGTGTTGCTCAAATGATAGATACAGGACACCAGGAGGAGTCCCTCCCTTCTTTCATAGTGCTACAGGATTGGGCCAATGGGACCTCAGTTTGAAGCCTCATGAGAAGGATGGGCTTCTGATAGTACAGTGTTCCCTTAATATTGCACTGAACAGCCAGCCTTGATGATGGGCAGTCCAAGAGGAGTGATGCATGAACCCAAAACCTCTGAATCTCAGGCAAGAATACCAAGCCTGAGCCAAGATGACAGTTCATATTGTGTTAAACATACACTGAGTAACTGGTCAGTTCTTTCTGACATTTCTACTTGGGACATGGCAACTCCAGCTCGGACATTCTGCCAAAACAGCCAGTGCTCAGAAGCAATGGCCTTTCACAATGTTTGAGTGACAGTTTATTTAAACTCACCTCTCCTTTAATGTTGTGTGATAATGTAATCTATTATTTCCCATAGTAATTTATGATATGAATTCAGAGATGCTTGAAACTGAACAGAAATTATTTCCATTCTAGAAGATGAGAGATGACTGAAACACAGTCTGAACAAACACAGCACTAGATTGTGGTTACACAATGCCAAGCCAATCTACTTTCCAGCAACATGCAAAAGCTCTTGACAAGCTGAGGTATTACAGCTCCTGTCACTTCACCTTCAAAAATAAAGAGCTGGAGAATACAGGAACACCTCATTAATACAAAGTAACCTAATAGCAACGCTGAAGAGTTTAGACGATCATTCAATTGATTCTGCACACCGGGCCCAAGGTTTCCAAATCCTTTTCAGTCATTTCTCATCTTCTAGAATGGAAATAACTTTGTTCAGTTTCAAGCATCTCTGAATTCATATCATAAATTACTATGGGAAATAATAGATGACATTATCGTACAACATTATAGGAATGAAGACAGTTTCTTGGTATGAGTATATAAAGGTCATTGCATAACAAGTTTAATATTTCAATTCAAATTAACTAGTGCAATATTAATTGTATATATCTAGGGGTAAAAAACAAGCTCAATGAAGTCAGGCCCAAAATTAATGCAGTTCAAAATTAACAAGGAAACCTGTCCCTTCTTTGAAAATAAATCAACAAAACTGGTGAATTATTCTGGTTCATTGATCTGTCACTGAACATAATTGAAATAAAACTACCTTTGTCCATGATGGCATTTTCATGCTCATCACCTTCCCATTGTTTATCTCAGTTAGCTGTGAAGTACTTGAAATTTCCTTTGGATATGAAAGGCATTATGTAAATATAAATTCTTTCAGCTTGAAACAAAGTACAAGGAAATAAGAGGTGCTGCATTTCCAATTCTTCCCCATTATTACCTACCACAGCTTTTACATTCTTTTAGGTTTCTCTAACCAGAATGCCACAGTGTGCCCACAATGGAAATACTCTCATGATTATTCCTAGTGAAACAAAATAATTGAGGTTTTATCAAATTATCAAAATAATTGAAGCAGTCCATGTCCAAATGCAGCAAGACCTGGACAATATCCAGGGGCAAGTAACTTTCATGCCACACAAGTGTCAGGCAATGACCATCTCCGAAAAGAAAGGATCCAACCATCACCCCTTGATGTTCACTGAATTACCAACACTGAATCCCCACTATCAACACCCTGAGGGTTACCAGTGACCAGAAACTGAACTGGACTAGCCATATACATTTGGTGGCCACAAGAGCAGGTCAGAGGCTAGGAATCGTGCAATGAGTAACGTATCTCCTGACTCCCCAAAGATCGTCCACCATCTACAAGGCACAAGCCAGGAATGTGATGGAGTACTCCCCACTTGCCTGGATGAGTGCAGCTCCCACAAGACTCAAGAAGCTTGACACCATCCAGAACAAAGCAGACCACTTGATTGGCACCACATCCACAAACATTCACTCCCTCCACCACTGATGCATAGCAGCAGCAGAGTGTACCATCCACAAGATGCACTACAAAAATTCACCAAGGGTCCTTCAACAGCACCTTCCAAAACCATGACCAATACCATCTAGAGGGACAAGGGCAGCAGATAGATGGGAACACCATCCCTGGAAGCACCCCACACTGACTTGGAAATATATTGCCGTTCCTTCATTGTCGCTGGGTCAAAATTCTGGAACTCCCTTCCTAACAGCACTGTGGGTATACCTACACAACATGGACTGCAGCAGTTCAAGAAGGCAGCTCACCACCACCTTCTCAAGGGCAACTAGGGATGGGCAATAAATGCTGGCCCAGCCAGCGAAGCCCACATCCCATGAATGATTTTTTTAAAAGAATCTTAATATGCTTTCTGGCCTCATCCAGAACTTAGCTTTCCGTCCTGGCACAAAATTACAGTCCAAATTGTATTATTGCACAAAATGCACAATAAGCAAAGAAAAGTAAGCAGATTTCCGATGGGGGTTGATGGCTGCCGACAAGGTACAACCTCAAAAATATGTCAGATCTTTGCGTAAGGAATACTTACAGCACTGGGGCTAACATAAGATAGGAATCCTGCTGCACAGTTGGAGTACCGGTTAGAGAATTGTTAGGAAGGATTCAGCAAGAAAGGCAGGAGAATTGTAATGCTATGTAAATACATGCTAATGGTAAAGCAACTGTATTGCGAGATGCAATTTCTAAAGCCTAAACCCTCTTGTTTCAAACCACATTACTCTCATGTTTAAGGGTAGGTGGTTTTGCATCTCCTATGACTGCAGGGGAAGGTGCCAGTGAAGGAGAGCAACAGCACAAGTGATGGAGTAACAAACCAGGGGTGTCAATGGAGTGGGTGTCCCTTCTGAAAGCTGGGAGGGAAGAGTAGGGGAAGATTGTGGAGGTTCGGTAATGTTGGAGGTGGCAGAAAATGACCTGTTGAATGCAAAGAATGAAGAGGTGGAAGTTGAGGACAAAAGAGATCCTATTAGAAGTCCTGAGAGGTGGGCAAATGAGGGTAATAACATGTAAAAAGGAACAAATTCAGCCAACAGTCCTGTCCATTACGGTGGTGGGGAATCCTTGGCTTAAGAGAAAAGGAAGACATTTTGAAGATATGTTGTGGAAGATGGCATGATCAGAGCAGATGCAAATAAGTGACTGAAACTTGGATAAAATAATAGAATCTCCAGGTGCAGCAGGGATGAAAGAGGCATCATTCAGGTGGTTATGTGATTGGGTAGGCTTTCAATAAATGGAAATGGAAAACGAATTCACAGAGGGGGAGAGAGAGAAGTGGAATGGAAAATACAGCTGGGACATGCACGAGGAGTGTGTCCCTCAGAGTGAAGATGGTGCACCTTTTATATTGGTCAATCAGAAATCCTGCACATGGCTGTGGATTTTTCAACAGCTTGAATTGGAGACTTCAGTATGGTGAAGAGCTTCTGTCTGACAAACACCCAATTGACTAAAAATGCAACGGTGAAAAAATTTGACATGGACTAAAACAGTGTTAAAATATGTAGCAAAATATAGCACCTACTTATTGTAAAATAGCATCAAATAAAAATAGGTTATTTAATTCAAGAGGGCATCTAATGAAAGATTAATACTGATTAAATCAAAAAGATTAGCAATAATAGCTTTTTATAGGTCAACTGCTCTATTATGACAGGTTTTTAATAATTTTACTGCACAATTATCTTATTTTAAATAAATGATTCAAGTACTATGTTTCATAATAATAGCAAAAGGTGTAAAAATATTTTGTACCTAATCAGACTGCAATTAAAAACATGCAGAATTTATTAGTATTGTCGCAGCCACATAGGATGATTCATATTGCTAATATTATGAAACTTACAATTTAATAATGGATATTTGAGCAGTCAATGCTTTACATTATTATTCAGGATGCAGCCAATGGTGCTACTTTCAATGATATAGATTAGATTTTCACCTGCGCTACAAGAATTTATAAATCAGCTCCAGCTAATTTTTGCCTTGTAACACATTAGCTGAATGAACCATAATTCAAAATCAAAGTTGGCAGACAATGCTGTGAAAGTTTAAAAAAATGAACCTTCTCCCATTTGCTGAATACCTGTCTTGATGAAGAGACTCAGCAAGATTGAGCGTTAGCGGGCAACGATGCCTGTAATAAACGATGTGGAGGATAGTAACAGACTTCACAAGGACATAAACTAATGGAATGGGCAGAATAATTTAGCCTGAGAAGTTCAAAATGATGCATTTTGGCAGGAACAATGAAGAGAGACAATATAAATTAAATGGTATTTAAAAGGAAACCTGGAGAGATGGAGGGCAGTGTGGCGGGAGGTGGGTGTTGTGGGGGTAGTGCGCTGATATGTACACAAATTGTGAAAGTGACGGGTCAAGTTGATTATAAAATCATGTGGGATCGATCCTTGGCTTTACTGTTGGAGGAATCAAGAACAAAAGCAAGGGATTTAAGCTAAACTTTTACGTTAACACTGGTTGGGCCTCGAGTGGAGTAAAGTGTCCAATTCTGGGCAGCAGCATCAAAATCAAGGGCTTGGAGAGGGTGCAGAATAGTTTTATTAGAATGGTACCAGGGATGAGGGACTTTAATTACGTGGAGAGACTGGAGAGTTCAGGTGGGTTCTCCTAAGAGCAGAGAAGGTTAAGGTGAGACATGACAGGGGTGCTCAAAATCACGAAGGGTTTTGATAGACTGACACTTGTAGTAAAAATTCATGGAATGTTTATAGGCATTAGCTGACAATATGTCAAAACTCTGCAGTGTGATATTTAATGACTTCATTAGTTTTCCATTATTGATGTTATGACATTGTTTCCAATGTCTGAAGTGTCAGTAACCTGAGAAACAGATTTAAGGCCATCGACTAAAGAAACAGTGGTGACATAAGGAAACTTCTTCTCAAACTGACTGAGTTGTCATTATCTCCAATGTATTGTGTGAAAGGGGGGTGAAAGTGGATTCAATGGTGTTATTCAAATGTGAATTGAATACATACTTGATAGAATAACATTGACAGGGCTCTGGAGAAAGAGCAGATGCATGGAATTAAATGACTAACTCTATTGAGGGCCAGCACAGGTGCAATAGTTTGAGAGGCCTCCATCTGTACTTTATCATTCTATGAGGACAAATGACACCACAAAATTAGAAATAAATATTTTCTTCTCTGCATTCTCATTTTGCTATCCATACTAAAATTGTAAATATTTTTACAAATGTATTTATGTTTTGAGTGCAAATGCAAATCCATAGAAGATTCTCTGAGTTAAAATGCCATGTTCACACGGAATTGCTGTCAGTTTTGTACCATGGCATTGAATCAGTTGGCTGCAAACGTTCAAAAGCTGATTTTTACTTTGGTTACTTGGAGCTATCAGTGAGGCAAGATTGCATCATATCAGTTTGGATAGGACTCAAACAAAGGTCATAGAACTAAAAGCACAGGGTTCCAGCACTGATGGGGATATAATGGTGCATTAGTTTGAATGTAGAAATATTTTAAAAATCTAACAGCTGCGAAACAGATAATTGCTTTGATCCAGAACAAGGAGTCAACCTTCAAGATAGAAGCTGCGAGATAAGAGACTTGTTGATGGTTATTGCTTGTAAGTTTTAATCCTTAATGTGGTAAAGTGAGGTACTCTGTCCCTTTAAGAGAATGTAATTGTACTGATCATGTGACAGCACTGGCAAATCACCGTACAGCATGGGCAACTGGGAACGGTAAGTCTAGTTCTGGAGGTTTCTGAGTAAGCACGTATGATCTGGTGCTCTGCCCTATCTTTCAATAAACCATCACTATTTATTCTTAAATCAGTCTCTCCCCATTATTGATTGCAAGCAGCAATTGATGAGAACATAGGAAGATGTACAGTTAGAATTCGATTGGCCAACAAACTCATTTACCCAAGGCATAAAACTTAATAAATATATTTCTTTAATATGCAATGTTTTATTTTAATGAACCTGAGGACAGATGCAACAGAAGAAAATATAATATGCATTGGATTTAGCAAACTGCATTGATATCCCTGTGCAATATAATGTACGAGGCCAACCATAGTTAAGGGAAGACACTTTCTAAAATTTGAAACTTGCTCAAAAGGAGTAATAGCAAAATAGTTGCCTTGACAGACATTTCTACCTCTCAATCCAACTTCAGTCTAGAGGTATTAGTAATAATTTACAATTCACTTACATCATTCATCCTCTATTTCCTTCCATTATGCAGCAACTGATCATACCAATGAATATCCTGAGGTCACCACCGCTTCTCATAAACCTTATCAGTAGACAGACAAAGCAATAAAGACTCATAACCTTGCATTACTCCTTGCTTAAAGCTATTGCCTTTCACTGGCATGTCCCAAATTTTAATCAAATCTTTTTGCTGCTTATTGTTTCTAACAGATTACATATGAAATCAGTCTGGCAGTTGACAAACCTGTTACCATGAGAGAAGAGGTGTTAATACAGTTGCATGGAGCAAAGAAGGTATAATCTAGTCAGTTATTGAAAATGTGATGCAATCTTAGAACGTTCAGAAAGCCCTCAAGATTAATTTCCTTTAATATTTCTCAATATAAATCTATTATCACAAGCAAGATTCTGGAATACCAGCTGTTTTTGAAGAAATCAGGTTAGCAAATTCTGGATGGACTTTAAGGGAGGGTGAGCCCATTTCTATAATAATTATATGCAGTCCTTTAGAGATAGAACAAGCAAAAAAGGTCTTACCACATTATCTAGCTTTTATCTGTAAGCTTGGTCCATTTCAAGACTCAGTTAGCCATTCTCTCTCATACATTTTCTGAATGTTAACATTAAATTCACATTTGCAGAAGTCCATTCCATAAGTCAGTAACTTAATGAATAAATATAACTCTAAGCGACTTTTACCTCAAAAGTTCATAGTCAGTTGAGTTAGCTTAAATTGCACTTGATGCTGGTATTTACCCTAAGTGCGGAAGTAACTCTGATAAGTAAAAAATTCCATGCTAAATGTTTGTGGCTTTGGTGGGTTATTTGATAAGGCTACAGGTCTAAAGTGATGCAGCACTTGCCAATACAAATCTGAAAAAATCAACCTATAATTCTGAGTAGCAGGTTTTTTTTTGAATAAACTGGGTACAGAATGGGTACAGAAGCGCAAGGTAAATAGGAACAACCTCCAATCCTCTACAGAAAACCAAGTAGAGATTTCTAGCGTTTTACTGGTAAGTTTGATTTTTCCCTGTTTTCACAAGTAATGGAAAAACAATATACTTACCCGTACCTTGGGAATATTGTTTAGCTTCGGTAGAACATGGAAGTTTGAGACAAACCTGAAACTTATAGATGGCTATTTATCAACAGCCTGCTACAGTGGACACTAATTGAGCACAATCACAATCCAATGTACAAGTAAGTGCATTGTAGCAGAATGTACTTTGGTTCATAACTCTTAAGTTAAAATATTTGGCTTGATTTGATTTGGCTTTATGGGCATGCTCCCCTCTGTACCTGCAGACACAATGTCAAATTAGACAATCAGCAAGATGGAATAAAAAACAAATATTTTATTTTTCATTGCATTGTTAGTGGACAGAATTTTTCCTGCAGCAGGTGGGTGGGCCCAGGAACGGCTACAAAATCATCCACCGCCAGCAATCGGGTTCCGACCACAATATCACATTGGCTGGCCAATTAACGGCCAGTGTGAAACATATGCTGGGAGACTCAATGCTGCCGTGGGGGACGGGAGGAGCGTGAGCGCTGGGATGTGTGCATGCGCAGGGAAGCGCGCACTGACAGCTTCCTGAAGGCACAGAGCTGCCTCAGGCAGCTGCCGGATTTTAAGTACAAAAATTAATTTTTAACATATGAGATAAACATGACCCCACATGTGGCTCAGCCACATGAAGGGGGACACGTGAAAAAGTATGCTAAAAACATTTCATTGTTTTTTTAGTAAGCGCTGGGAACCTCATCCTGCCTGTGGATGAGGTTTTGTTAAAAATGCAAAGGCCGCCTGGCCTATTCACCTGCCTGCCAACCAGTTGACCACCAGTTGAGCGGGCAGAAAAAAAAAATGCATCTTAATTAATTACTTAAGGATCTTAATAGGCCTCTTAATTGGTGGGTGCCCACCGACCAAAACACCGCAAGAGTACATGATAATGTCAAGAGGTTCGCCTGACGTGATCGCACACTATTTCACCCCTGTTCGGGTCGGGCGCATGCCTTTACAGCTAAGCGTAGCTGCTACAAGCAAAATATAAATTAGAAGTGGGTGACTCATCGTAGCATGAGGCCCACTTGTTCATGGGATGTGGGTGAGGCAGCCAGCATTTATTGCCCATGGCTAATTGCCCTTGAGAAGGCAGTGGTGAACCACCTTCTTGAACCGCAAATGTCCGTGTGGTGATGGTGCACCCACAGTGTTGTTAGGAAGGGAGTTCCAGAATTTTCAACCAGTGAAAATGAAGGAATGGTGATATATGTGGAGGCAAATTTGTAGGTGGCTGTGTTCCTATGCTCCTACTGCCCTCATTCTTCTGGGTTGTAGGTGAAGTAAGTTTTGAAGGTGCTGTCCAAGGAGCCTTCGCAAGTAATGGCACAATTCTTGACATTCTGCTTTGTAACTTATTTCACTGATCGGACAAAGAGATCTGCTTGGAGCTGGAGCTCTGTGCCGTTTCCCATTTATCCCTTGTTTTCCAGTTTAATATACCAACAGAATATTATTGGGGAACTGCAGACCACCCCAGCAGTCACAGCAGCAGCAAAAAGGGCACTTAATGTTTCCCCATTCTGGCACCATTGAAATCTGAGGGCTGACACTGTGAGAAATTGCAAGTATGCGCAAACCACCATCTCATCATCCTTTTATAGTATTGCAAGAAAATGAATGTATGTTAGGAACAAGAGTGTTCAACTAAATGAACACTGCACTAAAGAACTGAGCACAATTGTGCACAATCTGTATAGAAAATAAGTTATCTATGTTGATTTTGCTTAATGTAAACAGTAAATAAATCAGATTTTGTTTAGTCCTATAATAATAGCTTGCACCTCTCTTATGATCCAGATTTAGCAAAGGGTCTCCACGCAAAATGGTATCTTGCATCTTTATCCAGATGCTGATTTTTATGCTATATTTACAGTATCTTATTTCTAATAGGTTAACACACATCATTGGTACTTTCCAGCCTTAACATGGAGTTTACCAACTTTAGATCATAACCATTATCTCCCAAACAACAACTGCTGCCAATTGAGGATTGAATAGGGCTATTGGACATGGAAAGTACAGTCCAAAAACATACTATTCAGTCAAACTGTTCTATGTGTTTGTACTGCAATGCGGCTACTCCCGTTTTTGTTTTGACAATGAATGTCACACTCTAACTTGGAAAAGCAAACAGGTAGTGAACAGCTGATATTGGCCAGGATTTTGGGCCTGAACTTCCTTGGAGTGACAATCAGCGTCAAATTGCCACTCTGCTCCCAGTTATTTCTCTTATTTTTTTTTTCCCAGTCTGTATCGCCTGACCCTCCGACTCAAGCTGGTACCTTGGGAATATTGGGCAGTGGAGTGTACCCTTGTGCCAAGCGTCGAAGGGCAGCTCTGTCGAAGCAAAGGTCATGACCCTTTTTTATGGCACTAGCTGACTTAAAGGTGGGTTAAAGGTCCATTGAAGTTTAAAGGTCATTGACAGGCTAGGGAGAAGGTAAGTGGGTAGGATTTGGGGAGCGGTGGTCCATGGAGGGGCAGAGGAGAGGGGGTGGTTGGGAGGGTCTGAAGGATTGGGAGGATTCAGGGGGTCTTAAAGGTTTTGGGGGTGTCAGAGGGTCGGTTGATAGGGGAGGTCGGTCGGGGGAGGGGTAGGTTGGGGGGGGAGATCGGTCAGTAGGGGCAGGGGAGGTCGGTCAGTGGGAGGAGGTTGATGGGGGGGTGGAATGGGCGGGTTCCAGAACTCGGATCTGGCTCAGCTGGGTCTTAGGTCATGTCGGGTTGGGCCACAGGGCTCAGTGGTAGGTGGGGTGCTGCTGAGCCTTGGATTGGGCTGTGTTGGAGGGGTGGGTATTGGGCCTCAGTGTGGGGGGTGGGGTTGGGTCAGGTCGGGCCACAGTGGTAGGAGAGGGGTGATGGTTCTGTTGAGCTTCAGGGTTGGGGTTTGCTGTTGGGCATCAGCAGAGTTGTTGAACCTCAGGGGCATGTGTTGGATCAGGTCAGGTCAGGCCTAGGTGGAGCTGGGGGTGAAGGTGAGAGTCAGGCCTGGCGGGGGGAAGATGGGACAGAGTCTCCATGGGGGTCAGGGAATCCTGTGGGTTGGGGAGCTCCTGTCAGGGGATGTAGTCCCATGGGGGTGGCGGGAGTCCCATGGAGGCAGGGGGTGGGGGGCAGTTGTTGGGGATGTGGGGGAGAGCCCTGGGCTCAGGGAGGGTGGGGGTACCCCATGGAGGGGTGTAGTCAGGTCCGCGGGGGGAGTCCCGTGGGTCTGTACAGTAGTTACCCAGAAGTTAGAAGTGGTTTTAATCTTTTGAGCTTTTTCTGGGTAACCATTGGTGTAACCCAGTCTGAACCATCCAAAAGTTTATGATTTGAATTGCATTTTCGAATGGTTCCCAGTGCAGGGCAATTGCCCAGAGGAAGCTTGCACTTCAGGGCAACTGCCATGCAAACCTTACCCGTGAACTTCCAAAGGGGGTTCCCTAGCGCACCTTTGGGGTACCCGCCGCTCATTCCCCTCCCCCCTCCCCCACCCACCAATACGACACCTTGGAACTCGGAAACTATAGCCCAATATATTGCACCAAGCATTGTCCTTTCTATTGTTAACCACAAGGTTGATAAGTGTGAGCTCACCCAGGCAAAATGACTTTTTTTAAACTTTACGGCTCATTGCCTCACGTGTCCAGGTTTTTAACGTGTGTTTTATATAGAATTACATGCAATCTACATACAGAAAGAGCCCATGCAGTCTAATTGGCTGTGTGAGTGTATATGCTCCACAGGAGCTTTCTCCCACCCTACTTCCACAGAACCCGACCAGCACACCCCTCTATTCCTTTCTCCTGGATGTGCATTTCTAGCTTCCCCTCAAGTACATCTATCCCAATTTCCTCAACCACTTAATGTGGTAGCGAGTTCCATATTCTAACCACTGTGTGGGTAAAGAGATTTCTCCTGAGTTGCATAGTAGATTTGTATGTTATATTTATGGCCTCTCGTTTTGGACTACCCCACAGGTGTAAACATCTTATCACCGTCTACACTATCAAATCTCTTCATAATTTTAGACTTCTGTCAGTTCACCTCCAAGTCATTTCTTTTCTAGAGCAAAGTGCCCAGCCAGTTCAGATATTCTTGATAATTATAATCTCAGTTCTGGTTATCATCCTTGAATAACTTTTTTTGCACCTTCTCCAATGCCTCCACATCCTTTTTATAATACAGAACTCAGAACTTCACCACACAATACTTCAAATGTGATCTAAATAAGGTTTCTCTGCTTTGCAATTCCATTTGCCTAGAAATGAATTTGAGCACATGTTTGTATTGTTTAATAGTCTTGCTATGCTGCACTCCTACTTTTAATGATCTTTGAAACAGTATCCCTTAGACACCTTTGCACTTCTATCTCATTTAGATTCTTATTCTCTAATGAATATGTGGTCTGATTTGTACAAGTTTAGCATTACCTCTTTACTTTGTGCCACTATTTATAAAACCTCCCAAAATGTCACATCAAATATTTCTGCATTAACTGTCATCTGACCCTCTCTGAATTCATATTTATACATACAACCATATTAGAAACACTATAAAAGAAAAGAACAATAGTCTCAGCACTGATCCCTGGGGGACCCAACTATTTACATCCCTCCAATCTGAGAAACATAACTGTAGTTATCTCTGTTAAATGTCAGAAACCTAACCCCTACTTTGTGCTGCCTGAATTCTTTTAAGACCATGGGACTTCTTCTTCTCAGTAAGTCCCCTATGTGGCACTTTGTTAAATGTCTTTTGAAAATCCATATACACCCATTTAATGCATTGCCTTTATCTGTGCTCTCCAAATAACTCTCAAATTAATTATGCCATGGCTTGCGAGGTAAGCATTAATTTTATCTTGTTTCATGGCCTCTAGAAGTTTATCCATTACAAATCTTAGGCTTATTGGTGCCTGGTTACCAGAGTGTTCTCTTCCTTTCTTTTTATAGTACAGAAGGACATTCAAGCCTTTAACTAGAGCTGTCTACCATAGTTCAATGTCTTTAACGCTGGCCTCAACGTTTTTATATTCTTCTTTTTCAAATCCACATATCTAGTTTCCCATAAAATAATTTAATAATCTCTGGTAGTATAACATTCCTTGTCCTTCTGTGGAAAAATAAATGTTCCAACTTTCTCCTTCTAATGATGAAGCAGATCCTGAACTCTGTTGTCACAGTGAAAAAGCTCTTCATTTTCCAAGCTTCTTTCCATAACTGTAACAATTTATTCCTGGTAACATTCCAATGGACCTTTGGCTGCATTATTTCCACTAGAAGTGGAAGAAGTTGTGGGATAGGAATCCTCCATCAATATTTAACCAGCGGGGGAGTCTGTGTCCTTGGTAAGTAACTGCCTTTCTCCTAACACATTCTTGGACACAACAACCTACTTTCAGATTTTCCATGAATACCTCCAATACTTTGCTGTAACCATTTGGGCCTCCTTTGAATCCATATTTTGTTTCTTTATCTGTTCCTTTATCAACTTTTCCCTTGCACATCATACCTTTTGTCATTCAGTTGTACATGCTCTCAATCCTATCAAATCCTATCATTCCTTTGATCTTTGCCTGGCCCCCATTTCCCATTTATTTAATTGACTCCATCAGTGATACCGACACAAAAAGCAAAGCAATATACATTCACACGTCAGGATACCACAATACAAGCCAACAAACTTAATGGAAGTCAGGGCTCTCAGCCAGACATCATTGGGTGGAATTTTATGGCCCTTCCTGCTGGTGCCACCAAAGTCAATGGGGTTTTGAACGGCTCGCTGCATTTTATGGCCCCACTCCCGCTGCAACGGGGTTGTAAAATTCTACCCATTATGTATGCTTGGCTGAATGCCCAGGCATCTATTAGAATAGTAAAACACATGCTCCCCAAAGGAAACATTGTGTGATTGACAGCTCAGGCTCTCTGACCTCTGCTGTCAATTTAACAATGTTTGTTTACACAAGTTAACCAGTTTCAGAGGTTTGTGGTTTTTGTTATTGTTACTTTAAAGGGCCTGGATGATTGACACTTTTATTAGCTTGTAATGAAGACTATTTTTTTAACATAGAAGGGGACTACTTTTTTTTCAAAGCTTCTTTTTTACACATTTCACTTTACACTGTAGGGTTCTTGGTTCTAGACAATGTATAGTGGGCCAGTGGACATGGAACTTATAGCTTGGTAGAGTGGGCATGAGGGGACATAGTGGGTGCATGGAAGGCCAGAGCTTGGCATAGCAGCCGTGAGGAGAATCTTTTGAACTTACCTTTTAAAAGGTCCCCTCAACAGAATAGGTTTCACGACTCCTCTGAGGGGTCATAAAGCACAACTCTTTAAAAACCTGGCCCAACGTCATGAAAGCTGTGGAATAGGGCATGCCCATCTCTGCAAAGGAGCCACCCGTGTCAAGAGTGCCAAGTGCAAGCTTTGACAGGAAGCAGCCTGCACCCATTAAAGACACAACAAAAAATCGCTCTGCAATGGGGTTGGGAATCCCAGAATCAGGACACACCTGCCATTTTTAAAAGGCTCCTGCATCATCCCAACTTCACTAACCCTGGTGAAAATCCAGGCTTTTGTGTCTGTCTTCATGGAGGAAGATACAAAAAAACCAGTGAGAATGAGGAAGTGGAAGAAATTATTATTAGTAATAAGGCATTCCTGGAGAAATTATTGTGGATGAAGTTCATAAATCTCCTGGATCTGAAGATGTACATGTGAATGTGTTGAAAGAGGTGGCTGTTGATGCTCATCTTCCAAAATTCTATAGATCCTGGAATGGCTCCTGCAGATTGGATGGTGGAAAGCATAACCTCACAGTCTAAGAAAGGAGGGAGAGAGCAAATGGGGAACTACAAACCTGTTAGTCTGACATCTGCAGTAGGAAATACTAGACTCTATTATAAAGGATGTGACAACAGGACACTTTGAAAATAATGGTAGAATTGGGTAGAGTCAGCAGAGATTTGTGAAAGGGAAATCATGTTTGGCAAACCTGTTAGAGTTTTTTGAGGATGCAACTAGCAGAATAGATAAGGGAGAACCAGTGGATGTGGTATACTGGGATTTTCAGATGACATTCGTAAGGCTCACTCAGGAGATTAGCAAGCAAAATTAGAGCACGTAGGATTGGAGGTAATATACTGACTTGGATATAGAATTGGTTAATAGACAGAAAACAGAGAGTAGGAATAAACAGGTCATCCTTAGGATGGCAGGCTATGACTAGTGGGGTACCACAAAGATCAGTACTTGGGCCTCAGCTGTTCACAATCTATATCAATGATTTGGACATGGGACCAAATGTAATCTTTCCAAGTTTGCTGATGACTCAAAATAGGTTAGAATGTGAGTCATGATGAGGGTACAAAGAAGCTTCAAGGATTTAGACAGGTTAAGTGAATGGTCAAGAAAATGGCAGATGGAATGTAATGTAGAAAAATATGAAGTTATTCGCTTTGGTAGAAAAAAACAGGAATGCAGAATACTTTTTAAGTGTTGAGAGATTGGGAAGCGTTGATGTCCAAAGGGACCTCGGTGTCCTTGTTTATAAGCCACTGAAAACTAACATGTAGTTGCAGCAAGCAATTAGGAAGGTGAATGGTATGCTGGGCCTTGATTGCAAGAGGATTTGAGTACAGGAGTAAAGAAATTTTGCTGACATTGTATAGACCCTGATGAGAGTTGGAGTGTTCTGTACAGTTTTGGCATATTCACCTAAGGAAGGGCCATCTTGCAACAGAGGCAATGTATTAAAATTTTACCAGACTGATCTCTGGGATGGCAGGATTGTCGTATGAGGAGAGATTAAGCCTAAATTCCCTAGAGTTTAGAAGAATGAGGGGTGATCACATTAAAACTTACAAAATTCTTACAGGGCTCAGTAGGGTAGATGCAAGGAGGGTGTTTCCCTTGGCCGGGGGGATGGGTATAGAACCAAGAGACACTGGCCGGGATTTTCCCTGCCTGCTGGCGTCAGGTGTGTTCAGTAGCGAGTGGACAATATGTCGCGATTAGTTTCAAGACGGCATGAAATCAGTTTGCAATCGTCTGCTCAGCCCGCCGATGGCAGGTTGTGTTTCCCATCATAAGGCCAGCCCGCCAGGCTCATCACTCACCGCTGGATTGTCTGCCCACATTAGCAGGAAAACACGCCAACTTGTTTCACAACAGCATATATAAGGCGTGTGTTTGGTGGGTTGCACTTCGCTCAGGACTTTGAGGTTTGTTTGCCTACCTTGCTTCAGTCAGCACTCACAGCCATCAGCGCCAGGCTTCAGAGATAGCACCACATCACTGTTAGGTGGCTCATAGGTAGGTCTCTACCTACCAGATCAGCCATATGTGGTGGATTTTCAACAGCTGAAGGCCAAGGTCTTGCTTGGGGAAGGGGAGAAGTGGCTTCAGGCAAGGGAAGAGGCTGCAGGATGAGAGCGGTACTAGGGAAGAAGAATATCCCACGGTGTGTGTAGGGGCACATGTTGATCTGTGCAAGTGGCCTTAAAATGGTGAGGACTGAGGGGGCAGTCTTCAGAGGAGATGAGGCCAGATGGACAACTGAAGGTATGTTTGTGAGAATGGGTGGTGGTGTCCCTTAAGCTGGCAGTGAGTGAGATGCCAGTGAATGTTTGATGGTCTTGAGTTGGTTGTCATACCCTGGCTGCACAGATGAAATCATTCATCCTCTATCTGCATTGGATGGCCAACCTCTTCTGTGCAGCATTGGCACTGATCACCACTGCCATCACCCACCAAGCCAGAGTGATAATGTAGCTGCCCCTCCTGTGGCCAGGCAGGCATTATAGGACATGACAGCAGGCCTCCATGGCATCCAGAAGGCACTCAAGGGCTGCAGTCTTCTTGCCTTTTGGGGTCATGTCTTCTTTGCTGCAGTCCTGGTCTAGAAGCATTGATCACTGCTGCACTTTAAATGTGGTGCCTGGTGTGATGAAGTGGTGAGGTGACGGCATGGCAGGCGAATCAGATCCTGCCCGCCATCATAACGGCATATATCCCGGGAATGCATAATTAATACAGCGGGTCTGAGGGGATACATCATGAAAAGCCGCCATTGTGGCTGGTGGGTAAAATGTTGTTTTTCCTGCCTGCTACCACATTTAGTGCAAATCTGGAATGATTCTGTCCACTGTCTCAGAATAAAAGGTAGGCCATTTAGCATTGAGGCGAGGAGGAATTTCCTCACTCAGAGGATGGTGAACCTTTGGAATTCTGTACCCAAAGAGGGCTGTGGAGGCTCAGTCATTGAATATATTCAAGACAGAGATCAATATATTTCTGGATATTAAAAATATGAAGCGATATGGGATAGTGTGGGAAAATGGCATTGAGGTAGATCAGCCATGATCTAGTTGAATAGTGGAGCAGGCCCGAGAGTCTGAATGGCCTACTCCTGCTCCTATTTCCTATATTCCTATATTTCTCCCTCAGTTCTGCTGAGAAAGCACATGCTTAAATCATACAAATGATTGGCTTGTCATGTGACCTTCCTTCTCCAGTACCAGTGGGATTCAAAAAAAGACATTATCTGTGTATTCCAAAGGTGACGTGATTAGCTCATGTCTGGAAGGTAACTTAACCAGGGTACCAATGTCCAAGTGATTTGTCTTAAAGTGCTCATCCCCAACAGTTGAATACCTTGGGTGAGTGCCATAGATGCCTTGCTTTTTGACAGTTGAAGCAATTCCTTCACACTCCCCTGAAGTCATTGTCTTTGATGGGTTTTGCAGACAGACCGAGTCCACTCCAGTGATTTGGAATATGGAATGCATAGTAGTGCAAATTGTGGTTAGCCATCTTGGGCTGTGAGTTGAAGTCACTGTGTACTCTGTTTTTAGAAAGTCTGTTTTTAAAAGTTGAATTCAGGTTTCCAGCCAATGGCTTAAAAATGTTATTTGGCATAAAGCACATCTTCATGGCTTAAGATAGGAGATTCATTTAGCAATGGTCAATGTTCTATAGTTCCTATGCAATTGCAGCGGCGTTTGCTACAATCCAACAGAAATTCTGCCCTGAATAAGCCATAGATTTCGGCCTTCTTTTCAACAAATTTACCAACTTGTTTCTGAAATTACTACCAAAATTTGCAAGATCAGAACAAGAGTAGGCTATTCAACTCCTAAGCCTATTCTGCTGTTCAGTTAGACTTGGCAGGTTAGCGTCTTAGCTCCACCTACCTGCCTTGATTCTATTACCCTCAAATATCCTTGCCTAACAAAAAGTAAATAATCCACATACCAGAAATGTCTGACATTTTAGCAAAGGTGCCAACTTCAGTGGTAACAAAGGACATTAAGGTTATCAATCCTTAAGTCAAATTGGTCTCCCAGATAGGCCACTACATTGGCATCAGTTGATCATTTGAAGTGGCTCACGTCTTAAGATAACTCACAGTCATCCTTTGTCACTATGCAGAAACCTGCTATTCATCTGCTTTACATAACTGATCTGCTTCTTGAAGAACTTGTGCAAAGGTTTCAGAAGAGAGCCAAAGATTCATTGGTGCTCAACATTATCAAAGTCCTGATATCTGGCTTCAGCTTTTGGTTGATTTAAGGAGCACTGAACATGTGAAAAGCTGGTCAAGAGCCATAGTATGTGATTAATGTTCCATAAACAGGCTATTCTGTTAACTCAAGAGCCAAGTCATGAGTGGAAGAGAAATCATACTTCACAAATTGTATTCTTATTCAGTGTGAATTCTGCTCAGAATTTTAGGGAACGATGGCCCTCACCAACAACCCCCCCACCCCCCACCCCTCCCCGCCATCCCCCCCCACCTCCCCGCCCCCACAAATCCCAGACCGCCCGCTCGGATCACATCCCCTCTTCCCCTGGACCAAACATCTGTCCACTACGCGCCCTCTAGTTCAAACCACCAGACAGCTAACAACGCCCACCCCCCCCCCCACCCTCCCCGGAACAGCCCCGGGCACCACCCGCCTCCAAGCACCCAAAGACTCCCCCTACCCCCGGCCGCCGGACAATGCCCCCAAACTCTCCGGACACAACCCTCCCAACCACCTGGACAACCCTCACCATCTCTGGGAAACCCCCTCCCAATGGACAGTGTCAGATTTGGGGGGTACCCGAAAGATGTGCTCGGGAATCCCTCTGGTAGGTTCCCAGGTAAGGGTTTGCACATCAATTGCTCAGACACACACACTTCCTCTGGACAATTGAGTTGCCCTGGGAATCATCCAAAAATGAGATTTAAATCTCAAACTTCGGGAGGTTCTTCTGGTGTTACACCAATTGTTACCCAAAAAAAGTTAGAAGAATTAAAACCTCTTTGAACTTCTGAATAACTATTGTAAAGACTTAGGCAAAGCCCATGGGACTCCCACCCCGCCCCCCCAACACGACCCGACCTCAGACACCCAAACCACTCCCCCGTGACCTGGGTCCCCCCCATCCCCTACCTCGGACCATAATCTCAACCCTGGCCTCAGACCCCTCCCACACACCAACTCGGAATCCCTCCCATCCCCTCCGTTGGACACCCCCTCAACCCACCCAAGTGTCCCCCATTCTGACCTCAGATCCCCTGACCTCAGAAGCTCCAATCCTCAACCCTCCCTTGAACACGCCACCAGATCACAGACCCACCCCCGCCATCCTCAGATCTTCATTCCCCCGATTCCCCCAAACCCACCCCCACCTCACCCCCCTCCACAACCTCAGACCTCTCCTCCAACCTCATAATACACCCCAGACCTTGGACTCCTCCAAAGCCTCAGAGCACCCCACACCCCAGACCACCAATCCCACCACCGCACCCTTACTTCACCCCCCTGACCACCCACTTGGACCACATCCCCCCAACCCCTGGACCAAATGTCTGACCATCACCCACCCTCCACTTCAAACCACTGGACAGCTAACAGTCCACCCACATCCCCCCCTCCCCCCCGGGACAGCCCCAGGCACCACCCTCTTCCAGACACCCAAAGACTCCCCCCACCCCCGGACAACGCCCCCCAACTCTCCGGACACAACCCTCCCAACCACCTGGACACCCGTCCCCATCTCTGGGAAAGCCCCTCCCCCCCGACCCGCAGATACCAACCCCCCCCACCCATGGCTACCCCTCCCCACAACCCTGGACACCACCCCACCAAATCTCCTGGACATCTCCCCCAATCCCGAGACACCCCCCCCAAATCACCCCGATCACCCCCAACTAGCCGCCCCACAACTACCAGACAACCCAACAAACCTCAATTCCTGGACCCACTCCTCCCACCCCCCGGACACGCTCCCAACCCCGGACACGCCTTCACCTCCAACCACCGGGCACTCCCCCAACCACCAACCCCCAGAAACTCCACCTCCCCAAATCCCCAACCCCCAAAGCCCAAACCCCCCACCCAACCCCCACTCTCGGACAGCCCCCAAAGCCAGACACCCCACCCAACCCCCAACCCCTGGACAGCTCCAAAAATCCCCACTCCAGGATGCCCCCTCCCCCCAACCCCTGGACATCTTCCCCTCCAACCTCCAGACACCCCACACCCCACTCAACTCCCGGACACTACACCCAACCATCTCGGACACCCACAACCACCTCGGACACCCACAACCACCATGGACGCCCCCTAATCCTATGCACTTACCTTAGACACTTATCTTGTCCCTAGCCTGTCAATTTCCCCTGGCCATTAAATTTACCTGCTTTACAGCAGCAAGTGCCACTGAACACACTGGATCTAGACTTCACTGGGTTCTGCGATGCAGGCTCCAAGCAGCTCCGGCAAACGGAAGTGTCAACGTAATTTTCAAGACCAGGTAAGTAGGTGCTTATTTTTTCTCATTTCTGCGGGCCTGCACTTTCCAATGTTACGGCCCATTAAAACACATTAAAAGCAAAAGGAAACAACCAGCAATTATATTTTTCAGTAGTGTTGCTATTAGACGGCCAAAAATATAATGGGATGGAACAGCAGGATGAACATACAATCAAAGTTTTTAATAAAAGAAAGACACTGTCAGTGGAAAAAAGGACAGAGACAGAGTGTCCAAATTTGATATTCAGTGAGTATTTTATGGAAGTAGCCTAAAGCAAAGCTGATTTATCAGTCTACAATAGCATTAGTCACTTGATACTATTTATAGCAGCATCACAGCATCATTGTTTTAGTGGAAAATAAACTTTTTGTGGCATTATAGCAAACTTCTCAAAATCATGCTCAGTAGTGACAAGCAGGATGGATCTGCCCAGCTGTCACAACATCTGTTTGCCTTTCTTCTACATCTCCAAACAAGTTGGCAACCATCAGTATCGGCAATGCTTCAGGAACAAGCCAGCTCAAAAATGACAATATCTGTACTTCTATCCAACTGAGACACCACAAGCACAAAGTGAAACCCTTGTCTATGATGGCGATATGTTTATGGATGTTTCCCTATAAAGCTTTACATGAAATACCGTTACAGTGCTGAGATAATGGTCAGGTGATGCTGGCCTTGTCAGCGATGCCCTTATCCCATGAAAGAAGGAAGAAAAAATGGCAAAGACTTTCTATGTAAAACATACTGTTGTACAAGTGCACATTGCTTTATTTGTTCAGTTTTAAATACATCAACCATTTTTGACCAGATGGATATGAATATTTCCTTTTTAATTACACTTCTTCTCCAATGTTATTTCTATGCTGCATGGCCGCACAGACAAGAACTGTGAGTCTGCATGCTTAAATGAATCAGCAATGCACTACAAATAAAATTAAAATTAAAACTAAAATATTTCTCAAGTCTAAATTTCTGCAATGCCGACATGGCCCAGATTTGAATATAGTGATGGGTCTGTGACCTTCTTACAGAATGTTTTAATGGCCTCAATCTCCGGCTTGGCGAGGTGGGGGGGGGGGTCCGCTCGCTGAGGCATGGAACCTCAACCACGGGCGGGATCAGGTTTCATGAAGTGTTTATAAATTGAATAAAAATTCATCGACATGTCCCAGCTCATGTGACACTGTCACATGAGGGGGCATATGTTAAAAAATTTTCTTTTCTTTATTAAAATTTTGGAAACTTAAACTAATCTCCCTGAGGCGGCTCAGGGATCTGCACGAAAGAGAGCAGGCCCCGATTCAGGGAACCCCTCCCGCCCGCACAGGGAGCGCTCAGCGCTCCTGGGCACACGTCACACAGGGCGGGCCTGAATTGGCCCACCCATGTAAAATAGTGGCGCGGACCCGATCAGGGGCACCAATCGGGTCCACACCCGTCCACACAACACCCCTGACAGGGGAAAAATTCTCCCCAATGTTCTTGGCCTTTAGATATATTGCATTTTTCTTAATGGTATACTTCTTTCTTTTATTTTGCTTGAACCATAGTGGCAAACAGCCACTGACAAAAACTGTCAGGAAAACAGTTTGGGATGAATCATCAGCAGACAATGAGCCAAGTGTCAGGACTCACTGGGGATAGTGTGCTGTAATATCAAGCCCCACTGCTCCCCGAGCTGAGACAAATGTGAAAAGTTTGATTAGATCACCAAATTGCCAAATTCTACCTAACAGTTTAATTTAGGTTAACAGAATATGAACACCAGGTTTGTAAACGTAACAAGTAAAAAATTGTTTATTAAACAAATTGTCTGTAACTAGTGGCAAAAGAAAGAAATATGAACAGCTAACTTTTAACTCTATATCTTAAACTCTACCCCTTCTTAACTCCTATACACAAACACACACACACATATAAGACACACAAAACATGGATTTGGAGGGAGAGATAAAACAGTTCAATAGCACCAATTCGGAGTACAGGATTAGTTGGATTGATTTTGGTTGATGTCTTCCAAATTTCTTGCAGTTTGTTGTTGATGACGTGAGGTAGTCTCCCAGCACTTTCAGTCTGTGTTTCACTGGCTGAAAACTTGATTTTCAATGTCCCTTCTGGTCATTTTTTCCTTTTCCTCTTGACAGGGTATTTTTCAGAGAAAACAGGTTACAGAGATATGAAAAAAAGCCAGCTAGCTAGCCTTTTAGGTTTACTGGAATCTTACACACACAGGAGAGAGGGGGTTTAGGTTTTAGACTCTTTGCAGTCTAGGATCTCTCTGCTCACTGCTATCACATAAAGCCTTGGTCACCTGATCAGGAGCCAACTAAAATGTTGTTGCTAGGCAGTTCCACATTGTTCAGGACCCTTTTCCAGCATCCTTTTGTCCAACCAGGCACACTCTGTTCCAGGGGATAGCAACATTATATATTCCTCATCCAGCTCCAGCGAACATGTCTTTCAACTGCAGCCATGGTAGTTTTTAAAGCCACAGTCCAATTTTTAAAACCACAGTCCCACAGAAATAAAAATTAAAAAAAATAAAAAGATATGTTCCTTACACAAGGAACAGACTTTTTGCAGAGCAAGTATGAATACATGTTTGAGTCATGGTATTCCAAATTTCCTTAATGGCAATCAATCACCTAAACTATTTCAGAAATAAGTTAAGGCTGTGAGATACACAAATTTTGTCTGATTTTGATTAATCATCCTTACCCGACAACAGAGTGTCAGGTTGGATGTTTTTGCAGGGTATAAAGAGTATAATGTTGGATCACCATGACAGGATCAAATGCTGCTAAGAAATATCCAATCCAGTGAGTCACTCACAAGAAGACTTTGAAGATCATTGCAGAAGAATGAAATTTTAGATAATATTACCAGTGACTTGAATTTTCATGTTGGCTTTCTTGTTAAAAGTACCAAGATAGACTGCTGGAACTTGCCTTGTCTGTGGCTGTTCCTTATTGGCTTTTTTGGTTCTTCTGTAGAAGACAGCCTGAACTGTCCATAAAGTTCAGGTAGTTAGGTTGCACTGCCATTTTCTCAGTCTCTCAGCAAAAGCATTCTATCACAATCTGAGACTGCAACAAAATGGTGAGTGTGGTCCTGAATGTAGGCATTACTGCTGCATGACACAGACAATTTTGTCACAAGTACATTCCAACATAAAGGTCTCCAGCTTCTAAATGCTCAAACTCCAGTGGACCTATAAGTGAACAGTAACAATATTTCACTTCTGTACTTCTGTACTTTCTCACCATTTTCAGCTAGAAATATTGCTGAATAATACCAGCTCACCTCACAATCATACTAGTGTAAAATCAATATTATGATAAATGAAAAATGAAATTATTTTCCAAGGCATTATTATGAAGTGTGAGTATTTTTTCTTTGCTCTCATCAAGTCTGATTGGAGAGGAAAGTAGTGATATATTGTTTTTGCAAAAATTTCATCAAAAGTATTTAAATAAGAGACCAGGAGCCTAAAGTCAGATTTTTTTTTTCTGTACCTGATTTACCCAATCTAATTCATACCTCCTTCTCAGCCCTTCCTCTGTTTATTTCTCAAAATTATAACTCTCATTATTGAGGAGAGAAGCATTATGCCCTGTTGTTCATGCAGGTTCCAGATGCCCTGTTAGCAGCTTATACTTCCAGCAACCTCGTGGTCAAATTTTTATAAAGACCTCCTAAACGTACACAGATGAGTCTAACTAAAGGGTCATGCTGTGAGATGCCCCACTCCAGCAAAATCTGGGATACTATAATCAGAATTAATATTTGGAATTTTTTTCAAAGTACCTGGAGCATTTTAAATGTAGCCTGAACAGGATCGCAAATGATTTGGATTGCAAATGCCAGGGTCCCGCATTTGCAAAGGATTTATAATTTCTGTAGGAATGCTTACTTAGCAAGGAAGCTGTTCTTGCCTAACTCCATCTTCATCAAAATGAAGTTCCTTTTTTTTATTCATCAGATGTGGGCACAGCTTCCAATGGAACTTGGACTTCAGGATTAAGACCAGGGAATTATTTTGCTTCAGAAATAAGAGAGGTTTTACAAAAACTAGGATCTCCTTTTATTAGCCTGCCTGACATGTTTCACTCCTTTGGGCTCAACCAAGTGAGAATGGGCTACCAGTTTTTAATCTTTGTACAACTAATAGACTCTTCAAATTGTTGCTTAAGTAATTTCCCATTTCTAACCCCTTTATAACTTCACCTTAGCTGAACTTTATCTCTGTTGAATCCCTTGCTATTCTGTTTAGAATCCAGTGTTTGTCATTTTAAGTTCGGCATAGCAAAGCAAGAACACAGAGACAGGAGCATGAGTTGACTATAAGCCTGCTCTGCCATTCAATACAACCATGGCTGGTCTTGGGCTTCGACTCCATTTTTCGGCCTGATCCCCATATCCCTTGATTCCTTGAGAGACCAAAGGTCTGTCAATCTGAGCCTTAAATAAGGACAACAATGGAGCATTTACAACCCTCAGGGGTAGAGAATTCCAATGATTCACAATCCTTTGAGTGAAGTAATTTCCTCTCATCGCAGTCCTAAATGATCAGCCTCTTATAAAGGAGATTGTGTTCTAGATTCCCCAGACAGCTCTCTGTGTCTACACTGCCGTCCCTTCAGAATCTTGTATATTTCAAGAGATCACCTCTTTCTTCTAAACTCCAGGGAATATAGGCCCAATTTGCTCAGCCTCTCATCCTAGGACAGCCCTTGCATCCCAAGGCCAATCTAGTGTACCTTCACTGTACTGCCTCAATGGAAGTATATCCTTCCTTAGATATGGAGGCAAAAACTGCACACAGTATGTCTGGTGTGGTGGTACCAACATCCTGTACATTTTTAGCAAGATTTCTTTATTCCTGTACTCCAATTCCATTTCAGTAAAGGCTAACATGCCATTTGCCTTCCTAATTATCTGCTGTACCTACATGCTAACTTTCTGTGTTCCTTGCATGGGTGTACGCAAGTCTCCCTGAACGTCAACATTTACAAGTTTTATGCCTTTTAAAAAATATTCTGCTTTTCTATTCTTAAGACCAAAATGAATAACCTCACACTTCCCCATATTTTAATCTATCTGCCATCTTGTTGTCTATACATTTAACCTGTCTATATCTCTTTGCAGCCTTTCTGTATCTGCCTCACAGCTTAAATTCCACCTAACTTTGTGTTGTTAGCAAACATGGATACATTATTCTTTGTCTCTTTGCCTAATTCATTAATATACATTGTAAAAGCTGAGACCCCAGCACTGATCATTGTGGCACCCCACTAGGCACAGCCTGCCAAATGAAAAAGCCCCATTTATGCCCACTCTTTGCTTCCTATCCATTAATCAATCCCCTATCTCACTCATTTATTACCTGCAACTCCACTGGCCCTTATCTTACCTATTAGCCTTTTGTGTGGCACCTTATCAAATGCCTTTTGTCAGGTATACTACATCTACTGTTCCCCTTTATCTGCCCTACTAGTTACATCCTCAAAAAAAAGTCATGTTGAATTTGGCTGATCATACTCTGATGTTCTAATTGCGTTTTCCCGAAGGGAGTGTGCTTAATTCTGCACTTGGGTAGATAATCGAGAATCCATGTCACTTTGGCAGTAGTAGAGAAGAACAAAAGTATAAGTGTTTTACAATTATAAGCTTCACTTACCGTACTCTGGCTAAGTCCAAAAATTTGCCAAAATATGATAAAGACTCACATCAAAATAACACTTCTCACAATTTCCATACATCCTAAAATACCTTATAACCAATTAAGCACTTTTAAAGTTATAGTTAATGTTCCAATGTAGGAAATACAATAGTCATTTTTGCACAGCATGGTCCCATAAACAGTAATGAGATCACAAACAAAAAGATCTGTTTGAATGCTGCTGGTTGAGAGATAAATATTGGCCAGGATACCTCAGAAAACTCCCCTGATCTTTTTGAATGGTGCCAAGGGATATTTCACTTCCATGAGAGAGGCCAGACAGTGCCTTGGTTTAAGGCTTTAGCTAAAAGGCAGCACCTCCATCAGTGTAGTTTTTGTACAGTACTGCACTGGAGTGACAGCAATTTTGTGCACAAGTCTCTGGATAGGGATTTGAACTCATGATCTTCTAACTCAGAGGGAAGTGTGCTAGCAATTGAGCTTCAGCTAAAGCTACTTCTGTTAGCCATATCAGTAAAATATAAATGAAGTAAGTGGGTAAGAGTTTCTGTCAGTTCTACTTTGTATCCCAACTCAACAGTTGAGTGGCAGGAGGAGGAAGACATTTCATTTTGTCACTTTCACAAGCTTGGCATGAATCAAAACCTGGGACAGACAGTAGCACTCTTGATATGTCGAGATCGATCAATGTCTGTTCAAATGGTGGGCAGTAGAGCAAGCAGGTGCAACTGGATCTGATATTATTCTGTTAAAAAGGTGCAAGTGAGAGAGACATAAGATAGTGCTGGAAAGGGACTCCATTCCACTAAATTTGTTTTCAACAGATATGCATAAATGTCCTGTACTAATATGTTAATTTTAGCATATTGTTGATGTCATTGTCACAAATAGGGAGGCAGAATTAGTCATAGAATGACCCACTGAAAAGAATGCGTCACTTAGGAGGATCCCTCTGTGGTATGGATAAGAATATGTATTGATTCCGATTGGAGTGAAACTTCTGATTCACCATTCTAATGAATGGGTTTGTCACTGGGAGTAGGCCACTGGGGTCAAACCTAACCCGAGTACAAACTCACCAAAATGATGCCAGGACAACGAGGGTCAAATCATGATGACAGGTTTCATAGATTTGGTTGTATTCCCTTGAGTACAGATGATTAAAAGGGTGATCTAACTGAGGTGTTGAAGATAATGAAAGAGGCTGATAGGATAGACAGAGAGAAAGTATTTCCTCTGGCAGAACAAGTAGGCATAAGCTTAAAATTAGGTTCAACTGTTCAGGCCAGGTTATCAGCCTGCACACAAAGGCTAGTGGAAATCCAGAACTTTCATCCCCAAAAGGCTCTTGATGTTAGGGCACTTAAAAATTTCCAACCTGAGTTTACCAGATTTTTGTTAGGTGAAAATATTAAGGGAAATTAAATCAGAGCAGGTAAATGGGATCAAGATATAGATCAGCCATGATCTATTTCAATGTTGAGGGCTGAATGATATAGCCCAGCCCTTGTTTTCGTATAATTTTAATGCAAGTTAAAAGTTTGTTCTACGTGCATCTTGTGCTGATAAAGTAGATATTTTCCTATTCATAGGAGACAAATCAAAGGGGGTGATATTTGAGGATGGCTTTCAATCAGCAGGATGAAAGTGTTCAAAATTAGCACACACATTAGATTAAAATTATGACCAGAATCATTATTCAGCTCCATGCACATGCAAAATGTGCTCAGCTTCACCACATCAACTGAATCGAGAAAATTGGTTGAAGTCACATCTGCAGAAACACATTTTATTTCTTTTGGATATGGGACCTGTTATATATTGTTGCATTATGTGTAAATAGCTAGGAGCTACTTAGCTAGGAACCAATGTATTATGTGCAAGTGTTCTGAGGGCTGCATTTCACAGTTTCACCAGAGTTCATGTGCTGTATAACAGAACCCATTCAATCTGGGACCCTCTATTGTACAAGGCAACATGACAATATTTAACTGAAAGTGTTCTGATCTTCCAAAACCTAGGGCGGAATTTTCCATGCCCGCTGGCATCAGGTGTCAAGGTAGGCATGAGCAGACAATACGGCAGGAAGCTCAAAAATTCAGTTTTACGATATCGTGAAATCAGTTTTTATTCGTCCGCTCTGCCCATCAATAGTGGGCTGGGTTTCCTGCCGCCACACATCGGGAACTGCATTGTGGTATGCCTGCATACCATAATAAGTCCAGCTCGCCAGAATCACACCCTAAGGCTGGATCATCCAAGCACATCCAACGTGTTTCATAACAGCATTTATAAGGCACGCACCTGGCGAGCTGCACTTCGAGTGGAACTCAGAGTTGAGTGCACAGTAACATTGTGCAGTGCTCATGAGGGTCGTCTGATGGCATTCAGGCAAAGGTACAGGCAAATTGCGTTTTCCTGGCTGGCTGACATTGTGGTGCCGGGGCAAGGGCTGCACTGCAGTTGACGATATTGCACAAGCGCATATGAGGGGTGGGGGGAGGTGAGGGGGAGGAAGCAGCTACGTATTAGGGAAACCTTGTTTAAAGTGGCCATTCCTCAGCAGCTGAGACAGTTCAGGTGCAGCCACATTGACAACCTTGGAGTCAGGCCTCTAGTTTATCTGGCCACTCAAGTGACACAGAGGCATGAAAGTGTCATCAAATGCTCCAGAGATATTCCCCCTTTGGACACAGACTGCAAACCAATGAGCATTTTAGTGGACTGCAGAACAATTGGATGACTGGGCACGTTGTACAACCTCCTTGTGAAAGCTGGCCATGGAGCAGTCACTGGTGGAGGCCCTCATAGCCCCTTGCTATGTCATCATCCTGGTTTGGACCAGTCACCCCCATAGTTCAAGTTAACAGTGCAGCCTTGTAGAGTGGGTGAGGAGAATGTCTGCACCTGAGCTGAGAGCACAGCATGCAGTCGGTGGGTGAAGCTTCTATCAGTCGGTCAGGTGGAATGGGGAAGAGATGGATGGGGTTTCGAGCAACCATGCAGTGCACTAAACTCTGGCCATCCACGTGGCAGCCAGCACTCTGCAGGATGCATTAAGGGGCCTTCAGACTTAACCAAGAGACGTTCTTAGTGCACCCTTGCTAACCAACCCATTTCTCTCTCTCACTCTCTCTTTCATTCTGCAGGAGAAGTACAAAGGGAGCATGGAGCCTGGTGACCTAGCTGTATGCCTCATGGCTTACAGAGAGTGGAGACGAAGAAGAAGTGAGCCACGGAGGTGCCTGGCTGTGCAGGGGGAAAAGCAGCATCATCAGGAAAAAGGAGCAGCTGGGGTTCCTTTGAATGCCGCTGAAGAACCACAGTGAGCCATTGCTGGTCAGCGGCTAGATAGACCCAGGGTCTATAGACAGTATTTGTCATTCCTGCAGATGACCGAGAACCAGTGTCGCTGGAGACTGCGTATGTCTAGGGAGCTGATCAGTCTCATCTGCCATCTGCTGCTGGATTTAGCACCATGGGGACATGGAGGGTCTCCACTGCCAGTGGCCGTGAAAGTGACAGCAGCCCTCAATTTCTATGCCAGTGGCTCCTTTCATAGCTCCACAGGTGACCTTTGTGAGATATCGCAGACCTCCATGCACAAATGCATCCAAGAATCCAAAAGGTCACGGACGTCATCTTCGCAAAGGCACACAAATTTGTGCATTTTGCCCAGGATCAGGAAAGCCAGGATGCAAGAGCACTGGGATTTTCCCAAATATCTGGTTTTCCACAGGTGCAGGGTGACATCGACTGCACTCACGTGACACTCAGATCTCCGAGGCAGCAACCGGTCAACTATGTCAACCACAAGGGCTTCCACTTGCTGAATGTGCAGCTGGTGTGTGACCACCACAAACACGTCCTGTAGGTCTGCACACAGTTCCCAGGGAGTGTCCACGACTCCTACATTCTCAGCAGGTCTCAGGTTCCTGACATCTTCCAGGGTCCACAGAGGCTGCAAGGATGGCTCCTTGGGGACAAGGGCTACCTGCAGAGGACATGGCTGATGAAACCATGTGGTGGCCTCAGACTGCAGCAGAGCGATGGTATAACGAGGCTCACGCTGCAACGGGAAGAGGAGCTGACTGAGGAGGAGATAGAGGAGCTACATGTCTCCTCCATTGAGGAGGACATTGATGGGAATGAGAGTGAGGAGGTCCTCAAAGGTGAAGGTGACAGGGATGAGGCCATTGCACTGGCCAGCCAAGGTAGGCACACTTGAGAGACCCTCACAGCTGATAGATTTGTGGAGAACGATGGTGACATGCAGTGAGGAGACACCATAGATCCTTACATTGCATCTGCGAATGTTTGACTCCTGTTTGGCTGATAGCAGTGCATATACCCTCTATGAGAAGGCTCCTCTCATGGAGATACAGCAGATGCCTATAGTCCCTACATTCCAGGATGATGATGGGAACATGCAGTGGGGACACTCCATAGATCCTGACAGGTTATGTGAATGTCTGACTCCTGTCTGGCTGACAGCTCGCTTGCACTCTGTAAACAGAGTCATATCATGGAAATGCATTGGGGAAACTTTAACTTATCTTGATCCTATGGCATCCTTTATGAGCTGAACCCTTCAGGACCACATTGTCACCAGACACAGATGCTGATGAGATGGGGGTGCTAGCTGCAACTCAAAGGTGCTGAGGTCATACAGAGAGAATGATGGAATTCAGTACTGTCGGCCCAGGACATTCTGGTAGCAATGATAAGTCCCATTGAGGGGCAGGCATGACTGATGTGTCCAGTGACAGTGAAGGCGCACCATCAGTGTGCTGGGAATGATGCACAAAGCACGGCAAACAGGCCCTGGACTGAGACACCTGCCTTTATCTTGTGCAAGGACCAAGATTTCGCAGCTAAGTGACATGAGCACTGCTCATCAGAACAAGGAGCCATAGGCAAGGAGACATTCTTGGGAATTTATTAACAAAGTGAACATTATGTACAAATGATTAACACCCATACCCAGGCTGTACAACTACACCTTCTTAACCTTCCTGACCCTGCTGCTACAGCTTGGTGCTCCTCTGACATCCACAGGGGAGGTGAAGGCAGCCTGCTGACTGCTACACCCTGTCTTTGATGACCTTGACAGGTGCCCTCTGGAGGGCTGAGACCTGGACGGTCTGTGAAACAGAACATATTACTCACAGTATGGCGGGCTTATGGATTTTGCACTGCTTTCAGGGTCCTGCTGGGTGGCAATGGCTAGGCTCACAGGAATGGGGAAGGGGATTCGGATGGGCTGGACACTCTGGAGTCACCTGAGTTGATGGCCCCGGGGTGTGCATCTACTGATCTTCCTCCCTTTGCCGCCTGAGGGCCCCTGGCTAATTCCTTGAGGAGAAAGGGTAGCTGGAGTGAGATCGAGCTGCCCCACACCCCTCTCGTGTTGACACTGTTGGAGGCCAGCTATTGCATCAGCGATGGAGTTCAGCCCGCGCAATAGTGCAGGACCAATGTCCTGGACCATGGTCTCCATGGTGGCTGCCATCCTACCAGTGTTGACCTCTGTGCATTGACATGCCAGTGCTATCACCTCAGACCGAAGGCAGATGGACTCCTCCATCATGCCTTGCAATCTGAAGAGTGCAGTGGACATCCCTTCCTGATGTCCCCAAGCTTGCCTTTGCAGCTCCAGCAACTGTGACATGGCCAAGTCCAGAGGCTCGTCATCTGATTCAGATTCAGTAGATTTCTAGTCTCCAGCAATCCTTCGAGTGCCGGAAACCTGGGAAGTCCCAGCCTCCGCCTGCTGTGGTTCATACAGTGTGATGTGTTCACCAGAATGTGAACACAAGACTACTCCAAAGCTTGTTCCCATCGAGGTGTGTGGGTGAGTGCTCTGAAAGGTCTTTGGTGAGGGTTTCAGCAGATTCCTCTCCTGAGGCCTCTCTGGGGCTTGACTAGAGGTTCTGGGTCATGGATTCCCTCGGCTGTTTCCCAGATGTGTCTATGACAGCAAGGAGAGATAATTAGTGCATGGCAGTGGCCTGTGAAACAGCACACATCACTCACAGCATGGTTGTCTGATGCATGTTGCACTATTGGATCCTCACTTGGTTGAGCAGCTCCGACCTCACCGTCAGCACAGGAACGGTCTAGGTCTTTAACGGCCAGCTGGATGACTCTATTTTCAAAGTGTGTGAGGGCCTTCATTTCGGGCATTTCTTCACCAGTCTGCTACCTTTCCCTTTTGTTGTGTGCCAGCTTCTCCTGCATGAGGCCAGAGTGTAAGCAGGATGTCTGCCAGGCCAAATGATAAGTATGCCTGGCCTATGTTGGTGGTGAGTGGTGCCATGGATGGGATGAGGACAATGAACGTGTGTGTGAGAGAATGAATGGTGATGTTGCTTGAACTGACAATGAGTGAGACCCTTGTGGATATGTGGTGAGTTTGTGAGTGCAGAGTTGAGAGTGATGAGAAGAGTGACATAACCTGGCAGAATGGAAGAGATCACCACCATTGCCAACTTCTCCCAAGCCAGATTTGTCAACTTGGTTGCTGGCCTTCACCTCAAGCAGGGTGAGGACATAATGGAGGTCCTCCATGGCATCCAAAATGTGTCCCCGGGATGTGTCACTAAGTTGGGGACATCTGACTTCCATTTCTATCATCTGGGCATGAAGCTTGAGTGAGCCCTGAATAATCCTCAAAGTCCAGGAGAGTCTTTAAGGCTTCTTTTATTCTCTCTTTGTCCATCATGTGCTCCTTCTGTGTAACTGGGCTCTACAGCTGTGGTTCGCATTGTTCTCCCATTGTAATAAGTATAAACTGAAAGATATTTCTTTTTGGGACCACAGTCACAGGACAGCAAGATTTTTATTTTAAAAAATGGACGACACACAACTATGACTTTAGGCCAGGGAAGTAAGGCTGGTGACCATCTTTTGGTGTGGGGAGATTTTTGGAAGCTTGTATTTACAAGCTTCTTAGCTTGTAATAAGATGGCAGACAGCAGTATGCATTTATGCAATGAGGGTATCTTTTACTTACCTGACTCGGAGGGAGAGCGCCAGTTAGAAAGTCATGGGGAACCCACAATTCAGGGCTCCCACACACTGGGCCTCCAGTCAGGAGGGGACCCTGTCAATGAAAGCCTCTGCAGCAAGTTAATCCACATTGAAGGGGGTGGACATGGATCAAGAATTGGCAGAGGAGAGCTGGGGCAGTGTTTAGAGGCCTCAGGGGTTGGGACCTGGGAGTTCAGGGCAGATCAGAGGCCTAGCCGAGTGTGCGAGATGCAGGTGGGAGGTCAGAGACCTCATGAAGACGGTCATTGGGAGTGTGTTCAATTGTATAGGCACCTTGATCTGGGTGAAAGATGTTATGGTTCTACCATTCCTGAATCCACCAATCCACCAATTTCAGCTCTGTTCAGTTCAGTCTGCCGGCATCTGCCAGAGTAGGTGCCTTTGAGGTGGCGAGCGGAAAAAAATACTATTTTAGAAATTAACAAATTAATATGTTACTATAGGCTGGAGTCCACATCAGGGGCTATGAATTTGAGGGTTGTATATGCTCATGAAATATGTAGGCTTTACATTTGTTTTAAGACAATTCCCCTCAGTGCTGCCTTGTATCACATTCCAGCAAATGTATTCTACATATTGTGCACATATGCTAACCTCTAATTGTAGAAGATTAACCATTAGCTTGCAACAATTATAATCCTTCAGTAATAGCTTGCCAAACATCAAGTTGTATCCCACTGCTCTCAACTAACATATTACCACAGAACAAAAACAAAAACAGAATTACCTGGAAAAACTCAGCAGGTCTGGCAGCATTGGCGGAGAAGAAAAGAGTTAACATTTCGAGACTCGAAAAGTCAACTCTTTTCTTCTCCGCCGATGCTGCCAGACCTGCTGAGTTTTTCCAGGTAATTCTGCTTTTGTTTTTGTTTTGGATTTCCAGCATCCGCAGTTTTTTTGTTTTTATTACCACAGAAATTTACATTGTGCAAGATAAAATGATTTTGAAAATACGAAAATGAGAAAAACAACCATCCTTCAATAGTCATTTTACATGGGAACAAATTAAGCCATCAACACAAGCAACATTATGAGCCAACATGAATAACCAATTCTCTGCTTTACGCGCCTTCCAGACGTAAGATAACAATAAGAATCAAAATGCGCTAACTTGAAATAAAAACTGGCATTAGGCAAAGTTTTCAAAACTGTAATTTAATCTCGAGTTCAAATGACATTCACAAATCACCCAGACTTCATTCTGAGGCATGCACCACAACCTGTGCATTAGATTACAGTCATTGTGATCAATTATTCCGTCTGTGTTCTGTAATAATATACACATTTGTATTATGCCTCTGTAGCATAAAGCATTATTGCTCCGTAAAACCCTCTCTTCTTGGCTCACTGATCCTTTCTTAATGCTAGTCATTGTCATTTTGTTGCACAATATTCCTTCTTCCTCTCCCAATGTGCAAAGCTGTATACTTGAAAAACTTGACATTTTAAGTGGTATCTAGCAATGTGAAAAAGACAGATAAATTCAGAGGATACAATTATAATGGAAAACGTTAAAAATCCAACAGTAATCATCAAGCCTTATTATTTAAGGTTTTGTTTCCTAATTCTTGTAAAGATTCTCCAATCTTCCAGATGAGGGGTTAAACCAAGGCGCCATTGTCCTCTCAGATGGATGGACGTGTAGACCTAAGGTACTGTTTCAAAAAAGAGCAGGGGAGTTTTGCCCAGTCTCCTGGTCAATATTAATCCTTCAATCAACACCAAAAAATGGAATCTAATCATTATCACATTCCTGTTTATGGGATCTTGCTCTGCACAAGTTGGCTTCCACATTTTTCACATTTCACCAGTGACTTATGCTTCAAATGAACTCCAATGGCTGTAAAGTGCTTTGGGACATACTGAAGTTATGAAAGGTGCTATATAAATGCAAGCCTGTTTTATGTCTTTCCTTCATAGTTTTGCAGTTTCCTATGCACTATAAAGGTTCCACCTGCTACGTACATATAATCTAAATACCATGAACAAATCCCTGTCTTGCAGCCTATATCCAGTCAGTTTATTCAGCAATGCTGTTAGTGTAACCGAATAGTGTATATCACTAGTAATGATGGCACTACAAACTCATCAGTTTTACAAAGACACTTAATACACAAAGATCACTACAACCCCCAAACAAGCCTTAAGCCTTGATTTTAACCTGGGACAGGAATGAGGGAGAACGTCCCCTCTGGAATGTGACCCTGGGAGAGTTTAATCCTGAGGCAGGCCATTCCTATTCCTCTTGAGTCACAAAAATACCTCAAATTTTAAAAAAATGTGAAAACTTATCAGGGTCCCTTCTGATTTGATGTTATTTGGCAATAACTTTTATTAGCAGCTTTTACTGTTCAAATTCCACATCTAAATTAAATTGGTGTCAGAGTCCTAATCATGTCATTGGCTGCTAACACGTTAATATTCAATAAACTTCAAATTCCTGTTTCCGGGAAAATCAGCTCCACATTTGTCAAGGATTCTGCAGGTACAGACAGTCCAACAGCACCACCTCTTGTCAGCTTTACAGAGAAACCCTTCAGCCATTGAGCAACAATGCAATGACCTAGATAGAAAATAATGAGGCACCTTGCCCCATGGATATCATTTTAACCTTTGAAACAAAGCTAACAAAGGAGCAGCAAACTTGATTGATTCAGGTAAAGAGAAGATTAGTGACTACTTGAAAGAGAATTTTTTAAAAATCCTCATTATATTTCAGAATGTGCCTCTGGACCTCAGCCCATTTGGGAAAAAAAATTATTGAAATGAGATCAATTAATTAAACAGAATGGGACAGATGTTTGGATTTCACAAAATATTGACTGGACAATGAGTGTTCCTTACTGCAAGGTTGAATCACATTGATGTCCTCCTGAACTTAATGCATTCATTTGTAATTTTTTGAAATCCTACAGATAATCATCATAAGATCATTTTTGGAACACCCTTGTTCGGGCATAAATTTAGTTAAATAACGCTGTCGGCAAAAGACAAAAAGGTATGCAAAAACTCCAATGAATTTTCCACACAACAACCTTCCTCCCACCCCCCAATATTTTCCAAATGATGAAGAATTAAACACTGTTGTCTATTGTTGAAGAACAGAACTTCCTGAGCTAAAGAACAGGCTGTAACATATTCTGCAAAGTATGTTTTTTTTCCCCCAAAATTATTCAAAAGCTGAAGTGAAGGGATCAGCTCTAAAGCTAAAGGCACCAAATAAGATTGAAGAGAGTGAAACAGTTGAGGTAAAACACCAAAACAGATTAGATTATACCAAGCTTGGTTTATAAAAGCATGAAGATTGTAGCAGGAAAAAAAGACTGGGGGTGGGGCTGGGGGTGGGCGGGGTTTGTAGTGGGAAGGTAAGGAGTCTTGTGGCTTTGAAACCACAATACGTTAACACATGTTTAGTTGTGATCTCAAAACAGTGGGATGAAGTGAGTGTAGAACAACATATTTGGAGTTTAAAATAAAGAGATTACAACCTGGAGATATCCTGGAGACAATGTTAGAAAGACTGCGTTAAAAAGGGGTCATAATAAATGCTAGAAACCTATGTTTTTTACACTTAATTGAATTCCTTAAAATAATGGAATTGATCAGAAGTAAACCCAAGGGTTATCTGAACAATGCCAACCAAATCGGTCTGACAAAACTCTTGATTTTTTTGAGGTAGTGAAAATCCAAAATGAATTGTAATGAACCCTATAAATGTTAAAGGCATGTCATTAAGTTCCACATGAAAGCCTATGAGTTAAGCTTAAAAATGACTGAAAACAGGCAAGTACGGTAGTAGAAATTTAAAGTATGCAAGTGCAAAGCACTGAATTTTGAATGGAAAATGGAAGAGACACGTACTCTATAAATAATATTGAAAGACCCAAGAAATTTCAAGAGTCTTGCTGGGCTTGGAAAAGTCAAGATTGGAGACACCGAGATAGAGGCAGTGGGCAATTTTAAGTACCTTGGCTCGATGATAAACACCAAAGTTACAATCAAGAATGAAAGCCAGGTTAGATTAGTTATATCAAGAGGCGTGATCAGTGACTTAGGTAGTGTCTGAAAGTCCAAAATCATCAGTGTGAATCTGATAGCGAGTCTTGTACAGCCTCTAACATGGAGTGTTGTACTCAATGGATGTGAAAGTTGGACTCTGAGGGAAGAGGATAACAGTGTTTGAAATGTGGCTATGGTGGAGGATGCTCAGGATCAGCTCGATGGACAGAAAGACAAAATGAGTGAGTTAGATCAAGAGTTGTGAAATCAAAAGGGTTGCTAAGTACAGTTAGAGAGAGAAAGATACCCAAATATGGACAGAGGAAATGAAGACCCAACTTGACGCCGTGGCAACAATTGAAAGAAATTGATGCAAAAACAGAAGAGGATGAAGAAAAATCAGATGGGTGGATGACATTGAGACGTGGACTAAAGGAGGACTGAAGAAAGCCAGAGAAGAAGCAATATGTCAACGGCCCCACTAAGGCTATGGTGAAAACGAATGAACAAACTGGGCTTGACACCCAATAGGTTCAACAATACTGAGAAGGAAATAATGAATGGAATGATGAACTACATGGCTGAAAGAAAGAGTGAAATACAAGGCAGCAGAAGTCACAAGCACATTGTGACTGACATTGGTCGGACTGTACCTTGAATGTTGCATCCAGCAGAACAATACAATAGATGACAAGTGGGTCTTCAATTCCTAACTTTCAAATGACCAGCACTTGGAATGGACTTCGGTGGAGGCAAACAATCTTGGAGAGATTTAAGAAACAGCTAAATGGAGCAAAGGAGGGACATTAGCTATTTACTTTGTCAGCTGCACATATTAATACTGTGCTCTGACATTCAAGTGCACACCACTTTTTTGTTTAAAAAATACAGACCATTCATAGATGACAGATTGGTTTATTCACGTAGCTATGGTATTTATTTATTTTTGCATTTCTTTTACTACATTCATTCTAAGCTCAACTCTTAAAAAACTACTTTACAAATTCTCATTTGTTTTGCCCAGGTTTTTTTTCAGTACAGGTTTGCAACACTGCTTCTTCAACAGCACAACCTCAGGTTCACCCTATTGGGAGAAATGTGCAATATAAAAGCTGTCTATGCCCTTCAGGTGTCTGCAGAGCTTTTCATGTGGGAGGTTTAGGTTTTCAATCAATATTCAACATCAGTGAAGTAAACATTAGAACTCAAGCTATGATTCCACCCTGATGAATCAGCTTATCTCTTGCCCTCTGGCCAGTTTTGGGCTTGGCGTCATGTGAAAGCTCAATGTATGATATATATAAAATAATGAGGCCCCAGAATAATTCCAAATCACCACATGAAATGTCCAGGTTACAGATGCTGGAATGTTCAGTGACAAGGCCGTTTCCTTCGTAATATCCCTGTGTATATATTGCAAATTCGAAGTTTAGGACTTTGTTGTTTTGGGACTTTCTGATTAAATTAAGGTAAAATGGATTGTGAAGGGTTCATGTGACCTGACAATAATCTTGTCTGACAATAACCCTGGGCAGTTTGGTTGCTATGGGGACAGTGAGGTGCAAAATGTTCAAACCTGAATGACCAGAGCAGCTGTACCGATGATGGATAGACTTTTAGGATGTTTTTTTTTTGTGGAAGCATGGAGACTCTGCACTCTTTTAAAAATGGCGGGTGGAACCCAATACCATGATTCACACCCCCCAATCCCGGTGGGTGCCCCAATTTTCATTGCCACAGGAGAAGGGTGTGGGCAGTGAGAATGCACCCTGAACTCCCAACCCGGCTGGCTTCATTGCGGGGGTAGACAACTCCTCATGCCCCTTCCCCCACCACCAACCACCCCCCCCCCCCCCCCCCCCCCCCCCCACCCCCACCACCCCCCGCACACAATTTTCATGGAATCAGGCCAACTTCTCAAGGATTCATGGTTCATGGGCCCTCAGGGGAGTAGTGAACCATAGTCTGAATTCAGGAATCTTTTCAATGACAACTTCGAAAGGTCTTACCAATGCCCCCCTCCATGCACACTCATGTCCTCCACCCACCACAGTTTTATATGATGTGCATGCACATTTATGGAAGCATGGCCAGAATTTTACATTCGGCGTGCAGGCTCGGCTGGAGTGGGCAGGGGCGGTCAGGAAGCTCTCGTGATCAGCTCCGCACCACAATTTCACGGAGCTGCCTCAGCGAGATTGAAGCACTTTATAAAAAACTTAATGGCATTAGAAATTTAATGAAACATGTCCCCTCATGTGACTGTGTCACATGAGATGGGACATGTTTTTAATGGCAAAAGAAAGTTTTTATTTAATTTGGAAAAGCTTGTGGATGAGGTTTCCTAAAAAATGCAAAGTCCGCTTGGCCTTTTCACCTGCCCTCCAATCATAAGGTTGGATGGGCAGCATAAAATTCAATTTAATTACCTTGTCAAAGGCCTTAATAGGCCTTTCAATTATTGGTGGGCACGCAGATGATTCCAGTATGCGCCCGCCGAACAAAATAATGCGACGGTGTGCAATGATGTTGGGACATATGCCTGACATCATCACACGTCATTTTACGTTCCAGCGTGTCGGGTGTGCACCTGCACACCGAATGTAGGATTCTGGCCCATACCTTAAACTACTGTCAATCACTACCCACTGCGACAGGATGTGATATATTAGTCCCGTGATTTGTAGGCAGTCTACAAGCAGCAGGACTAGCAGTAAGATGTGTGCATAGTAATCTCCATGTTAACTTTATCTATATGCAGTCTAATCTTTAAATAAAGAACGCACATTATTGCCTCATCAATCCTTGTGTATAATTGGTATGTTTACATCAAATAGAGAAGTAAGTAACAACTCCCATAGCCCCTACAGTCCCCTTGGCAATCTAATGCCTAATCATAGCCCGTCACCTACTTCCATGGCCCCGTTATAGACCCCTTGCCAACTCAAGGCACTTCCATGATCATTCAACCTGTATACCATCTGTACAGATCCAATGAACACTATAGTAACAATGGCATATGTTGAACTGCTTAATAAAAAATTCATTCATAATTAAAAAAGCTGCTGTTGCTACAACGCTATAAAAATGTCAATCAACAAGATCTTTAAAATGTCAATAACAGGAAGCTGTAAGCACTTGATATCTCTTTATCTTGGTATAAGTAAACATTGAGCCATTGAAAAAATATATCTAAGAAAAAGATCTCATAGAGTTGTCAATAAAGCAATGATTTCCCTTCTGGGCATCTGTGTTAACAAAGGGAAAGCTTTTGTAAGAGTCTCAGCTAAGTGTCATGGTTGTGGAGGGGGATTTTTGGTCATTTTAAAAGCTAAATAGGTAAACTTTTCTGTAGTTTGAAGTATAAGTTGCCTACTGAAATAGTGTTTAATCTATGTTACTGTAACATACAAACTAAAAGAAAATGTCTTAAAGCTTGAAATCTTGTGTGATTCTTTCAGTCAGTCACTGGAAATTCAAATATCTTCTTAAAAGATATTTGTCTCTATGAGGATCGTAACATGTAACAATTTTGGTTTATTGCCTATAAGCAATTGCTTCTCTCACAGCAATCCCATCTCTTCACAAAAACATCTGAAACTCTTTTCATCCAAAGCAAACTCTTTCATGCTGCTACATCATGTAACTGTGAAATCGTTTGCTAAAAGGAAATCAATTCCAATTTGCCTTCTCTCTTTGGGTTAGGCAGTCTATGTTAATATACAGCATTCATTTTATAATATGTCATGATTCTGCATTTTTGTGTAGATGATGTGAAAGAATTCTGAGGAAATATTCACTATAATCAGAACTATTTTGCAAATAGAGAAGTAATGTGAAGGGTTGCATTACATTTTTGGGTTTTGCTCATATATTATTTCTTGTGCTTCAAATTAAGGACCCTTCCTGCAATCAAAATTTCACTCATTATGAATTGAAATATGACCTTTGACACAATTTGTATTGCTGTAAGTCAAACAGAAATCCTGCAGAAATCATTACTGAATTTAGCTTATTGAATATGACAAGAGCCCTTTTGTGATCTCTTGTGTTTCACAAAGTGGTAGAATAAATGCGCCACTGAAACCTGACTTGTGGTATAAATTACGTAGCAGATTTATTGAAGGATATGCAATGCCAATACAATATATGAGATTTTACAGAATTTGACCTAACGTCCTGAATATAATAACAAAACTTCTTGTTATTTCTCTTCTGCAGAACAAGGCCTGAATTACCATCCATAACAAAACCTATAGCAGAGTGGTCAAGATGGTGGAAAAAGAGGGTCAAAATCCCAAATAGACTCTAGCTCCCATCCCAATAGTCTGACAAAAATTGCCACATTACCTCTCTCCGGACCAAGGACATCAAATAAAGCTGTCACTCGTACATTGAATTGAAGCCTCAGACCGTCTATAAACTCAGGGCCTATCCCCAAAAGTGTCAGCAGATTCCATTTTAAAGACTTGTGGACATCAATCCATTTTCAATCTTCTTCAAACAACATTTGATTTGACGGATCTTTTGTAAGACAATATAAACAGCTGCTCTTCTGCAGTGATCGGCTGGATCACAGAATGCATAGGCTGATATCATGAGACGTGCAACTCTTGAACTGAGTTAATTCTTAAGACAAATTTAGCTTTAACATTGAAAATACGGCAAGGTCAACAAAGCAAAAACACCATGAACAAAATATCCTATTTTGTCAGTCTAAGATTCTATTCATTCTGTGGTTCTCCCACGATAACCAAGTCATTTATAACCTGCGCATGTACTTCATTAAATATGACACATTTACACAGCTCTAAACCTGATCAAGGGTAAGTATAACACGAAAACAATTCAGAATTTGGCAGAGGACTGAAGTCACTCATGCCAAATTCCAAATTTTGCAGTAATTAAAGAAATAAATATTTAGAACTGCTTACAACCTAACAACCATGCGAAAACATGGCAATATCTGCAAGAAGAGCATAAAGCAGCATAACAGTAATCATTAACCAAACAGCCAATTTGGGGCTATGTTGTAAAATTGCCATTTTGATTCTAGATGTTTTTGTTGTTAAAATCTCAGCTAACACAGGTACGATATTTTAGCCTCAAATCTGTTGATTTAATTGGGCATCATGAAAAAGTGGAAGGTACGTCTCTGTCCATAGTGATTTAGGAGATCTCACTGAAACATGTAAAACTCTTAAGGGGTTTGATGAAGTAGGTAATGAGAGAATGTTTCTCCTGGTTGGAAAGCAACATCTAGGAGTCAGAGACTCAGAATTAGGAACCAACCATTTTTTAAAAATCTTTCATGTGATGTGGGCATTGCTGGCAAGGCCAGCATTTGTTGCCCATCCCTAATTGCCAGTGAAGTGAGTGGCATGTTAGGCTATTTCAGATGGTAGTTAAGAGTCAACCACATTGCTGTGGGTCTGGAGTCACTTATAGACCAGACTGGTTAAGGACAGCAGATTCCCTTCCCTAAAGGGCACTGGTGAACCAGATGCACAACAATTGTTGATTGTTGCATGGTCACCATCACTGAGACTAGCTTTATATTCCAGATTTATTAATTGAATTTAAATTTCACCACCTGCTTTGATGGGATTTGAACCAATGTCCACACAGCATTTACCTCAGCTTCTGGATTATTATTGGAGTGACATTACAACTACAACACTGTCACCCAATACTGAGGACTGAAGTGAGGAGATTTATTTCCACTCTAAAGGTTGTAAATCTTTTGAATTCTTTACCCCAGAGAACTGTGGATGCTCAGTCATTGAGTATATTCAAGACAGAGAAAGATTTTTGGGTATTGAGGGAATTAATGGGGATAGTGTAGGGACTTTGGGTTGATGATTAACCATGATCTGATTGAATGGCGGAGCAGGATCCAAGGGCTGAATGGTCTTCCTGTTCCTATTTCTTATCTTACCTTCTCAGTGATTGCATGTTGGAACTTGCAGGAGACATTACGCTGCAAAATAATTATTTTGGAGCCAAATGCAATAGAATGGTATGAGGAAGGTGTAAAAACAATTTATTTTAAATCAAATAATATAACAGAACCATAAGGGATTGTTATGATGTCTAAAATATTATTGCTTATTTGTTTGGTGTACTACTTAAATGATATCAAGGTTGAGGAGATGTTAAATTTTTCATGTTGCATTATGTTTCGATTGTACTTACATTTGTAATGTAAAAATATTGGAACTTCAAGTCTTAAAGTTTGAATCACAGTCTAACTTGCTTCTATTAGCTTCAGTTCACATGCATTTAATGGGAAGAAAGGACAGGAGCAAATGGGAAGAGGGATAATTGGAAAAAGAGAAGCCTCTTAGTGTATTGCATGCCAGTACACCAAGGTAGGCACCAAACTATGGTGTGAACAACCAACCGGAACAGCATGGAAATAGAAAGTAAATAACTGTAAAGGCAAGAGCTCTGAAACTTTAAAAATATTCTTTCATGGGATATAGGTGTCGCTGGCTCGGCCAACTTTTGTTGCCCATCCCTAACTGCCCTACAGAAGATGGTGGTAGCCACCATCTTGAACCACTGCAGTCCATGTGGTGTGGGTACACCCACAGTGTTGTTAGAAAGAAAGTTCCAGGATTTTAACTCAGCAATGGTGAAGGAACGGCAATACATTTCCAATTCAGGATGGTGTGCGAATTTAAGAGGAACATGGAGGTGATGGTGTCCCCATGAGCCTGCTGCCCTTCTTCTTTAATGTGCTAGAGATGGTAGGTTTTGAGGGTGATGTCGAAGGAGTCTTGGTGAGTTGCTGCAGTGCATTTTGTATATGATACACACTTCTGCCACCGTGCACTCGTGATAGAGGGCGTGAATGTTTGTGGATGGGGTGCCAATCAAGTAGGCTGCTTTGCCCTGGATGGTGTGGAGATTCTTGAATGTTGTTGGAGCTGCACTCATCCAGGCAAATGGACAGTATTCCATCACATTCCTGACTTCTGCCTCGTAGATGGTGGACAGTCTTTAGGGAGTCAAGAAGTGCGTTACTGTCACAAAACTATCATATTTTTCATTATAGCATTGTGGGATATTGTAAGGTAGGCTTATGTTTGTGTTTGTGTGGCTGATTTAATTGCATTAGACAGCAAGGCTGAAATTATCAGAAGTGTTAGGTATAAAAAGGGTATTTGAGATGCTAATGAGTGAGCTTGAGTAAAAGACTCAGCAGATAGGGTGTGAATGAAATCTGCATTTTAAGATAAGTGGAGAGGTGTTTGGTCTTCAAAGAAACTGGATAAGGTTTTACAACCGACACGTTAAATATGGCAACGTTATTTTGTTTATTTTTCCCAAAAGGAAAAGGTCATCTTGCCAACATGAAAGAGTTTAATATTAATGGAAAGTAAATTCCAAAGACATATGGGAACAATGGGATTTATAGATTAAAGAGAGAGAAATATATTTAAAGAAGAATGGAAGGCTGTGAAGGGCTGGCTGTGTAAGATCTAAAAGATACCCTGTGTGAAACAGAGTTGGGGGAACAGCCTCTAGCCACTGTGCAGAAGTCTGCTGTTCCAGTAACCAAATTTGTGGTTAAAAGCCTTTGGAATTCCACTGTAGAGTGGCTGCTGTGGTAACCTTGCTGGATTTCCTACCTAAATTTAAAATCTATTTTGTAACATTGCCTTAAAGAGGGTGTATAGTTGGGAGACAGGTTAATTAGGAATTTTGGGATTTATTATAATATTAAGTAACAGTGTAACTGTAGTCTTGTGTATATATTTTATTCCTTTCTTTTGCTAATAAATGTTTTAATTTAATTTTTAAAATTTATAAAGGTGTTAGTGGACTCATTACTTCTGAATTCAGTGCTCAAGCCTTCTTGAAATAAATACAAATTGCAAAACCGCTGTGATAGTGTGGCCAGGTTTCCCTTGTGGATTTGGTCAGCCTGGCAAATACCACCTGCTGTATCATAACAGTTACTCTCTGCAGGATTCCCAGCTTCCGACCTACTCTTGTAGCTATGGTACTTATATGGCTGGAAACATTTGTATGCCGGAAGAATAAAGCAGGTGGAAAGAATAAACAGGGCCATATTCCAGGCTAGACATTTTGTACAGTATGCCAGTCATCAGCTGCTGAGAGAAGAGACAGGTCTGTGCTATGCCCTGAGTTCTTTTTCTCCCCTGCAGGATTCAGTCAGAAATATGAAACTGTCCTATTTCCCACAGGCATTGACTGACTTGCTCTATAAAAGACACAGTCCAAGATTAAATCTAAGATAAAAGCAAAATGCTGTGGTGCAGGAAATCTGAAATGAAAACAGAAAATGCTGGAAAAACTCAGCAGGTCTAACAACATCTGTGGAGAGAAAAAGAAACAGAGTTAACATTTCGTGTCCATACGACTCTTCTTCTGAGCTCTGAAAAAGAGTCATATGGACTCAAAACATTAACTCTGTTCTTTTTCTCCACAGATGCTGTTAGACCTGCAGAGATTTTTCATGACTAAATTCTGTTGCATCTCACAACAGAAACAAGTTGATCTACTTCATAAATAACACAACCTAAGTTAAGGATCTGCCTTATCTTCCCAGAGATAGAGACTGACCTGCTCAATAAATGGCCCAGTCAGAAACATGGGTCCGTCTTCTATCTCCATAGAGGTTGACTTGCCTGTTCTGTGTTCCCAGCCTTTTCAATTTCTTGGATTTCAGGGTAGCATCAATTAATACAAGTGAGCACAGTCAGAAGATGGTAGCAGAGTCATTTATTGAAGAGTGAACCAATCATCATAGATGTAGCCCAAATACTCCATTCATCAAATATGTCACGACTCTTATGACAATATAGAGAGCTGCATTCAAAGTTTCTATAAATGAAGACACAAGAAAAGCCAACAAGCACTAAAACCTGCACCTTGGTTGGATTGACTCAAACATAGTAGACATCAATGGGGCACAATGATTCAAGTTACATTCAAACCAATCAGTGATTCTATTAACCTCCTGTAAAATGTCACTAACAGAAGAACTATCAGGCACAGCTATTGGCATGTTATGAAATCTGGTTGCAATCCATCTGCTATGTAAATAGGGAAGAAATCAAAGTTCAGCTTGCTGATATTTACAGTATTGACCAGGAATTCAATAAAGTTCAGCAACAAATGTTACCACAGCTGGGTGTGATACATTTCAATCAGAAGGCCAAGTGCAAATATTGCCTTTCAGGGAAACTGGGGTTCAAGCTTCAATTGCCTTTGCTAAGTATCGGTAATCAGTGAATCAGGAAGTTGTGCACATGAAACTTTATCTCAAAGTATGTGCTTTTTTAATCAATGTCAAGTAAATGAATTTTAAATATTTTCACCACCATAGAGAATCATTCATCGTACTCCTGCTGCAAGGAGCCGGCCATTTTAAGAGACATGTTAAGCAAGTCTATAGCTGGACTATCCACAGCCATGAGAAAACTTTTGGTGGGGAAGAGGCTGGCGTTGCAAGTTTTTAAAATAAAAGTTTGACCCATTCTCAGGTTTGGTGACAGAAATGATCACCAAGGCCACAGTTATGGACAAATCCACATAAATATTTGGAAGGAGAGCCCCAAATGTATTAATAGCTGAATCACGGAGCCACACACAGACATACATATATGCAGCTTATTGAAAATTATGGAACATTTGATGATTTACAAATCTTAATGTGCAAACCTCTACACAGTATATTACCACAGGTATTGCACAATACACTTTGCTAGCAAGCATATCTCAATGCTTTACCATGCATTGCAAACATCCAGTGCAAAAAATAACATTCAAAATACATTATTGCTTTGATCTATGCTTATTTGCTGTGTCTTTTTTTGTTCCCACATGACACACTCAGTTATACACTTGTATTTTCACACAGTTTCTCATGCACCCTCCAACACTGGAGTCATCAAAGCCTGTTTGGATCATCCATAAGCTACTACTAACTCACTCTGATATGTTTGAGCATGCATTTCAACACACCAGATTTAGGGGATCTTTGATGTGTTAACATAGCAGACACAGCACCTGAAAGAAAAAGAGTGTTTGCACAAGGTATGTTCCCAGGGTGTTTTTTTTTAAATCATTCATAGGATGTGGGGTTTGCTGGCTGGGCCAGCATTTATCGCCCGTCCCTAGTTGCCCTTGAGAAGGTGGTGGTGAGCTGCCTTCTTGAACTACGGCAGTCCATGTGATGTAGGTGCACCCACAGTGCTGTTAGGAAGGGAGTTCCAGGATTTTGACCCAGCGACAGTGAAAGAATGGCAATATATTTCGAAGTCAGGATAGTGAGCAACTTGGAGGAGAACTTCTAGGTGGTGGTGTTTCCATCTAGCTGCTGCCCTTATCCTTCAAAATGGCAGTGGTCGTGTGTTTGGAAGGCGCTGTCTAAGGAGCCTTGATGAATTCTTGCAGTGCCTCTTGTAGATGGTACACACAGTTCAGCTCTGTGCATTGGAGGTGGAGGGAATGAATGTTTGTGGATGTGGTGCCAATCAAATGGGCTGTTTTGCCCTGGATGGTATCAAGCTTTTTGAGTAGTGTGAGAGCTGCATTCATCCAGATAAGTGGGGAGCATTCCATCACACTCTTGACATGTGCCTCATAGATGAGGGACAGGCTTTGAGGGTCAGGAGGTGAGTTATTCAATGCAGGTTTCCTAGCCTCTGATCTGTCCTTGTAGTCACAGTATTTATATGGCTTGTCCAGTTCAGTTTCTGGTCAATGGTGACCCCAGGATGTTGACAGTGGGGTATTCAGTGATGGTAATACCATTGAATGTCAAGGGGTGATGCTTAGTTTCTCTCGCATTGGAGATGGTCATTGCTTGGCACTGGTGTGGTGTGAATGTGGCTTGCCACTCATCAGCCCAAGCCTGGATATTGTCCAGGTCTTGCTGCATTTGGACATGGACTGCTTTAGTATCTGAGGAGTTGCAAATGGTGCTGAAATTGTGCAATCATCAGTGAATATCCCTACTTCTAACCTTATGATGGAAGGAAGGTCATTGATGAAGCAGCTGAAGATGGTTAGGCTGAGGACACTACCCTGAGGAACTCCTGCAGTGATGTCCTGGAGATGAGATGACTGACAATCAATAACCACAACAATCTTGCCTTGTGCTAGATATGACTAAAACCAGTGGAGAATTTTTCCCCTGGTTCCCATTGACTCCAGTTTTGCTAGGGGTCCTTGATGCTACAATCAGTCAATTGCAGCCTTGATGTCAAGGGCAGTCACTCTCCCCTCACCTCAGGAGTTCAGCTCTTTGTCCATTTTTGAACTAAGGCTGTAATGAGTTCAGGAGCTGAGTGGCCCTGGTGGAACTCAAACTGCGTGTTAATGAGCAGGTTATTGCTAAGCAAGTGCCGCTTGATAGCACTGCTGATGACCTCTTCCATCACCTTACTGATGATCGAGAGTAAACTGATGGAGCGGTAATTAGCTGGGTTGGATTTGTCCTGCTTTTTGTGTACAGGGTATACCTGGGCAATTTTCCTCATAGCTGGGTAGATGTCAGTGTTGTAGCTGTACTGGAAAAGCTTGGCTAGGGGCACGGCAAGTTCTGGAGCACAGATCTTAAGTACTATTGCTGGAATATTGTCAGGGCCCATAGCCTTTGCGGTATCCAGTGCCTTCAGCTATTTCTTGATATCACGCGGAATGATTCAAATTAGCTGAAGACTGGCATCTGTGATGCTGGGGACCTCCGGAGGAGGCAGCAATAGATCATCCACTTAGCATTTCTGGCTGCAGATTGTAGCAAATGCTTCAGACTTATCTTTTGCACTGATGCACTGGGCTCCCTCATCATTGAGGATGGGGATATTTGTGGAGCCTCCTCCTCCGGTGAGTTGTTTAATTATCCACCACCATTCACGACTGGATGTGGCAGGATTGCAGATCTTAGATCTGATCCGTTGTGGGATCGCTTAGCTCTGTCTATCACTTGTTGCTTATGCTGTCTGGCATGCAAACAGTCGTGGGTTATAGCTTTACCAGGTTGACACCTCATTTTTAGATATGTCTGGTACTGTGCCTGCCATGCCCTCCTGCGCTCTTCGTTGATCCAGTGTTGATCCCCTGGCTTTGATGGTAATGGTCAAGTGAAGGATATGCCGGGCCATGAGGTTACAGATTGTGTTTGAGTACAATTCTGCTGCTGCTAATGGCCCACAGCGCCTCATGGATGCCCAGTCTTGAGTTGCTAGATCTGTTTGAAATCTATCCCAGTTCGCTTAGACCTTTACTGTACCGGTGTATATACTTTCTAGAAATTATTAAATACTTACAGTCGAACTACCTAAGACTCCAAATACCTTAATAAGTCCTACTACTCCCAGCACCTTACAACACTATCAAATTTTGTCACAATCTCTTATAACTATCAATAGCAGAAATATGTTGATAATTCTCAATCTTCTGAGTGCTATTAAGTGCATTATAATACCAGCATAGCAGTTGACTATGCACTGGTTTGAGAAATTAAGATGTATAACTCATTAAATGTGAGATACAGGTAACAGATCCCTTATCCCACGTCCCAACATCCGGACAGACCTGAACATAGGCTACAAAGCTGGCAACTCTCCCACCCCGGATACTACTGTACTAACCCCATCAGGCCTTGCTGTCCATTATATCTTTTATTAACAAAGGGTCGATTTACAGGATTCCATTGATGGCCCCAATGTGATTACTTCTCCGCCCATAAGTTAGTTTTTCTACCCCTTACTGCTCTTTGGGTCCAGCCATGTTTACTTCATATCAGGATTAACGGTGTGGAAACCAGCTTGGTCTGCCCCATCCCTTCCCTTCCCCTCCCTGTCCCCTGTCCCAGCTGAGTCCAGCTGGGCGGAGAAATCAGCCTGGCTTTAAGTTTTAATTAATTATTATCATATTCCCCACCTCCACCCCCACCCCCACCCCCATCACCTCCCACCCCCCTGCCCTCTCCCCCCACCCAACCCCCATTCCCCAGCCACCCCAATGCCCTTTCAAGCATTTGGGTGGTGTTTCTCAGTTTTTCTTGAAATTGAAAAGGCTAACTACTGTTTCATTTTGGAAAGCAACACAAAATAAATACCCCCTGAGAAGTCTGTGCAAAGCTCAGAATATATGTATCATTCTATTTCGTGTGAGATATTTGTAAACAAACAGTTTTAGAATCATGTCAAGATTTGCTGACCAGTTTTGTTTGTGTTTCATCATGTGAATCATTATAGTTTACAAGTAGCATTTTCCTCTGTGTTTCCTTCGACCAAGACAGAAATAACTGGGACAAATTTAGAACTGTCAAACAAAAATAATGCTTTTTGTTTTTGATTCTGCTTTTCCCATTTACCGCTCCTTTAGACCCATCTCTTGTTTCTTTACTGTCTCCTTTTCTCTTCTCCCATTACCTCTTTAGTTACTTAATCTCCTCTGCATTTCACCCCTCACAAACCTTCCCTTTTGTTCTTCCATCCCCAACCTTTTGCCCTCTTGTAGGCGTGATGAGTGCCATTGCACCAATACAATAGCTCAGGTTTGGTTGTTTATCATCCAAATGGGACTCCATTAAATGCTCTAGTCACCAATTTTATCATCCCTCTTTCTTCCTCAACATGGTTGTAAATGAATTGGCTTTCAGGTTCTAGTTGTTCATAACTATTACACTTTTAATTCTCTTTGAGAAAGAAATGGAAAAAAAAAACTAGATATAACCCAGGAGTTTTACTTCTCTGCTGAAGGCAACATGCTACAATATAATCAAACTACACTGCATTTTCTGAATTTTACTGGAGGCAACATGACCCAACTCTGTTCCCATCTGGTCATGAAATGGAAAAATCTGAGGTTTCCATTTTTTACTTTCACTTCTTCAATGATTTGAATTGCACTTGGTCTTATGGTGAAGCTTGCTTTATCATGTTATTGAAGGTACTGTTTGTCTCATTGTACTAAACACATCACTTTTGGGAAAGTTGCATAACAGTTATTCTATGGAATAGTTGGTTCAAGATGCGTTCTATTAAATAGTGCTTTTTACGCTTTATCATTGAAAATACCTTCTTATAATTTCTATAATCAGAGATGGGGCTTGTGCTTCCTGGATAAAAGATGTTGCAGTTTCTGCCAATATGGGGCACTGTTAAGAAGTGACTGTTGTGTGTTCAGTTCTGGGCACTGCACCTCAGGAAGAATATATTAGCCTCAAAAGGATGCAGTTCAGATTTTCAGAATGAGCTAAAAGAATTACATTTTGTCATCAGATTGAATAGAATAGGCTTGTATTTCCTGGAGTATAGGAGATTAAGGGCTGAAGTGGGGTGTTTAAGATGGTTCAACAATTTGGTAATGTACATAGGAAGTCCAGAGCAAGGGGGCAGAGCCTTAATATTAGAACCAGGTCCCAATCAGGTGTGATGTCAGGGAGTACTTCTTTGTGCAAAAGATAGTGGAAATCTCAGACTCGCTCTCTCTCTCTCCCAAAAAGCTATTGAAGGTAGGTCACTTGAAAATTTCAAAATTCAGGCTGTTAGGCAAGGGTATTAATGGTTAGGGAAGTATGGCAGGTACATGGAGTTAAGATACAAACGAGCCATGATTTGATTGAATGGCTGGAAAACCTTAAGGGACTGAATAACCTACTCCTGCTCTTTTGTTCCTAAGTGTCAGCTTAAAACCTGCCAGCTGCTGTGACTATGCTACATAAAGATGTAAATCAATAACTTGTAGTTTAGTTCCACAGCTGAACATTATTTATCTTGAGGGCATTGAGGCTTTAATTGTCTTGAAAATTGGTGGCATCGTTATATGGAATGCATTCACATCCCACAATAAACAGTTTGCAGATTCCTCAAACCCCTCCACATCACTCAATAACTAGATTAAAAAGGTGTTTGGAATAAATTAACTCAAGAGAAGGAAGGATATAAGTGATTCACGATTCAAGTGTATGCATTTATTTCCTGTGGCAAATCACTCTAAATACTCATCTACTTTTTCTCTTGCTTCGAGGCAACTTGTTAATTTTCTCTGCAATTTTATTTCTTCAACTGTGATGAGATGAATATTAAAAAAAGATTTAAAGTAGTTAAATCATTTGCTTTCATTCACTAAGTCCTGTTCCAATGATATTTAAAACCAAAATGAGGTTGAAACTGAGAATTTCAAAATTACATTCAGGCTTTCAAAGAAATAAACACAGAAGATTACGGATTCCCATTTTTTACCTATGCACACCTCCCCATTTTCTGGGTAAAAGGGCCTATTACACAAGTAGATGAGAATTACTTGCCACAGGGCAATTTAATTTATTCAAAGGAAGATAGGCTAGTCTCATTTGTTAATATGGAAGAAGGGGATCAGAGGTTGACAATGGGTCGGGTTCAATGCTTCCATCAAAATTGTGACACATGTTGAAACAATTGTAAGATGCAAATTTGAAAAAGAGCCGAAGTTAGATTCTGATTAAGGCAAAAATGGTGCCAATTTGTCAGTTATTTTACCATTACTATGTAACTCAATACTTTTGTTCAAATAGCTACATGGAGTCCTATGTGACTAAACAAAAAAAAACATATTATTTTTGTTCTGCAAGCAACTATATAATTTTATTTTATTTAAAGAGCAATTTCACTCTTGCAATATATTAATATTGTCAGCTACAGATTCAGAATACAAAGCTACAGAGCATAGGTTTGCACATGAGGTCAAAGAAATCACCTAAAAGAGGGGCAATAAAGAACACTTGTACAATTCAAGAACACTTTGCGTGGTCCCCACTGGGGAGCTAACAGTCTGAAGTGAAAACGTAATATCAGGATAAAGGTTAGAAAGGGAAAGCAGTAGTTGACTGAACATTGGAATCATCTTACTAAACTTATCAGCCAATTACATTGCCTTCTCTTCAACTTGACCTTCGACCAAAAAATGTTTGAGATGCCTGAAAACAAATCAGTTTTTAATCTCTTGCATTCAATTCCAAATCTGACCATCTCACTATGATTTCAATACATAGCAATACTAATATTGTTTTTAATTTAGTAAAGCCATTTCTTTGAAAAATCAAAAGTAACCCTGCAGGTGGCTTGCCTGTCATATTACTAATGATGCAGAAAATCTTGAATTCAGTCACAACTAAGAAGTCTGCCAGATGTTTGACACACTCTATACAAATCATTTTCTTTAAAGAAAGAATCAAAAACATCCATGACAAACTATATCAGAAAATTAGTCCGAGAATTTCAAATGTCTTCGGTTCATTTTAATCATACGAAAAAAAACAAGAGAGAGATCCGCCTTTGTCTCTCATATTCTTAAATTCCTTATTTTGCTCTTTGTAAAGAAACTGGACTTTATTATACATGATTGTCATAAGTATTATATGCAGTTCCAAAGTATTTTTATTGCTGTTAAGTCACAAGCAGTCAGTGCATTAACACACAGAACAGTCAAGTGTATCTCTGCCTATTATTATTGCAAAATATTGCAGTCCTGTGGATAACAAAATAAGCACTGAAAAAGCCACATTAAAATCAGAGATGTCCATACACAATATGGTGAATCAGAGGGCATTGTATCAAAGAAAGATCCTGTAATGAAAACTTGTCAAAAATTATACATGTACAGCAGATGCACACAAACAATGTTGTGACTACGCATTGTCCTGGAATTAACGGTCTGTGAAATCATCATTGAACAAGGCAACAAGGTAAAGAGTATGATTGAGGCTTATTTAAGTGAAGCAATTCATTGCAGATCCATTCAAAGGGAATTGGTCCCCTGTGTTGATCACTGAATCTTTACTATATTGGTGACAGAAATAACTGCAAGATTTGGTATTATATTTGAGTAGCATCTTAATTAGTTCACTATACATTTGTTTTTCTGCGTTTGTCTTGTTGATAGGAATTTGGTGCTAAGATTTTAATGCAAAGCATTTGATTCTCACTCTGATTCAGTCCCATGATCTAGATGGCTTAGGAATGCAGTATTCCAACACATGCCCAAACAAACCCAACACTCCGCCCATGAGTAGCACACTGTGTGTTAATCAGCTTTGAAAACATTGAAACCACACTACATATTGGTGTTTGGCGTCAAATGAGTTCAATGCTTGTGTGGCCTGGAAAAGTCGTACCACAAATATGTTCATGCACAGCCAACAGAAGGCCAAACACATAATTTGTGTAGGGCTGGACCCTTGTCCAATTCAAGCCAGGCAGCATTTGATTTTCATGACATTTACTAGCCAGTTAAACATAATGTCAGCACATAAAAGGAGGCAGCCTAACCCCACAACACAAAAAGGAACAGAATGGCCAGTGATTTCCCCATCAAGATCATTTAAAATAAATAATCTTATAAATAAATACATTAAAGGGCTCACACTACTGTAGTTCTCAACACAAATCAAAGATGTGCAAACTTGTGGGAGGCCTGGCAATTGTTTTTTCTGCCTCTATAGATTGCACAGGGTGCAAGTGGTCGATCTATGTGCAGATATTTTATGGTTCAATTATACTTTTGGTGTTAACATTTATACACACTATGCTCAATATAACAGATAAGTTACATTATAGATGGAAAAGTTCATGTTAGCCTAATCTCTGAGGTACAGGTTCCGACTAAATCAGGAACAATCTGTCAAGATATATAAATAAATCACATAGTACTTGGAAAATTAAGCATTTAAATGTAATAGAGGAGCAAAGAGATTGGGCAATACAAAATGCATAAATCGCTAAAAGTTGTGGTAGAGGTTACTAAGACCATAACTAAAGCAAACCAAGCACCAGGGTTTATTTCCAGAAGCACAGAATTGAAAAGTAAGTTATATTAAACTTGTATTCAAACTTGGCTGGCTCACGCTTGGAGTAATGTGTGTAGTCCTAGTAACCATATTGCAAAAAAGGATATAGAGGCACTGGAGAGTGAGCAAAAAAGATTTACAAGGATGATATCAGAACTGCAAGGTCATACCTGGCAGCAAAGGATGAACAGGCTGCATTTCTTTTCTCTTGAGGTCAGTGGTGGATTTACAGTTAGTGGAGCCCTGTGCACAGCTTCATTTTTGCCCCTCCCCACACCCGGGACCTGACAGCCGAAGCCAAGAAAATACACAAATTGATCAATGCTTCTTTGTTTGTAAAAGCATGCCTGTATCAATAATTGACTTTTTGAAATCCAAACTTATATCTTTTTGTTTTGCAGAGACTGGAGACTTTGTCTGTCAGGATCTTGTGTACTGTTTTCATTTTCAATGTGTAATTACAAGCTCGTAAACAAGTGAAAGTAAGGACATCAAGAACCTTAAGACACTGACAGTGGGTAACAGCTAATTTTCATTGGCTGCTACTTCACAGCCATTTATGGAGATATATTCCAAGATTCAGGAGAAGTTGGAGTGTCTCAGCAGACCACATGGTTAGAACTCTAATTGCCTGGTGTATACCACTGAACTGTACAGTCTGAATCATAAATAGGCTGAGCTGATCTCAGTGAAGACAGCACTTGATGGACTGACTGCTCGGCTGTTTGAAAAATGTGGGTGAAGCTATTCAGCCAATCACAGGCTGATTCCTCCCTGCATTTGCTGCTGATAGGCTGAGCCTGAGCTGCCTCATGGGTAAAGTTTAGAAATGTACTGGACAATCCACTTACTCATTGGAGAACCAGTAAATAATGTTAATCTGAAACACAATAATTTCCCCGTCGTTTGGGGGCTTCGTGCCATGGCCCTGCTTGAGGGCTGTCCTAATAGAGATCTTGAAAATTATGAAAGGTTTTGAAAGGGTAAAGGGAGAGAAAAGGTGTTTTGACCTGCGAAGAAGAAAGAAACTAGAGACCATTAATTTAAAATAGGCACCAAGAAAACATGCAGGGAATTCGGAAGAAACTTCTTTATCCAGAGTTGTGAGAATTTAAATTCACTACGGCAGGGAGTAGTGGAGGCAAGTAACATAGATGCATTTAAGGAGAAGCTGAATAGGTATGTGAGCGAGAATGGAATAGAGGGTCATGGTGATACAGCTGGATAAGAAAGGATGGGATGAAACTCCAGAGGAGCATAAACCACAGCATGGGACTGTTTGGGCCAAATGGGTTGTTTCTGTGCTCTACATCCTATGCAATTTTAGCACAAATCCCCTGTTTTTGTCAAGAATATAATGGCTCAGTTCATGTTATCACATTTTGTGTGACTCCTCTATTGTACTATCTACGTAAAAGTTGACACAGTATGTATGAATTGTCCACTTTTATCCAAGGTCATATTTTGACTAAAATTAGTGAGGGTTCATATACCAGTGTCAGCTTTTATTCAAAATGGGCAGCATGAAGTCCAAAGAGAAATGTTTTAAATTTCATGTAGCAGTAGCACAAAAATTTGCAGGTGTGTGAAGAAACAGCAGCTTAAAAATTGAGCACAAAAACAAACGATTTCTTGGAGAAGCTGCAAAATTACATACAATAGATTTCCACATTCTTGTAGTGAATAGAGTAAAACCAAAACTGAAATGTGGTTAGGCTGGATGCTGCTCATTAAGAAAAATGTCCAATGTGCTCATGTTTTATAAATAAAACAACGTAAGCACACTGGCATTTTTTTAAGAGCAGCATCCAGGCTAACCACCATTGGGATTATATTTATTATATTTAATTCCCCAATGGCCCTAACATTATAAAAAAAAAGTAGGCTGCAATTCTATGGTGAGGTGCAGTCACATCAGCCTGAATTTTACGGTTATAATGAATCTCTGTCCCATAGCTCAATGTCACTGTTTTTTCCCCAATTATGCTTCCTGTCATATTTTACTTTGTTAAAGGTACTATATAGGATTGTTTTATATGGTGTCTTTGGGCCAACAGTAAGCTTAAAACAACTTGCCTTTACTGTATCAGTGTCAACCATGGCACAGCTGGTCATATTCATGCCTCTAAATCAAAAGATTCTGGGTTCAAATCCTACACCAGGGTTTGAGCATAAAAATCTAGCCTGACACTTCACTTCAGTAATATGGGAGCATTGCACAGTCAGAAATGCAGTTTTTCAGATGCAACATTAAACTGAGGCCCCATCTGCCTGCTCAGATAGACATAAAGACCCCATGGCACTATTTTGAAGATGAGCAGGGGAGTTATCCCTGGTGTCCTGGTTAATGTTTATTTCTCAATCAACATCACAAAAAACTTTGAATGAGTTTTTAATGGCAATATATTAAATAAAATTTGATGAACAATAGTGACGTTGAAAAATAACTTAAAACCATGGAATACTGTTAAATGATTAATTAGAAAATTTAAGCTACATTTCTCAAATAATTTTTTAAACAATTTTTTTTCATAATATTTCAGCTTCCACTTTCACCTCAATCGTCCCACTCTTTAATTTGCTCTATGCAAACATTTTGAAAAGTAATTTTGTTTTATGGATTTTGGTTGTACATCTGGGAGAATCCTTTAATTTGATTGACTGCTTGGACAGACTGATGAACTCACTCCAGCTCCATGCTGTGAATCCCCAGTAAAGAACACTGCAATCCAACACTACCACATGGTGATAGAGCAGAAGGATTTGGACAGATTAGGAGAATGGGCAAAGAAGTGGCAGATGGAATACAACGTGGGAAATGTGAGGTCATGCACTTTGGTAGGAAGAATAGAGGCAGACTATTTTCTAAATGGGGAGAGAATTCAGAAATCTGGAGTGCAAAGGGACTTGGGAGTCCTAGTCCAGGATTCTCTTAAGGTTAACTTGAAGGTTGAGTCGGTAGTTAAGAAGGCAAATGCGATGTTGGCATTTATTTCGAGAGGACTAGAATATAAAAGCAGGGATGTGGTGCTGAGGCTTTATAAGGCTCTGGTCAGACCACATTTAGAATATTGTGAGCAATTTTGGGCCCTGTACCTCAGGAAGGATGTTCTGGCTCTGGAGAGGGACCAGAGGAAGTTTACAAGAACGATCCCAGGAATGAAAGGCTTAACATATGAGGAACGTTTGAGAACTCTAGGTCTATACTCAATGGAGTTTAGAAGGATGAGCGGGGATTTGATTGAAACTTACAGAATACTGAAAGGCCTGGATAGAGTGGACATGGGGAAGGTGTTTCCATTAGTAGGAGAGACTAGGACCCAAGGGCACAGCCTCAGAGTAAAGGGAAGACCTTTTAGAACAGAGATGAGGAGAAATTTCTTTAGCCAGAGAGTGGTGAATCTATGGAATTCATTGCCACAGAAGGCTGTGGAGGCCAGGTCTTTGAGTGTATTTAAGACTGAGATGGATAGTTTCTTGATTGGTAAGGGGATCAAAGGTTATGGGGTGAAGGCGGGAGAACGGGGTTGAGAAACTTATCAGCCATGATTGAATGGCGGAGCAGACTCGATGGGCCGAATGGCCTAATTTCTGCTCCTATGTCTTATGGTCTTATGGTCTTAAATTCTCACCAGAGTGAAACCTGCTATATGATCAGTGGCAAGCTGTTGGCCCATTGAATCTATCTCAAGATCATCAGCAGGGTTAAAATTGAACCATCTGCACAGAAGTAGGCAATGATATAGAGACCGGAACATTATAAATTAGCATAATGTAAACAAGCTTTGAAAATCAACAATTATATTGCTTTTTTTTGTTAACATTTTGATGCTAACAAAGGTGGATATGTAGACTAGCCCAAATAGGATCAGCTATTCAGTCCTATTTCATATAATCTTCAAACACAAACGCACAATACATGCTCCTGACACAATGCATGCAGCTATTTCGAGTGTATTGGCAGGCTTTGTAACAGAATGCATTTAATAAGTGTCACCATTTTAAGTTTGAAAAGAGAAATGTTTTTGTTTTCTTTTAAAAAAGGAAGAAAAATCATTTTAGACAAGTTGAATAGAAAGCAAACAGTTTTCTTTTAAATAGAATCCAATTTTAATATAACTAAGTTGAATTTCTTTGCAGAAGGCTACGCAAGTAACAAATACATTGAACACATGAATTTGCAACTAATTATGTATATGGCAAGCCAGATAATCTAAAAATGACAACTTGTGTGGGCAAAACAATGGGAATTCTAACATACAAATAGAAAGGCTCTGTACATGGTACATATCTGATTCATAACTCTTTCGGAGTTGCGAGAATTCATTCTTGCAGTTTAATGCAAATCAAGTTTTTGGCAAAACAGGCCTTGTTATAATTGGTTTTTAAATTCATAACATTTTCCTCTTGGAATGATCCTTACCCTCGCAATATTGTATGATTTTAAAAGCTGCCATTTCTATTTCCATAATGATAATAAAAATGAATGAATATCTATTCACAGTATGATAGAGATTTCTCTGACAAATGCAGCTAGTTCATCAACTAAAGAATCATGGAGCTTGTGACAAAAGTCATGTTGAAGATCCCACGAATAAAGATCAGCTCCCCACATTTGACATTGAGGTGCTCAGGTTTTTGAAGTTAAAAATGTTTCTCTTTCAAATCAGTCCAACTGTTCCATCATTCTGACTTACTGTAATAAATAGACAAATGATTCCAACAATTCTGCCACTCGCCATGAGGGCCTGTGCAACATCAGTTCAGCGTGACTCTTATGCAGATTTCCAAAGGAAAATAGCAAGCACAGTCACTCAATGCATGTCAATAATTTAGGAATTAAAAATCCAGGGATAGGTCAATATCCCACCATTCCAAAATGCAACTTTTTGGTTGAAAATTCTACATCATCTTGATTATTAATCAAAACCTCTATAATACTGGGCCTTTTCCCTATATCACAACAAAACAACTAAAAAGACTTAAAATAAATATTATTTTCACGGGATGTGGGCATTACTGGCTTGACCAGCTATTTTATTGCCCATCCCTCATCATCCTTGAGAAGGTATTGGTGAACCACCTTCTTGAATTGCTGCAGTCCCTTTGGTGTAGGTATGCCCATAATGCTGTTAGGGAAGGAGTTCCAGGCTTTTGACCCAATGATAGTGAAGGAACACTGATATTGTTTCAAGTCAAGATGGCATGCAGCTTGAAGGGGAACTTACAAGTGGTGGTGTTCCCATGCACCTGCTGCCCTTGTCCTCCTCAGTAGTAGGGCCACAGGTTTGGAAGATGCTGCCAAAGGAGCCTTGGTGAGTTACTGCAGTGCATCTTGTAGATGGTACACACTGCGTCAGTGGTGCAGGGAGTAGATGTTGAAGGTGGTGAATTGGTGCCAATCAAGTGGGTTGCTTTGTTCTGGATGGTGTCGAGCTTCTTGAGTGTTTTTGGAGCTGCACTCATCCAGGCAAGTGGAGATCATCATTGTAGATGGTGAACAGACTTTGGGGAGTCAGGTGGTGAGTTACTTGCCCCAGTATCTGACCTGTTCTTGTAGACGCAGTATTTATATGCCTTGTCCAGTTCAGTTTCTGGTCAATTCCAACCTCCAGGATGTTGATAGTGGGGGATTCAGCGATGGTAATGCCAGTCTCTTGTTGGAGATGGTCATGACCTGGCACTTGTGTGGTGCAAATGTTACTTGCCACTTATCAGCCCAAGCCTGAATGTTGTCCAGGTTTTGCTGCATATGGGCATGGCTGCTTCAGTATCTGAGGGGTCATGACTGGTGCTGAACATTGTGCAATCATCAGTGAGCAACCCCACTTCTGAACTTATGATGGAGGAAATTTTATTGATGAAGCAGTTGATTGGGCCTAGGTCACTATCTTGAGGAACTCCTGCAGTAATATCCTAAAACTGTGAAGACCTCGAACAACCACAACCATCTTTCTTTGTGTTAGGTATGACTCCAACCAGTGGAGTCTGGTCCCTGATTCCCAGAGACTTTAGTGTGACTCCTTGATGCCACACTTGGTCAAATGCTGCCTTATGTCAAGGGCAGTCACTCTCAACCCATCTCTTGAGTTCAGCTCTTTTTTCCATGTTTGGACCAAGGCTGTAATGAGGTTAGGAGCCCAGTGGCCCTGATGGAACCCAAAGTGAGCATCAGTGAGCAGGTTATTGCTGAGCGAATGGTGCTTCATAGCACTGTGGACGACTCTTTCCATCACTTTACTGATGATGGAGAGTATACTAATGAGGCGGCAATTGATCGGATTGGATTTGTCCTGTTTTTTTGTGGACAGGCATCCTTGGGCAATTTTCCACATAACCGGGTAGATGCCAGTATTGTAGCTGTTCTGGGACAGCTTGTCAAGGGGCAGCAAGTTCTGGAGCACAAGTCTGCAGTACTATTGCTGGAATGTTGTCAGGGCCCATAGCCTTTGCAGTATCCAATGCCTTCAGCCGTTTCTTGAAATCATGTGAAATGAATCAAAATGGCTGAAGATTGGCACCTGTAATGCTGGGGACCTCAGGAGGAGGCCGAGGTGGATCATCCACTCAGCACTTCTGGCTGAAGGTTGTTGCATCAGCCTTTTCTTTTGCATTAATGTGTTGGGCTCCCCCATCATTGAGCATGGAGATATTTGTGGGGCTCTTCCCTTCAGTTAGTTGTTTAATTATCCATTACCATTCATGACTGGATGTGGCAGAAATGCAGAGCTGAGATCTGATCTGGTGGTTGTGGGATCGCTTAGCTGTCTATTGCAAGCTGCTTTCACTGTTTGGCATGCAAGTAGTCCTGTGTTGCAGCTTCACCAGGTTGGCCACCTCATTTTAAGTATGCCTGGTGCTGGTGCTGTCATGGCCTCCTGCACTCTTCATTGAACCAGCGTTGACCCCCAGGGTTGATCCCGGGTTTGATGGTAATGCTGGAGTGGGGTATAGGCCGCGCCAGGAGGTTACAGATGGTGGTTGAGTACAATTCTGCTGCTGCAAATGGCCCACAGCGCCTCATGTTTGTCCAGTTTTGAGTTACTAGATCTGTTGGAAATTTAAAACAAAAACAGAAAATGCCGCCATGTTGTGTTTTGTTATGATATAAAGGCACTAATCACTCATAAGGGATTATGTAAACACATTATGTAAACCCACTATCCCCACTACAGGCCCGATTCGACCCAGCCCCCACCCTTCTCACCCCCACATGACCGACCCTGAGACCCCTGTCTTGAGCAACCACCCCCCCCAACCCCCGCTGCAGGCCCAACCGGAGTCCCCCCAGCCCAACCCACAATCAAGGTCTGACCCTCCCAATCCTCCCCTCCGAGGTCCGAACCGCCCCCCTCAATCCTCTCCAATGTCCAACCCATCCACCAATGCACATCCCCAACCTACCCGGAGGTCTGACACCCTCCCACACCCCTCCACACCCCAAACCCCCTTGAGTTTCAACTGCCCCCACCTCCTGAAGTCTGACCCTCTAAGGCCCCACTGCCACACCAAATCCCCCGACCTCCAATCCCTCCCCGCCCCCAAATCCTATCCATTTACCTTAGACCCTTGCCTTTTCCCTGGCCTGTCAAGGACCTTTAAGTTTCATTTAAGTTTTAACTTACATGGTTTGCGGCAGCTAGTGCCATATAAAGAGCATTTTCTCCTTCAATTCAGTGGAGCTGGACTTTGACGCTGAGCCCTGAGGACGCGCTGCACTTCTTGGATCTTGCCCAGCCTAAGTCGGAAGTTCAGGTAAGACAGGCTCGGAGAAAAAATCACGTAGGTAGGTGGATATGGAGTGGCAATTTGACACTGATTGCCACTCTGAGGAAGTTATGGCCCATTTGCTAAGCAAAGTAAAGTGGATTTCAACATTTTGACTTCACTGAACATACATCACCATTTAGAAGAAAAATGAAGTGATTTCTTGTCATGTTTTTATTCTGATCTAAAGGCACCAATCACTCAGAAGTGACATGCTCAGCCCATGTACACCTTCATTCTCAACTGCTCGGCAAATTTTTATGGCTTGACTGATTCAGACACACCTGAATCGAGAAACCATAGCTCTATGCGCTGATAAAAAATTCTGAGTTCAGATAATACATCAGCTGCATCCCAATTGAAACTGAGGAATTTTGTGGACAATTTGACAATATCCCGTATTTTTAAAGCTTTTTGGTGCAGTCACTATGTTGCAATATCAACACTCTCAGACGCTACAGTCTGACCAAAATGTCAAGGGTCATATCATGCCATGTAGCATGATCTAAGGCAGTTTATCATATCATACCTGTACTTAATCATGCTGCCACGCTGTTATCCAACCACTGCCACCACGTTGTGTTTTGTTATGATATAAAGGCACTAATCACTCATAAGGGATTATGTAAACACATTATGGGTTCATTTATTTAAATTAGGCATATGAGAACATATATAAATGGATAGAAAGCTTGGAGACATCAGCAACAGAGCTGTGTGCTGTGTTCTGCTTACAGGCCAACGCAAAACTGAGGCTGGACCACATGACACACTTCCCCTCTTGTGATGGTATGCTACTATCCCTCAAAGACATATTACAACTTTTCTCACAGATTTGAATACAAGGTTTTTAATCTATAGAGTCACATGGAACTCAATTTTGCTCCATCTTGGATGGACTTTGAAGTTTATAACCAGGCTTGTAAACCTTCAAAGCAGTAAAGTCATGATGTAACTATGTTTGGAATTATAAATTAAACAGGCCAAAGTTTAAATATGATAAATATTGCCATTTTATTTGCTGGGAATTGCTATTTTGAATCATTTTGAAGCAAAATATTGACACAGACATTCCTTAAGGACAATTTCGGCGTAGACTTCCTGCAATTATAAACAGAGGGCAACTAATTTGGCATTGGCAAAGGGAACTACACAGGCAATCCAGTTCAAAACAGCAGGTGATGTGCACTCAAATGGTCCATGCCATGACTGAACCAATTTAAGCACATCAAGAGCATTCAGCAAAGACCCAATCAGCTCTTCTTGAATGATCAGCCATGGATACCATTTTACAATATACAAAATGTAGTGAAACAAATTAACTGTGCCTACTTTGACTGGCTCCAGTTTTCTATTTTAAAATGCCCTCATTCTCTTTTTTTTCCATGAATAGAGGAATTCATTAATACATATTGCTTACGTGGATAAACAATAGTATCTTGTTAACTCGTTGAATATGTGCAATGTGTATTAAAATCCTAGTGTGAAAAAACAGGAAGTTGTTGATACAAATGGCATTCAATAGTATTTATGGTTTCAACATTTTTAACACTTAGCTTTGAAAGGGGCTCTTTTTAAATATGGATTGAACTGATGTGCAGCAGTCAGGGATTTTGAAGCCTAGTTTGCTTATACCCAGTACTTGATGGTTTCCCTATTGATCGCTATTTTGAATCTCACTAATCGCCCTGAGTTATTTGAACTTTTATATTTCAGCACACTTCTTTCGTGCTGGGAGGCATTGTTGTTGCTTCAGCTGCCTTCAATGCTGCTGCACAATGCTGCATAGCAGTTGATTTTGTTCTTGCTGTGTTGCTGTCTTCCATGTTGGGCAAGGTTATTAAAGACTTTGGACGGGGGAGGGGGAAAGCACTTGAATACTGCCTGTCATACATCTCAATCATGTCCATATGCCATTTCATGAAAACTTAAAAATTACTCCGGTATGAGAGGTATTTAGAAGGCCATTCCTGTCAAGCCTGGGTGCTGAGCAGCCCTTCCTTTTAACAGGAGGTTTAACTTAAATTCTGGTCCAGGGCAGCCATGCTGAACCCAATGCTTTCCACTGCCCACCATTTACTCATCCACACCAACAACCTCCCTAGAAGTGCTACATTCCTTTTTTACGGACAATTTTGAACAATCACATTTCAGCTTCAAGTCAGAACTTTCAGGTAAATAATGCAACAAAAAAAAAACAACCAGAGGTGTGGGAGAGGATGGGACAATGGGAATGCTTTACACATGGGGCATATTATGCTCACTGTGTGGCATTTATCCAAAGCCCTTTTAAAAGGATACAATTAACAAGGTGAATTAACTCATTTTGACTGGTATCCGTTCTGCTCAGGGAGGATTGTGGCAATAGTGTTTTTCTTTATTCATTCAGGGGATGTGGGTGTTGTTGGCTAGAACAGCATTTATTGCCCATCCCCAATTGCCCCTTGTTCAGGGGACATTTAAGAGTCAGCCACATTGCTGTGGGGCTGTAGATCTGGAGTCACATGTAGGCAAGACCAGGTAAGGACAGCAGATTTCCTCCCCAAAAGAATGTTAGTGAGCCAGATGGGTTTTTACAACAATCAACATGATCATCATTAGATTTTTAATTTCAGATTTTTATTGAATTCAAATTCCACCATCTGCCATGGCAAGATTTAAACCCACATCCCCAGTATATTTCCTGGGTCTTCTGGATTACTAGTTCAGCAACAATACCACTATGCCATCGCCTCCCCAAGTTGGGGTCAGAGAAAGTCATCTTATTTCCAGTCTTGCCCAAGGCTCTGCAGTTCAGTACTCATGACCTTTTACCATGTCATACAATTGTAAATTTTCTGTTATTTTCAGAATACTGAAGATCTGGATCATTTCCTTTTGCAGCCTCCTTCTCTCCCATGAAAACAATTCCAGTTTCCTCAATCTATTTTGACTTGGTTCTATGAATCACCATAACACTGTTTCAGAGCATACTTCGTGATATAATCCATCAATTCCCTTTCAAATGTGGCCAACTTGTCATTCAGTGGTCTAGATATTAGGTAACTAATGAATTCACAAGGACTAAAACTCCAACTTATCAAATGCCTTGGGATTATCAGGTGTAGCAATCATGGTTGCTCAACTCTGATTTGTGAAAATGAATTTGATTTCTCCACATGATTAACACACAAGATTAGCATTGTGAACTTACTTCTGTTGTAGATTTCATAATATGTAGTAGTCAAAACAGATTTGCCATAGCTGCTTGCATTTCAAATATACTTCTCATTCAAAAGAACAGCATAATGAATTGGACATTGAGCGAGACAAAAAGGGGATTCAGAGATGTGAGAAGGAAATAAGTATTTCATTGTTTATTTTAAGGCTGTACAAAGAAACAATGCAAAGTCATCTTTGGACAGAATCTGAAAGAGCAGTATTTTTTTAAAAAAACACTTTAGGGCCATGGGTATCACAGGCAAAGCATTCAGTGCCCATCATGAGCAGTTTGATACAACTGAGTAACTTGGCCACTGTAGAGGGCAGGTAAAATTCAATCACATTGGTAGGTCAGACCAGTTTTCTTCCATTAAGGACATTTAATGAACTCGTTCTCATTACAATCCAAAAAAAGTGTGGTCACTTTTGCTTAGACAATTTTTCTATTTAAAAAAAAACAAACAATACAAATCCCCAAACTGCCGTTGTGGGATTAGAACTCACACTGTCTGGATTACCAGTCCGAAAAGGTAACCATATAACCTTCTTCAATAGTGAAATGGGTAGAGTAGTGGTTTGGAATCAAAGGAGAGAAGGGTGCTTGTCCAGAGGAGAATGTCTGGATATGATTGAGAGACGTTAATAATTGAATCTTGGAAAGCAATTCACAAGGCCACAGGCAGGCAAAATAGCTGGCAAGGATAAGGAAAATCAATGTGTGAGAAATAATATGAGCACCAATGTTCTGGGCTAACCAAAGATTGTCAATGGTGGAAACAAAGCGGTACTAATCAGTCTAAATCTTTGATTCTACAACATTAACAATACTTCTGATCTCTTACACTGAAAGATCAAATTTAGACTCAATGAGCCTTGAAATATAAAGCCATTAACAGTCACAAATTTAGCAACTGACAAGGTCTGGTCAACATAAGTGAACTTTAGGCTTGCCAAGTAGCTCATTAATATTTTAGGAAACATTGAATCTATGTCAGGACTAGAATGATATTGGCCAGGATCCCAACATCGTGTATCTGTGAAAAATGAACATAAGAATTCAACACCCTAAACAAAAGCTTCAAATATGGATGTATGAATTAGGAACAGGAGAAGGCTAGTCATCCCCTCGAGCCTGCTCCACCATTCGCTAAGATCATAGCTGATCTTATTGTGCCTCTACTTTCCTGTTTACTCCCTGTACTCTTTGACTCCCTTGTCAGTCATGAATCTAGCTAACCTCAGCAACCTTAAACACTGTCCCCCTTGACAGTCAGAGCCTCCTTCAGCACTTCATCTCAGTTATATTGAGGTAGCTGCTCCGCCGCCTGTATATCCTGGCAGCAGGATAGTGGCGTCTTCTGTGGCCCCTTGCACCTTGGACAACCTCTTGGCCTCCCAAAGGTGGCTCCACTGGAGGCTGATTGTCCACTTCTGGCCTCCTCCTTACTCTATCCCTCCCTTCCTCCTCAGAGGATCTGCCTCCAGTGGAGATGACAGAACCCATACCCAGGCTAAATGGAGGCCTCCGGAAAGTTGCAGGCCCGATAAAGATAACTGTCTACAGATTGGTTTCAAAGTACACAAAAAGCTCTTGGAAATCGATGTAAACTGCTAACAATCACGTAGGCAAGTTTAAAACACTTTCTGCATTAAATACTTCATGTAAAACATGAACAACCCCTCTGAGTCCACATATCCTGCCAGTGCATGAGTTTTAATAAAAAAATCACTTACCCGACCACCCGTTGGACCCATGCACCGAAGGTTGCACAGGCCCCTCAAAATTGTTGACGATTGGCAAGTTGAGGGCCTTAACAAGGCCTTGAATTAATGGCGGGTGCGCATCCTGCTACATAGCATGCCCGCCGACCTAAATATCACGATGCCGCACGCTGACGTTGGGATGCTCACCAACATTTTAAGTGCTGACGTGCAGGCTCCACACCCCCCCCCACCCCCCCACCCCCCCACCCCCCCGCACATCAGCCAGAAAATTCTGCCCATTATAAAGTCCTGTTTTCAACAAAATTTGAATCTTAGCAATCAAATATTAACAGACATGATGACACCACCTGATTGTAGAATTTGGCACAGAAGCTGTAAACATCTGCTGCCAGGTAATTCAAAGCTGAAAGTTGCTTACAATGTAGTCCAGAACAAAATTCCCAACCTGAACGTATGAATCATTTGTACTGTGTATGCAGTCAACATGGCAGTTGTCTCAGTGGTGTGTTCAGTCACCATCAAGTACAAGTGTAACCATGGCAACTATCCCATGTGCCTTTGCACACAAAAGTAATTGACTCTCAAATAAATGATAAGTTATGCGACATGAAGCTTAAATGGCACACTCCTCAAAATAATACAGTCAAACAATCCACCAGGCCTAGCCCAAATAAGCATCCAGAAACCTTTCAATGCATTCCATCTGTGACCTAATACAATTTTTTGTGTCATAACTTACAATGCCAGCTGTCAAAAAACATTCTTGGGCTTCTTTCTAAGTTTTAAAAAATAAAATGTCATGCTTAACCTAGGTGTAGACAGTGACTGCCATACAGATTAGAAAAGTCCCAGGTACAATTCTGGTTGCTGTCTGTTACCTGATGTCAAATGGAGAAGTGGTAGGAAAATCATTTTTTCTCAGTATCTCTTGTTAAGGAAGAAAAAAAAAGCTATGGTTAAGTCATGATGAATGACTCTCAAATTCATGCATAAACTACAGCTGTGTTTGAAGTTGGGTGGGGAAAGAATAATGTACAGCGGTGATGACCTTTACAACTGAATCAACTAACACTTATTCCAAATATAATGCTGATGCTAACCGAATAAAATGGATTTATCAGAAGTAAACCAATTAGAAAACCTAGGTCTTACTATCCAAACATATACATCAACAATTGCTACTTGGTTGAGGTAGCAGAGGATATATAAACACCCATGTATGTCAGCAAGGTGCCAAAGCTTGCTGTTGCCAATTTTACTGTAAATTTTGATATAGACATACCACTCATGAAGAAAGCTTGCTGTTGAATCCTAGTCCCTAGTTTGGCTGGATTTACAGACCCGGATTGCATGCTTGTTTCAGGATGGCCGAGTTGGTACCATAGACGGAGCAGATCAGTCGACAGTTCTTAGGTAGAGCACATTCTATTTATTTACAAAGGAACTCAGCAGCTACATTTGTGTGCTTTCAACTCAAACCCTTTATCCACATTACTGACTTTAACTATCGACTACTGACTACTGAGGTAGCCCATGCTACTCTTCTGCTGGATACTAAGGTCATGTGATCTTTCATTATATCATTCTTCTTAAAGGTATACTACACATTAGATTACCACACTTGATTAACATTCTTCTTCCTTACTCACATAATAAGTATATCCCCTTCAATTTCAGATTACTCTTTCAAAAATTGTACCAAATGCTAATAGATTATTTGTATTAAATTGCTCTAATTCAAAGTCTAACATGAAAGTATGGTCCAATCCCCATAGAAACTAAAAAGAAATAAATTTTCCCTGCAGCCGACTGAAAGAACCAAAGGACAAGGTTTCATCTTTTAAGACTTTTACTGTAACAGACAAACTAAAATTAACACAGATCAAATATTAATTAGCAGGCAACTACTACAGAAAACTAAAGGAAATGTACTTTTGTATTAGCAACTAACGTAACTGAAATATGCCTCACAACCTTTTTACTGGGCATCATGTAGCAAATGTGTATGATTAAAGGAACAGTCCTAAAGTTGCTCCCAGCTCTCCCTGCCATGCAAGTTCAAAACTTCCAGTGTCCTTTGACAATCATTCCATTCAGCCAGAGTCATCCCAATTCAATTACAACCAGCAAGGCATATCTTGGAGATTCTCCATTCCTTAAATCTTCAAGAGCTCAGTTCATTCTGTTCCATTTCTTCTTTAGGAAAATGAACTCTCACAAGCATCCTGCTTGGTTGTTAACAGAAATAAACAAATTCCTCTGCTTCTCTACAGCAGTAGTTTCTTTGTTTCTGCCTCTCAAAAACAGCTGCCTTTTTCTGTGAGGTATTGTGTCAAGGTGTTAAAACTGTCACCCCCATCTCAATAGGTTTCTATTTGAGTTTTTCTCCCTCTGGCAGCCAGATCATAATGGCATGCCTCCAAACTGAGGTATTTGAAGGTGATTTTTTTTTAACTTTGAGTTAAAGCTACATTTCAAAACATAGCTCTCTCATAAAGTTCAGCATTCATGAGAAATGTGATGGATGAGCCCTTACACAAAAATCAGCTAATAATGATAATATAACATATTAAGAATAAATACACAAACAGGAATGGAGAGAATTCCAAAAGCAAATACTAAGAGCTTCAGAAATACGTCAAAAAGTGTAGGAGGGAAACAGCAACTGCAAAATTAAATTGCAAGGAATATAAGAAAAAAGTAAAGTATTCAACAGGCACATAAATATAAAAATCAAAATAAATAAAGAGACAGGGCCACAAAATGATATTAACGATAAAATAATAGGCAATGAGTGTGAAATAACAGGCACTTAGTTACTTTGCCTCAGCATTTATCAGGAAGATATTAAAAGGGACCAAAAATGATATAAATACTTTTAATATGGAAAGGGGAAAAATAATTGATAATCGAATCAAACTGGTATGGGTGGACTGCTTCTGCATGTATTAAACATTATGTGGGGAAAGAGATAGCAGACACACTATTACACGCACATAAAAAAAATATTAGAAATGGGAACAGTACGGGAGGACTTCCAGGCAGGTAATGTTATTTCTATACTGAAAAAATGGAGATAGAACAAATACAAGGGACCATAAACTAGTTGGTTTATTCATTGTAGGGAAGGTAATTGAATCTTCAAAGGTGCAATTGAAAATATGTGGAAAATCAAAAACATAATGAAGAGTTGTTAGCATAGGTTTCAAAAGGTTCTCGTCATACCTGACCAACCTTATTGAATTCTTTAAAGAAGCAACAGACAGGGTAGATAAAGGATACTGTCATAGGTATATTTACATTTTTAAATTGTCCTTGATAAAGTAGTGCTTAGTAGAATCACGACTAATAGCAGAGCAAATGAAATCAGGGATCTTAAGCAAAGAATTCTGAAGGGTGACCTTCTAGAGGCCTATAAGATTGGCCTGGATCTTCCGAGAAGCAACAATCATCGTCAGATTGCCACTCCACTCAGACATCCCCCTCCCTCAACGCTGCTCTGCATTCCTTGCCACATCTTCTGAGCCCAGCTTTACCGAAATGGGGAGCACAGCATCCCTCAAAGAGCTTTATCACAGCAGAGGAGAATTGAAGCAAGAACACACCCCTTTTTTATAGCTGTATAAGTTTGAATGTCCAGTGTAAATGTTAGTGAATGAGTTAATGGATAAATGAGTGAATGCATGAATGAGTTAATGGGTAGGGTGGCAAGGTAGCAGGTGGCAAAGCAAATGGGTAAGTAGGTAGGTGGGTGAGGTAAGTGGGTAGGGTTAGTGAGGTAAGTGAGAGGGTGAGTGCAGTGGCAGGTGGATAGTGTGACGGGTGGTCGGTGGGTTGGGGGCAGTGGGTGGGGTGGCAGGTGGGTCAGGTCGGGGATATTTGAGAGTCAGGTAGTCAGGGTGTATGTGGGGGTGGGAGGGGCAGTCAGTGTTAATGATTGGGGATAGAGTGGTGTAGTTACTCAGGAATTGGACTAGGATTTTTCTGTTCAACATTTCCTGGGTGACTATTTAGTAAAGTATCACAGAATTGTTTGAAGTTTCCAACTCTAACTCAGAATCAGAGACATTTGCAAAGGATCCCGGGGAGCAAGGAAATTGCCCTTAGGAGCTGAAACTTCCCGAGAAATTCTCACAGAGGTCAGGGCATCGAGACTTCCACATGGCCCCAAAGCACATTTTGGGTCATATGTCCAATGTCTGATAATCCAGAGAATGGAAAATTTGGATCAATATGAAATAATTTGATATGGTAATGTAGGGCAGATGCCTCCACTCCTGAGACAGTCCAAAAATAAAGGCAACCGATATAAGATAGTCACCAATAAATCCAAGAGGGAATTTAAGAGAAACTTCTTGGCCCAGAGAGTTGTGAGAGAATGTGGAACACACTATCATTGGGAGTAGTTGAGGCAAATAGTATGAAGGGAAATCTAGATAAACACATAAATGAGAAAGGAGGGATGTATCTCTGCCAAGGTTAGGTGAAGAGAGACAAGATGAAGCTCATGGGGAACATAAACATCAGAATGTGTCAGTACTCCAAATGGCCTTTTTCTGTACTGTATGTTCCATGTAATGGAAACTTTATTTCAGCTATGAGCAACAAATTGCTAGAAGAGGATCTTGCAGATAACAGATGAATGAATTACCAGTATATCACAATGCTGCAAACTGGATCTAAGGATCCGGAGATATTTAAGGTTCTGAAATGTACATTTGTAGTTTTGGAAGCTTATACAGTGCCATAAAATACACAGTTCTGACAAGGATTAGTTCCCACTGGCCAACCAGTTTACATTTTCTGAATCTATTTCTACTAATATTTGACAGCTTGATTCATACAAATTGTATCCCAAACACAAACTAAACTGTTCTACTTGATACATTGCTGTGTACGAATTGGAATAAGTGATCATAATGGTCCCTTTGCACAATGGTTCTAGCCTTTTACTTTAATACAGTGTTCAACAGTAAATGAGCAACAAGTATTAAACTTCTGTCAATATTTGGAATAAAGCTGCTAACCCTAATCTTTGCTCCTCCATGATCTTAAAGGTTAACACCTGGATCAGCAAGGCATCAGCAGGAAGTTTCTGTAAAAACAATATTATTAATTGTACAATATTGTAGCACAGTAAAAGGCTATTCAGCCTATCGGGATGGTGCTGGTTTTTCCAAAGAGTTATCAATTAGTCCCGCTCACCTTGCTCTGGGCAGAATTTTACGACATCATATCCATGTAAAAATGGCACCATGCCTCCGATGTGGGGCGCCGATCGGAAGCGCGTCCACACGTGCCCGCCCATCAACATCCCCCCCCAACGGGGGGAAAATTCAGCCCAATTAAGGTGTGCAAATGTTTTCTTTATTGTACAAATTCAATCCTTGTTCAAAGTTACGATTGAATCTACTTCCACCACCTTTTAATGTTAATGCATTCTAACTAAATGTTAAAAAATACTCAGATGTTTGAATAAAGGGACTCATTGTTTATTAATGCAGTAGAAAGTAAACCAGTAGGAGTCTAACTAGTTAATATTCACACAATTTTTCCTTGCTCTACTGTAAACACCCTGCTATCAATTGGGCTTGTAAGTAATAATTACTGTAGGTGCAAAGTCATCGTCAGCTCTGACTTGAGCTGACAATGGCATGTGCCAGCTGAGACCAACATGGCAATGAAACAGGTTAGATTATTCCTGCCAAATTCTTACAAAATCCAAATTTCTGTCAAATGGATGCAATTCCCAATTTGTGTGCACTTTTGGGAATATTTCTGGTAGAATTCCAGTAGCAAAAACATTCACACAATTCTAGTAGTCCTTAATAACCCGAAATTATACAGCTTACTGATCCCAAGATCATTCAAACTGTGCCTCAAGATTAAAAATCATAAATATCCAAACCAAAAGGACTGTTGAATGAATCAAAGAAAATCAATGCAGGAACAGCTCAATATAAAATTTTAATTCCTGTAGTTTTTCTACTTCCTCTTTCCCTTTAAATAAACACCAAATTGACTGTAGACTTCCTGAACTGGCAGCAAGACACAACTTCCTCCATTCCTATCATTCCCAATTTATGTCACTTCACAATAAGCCAGCGGTGTCCCTGATTTTACCACAGTGGAAAATAAGTTCTCAGCTCTCTCTCTCTCTCTCTCTCGCAATTCAGTATATACCCAATAGCAATAGTTACCACAAACGTTACTTGTAAGTTATTTGGGCAATAATATTTAAACTTCCAACTCCCTCCTCTCCCCACCTTTTAAACCAATGAAGAGTAAAGAACCATTGTTTACCAATTTTATGTTTACAAATTCAACATGAAAAAAAGCATTACAATTTTAGCCACAGCTAAAGCAGCTTCATGAGCACTTTTCCTTCCATTCTGATTCTGTAGATTTTCATTCCAATACTTAGAGCTGATGATCTCTTTGGGGCATCTAGCTCAGGAAGAAAGACTGAGGCCTTGTAGCCTAGGGAACCCAATTAGTATCACAGGGATATCAGGCATTAAGTGAGGATCAGAGGAACAGGCATTATTTCACCTGTTAATGTTAAAATGGGCTATCTCATTAAAGCCAACATTTCTGCTTTTGACTTCACCTTGTTTATGACAGAGGTAAGAAGCAACAATTAGTGACTACTGCATTTCTGATTGCATTTGTGATTGTAGATTATTTGAAAACAAAGAAAACATTTTCAGATTTGCACTGAAAAAGTTGATAGCTACACCAAATATAGTGTCTAGAAGTAATGTTTCCACTAAGCTGATTAGTGCATGATTACACAAGCAATGTCCCCTGTAAGATGCATGCATGTGCAGTTGTGCAATATGAAAAGGACTACTCAGCGCAACAAGCTGACCACATATAGCAAACAGAAGTTAGAGGCGATATTATCTGCAAGCAACCTGTCATGATGCATTGAGAAATAGCTATTCCCTATAAAACCTGGCTGTAGTGTTGACAACTCTGGTTGGATGTATATCTGGGGGTTTTAATCACATAATCTCCTATTGCCCACTATCCTGCCCAGTCAGTCAAACCATCTCCATTTCCAATAATTTATAATTAATAAAAAGTGGTCAAAGAAAATTAAAATAAAATAATTATTTTCGATGTCATTATGATTTTTCTCAAGGGCTGCTTGCAGGAGGCTAATCTTTAATCCTGTAAACTCCAGGGTAAACCTGAAGAGTTGACAACTCTACCTGGCTGTAAGCTCTGCATTGAGAAAGGAACATAATTTAGGGGTGCGGTTAATTCTCTCAGCCAGTTTCCACTGAATGGCATGAGCATTCATTCAAACATGAAACTACAAAGACATAATCAAACAGAATGCAGCTTTTAAGGTCTTCATAATTGTGTTGACAGTTCAAATTGTTAAGGTTTGTGATGCAAAACTCCCTTTAAAAGGCAATCTGTTATACAAGGTAAACTATTTCAGCACATTGTTCGGAAGACCACGTAACAATTTAAGAAAGAAGTAATGAGTAGCTTGGTGACTCTCAGTTCCATTAGTAAATGGGTTGTTAAAATGCACTGTGCATATTCAATGATCCTTATTTACCCATTAATAACTACAGAACTGATTTCTAAAAATCATCTCCCTGTTTCTTCTGTTCCTTGGCAACCACAGGACGTTGAATACATTTTTTCTTAAAATGATTTCTTCCAGTTTACTTCAGGAAAAGCATCAACTGTGTTGCTCCATGGCCGGCTGCCCCATCTAATGTTTTATTTTAATTTGTCTTTGCTTCAGATGACATTTTTGTCCTTGCCAAGGTTAGGGATGGTGCTACTGAATGCTGTGGTTGAAGACTAGAATTTGCCTCCATAGGCAGGATTTTGGATTTTAGTTCGTCCCGATGTTGGGGTAAGTGTGGGACCCACCCCAAAACGTATTGAGGGTATTTACCTGACAGCGATTTTGCCTGGATCGACCAATTAGTGGCCAGAGGGTGAGCTCGCCATCTACTTAAGGATGGAAGTCAGGCTGTCAAAGCTGGGGGGCCAGTAGGAAGCCCCCATGGAAGGAATTGCAGCCAGCAATTCAGGTAATGGGAAGGTAGAGGGCGCCTCCATCAAGTGCTATCTCAGCAACTTTTAAAAATGTGAAGTAAACTTGGCCACAGTGACCAGACCACCATTGTGCAGGGGAAGCTCCTCCACAAGACAGCCCGGGAGAGCCTCAAAGTCTGCCTGGAGTGCTGACAATGTGATGCAAGGATAGCTGATTATAAAAGTGAGGGCAAAAGGGTGATTCAAACCAGTGCACCTGCATGTATACAACTGTAAACAGGGCCATGATGACAAAGAGTTGTGCTGGTGCTCATTTTCAAAACTGATGATCCATCAGTTACACCATATGTGACTGTGGAGCCAGTGCTTTTATCTGGGAACTCATCAACTTCCAGTGACATATGAGGAACCCAGATCAGCTGAGGTCTGTGGCTGAAATGGAGTTAGAGAGTGGAGCATAATTAGACCAGGTTATGAAGACATGCTGACCCCATTTCCAACTTATACATTTTGTCCTCATTTTTACATTTGCAATATATGTTGATAATGGGAACTACCAAGTGAATGTGTCACAATGTAATCATACCTCCAACCAATGCTGATGTTGCAGGCCCTCTAGCAATAATAACATTGATAGGAAAGTGATTCAAGAGATAACCTGAGGGACTGGAAGTGAGAAGTGCAAATTGGCAGCTATGAGTTGGGGGTGAGGATAGCAAGGAAGTTGGGGTTACACATCCAAGAGTAGAGTTTCTGCTTCTGGCACAAATGCACTCTTTTGAAAAGTGTTTTCTCCCTGAATTTTCCACACAAGCCCAATTACATAATTGGTGAATGCAAAATCTGCCATGATTCAACCATTCAACCGTACTCTGCATGATCGATTGTGCACCTTGCCTTCTAAGAGTAAACGTGAGTAGCCTGAGTATCTTCCAGAGCTGGTCTATGCTTGTTGTAGTACCCACATTCCTCCACGGTTACTCTCCTTCTTCTTTGGAAGAGATCCAGTCCCTTCCGTGGATCATTCCTTGGCTCACTGTAAATCCAGATGGACATGGCCAAGCTAAAGAATGGATCACCAAGCATCACGCGAGGCTAAGCCTGGAATTCAATATGGTGACCAAGAGAACCGAGAAAAAAGTGCTGCAAAGAAAATCACTACACAATCACAAAGCTGACAAGACAGACATTCTGGTAGTAAAAGAGTATTCCTCCAGAACAGGAATATCAGGTGTCGGAATGAGATACAGGATGCCTGGGATCTTGAACCCCACAAAATCATCAAGAGGGTTGACACTGGTGGCCACACTTATGTTGCCTCAGAAAGTGGTTCATAGAGGGGAGTTGCTCAAGGCCAGAGATCTGGTGGATGAAGTGGGGGCAAGCAGCTGACTCAATGGCATTGCTAAACGTGAAGTGTTGGTGGGCAGTGGTTTGAGTGAGGGGGTATCGGACAGTGACAAGGAATTCTGGAGTGACCTGTGTGTTGCAAACCCAGGGAGTGCTGGTGTGAGGAGACCTTGTCCAGTACTGGAAGAGGACACAGAGATGACCTGCAGTGAGGCTGCAAATGAAGACACAAATGCTGCTGATCATACAATCCCAGGAGACGTGACCATCCTAGACCCCTATGTTGCTACTCCATTTCAAAGCCTGGATCCCTTTGAAAGTGCCAGTGTGGTTGAGGGGCTGAGAATCTCATCTTGGCCAAATGCCAGATATCATCCTGACCCTTCCCATTTGCCCCAATCAGGGTTGCACAAATGTGGATTTGAATGTACCAGCTATTATAGTGCAATTGAACCTGCTGATTACATGATTGCTTAGCAAACAGACATCATGTGATGTGCGCAGTTGCCAGGATGACAATTCTCAAGCATGAAAGTATATAGCAGGGGAGGTGCGTGGACCCTCAGCATCCAGCTTCAGAGCAGGGCTGGAGGACAGACCCACTGCGGGGCAATAGATCCCCACCAGCAAAGAGTGTCAGCCTGGGAGTGCGCCAGGCAGGGGATTCAGTTGGCCTTGGGGCTCGCCCTGGAACAGGAGCTGAAGACATGAAGAAAACTGGAGGCAGAGCCAAAGTGCAGAGCATGGGGTGAAGAAAGCTGGAGATGGAAACTGAGTTGGGAGTGTGAGCTGGAGGAGAAGGAGGCACCAGAAGCCTTGTAGAGAGCGAGAGGGAGCAGGACTACAGTCAGGGCCTAGAGTAACAGATCAAGTCACTGTGTTGAGGAGCCAAGGCCCCGAATAGGACAGAGACCTGGAGCATTGGCAGTGAATAGTCTCCGTAAATAGTTTGTTTTTTGAAGTTATGTGTTTCCTTGAAAGTTTATAAAGTTTTGACATAGGTGGAATAAAGGAACCTTGTGTTTATTTAACCTTTGTTCAGTCCGTGCACTTAAATCTCACGTTACATAAGGAAAGTTACATGACTGTTAGAGAACAGAAATATTTCCCATTTCCAAGCAGCCATTGTTTGTATAGAGCCAGGGTAGATTCAGGACAGCAAAATGCAAACTTATGTTTCATCCCTGAACAACATGCATTAACCCTGACATCAGAAAAAGACCATTTAGTGCAATAAGGTGACATTCCCACTTTCCTCACTAGCCATCCTGTGGTCTTAATGTGACTTCATCCATGGCTACTAAGAAATGGATTGCGATCACCTCAACTCATTTGATGCAAAACCCAGTTGAGAATAGAAAGTTTCATCTCACCAGGCTGGGCTATAATTGAAACCATAGTATGCATACAGATGATTTTCTGCACTTTCTGCTGAGCCATTTTATACAACAATGCCTCTAACAAGGGAAAACGTTGCAAGGTGCTTCATAGAAGCCTTTTAAGCTGAACATTATTAATGTAATTTAAATTTTAAAAAATTATTCTTGGGGAGCGAGTGGAGGTGGTAAAAAATAGCATTTACTACCCATCCCTAATTGGTGAGTTGCCTTCTTGGACTGCTGCAGTCCAGCTGGTGTATCACACTCACAATGCTGTTAGGGAGGGAGTTCCAGGATTTGACCCTGCAACAGTGAAGGCTTGGCGCTTTAATTCCAAGTCAGGATGGTGGGTGCTCTGTAAATCATGTTTAATTGCCATTTATATAATGAACTAAAGTCATGGAACAGTAACTTATGGTCAAGACTGGAAGGGTGAACTAATGTTATGTAATATAATATAATTATAATTAAGTGCAACTTTTCTGCAAGCTTGTGCCATTCGCCAGCACAGTAAATACCACATATTTGAGCTTTTCAATGAATTGAAGTATATCCCTAAACTTATAAATCTTTTGAAGTACCATAAAGACAAAAGTCGAACCATGTTAAGGAGAGCTTGCTAACAAGATTCTATTCCACATCAATATTCTATTCCAGCTTATTCATAATACCAGGCTCTGAATGGACTTATAGTTGTTAAAATCTTATACGTTTTGGTTTTGAGTGACACAATAAATTAGAAGGAATATTTTGCAGTGTAATTTCCAACATTATTTTCAAAATGGCAAAAAAATACAAATAAATATTTTCATCTTTGACCAATTCTTGATTCATAAATTGAAAAGCTATTTTCTCAAATTCTTCAGAGAAAAGAACTCCTGACCTCAAGAATAATTCTTTTTTGAAATGGTTATATCAGATACTGTAACCAAATCTCCATGGAAACACAAAGGGCCTTTTATAACATTGTCCCAGAATTTGTTGGACCTGGGCATCTTGTTGTGAGCACAGTGATTTTTAATTTTTTTTTTCCTCACCCTTCAGCTTCAATTAACTTAGCACTGCAAATTCTTGAAAGCGTGAGTGGATAATGGAGTTGGCCAAGTCAACAGACACCTGGGACCTAAGAAAATGATGGGACTGCACCATTGAAAGGATTTGAATGGTTAACCACTGAAATGGCCGTCTGGACATCTGATTATTTTTTTTTAAAGTTTGTTAAAGTATCACTGAATTATGTGTAATGTTACAACAGTGTGTTAACATCTGGATGAGACAGCCTCTGACCCAGTGTTCAGATTGTTTCTTAATTCATCAAATCTAGAATTTTTAAGGCAGTTGCTGTCCAAACACAAAAGCTAGATATTTTATAACAATCCATAACGTCAAATTTGAGGTTTTCTTCTCTACTGGTCAGAAAATGTGTGCTTTGCCAGCCAGCTACCAGCTCCCATATTCTGAATCATCGCCATTCATGTCCCGTTATGCTTTTCCAATTTGTGTAAGAAATTGGGGTCTTTAGTAAATGGGTATTTTCTGCATTTTATGAGATTAGCTAAACAGCATTGATTCTCTCCCTAGAAAGAGAAGTTCTAAACACTTTGACCTTGGAACAGCCTTCAGAAACAGCAAGGTCACTTAGTTCAGGCTGCCATGTTGACATTCCTAAGCTGGCAGGATGGCACCTTGTGCACTCTCTAAGCTATGCAATTGTTTAGAAAGGGCCAGAATATGATCCTCAGCAAGATGCAAACTAAAAAACTGACATCAAGAACGATGATGAACCTGGGAGGCGGTAACCACCCTAATGTTTGGAGTATCTGTCCTGTATCCATTGGTCAGAATAGTTAGATAGATGATTGACACTGGATAAGCTACTAGCCACCCCCCCCCCCCCGCAAAGGGTATATCTAATGCTGTTATACGGGTGGTAGGGGGCTGAGGTGCTGGTGTGTTGACAGTGCTTGTTGGGCAGCTGACTTCTTCAGATGGATGATGAACCAGAGGATGAGGAGGAAGATGAAAGGAAGAGTTTCCTAATACTTTGACTAGAGAGCAGAATGCTGTTATCAAAGGCTACTAAGATCAATACACTCTGTGAAATATCTATTTGTCCTCTGGGATCGATAAACTGCTCTCAACTGTTACGGGTCGTATACTTTTTCTGTATAATTAGTTAATGCATTAAATCTAAATTGCTGTTTCTTAAAAAACTTAATAAACCATCTTAAAATTACTTATGACTAGTTGACTGTCCATTTAGGTATCTGTGGCCTCTGAACCCCAGGAAATCTTACATCTGTGTTCTCTGTTTCCTTTCAGTTCTATTATTTGGTTATATTCACCATGCATTTTTATTCCCCATGAAGGATTTACCCCCTTTTGTAATTTCCCTTGTTTAATGTACATTTCTGTTGAATGCTCAATAAGAGATGCACGGAATCATTATTAATTCTGAACTGGTTTCCAAATGGAAATATAAAGTGTTCCATTTCCAGGATCCTTTTGCAACAAAATGACCGCACTAAACTTTCTGTGGTGAGTTGAATTAATTTTGACTGCACAAATGCAGCAATTTCGTAATGAAGTTGGCTGTAAGCTCTAATCTTTATGAGGCTAACACAGAGCAGCACAAATCATCCAGCCATTTGTGATGATTTGCAATTCACCCTTCCTCAGCGCAGATTGTTTCTTTATGCGTTAATAATGGCATGTGCCATGCACTCACCTTTAATTAAGCAGCAAACGTTAGCTATTATGCTCTTGTGTGGGGGCAGAGGGGATCTGAGTTTGAATATAATTAAAGAAACACCATTCTTTTCTCAAAACCTGTCTATTTCTGTAGCAATCTTGACTTAACCTCCACATTCTAAGTTATTGATCTTCTACCTTTCAACAAAGAGTTACCAGATGATCAATACTACCTCCAGGACTCCTTCTGGTGTATATCTATGTGGTTGCATCAGTAGCACAGCCTGAGGATGTTGACTGTTGAAACTTGCTCCAAACTTCCAACATAACTTTGATCACTTGCTAAAGTACAGAAACAATAAATGTGGAGCTGGCTAGATGTGGGGACAAGTCCACATGGAAACCAGATTAGCTGTACCTCCAAGTGTTCACAGGATATTAGAATGGCCGAGTAAATAATAGACTAGTGATTTGGACTTTTTGCTTCAGATTTTTTGTCCAATGGGATTTTTTCTCTTTTCATTTGAATTGTTAGATTAGTGGAAGTAGTAATGTTAGTTTGATCCTTAATTAGTGAAGTCCTCTTTTGAAAAATTGAACTTTCAAACTAGTTTGCTCCAATAAGCACACCCAGACCCCCAAAACTTCTTGCCTAGGCCAGGACTACACTTGACTGGGATGAAAAATTAATCATGTGGGAAAGAAAGAACAACAATGGACATAAACCAACCATGCACCATTTTATGATTAGAGAACATTGCTAACGCAATACCTAAAATTATACTGCCAAAGACAATGGCACTTTAGAGGCAAAAAAAAATGTAGTAAACCATTTCTTGCATGTTATTTCCGAATAAAGGGTGATGCTTTTTCCCTTCATACGCCACTGAAATTGTATTCAGAAATTTTTTTTTATTAAAAAAGTCACATCTTTCACAACCATCAAAGCTTTAGAATCTTTTCCAAAGCTGCCTACTTAAAAGTATGCATCTAGATTAGGTACTGAGAAAATACACAGCACCTTTGAAATGGAGTTCAGTGCCTTCAAGGACACTTGCGTTCGATCCATTGTGGTCACATAATTCCCAAAATCTTGTAAAATGCCATGATTTATGCACTCAATAGAGGAGTTCTGCAATTATTTGAATAATACCAAAGGCTTTTGTTGAGGAGTGACAAAGGGAACAGAACAGACAAGAGGAAAACAGTGTCCTATGTGTTCTTTTGTCCTGTTGTTTATGACATCTTTTGATGATCTGCTTCTATCACTGCTTTTGCCTACAACCACACCACCCCCCTCCACTTCTCTCTCTCTCTCTCCCTCTCTCCCCCCTGCCCCCTACCCCCTCCCCCACCCCCCACCCCCCACCACCCCCCCCAACACCCCCCCACCACCTTAAACCAGCTTATATTTCAACTTTTTCTTGGACTCGAACTCAAGTTCTGTCGAAGGGTCATGAGGACTCGAAATGTCAACTCTTTTCTTCTCCGCCGATGCTGCCAGACCTGCTGAGTTTTTCCAGGTAATTCTGTTTTTGTTTTGGATTTCCAGCATCCGCAGTTTTTTTGTTTTTATGTAAGAGGAGAACAGTATTGTTGAGCTGATTTAAAATTAAATAAGTTTGCCAAAAAAAATCATTTGATTTCACTTTCCTCCTTGTTAGTGAGATTTACCAATAGCTGAGCCAATACTTAATTAACCATTCACTAACTCAGAAATTGATCAAGTTTGTATAAAGTGCTCCAGATAGTATGAAAACTTTTTTTTGTTGCGCTGTTTACTACAGATCTCTATTCAGTAAAACACAACTCTGCAAGATTGAGGACAAAATGGATGCCAATCATCATGAGTTTTAAATAAGTTAAAATATAGGCAACTAAAAAAATACATTGAGAACAAAAAGATTGTGCCGGGCTCAGAGCATCAAATGCTGCTCACCATCAGAAAAAACTTGCACTAAATATTCCCTGTTTTAGATCATGTATATCTCATTCTGCTCTTTCAAAAATCATTAACCAATGAAGCAATCATGGCAATCTTCTGGTCATTTACTAATATTGCATACAAATATACCCTTTTTCCTACATGACAGTAATTTGCCAGTCATTCAAATAGAGATATGAAATCGCGAAGCAACAGATCTTTGTTTTTTGACCATTGGTCACCATGTTATAATCCAGAAAGCCTGATGGCGAAGGACAGAACTGGAGCCAATTTTTGCACATTACAACTGTACACCTCCTAACCACTAAAGTTTCAGGCTATTCCTTTTTATAAGTGTAAAATGCATCTCCATTCAATCCCCACCACTTTTATTTAATTAAGTATAACTAAAGTATGATTAACAACCCTTGATGAGGCAAGAATTAGAGCCAGAAATATTTAATCACACAGTTGGAGGTCTAAAATTTGCCTGGTCTGGCAATCTCCAGACTACCACGCTGCTATCTTCAATACTTCAATAAGAGATTGATATGAAAGTTCTTTCAGAGTACAAATTATTGGTTTATCTCCAGACAGTTGGATCTGTATTCAAAATGCTTCCTTTAACTTATTACAATCAAGGACAGCAGCCCATAATCAAACTTCAAACTCGTAAGTTTTTACTTCAAATTTAAATTCAACATTGCTTCCTAAGATAAACCTTTTTTTTGAGAGTGGGGATGTGGATGCATTGTTGGCAGTGAAAGAAACCATTCCATTTCCTCAACCATTCAGCTATGGAGTGTATCACTAGTTGCACACACACAGAGTTGTTTTAAAACTTGGATTATATACCACACTTGGCAAAATTATGACAATGATGAAAAAAGTTTGTGGAATGGTACAAAATCTTTCCAGTTTCTTTGGTCCTTTTTTCTAGTTTTGTGGCATTGAGTGCCAGGAACCACGTCTATCCAATTGGGCAGGGTGGTCAGTGGTTATCAAACCTTTGACTGTAGGATTACCTTGTCTCAACTCATAATCTCCTAATGACATCAAGAGAGAGGGAGAGTGTTTGTTAAATCACTCAGGTGGAAATGGAAAATCACAGAACCAAACATGCCTTATGACTTGATTCACGAGAACACTGCAGCGCTGACTCACCTGCTCCGAAGAGAGTCCATTCATTTTTGAAGAATATTTTATACCTTTTTCTAAGCATTGGAGACTGCAGCTGTACTTCTGACATTCCTCCATAAACAACTTTAAAATTCTATAATGCATGATAGAAGAGTTAAAATATCACCTTGACGCATGATCTTTCTCTTCTACCAATCTGTGTGAAGCATGGCATGCCAATCTTAGACATGCAATTAGAGATGAACTTTAGAAGTCTATCTTGTTCTTTCAGGGAATGATGAAGAGGTGGCAAGGTAAATCTGTGCCATGCTCTATTGCTTTTAGTTACCAGCTGGTGTGGCTGGCATCAGCAGACATTCTTCCAGCCTCCTCCTCACTGAAGCAGGCAACAAGGTACCCAAAACAAAGAAGATCGAAAAACCAAGTTCATCTCACAATTCCTTAAAAAAAAAGTTGATAACATCCTCAAATGTTCTTGGATTGTACCTTTAAACTTCGAGGAACAGAGCATACCAGCAAAAGCACTTTAACAATGATCGTCAATGCTGGATTATTAAGTGGGTGAGTAGATGCCTCTTGAGAAAGCAATCATATCTTATTGCAAGCTCAGAAAGCAGAAGTGCTTTTGTATGCAGGTTTGAGACAGGATGTCTGGGACACTTGTGCTGACTGCTGTTCAGAGTTCTTATGTTGGTTATACATTAAAAAGTGTCCTTGGTGGCTGCTGCAGCAAACCTGTGATTCAAGAGGAGCCATCTAATCGAGTCTTTAGACAGCAAAGATTAGTAAAGCTTAGAGACCACCTCTTATTAACAGGATTGTCCATGTCAGCTACAACCTCTCACAAATTGATTAGAAGTCAATTAAACAATTTGCCTTTTTTATAAAAGAAATAACAGCATAACAATCAGACTTTAAATAGTGAATTTAAAAATCAAATTGTTTCTGCTCACAATTCCGTTCTACAGAATAAATATTGGATTCCTAAAGGCAGTCAAAGCTACAAAGTGACAAGCTAAGCATGCTGGAGAGTGTCGATCAGAAACCTGAAGAATTTGTGACCAGCAATCCCCATCTGAACATACCCTGGTACAATTACAAGCAATGCAACTTTTTTTTTGTTGATTAAAACTCCTTCATATGTTTCAGATATCAAAATCTATCTGGTCACGAAACTGTAACCACGGTGCGAATTTCCACAGCACAGTGCTGGTGGGTTTGGGGGACAGTGTGATGAGAAGGTCCTGGAAATTGATGTTGGGTTGGGATCCCTTTTATTTAATTCATTCATGGGATATGGACATCACTGTCTATTGCCCATCTCTAATTGCCCTTGTTGTGATCCCACCCTCTTCCAGTTTTCCCCAGGGATGGGATTGAAGTGGAGCAAGGAATTCACTTGGATCTGACCAATAAGTAATTAAGAAATAGTTGAGGTTGTTAGTTTCCATCCTTGTTTTTAAATCCCTCCATGGTCTCGCCCTCTCCATGTTTGTAATCTTTTGCAGCTTTACAACTCTCCGAGATATGTGCACTCCTCTAATTCTGGTCTCTTGTGCATCCCAAATTTTAATTGCTCCATCATTCGTGGTTGTGCCTTCAGTTGTCTAGGCCCCATGCTCATGCATACACCCCCTGTACCTCACGACCTCTCTACCTTGCTTTCTTCCTTTAAGGCACTCCTTAAAACCTACTGACCAAGATTTAGTTCATCTGATCTGGATTGGTGTCCTGTCAAAGCACTTTGGACGTTTCATTACAACATGTCGGGTTAATATTAAAACCTGCTGTATTCACCTTCAAGCACAATTTACCTTTTCACTAGTTAATGCAAAAACAGAATCTGCACACAGCACTGCTACCTTTAAGGGATGTGTCAATCCTTTATCCCTGCATACAGTAATTCAAATGTTTGTTACCTTCAATGAGAGTGTAAGATAAAGGGATATTTGGCAGTCTTGTGTAGGTCATGTGATCTGCAGTCTTCTCTCTCTCCATACACGAGGCACTACATCTTGAAAGATTTTCCACTTGGCAAAAACATTGATATTATTGGTTACTGTTGCCTAAAAGAGAACAAATGACAGCAAGGTACTATGATGAGTTAACTAGGATGGCACAGTGGTTAGCATTGCTACCTCACAGCTCCTGTGACCTGGGTTCAATCCTGACCTCAGGTGTCTGTCTGTGTGGAGTTCACATGTTCTCCCTGTGCCTGTGTGGGCTTCTGCTGGGTGCTCTGGTTTCCTCCCAATGTCCAAAGATGTGCTGGTTAGGTGGATTAATTACAGTAAATTGTCCCCCTGTGTGTATGAGTATGTGATAGACTAGCAACCTGTCCTGGGTATAGCCTATCTTGTGCCCATTGCCTGTTAGGATAGGCTCTGACTCCCTATGATCCTGAGTTGGATGAAATGGCTCTGGAAAAGTGAATGTGTACCTGTTTCAGTAGGTAGCTTCATCTGCATGGTCTCATACATGCAGCTCAGCTGTATTGTACATCTCACTCGTAACAGGTTCTCTGCTGGAACTTCATTTCTTGTGACATTTTGGATCCCTTTCAATAAGCCTTGAGGGCTGAATTTTCCCATTGGCATGAGGGGATGGGAACTGCACGTCAATGCGTAAAATGACGCGTGGTGAAGTCGGGCAAATGTCCTGATGTCACTGTGTGCCATCGTGATATTTCGGTGGGCGGGTGCGCGATGATATCTGATGCACGCCCGCTATTAATTAATGGGCCACTTAAGGCCCTTGAGGCGCCAATTGACACCAATTTTCCGGTGCCCGGGTGATCTTTGGGTCGGCTCACGGGTGCAACGGGCAGGTGGGTACGACACATTTGTATAAACCTCATCCACGGGCAGGATAAAAGGGCTCAATGGGGTTGTGAGTGTGCTCTGTCAAATATTTACTTTTCAAAGTTACTGATACTTGCCTGTGTGATCTGTGATACTTCAAAACACATACCAGCTGCTTGGACTGGACTCACAATCTTCAAGTCAGCACTCTGCAGCGAAGCATCGTTTTTGGGCCTTTAGGTTTCAGGAAGCCTTCCCTTAGCCTGGGAAAGGGAGTTGAATTCTACACTGGAGGCACCTCCTCTGAGGAGGAAGGGAGGGCTAATAGGGGGAAGAGGCCAGGAGTGCACATTCAGCCTCCAGGGGGACCACCTTTGGGAGGAGAGGTGCAGGCACAAGGGGCACAGGGCCAAGATGTAGTCCAAGGTGGAAGGGGTCACAGAAGACGCCACTATCCCGCTGCCAGGGTATACAGGCGGCGAAGCAGCTGTCTCAATATGTCTGAGGCACAGTGCCAAAGGAGGCTCCACCTCTCAACGGAGACAGTCAACTATACCTGTCAGATGATTGGGCCTGAGATCTCCGCTAACTGTGTGGGTGGACACCCCATGCCAGTGGCTCTAAAGGTCACAGCTGCCTTCAACATTTATGCCTCTGGCTCCTTCCAGGGCTCAGTGGGTGATCTTTACAGTGTCTCCCAATCAGCTGTCCACACTTGTGTCAAGCAGGTCACAGACGTTCTGTTCAGATGGGCGTTGACCTTCATCCATTACCATTGGGACCAGGCAAGCCAGACACAGCGAGCCAGAGGCTTCACGGCAATTGTGGTTTCTCCCGTTTCCAGGGCGCAATAGACTGTACACATGTGGCCATCAAAGCACCTGCAGGTGAGCCCGGTGCCTTCGTCAACAGGAAGGGCTTCTTCCCTAAGAACGTGCAGATAGTGTGTGACCAGAGGACGTAGATTCTACAAGTCTGTGCAAAGTACCCAGGCAGCTCCCATGATACCTACATCTTCAGACAATCCCAGGTGCTGGGGCTCTTCAGTGCTTCAGCCCAGCTGGATGGATGACTGCTGGATGACAAGGGCTAACCCCTCAGAAGGGGCTCATGATGCCTCTCCGCCATCCAAGAACAGAAGCTGAGTAGTGGTACAATAGGAGCCATGCCTCCATAAGGGCGGTGGTGGAGAGAGCCATTGATCTTCACAAAATGCACTTCTGATGCCTGGACCATTCAGGGGACACACTCTAATACCCCCCAGATCGTGTGTCGGTGACAGTTGTTGCATACTGCGCTCTCCACAATCTTGCGCTGGAAAGGGGGGACACTGTGAATGAAGATGTAGACGCAATGGCTGTGGCTGCACATGATGAGTCCAGCAGTGAGTCCAAGGATGAACACACACAGGATGAGGGGGTGGTGTCGCCACCCTCTCCATGGAGAAGGCACGGTGCTTGGCCATGAGGCTCATTGCATCGGAGATGGTCCACGTGGACTCCTCCACCATGTACACCAAGCATAGCCTCATGTATCTCAAGATGAATGGGCGGCAGGGCCTGGTGCGCAAGCAGCTGATGATCCATAGCAAGCTATCTCTTGTAGGTGCCTCGCTAGACCCTCTGTCTACAGATGGTGCTTCTCATTCCTGCAGAAGACTGAGAATCAGTGTCGCTGAAGACTGTGCATTTTTAGGTAACTGGTCGGTCACATTTGCCACTTGCTGTGGGATTTGGCACCGTGGGAACATAGAGAGCATCCACTGGCAGTGGCTGTAAAAGTGACATGGTGCACTATTTTAATGTCAGTGGCTCCTTCCAGAGCTCCACAGGTGACTTGTGTGGGATGTCATAAGCCTCCATGCACAAATGTATAAAGGAGATCATGGACGCCATGTCCGCAAAGGAACAGAACTTTGCGCATTTCTCCTGGAATCAGGAAAGTCAGGGTACTAGAGGGCTGGGTTTTGCGCAGATCTCAGGTTTTCCATAGGTGCAGGGAGACATCGAATGCACTCACGTGATGCTTAGATTACTGTGGCAACAAGCAGTCAGCTATGTCAACCGCAAGGGCTTCCACTTACCAAATGCCCAGCTGATGTGCAACCACCACAATTACATCCTGCAGGTCTGTGCACAATTTCCAGGGATTGTCCATGACTCCTACGTCCTTAGAAGGTCTCAGATCTCTAACATCTTCCAGGGTCTGCAGAGGCTGCAGGGATGGCTCCTCAGGGACAAGGGCTACCCACAGAGGCTGTGGCTGATGATGCCTGTGCAGCGGCCTCAGACTGCAGCACAGCGATGGTACAACGAGGCTCATGCTGCAACCTGGAATTTGGTGAAACAAATGATAGGCATTTTGAAAATGAAGTTCCAGTGCCTCCACTGGTCCAGTGGAGCACTGCAATACCGTCTACCGAGTGTTTCGTATATCATCATCTCTTGCTGGGCACTCCACAACCTGGCGCTGCAATGGTGGGATGACCTGGCTGAGGGAGAGATGGAGGAGCTGCATGTTTCCTCCGATGAGGAGGATGTCAAAGGGCATGAGGGTGATGAGGCCCTTGAAGGTGAGGATGTTGGCGATGAGGCCTTTGCACTGGCCAGACGAGGAAGGCGCACTCAGGAGCCCCTAGAAGCTGCAAGATTCTTGGAGGATGATAATGAGGTGCAGTGAAGACAGCCCTGATATCCTCACCTTGTATCTGTGAATGTTTGACTCCTCTGTGGCTGATGGCAGCGCACATTCACTCAGTGCTCAGGGTCATGTCATGGAGGCGCAGCGGAGTCCTGAATAGTTACTAGATCCCAGAAGAATGATGACGACCTGCAATAAGAACGCTCTATGTATTTTCACCTAGCTTCTTTAAATGTCTGACTCCTGTTCGGCTTAGGGAAGGTTGCTTGCGCTCTGTGATCAGGGTCATGTCATTGAGACATGGTCGTGAAACTTTATATGCACCTGATCCTTTGTTAGCCTTCAGCACCTGACCCTTTCAGGAGCACAGCTGGTCACAGATGCAGGCGAGATGGGGGCCAGCTCCTCTTCAAAGGTCTTGAGAGCACACAGAGAGAATGATGGAACTCTGTGGTGCCTGCCCATGACATTCTGGCAGCAATGACAATCGAGGTGCAGGCATCACTAATGTGTCCAGTGATTGTGAGGCCAGACCATCATTTTAGTCTGAAGGTTACACACTGCACAGGGAAGAGGTCCTGGACTGAGACACAATGTCTTTATCCTGTGCAGAAAGGTTTCACAATTGAATGACACAAACAGTGCTTATCATAACAAGAAGCCATAGACAGGGAGACATTCTTGGGAGTTTATTGATAATAGTGAACATTGTGTACAAGTGATTAACACCCATACCACACTGTGCATTTAAGTCTTCTTACCCTTGCTATCCCTGCTGCTACATCTTGGTGCCTCCCCGACATCCACAGCGGAGGCGGAGGCAGCCTGTTGACTGCTACTCCCTGTCTGTGATGGCCCTGATGGTCGTCCTCTGGAGAGCTGAGACCTGCAGGGCCCTGGCCTGTTTTGGGAGTCCGGATGTGGGCCAGCTGCACCCTTCTCAGTCTGCTGCACTGTAACTGCTAGGGTCACAGGAAGAAGGGATTTGGATCCGTTGGACGTTCCCAGTGTCACCTGGGTGGATGGCCCCGGGGTGTTGAACTGCTGGTCCTCCTCCCTGTGGGTGCCCAAATGCCCCTGGCTGACTACTAGAGGGCAAGGGGATACTGGAGTGAGATCGAGCTGCCCGCACCCCTCTCACATTGACACAGATGGATGCGAGCAAATGCCACAGCAATGGAGTTCAACCCGCGTAGCAGTGCAGGACCGATGCCCTGGGCCAAGGTCTCCGATGGCAGCCGCCATCATACCATTGTTGACCTCAGCATGTTGGCATGCCGGCGCTGTCATGGTGCCATGGATGGAATGAAGACATGACCTGCAGGGCAGATGATGTATGTGAGAGAGTGAATGGCGATGTCCCTTGAACTGGCAGTATGAGGTCCCTGTGGATGTGTGATGGGTTCCTGAGTGTGTGAGTTGAGACTGATGAGAAGAGTGACTTAGTCTGCTGGGACAGAGGAGATCATTCCTTCTCTTTCAGCACTGGGTGGCTGTACCTTTTGCAGGGCATTGGCATTGACCACCGCTGACACCGCCTCCCATGATAGATTGGTGACATTGCTTGCTGGTCTTCACCCACAACAGAGGTAGAGAATTTCACGGCGGGCCTTCACTGTGTCCAGCAGGCACCCGAGGGAGGCATTGTTAAATTATGACCATTTGGCAGCCATGACATTGCAGCAGCTTTGGATTCATGAGAGAGTGCTAGCTCTACCCTTTAAATATGGCTCCCAGATTAATGAAGGCCTGAGATGACGGTGGGGCAGACGGATCAGTGGCCAGCGATCCGGAGTGTTTCCTATGCATGCATTATTAATGAGGCGGAACACGCCAGGAATGGCACGAAAACCCCTTACTGCGGCCAGTAGGTAAAATTAGGTTTTCACGCCCACTACTGCACTCTGTGCAACTCTGGAATGATTACGCCCAACGTCACCAAACTTCTGTATATTCAATTATGTGGAGACACAACCGAAACTGGTTTTGTTTTTATGGGGCAGAGATGATTAAGGGGAAATTAAATAGAGGTACTTAAAATTATGAAGTATTTTGTAAGAACAATAAAGGGAAACTCTTTCCACTGGTAGGAAGATCAGTAACCAGAGGACACAGATTTAAGGGAAGCAGGGGAGAGATGAGTTCAGGTGTCTTATGCAGCAGTGCGGTATATTAAAGGGTGATGAAGGCAGATTAAATAATAACTTTAAAAAGCGAATTGGATACATATTTAAAGTGAAAAAAATTGCACAGCTATGTTGAAAGAGCAGGGAGCTGGAACTAACTTTTCAAAGAGTGCAATACAGTCAAGCTATATTTCATTGGCCCATAGCACACGCACTCACGTGTGCGCGCACACACACACACACACAAAATATATTGATTTTTTTTATTTCTTAGCGGTATTTTTTGTGAATGGAGTGAATTAATTTTCTAGATTTTTCATAGAGCCATAGAAACTTTACGGCACAGAAAGAGGCCATTCAGCCCATCATGTCTGTGTTGGCCATAAAAAGAGCAAAAAGATGCTAGCCGCTCATTTTTAATCCCACTTTCCAGCACCTGGTCCATAGCCTTGCAGGTTTTGACATTTTGGATGCAGATCCAAACCTTTAAACTGAGTTGAGCATTTCAGCCGCAACCACCAATTCAGGCAGTGAATTCCAGATGCCCACCCCCCTCTGGGTGAAAAACATTTTTCCTCATATCTCCTCTAATCCTTCTACCAATCACCTTAAATCTACGCCCCCCTGCTAATTGACCCCTCAGCTAGAGGAAACAGGTCTTTCCTATCTATCCTATCTAGGCCCCTCATAATTTTATACACCTCAATTAGGTCACCCCTTAGCCTTATCTGTTCTAAGGAAAACAACCCTAGCCTATTCAATCTTTCTTCATAGTTGCAATTTTAAAGCCTGGAAACATTCTTGTAAACCTCCTCTGTACTCTCTCCAGAGCAAGTGTGTCCTTCCTGGAATGTTGTGACCAGAAATGTACACAAAATTCCAGCTGTGGCCTATATAGCATTTTATCAACTTCCAGCATTACATTCCTGCTTTTGTGTTCAACACTTCATTCAATGAAGGAAAGCATTCCATATGCTTCCTTTAGCACCTTATCCACCTGTCCTGCTACCTTCAGGGACTTGTGAACATGCACTTCAAGGTCTCTCACTTCCTCAACCCCTCTCAATATCCTCTCTTTTATTGAGCATTCCCTTGCTTTGTTTGCCCTCCCTAAATGCATTACCTCACTTCTCTGGATTGAATTCCATTTGCCACTTGTCCACCCACTCAGCCAAACCATTGATATCATTCTGGAAACAACAGCTATCCTCTTCACTATCAACTACCCGGCCAAATTTTGTGCCATCTGCAAATTTCCCAATTATACCTCACACATTTAAGTCCAAATCATTAACATATACAACAAACAGCAAAGGCACCAACACTGAGCCCTCTGGAACGCAAAAACATTCATCGACCATTACCCTTTGTTTCCTGTCACTGAGTCAATTTTGGATCCAACCCATCACCTTCCACTGTATCCCACAGGATCACACTTTTCTGACCAGTCTGCCATGTGGGACATTGTCAAATGTCTTACTAAAATCCATGTAGAGAACATCCACTGCATTACCCTCATAAATTTTCCTTGTTACTTCCTCAAAGAAACCTATTAAGTTAGTAACACAGAAGCTTCCCCTAACAAAACCATGCTGCTATCCCTGATCAATCTGTGCCTTTCTAAGTGACAGTTTATCTTGTCTCTCAGGATTGATTCCAACAATTTGTCCACCATCGATGTCTGACCAGCCTCTAATTTTCTAGCCTATCCCTACCACCCTTCTTAAATATTTGTACAATGTTCGCAGACCTCCAATCCTCTGGTAACTTGCCTGTATCTACTGAGGATTGGAAAATGATCCTCAGAGCATGTGTTATTTCCTCCATGCCTTCCTTTAATAGGCTGGGATATAATCCATCCAGCCCTGGGATTTAATCACCTTCAGGGATGCCACTCCCTCCAGTACTTCCTCTCTCATTATGCTTATTGTGTCTAATATTTCACACTCCTTCTCTAACTAGAATGTTTGCATCATCCCTCTCCTTAGTGAAGACAGGGACAAAGTATTCATTGAGAGCTCTGCCCACATCTTCATCATCAACGCACAAGTTACCATGTACATCTATGATAGGACCTACCCTTTCTTTAGTTATCCTCTTGTTCTTAATGTATTGGTAAAACATCTTTGGGTTTTCTTTGATTTTACCTGCCAGTAGTTTTTTGTAACCTCTCTTTGCATTCCTAATTTCCTTTTTTCACTTGATCCTTGTAATTTCTATAATCCTCTAGGCTTTCTGCAGTATTAAGCTTTGTGTGACTGTCATAAGCTCTCTTTTTCTACTTTATCTTACCCTGTATGTTTCTGGATAGTCAGGGGTCTCTAGATTTGGCAGTATCACCCTTTTTCTTTGTGGAGACATGTCTACACTTTGTCCGTAGAATCTAATTTTTGAATATCTCTCACTGTTTCCTTTCTAGTAGCTGTATCCAGTCCACCCTGGTCAGCTCACCTCTCATCTTTGTAAAATTTGTCTTACCCAACTTAGAACTTTTACTCCTGTTCTATCTTTGTCCTTTTCCATAATGATGCTAAATCTAACTATATTAAGGTCACTATCTCCAAAGTGGTTCCCCCACTGCTACTTCATTCAATTGGCCAGCTTCATTCCCTAAGACTAAATCTAGAATTGCAACCAATTTCATTGGGCTGTCTGAAAAAGTTCTCTTGAATGCAGTTCAAGAATTTTGTGTCCTCTGTTCCCTTCACACTGTTGATATCCCAAGTGATATTAAGGTAGTTGAAATCTCCAACTATTACTGCCCTATTGTTTTTGAACTCAGGATTTGCTTACTTATTTGATCTTCTAACTCCCTTCCACATCTTGGGAGCAATGTGGCTGCCCCTTTTTTATTTCTGAGCTCAACCCATATGGCCTCATTTGGTGTTTCATTTAGTGTATCATCCATTCTCACGGCTTTAACCTATTATGACACACAGTCACCTTTTTATCCCCCCTTCTCTCCTGCGTGTAATGTTTATATCCAGGGATTCTGAGCTGCCATTTTTTGCCCCTCTTTAAGCCAAGTTTACATTGAAGTGATTATATCATGCTGCCATGTATCTATCTGTGCCCTCAGCTCATCGGCTTTATTTGCTATACTATTTGCATTTACGTATATACATTTTAACACTGTCAAATTCCTGTGCTGTACACTTTTTAACCTTTCTTCTTCTGTCTTGCAGAATCACTCACTAATTCTCCTTCTCCCATTTCCTGCTATGAATTTGCCCTCAGGTTCTCAGCCCCCTGCCAATCTAGTTTAAACCCCAACCCCCCAACGGCACCACCAAATCTCCCTGCGAGGATATTCGTCCCAGTCCTGCTGAGGTGTTAATCATCCAGCTTGTACAGGTCCCACCTTCCCCAGAACTGGCCCTAGTTGCCTTAGAAATGTGATGCCCTCCCTTCTACACCAGCTTTCCAGCCACATTTTCAATGGCTCTATTCTTCTATTTCTATACTCTCTTGCATGTGGACTGGGAGTAATTAAGATTACTGCTTTAGACATCTTGCTCTTCAATCCCCTTCCTAACTCCCTGAAATCTACTTTCAGTGCCTCAACCCCTTTTCCATCTAAGTCATTGGTGCCAATGTGGACCACGGCCTCTAGCTGATCACTCTCCCCCAGAAGAATGTCCTGAAGCTGGTCCATAACATCCTTGACCCTGGCACCAAGGAAGCAAGATACCAACCTGGATTCACTTCAATGACCACAGAAACATGCACCTGTTCCCCAACTAATGAATCCCTATTACTGTTGCTCTTCCCTTCTTCCTCCTCCCTTCCTGTACAGGCGAGCCACCTGTATTGCCACAAGCCTGGCACCCCTCTGAGGAACTAATGCCCTCACCAGTATCCAAAACTGAAAACTGATTGGCAAGTGAGACCCCATGGGACTCCTGTACTGCCTGCCTAGTTCTCTTGGACTGCCTGGCATCACCCATTCCTTTTCTGCCTCTAGGCTCCTAAGCTATGGTATGACCACCTCTCTAAATGTGCTACCCATATAGCTGTCAGCCTTGTAGATGCACCACATTGACTCCAGCTGCCACTCAAACTCTGAAAGCCAAAGCTCAAGGTTCTGCAGCTGGTGACACTTGCTGCACATGTGGTCATCTAAGATACCTGTAGTGCCCACAACTTCCCACATATTACAGTACACACATTCCACATGACTGAGCTGTCTTACCATTGGTTCAATTTATTTTCTTTATGTTAACTAAATTTTACTTTGCTTTACTAATACTACTTTATTTTACTTGGCTTTGACTTAACTTTACTTCCCTATTGCTTGTGTTTCTTACTGAAATCCAAGCAGCTCCTTTTTTTTCAGAAGAATGCCTTCTAATTTTCAGCTACTTAAAGACCCTTTCTAAGAGCAGTTTCTCACCAACCAATGAACTTATTTTCTTCCTGTGATGTCACACTTAGATGTTTTCAAAGCTTAGCCCTCCCGTGCAGCTTTTCAGTTCCAGGTGTCCTGCAGGCTGAGAAACATAGAGATAGAAAAAGAAAACAGCACCTCCCCCTCCTCCTCCCTGAACTTCTTTCTCACCGAACTCGCAGCAATTTCTCTCTGTAAAAGTGCACAGACCTTTTCACAAGTTTTGAATAATTAGCTATAGGGTGACCGCTATTTTTTAAGGGATTGTCCTTTGACTGTTTATCCCATAAGGGACGCATTTTTTCTGTATTTTGTAGGACCACCTGTGAAATATTGATCCTGGGAGTCTCCAACATGAGTCTGAATGATTCAAATGGGACTCTGATTGAGTCGGTCAGTAGAGATGATCCAACAACATAATTTGTTAGCTTTGATTCCTCAAGACCCAACCCTTCCTCCCCTCATGCTTTCTAAGCCCCCACCCACTCCTGTTATGGTCAGCAACATGCCACCACCGAACCACTTCCCTCCCCCCCCGCCCCCACCCTCCAACAGATCTTGAATGGAACCAGTTGGGCCAGTAACTTTAACCAAGCTAACTGGTCGCAACTGGGACCAACTCACCAGCTCAGTCGGAGACAATTCACAGGCCAACTGGGACCAGTTTCAATATCTTTTGAAAACTGGGCACTTTGAACTGATTTTTATTCCCGGGCTGACACAATGAGCCTAACAGCCTCCTTGCATGCTGTATGATTCCATTCTTGTACTGTGAGAAAGATGAATGTGATTTGTTAATATATTGACAGTGATATTGTGGACTTATAAACATTTCTTAGCAATATGGTCAGTTTATGAATTCTGATTTTAGTGGAAGTGAAAATGAGGCTTTTTCTCAATCATTGTTTTATCCCTGGGTTACAGATGATCTTGACGACAATTCCACATATTCCCACTTCCTGGACTCTATTCTATTCTCCCAGTTTCTCCTTTTTCATGGCATCTGTTCTAGCATGGCCACCTTGCATACCAGTGCTTCCAATATGTCTTCTTTTATTCTCAATCAGGGATTCTCCCCCCACTACCACCACACCCCCACCCACCGTCTCTACCGTGGTTGGTCTAATTAAGCCCCATTATGACAGAAGATGGAAATTCTTTTCCATCAGAACCCATTTCATTTCATATTGAGATCAGTGACCCAGAAATTCTCAACTGTTCTACGTTTCAATTGGTGGAAGTAGCCTTCGGTTAATGTCTCATTGACAAGGTGGTGCCTTAGGCTCATTTGCTTATGTGGCAGCTAAGACTACATGCTCAAGTCTTGGAATGGGGATTGAACCCACAATGTCCATTTTTGGGGATAGCATGCTACTTTACTGAGTCAAGCTGATGACCAATAATATACATATATTTTTTTAAAATTGCAGCTGAGTGCATAAAGAAAAAACTTCAGAATCTTGGACTTTAGTTGAAGTGGACAATCAATAGTGCAACATATTTCCATCTAGAAATCAGTAGCAGAAAAAACAATCTCGACTTGGTGAAAACTGCCACAGCACTCGGAACATTCTGCTGGAAAAGTTAAAGTACCAGCCAGGTTAAATACATTCATTTAGCTTGATTTGTCAGATATTGCTCTAGAAAGGCTGACAATGTTATATACTCCAGCCATCAGACTTCATTTACATGCAAGTCAATGCTGCCTCCTGAGGGACAGGATTCCTTTAGCTTCTGAACAAATTGAATTTACTTCTGAAATATTGAACTCAATTACTTCACAAATCTAAACGAGAGGGTTTAAGGCAATGTCAGAGCCAGTCTCTGTTTATTCATACAAATGAGTTCTCAGTTTTAAGTAAAGCTTTTGGCATGTGGCAAGTTCAAACAGCATTTTATCTGTCTTTCCGATGAATCAGACTGTCATTGCTGCTTGACGTGGTATTATGGGGAATCTGAATTGTCCTTTAAGCAAGACCCTAATGAATGCTGAAGTTCAACCAAATCAGTCTTTGTCTCAATTCCCTTTAGAATTTCCCAAAAGCAATCCTCTTAATACACAATTGGGTAAAGGGCTGCTTTTTTTTCTGTGCTGCTGCTTTTGCCTGAGAAAAGATAAAATCCGATTAAATCCAAACAGGCATTTTCAAAGTTTTTATTGTTGCATGGTCTGTCATAATTTTTTCTTTTTCCAATTTGGATTGATATTGATTTTCAGAGCAAATTCACAACCAGGATGTCTTGTTGTATATAGACACGCATATAAAATGGAGCATGTAATGTACATTGCCAAAAGAATCTTGTCAGCAGAACCAGAAATATATATCAACTACTATCAGGACAATGTGATAAAGCTTGTCAACACTGCATGTAGGAATTAATTCTTTTTATTACCTATTGGGAAGTGGCCATCACTGGCAAGTCCAGCATTTATTGGTCTTGAAGAAGTACTGTAAGCCTTTTTCTTGAACTGCTGCAGCCAGTATGGTGAAGGTATTACCAATATTATTCAGGAAGTTCCAGGGTTTTGACCCAGCAATAATGAAGGAATGACATTATTTAGATGTGTGACTTGGAGGGAAACTTAGAGGTGATCGTGTTCACTTGCATTGTTGCCTTTGTCACGGAGGATTTTGCAAGTGCTGCAGAAGAAGCTTTGCCAATTTGCTACAGTGCATCCTGTAAATAGCTCACACTATAGCCATGGTATAATGTGAAAAAAGTGGAAGTTCAAGTTGATTGCTTCGTGCTGGGTAATGTTGAGCTTCGAGTGTTGTCGTAGCTGCACCCACCAAGGCAAATGGAGAGCACTTCATTACACTCTTCACTTGTGTGTTGTAGGTGATGAAGAGGCTCTGGGGAGTTGAAATGCCCAAATTCCGACCTGGTCTAGGAGCCATGGCATTAATTTTGCCGGTCCAGATATGTTTCTGGCCAACAGTGGAAATGCAGCGGTGGTGATTCTATTGAACTTTAAGAAATAATTCTCTCTTGTTTGAGATAGTCATTGCCTGACATTACTGTAGCAAGAATGGTTTTTACCACTGAGGGACACAAGTCTGCCTTTTATTTAGGTTTTATACTGACATATCATGTTTGTAAAAATAATATTTTTTGCTTGCCATAACAGAGTATACAGCCTATTTCTACAAGATTTTATTAACATAAAATACCTTGTGATTCATTTGATCTTTGTAATTGCCTCTGATCATTCAGATGTTATTCTAAAGGTATCTACAGCTGTACATTGTGCTTTACTATTATTTATTCTGCAGATTTCTTCTTCAGCTTAACAGCTGGCCAAACTTCTACTGTTTCACATGACAACTTATATGTGCTAAGCACTTGCAAAGATTTGAAAACACTGAAGAACAAATCTGTGGAGAAGGAAATAAAGTATAGAGAACGTCCTGAACAATTATAACAACAAAAGCTTGAGGCACAGACATTCCCTGGTTTGTTCCTCAAGGCAATGCCTTGACCAATCAGAGTCGACCTGCTTGGTTTGAACTTAAATAAAAGCTTGACAGTTAACTGTTCACTGGTGCATTCTCCGTGGCAATGCCTCTACCAATCAGAGTCCACTTGCCAAACAATCAACACTCTCTTCTCAAGCAGTATAAATTTTTGTTCCCTTTACAATTAGTATTCTTGCATCTGTCCTGATGAGTGCAAGATAAGAAGCTTCACTCGCATGTCTTTTTTCTCAGCAAAATTACGAAACGCTACATGCATTGTGAATTGGTGCAGATGCCTGAAAATTAAGGCAGGGCATCAAAAGTTGTGTTTTCTTAGCCATTGCTCCATTAGAAGCTGTTAATGATTCCTGGTGTTGGGCTTGCAACCACTCTTGACCGAGGAGAGAGACAGATAACTCTGTCTCTGTGAACTGGAGCAGGAAGCAGGACTTGGGCCCAGGTTGGTTGCTGAGCCCATTCCCAGTTTGAACTGGTCAAGATCAGAACAACAGCCTGTAAAGGGGGATCAAGGTTAGTGGGGGCTTGAGGTGGGATGTTCAGGAGGCCTGCAGGAGTTACCTATTGACGTGAGAATATGAAATATGGGAGGGAGAGTGATGTCTAGAGTCTCTATGGACACCATTGTGCACTTCAAAGGGAAAACCTCTATGTGCCAAACTGATAGCTAAGTTTGTGACTTTTTTTGGGGTGGGTGGGGGGGGGGCGTTATTTTTCATGTGTTTGACATTTGGCCAAATTTATTCTATGATGCTTTATTTTGAGGTGAATATTTGGATAATGATTGGTGAGAATATTAAAACTGGCCAGTAATATTTTACATATGTGAATAATGAAACAGGTATGACAGTAATATGGTTATGTTATTGGGCTATACTATTGATCTGGAGACATCAGGTCAAATCCCATTACAGGAGCTGAAGAATTTAAATTCAATTAGCTAAAATAAATCTGGAATTAAAAAGCTACTATCAGTAACGGTGACCATGAAACTATTAGATTGTCACAAAAGGCCTTCTGGTTCACTAATATCCTTTAGGGAAGAAAATCTGTTATCTTAACGCAATCTGGCCGAGATGTGACTCCAGACCCACAGCTATGTGGTTAACTCTTAATTGCCCTCTGAAATGGTCGAGTAAGCCACTCAGTCAACCTTCTTAAGGGAAATTTGGCATTGGCAATAAATGCTGCTCTTGCCAACCATGCCAGGTCTTGTGCATGAATAAAAATATAGGGGAAAAAACAAAGAAACTTATGTGTATCATAGACGCTAAGATACTAGCTAGCACCAGTTAAAGATGAACAGGAAAGCTAATGGAATGTTGTAAAAACCCACCTGGGAAACTACCACCATTACCTGATCTGGCCTACTTTTGACCCTGGTTCGCACTATGTGGCTCACTCATACCGATGTCCAAAGTCTAGCAACTCACTCCAAAGAACACAATCCACCTCAATCTTCACAGGTCAGCTAGAAATTAGAAATAAATACAGCCTTAGCACAATACAAGAACAAAAAAAAAATCAATGAAGAAGAAATCTAACTGAAGAGCTAACCGATGCACTAGCTAGCCCACACCTAGAATACTGTAATCAATTTTGGTCCCCTTATCTAAGGAAAAATATACTGGCATTAGAGTCAGTCCAGAGAAAGTTCAAGGTTGATCCTGGGTAGGGAGAGACTTTGTTATGAGGACAGGTTGAGTAGGTTGGGCCTGTACTCATTGGAGTTTAAAAGAATGAGAGGTGACCTTATTGAAACATATAAGATTCTTAGGGGTTTGACAGGGTAGATGCTGAGACGTTGTTTCCCCTTGTGGGAGAGTCGAGGACCAGAGGGTATACTTTCAGAGTAAGGGGTCACCCATTTAAGACAGAGATGAGGAGGAATTTCTTCTCTTAGAGGGTAGTGAATCTGTGGAATTCTTTATCGCAGAGGGCTATTGAGGAAGGGTCACTAACTATATTCAAGGCCGAGATGGACAGATTTTTAATCAGTAAAGGAATTAAGGGCTATGGGGAAAAGGCAGGAAAGTGGAATTGAGGATGTTCAGATCAGCAATGATCTCACTGAATGGCGGAGCAGACTTGATGGGCCAAATGGAATATATTAAACATATTATGGGCAGGCAGCTGAATTGGACCTCAGTACTGGATGATTTAATGGCTGAAAGGATTATGTGTAAAGCAGTTTTGAGCATTCACATCCCACTTTGGACAACAGCATGAAGTGCTGGTAATTTGGCACAGGTGAGTGTATAATAGTAATCACACTTAGAGAGACCACAGGATCAGATGGTGTGCTAAGTGGTGTAGTTGGGTATATTTTTATTTATAAGCTTCAGTACCATTTGGAAAGAATAAAGTAAAGAAAGAAAATTGAGGTTGAAGTTATACCATGGAGTAGTAACATGAGAGATCATTCATTGAGTGCCATTTCAACAATTAACCCTGCTGCTTGCACTGTGTTAATCTGCACTGGTGCAGGTTTTAGCAATATACTTGATTGCCAGATAGAAAAATCTAGAGAATTTCTTCCTGACGCCACCTGACAAAACCCACCACCAACGCGCACCCCACCCCCCCCACCCCTGGCCCCTCAGCCACCCCCATCATTTCCCAAAATTATAACTGTAAAACTTGCAAAATATATCTACATTTCACCTTAGTTATTCACAACAGCATAGTAGCTTTTCACGGATGACATTTCCACAGTCGTAGTGGCTTACGGGCCTTTTACGTTCAGTAGAATATTTAACCTTCTCTGTCTACTCTTATCCCTATAACCTTCAGTTCCATTTGGCGATAATAAGTACAGCCAAAGGACATTGCTGATCAGTCAAGCCAAGCAGATCATAATTCATCCAGGACAGAAAGTGCATGCGCTTATGATACATGATGACTGATGTATCCAGACTGAAGTCTCCTATGAAATTAATGAGAGTCCCCAAAGGGCAGAATTCTGTAACAACCTGAAGTAATTCGTATCACTGCAACAGTTGAACATTCAGATCTTTCTGTATGGATTAACCAGCTTTGCTAGTTATTATGATCATTCAATGCCACAAGGTCTTTTGGAAACAGATATAATATATACAACATTTTATGAAGGAAAAAATTGGATCTCCACTGAGCTATCGTATGGAGCTTCAAGGACTGTCCTGAGTCATCAATTGATACCAACATTGGAAAAGGTCAATCAACCAGGAGGCAACCATATTAAAAAAGTATCTGGTATCACAGATGTTATAGCAGACTCCTTAGACAGCACCTCCCAAACCTACGACCACTACCAGCTAGAAGGGCAAGGATGGCAGACAAATGGGCTGGGATTTTCTGTGCCTGCCTGTGTTGGGCGTGATTGGTGGTATGAGCAGGCAATATGGCAAGAAGGCCAAAAATTGGTTTCACAACGTCATCATACATTGTCATACAGCGGCACATCATTATAAGGCCAGCCTGCCAGACTCATCCCCTGTTACGGCACAGCCGATGGTAAATGCTGAGTTGTTCAAATCCCAAAGGGAAACTTGTAACAATTGCCACAACTTGTTTTGCAATTTGTATATATTTCAAGATGCATGCCTTGAATTCAGTTGTAATAAGGCAATCAAGTCTGATAAGTCTTTACAGAACTAGATTAAACATTTATTAATAAGAAAAATGATTTTAAACACATAAATAGATCCACAAATTACTACTAGGATAACTTCTAAATCCCCTTCTTAATCTGACTCAGTTCCACTTTCGTTAAGGCAACAGTAAGACACATACAGTGGGGTTTTCTACACCCACCCACTGCCACAATCTTCCAGTCCCACCGCAAGTTAATGGACTTCTGCCTAAAGCATGGCCTCCCCAGCGACGTGTCCCACCCGCAATGGGGTGGAAAATCCCGGCCATAGATTTTAAAAAGACCCAGGCAAGGTGGCACACAATACCCTGAACTAATCAAATTCAAAGTGAGTTTTCTTAACTTCAGCAGCTTGAGGCATAGATGCTGAAGGATTTTCACACTTGTTAGATCTTAAAAATACCTACCCTTACACACAGCCTTTGCTCCTTTATACATATTTTTCCCCGTTGAATGAAAAGTCCCATTGTTTCATGATGTCTCTGGACTTTATCTTTCTGATAATAAAAATCTTTCATAACAACTAAGTTTTACCAATGATCTTTGGGAAAAATAAACACACTGGGCTGATTTTTTCCATCGGCAAGAAGAGGGCAGGGCCCGCTTGCCAACGCAAAAATGATACAGGATGACTTTGGGGGAATCCCCAAGGTCATCCCAACCCATTTAAATCTTCAGGAAGGTGGGGGCACAGTGCAATCAGCTGTGCGCCCACTGACCTGTCAATGACCAATTGAGGCCATTGACAAGATAATTAAAACAATTAACGGACCTGCGTGTCCAACCTTAAGGTCAGCTGGCAGGCCAGGAGCCCCAGAGCTTCTGAAAAAACTGAAACCTCAACCACCGGCGGGATGAGGTTTTATGTCAGTTTTTAAAAAGTTTATTAAAGTTTTTGTGCAATTTATTAACATGTCCCATCTCGTGTGCCATTGTCACATGAGGGGGACATGTTAATGATTTTTTATTTTTCTATTTTTCAAGTTTGAAAACCTTTCAGCGATCTCCCTGAGGCAGCACTTAGCCTCCTTTCATGCGCATGCAAAAAAGAGCGCACTCTCGCTTTTGAGGAATTCCCCCCGCACCCCCCTCCTCCCCACCCGTACAGGAAGCGCATAGAGTTTTGCAGCAGATGTCGTGCTGGCCATGCCTTAATTGGCCCTCCCACTTAAAATGGCGGAGATCGGGTCAGGCCCATCCACCCGGCAGGCAAAGACTTCAGCTCACTGTTTCTAAACTTCACCTAGCTAGGTGCCACATTTCACCCCTCCTTTGAAAGCAATCTAGTCTGATTTATTTAAAAATGCTAGTGTCTTTTTATGCCATACGTTCAAAACTTCCCCCATGTTTACCATTTTTACATCAAAGCCTTCAGACCAGCTGCCTTTAATCTAATTGTCACACACACATACACACACACACGCACACACGCACACATACATACACACACACACACACGCACACACGCATACACACACACACACACACACACACACACACACAGATAGTACTATTTAACAATAAATTCTAATAATATTATGAGTATTATTAAATCTTCCTGACATCTCTCCCCTCTATCCCCATCCCCCCACCCCCTGCTGGATCATCCGCCCATGCCGACAGGAAACCATACCGACATGTTTCACAACAGCCTGTATAAGGCGTGCTCTTGGTGGGCTGCACTTCGCTCGGAGCTTCAAGGTTTGTTTGCCTGCCTTGCTTTGGTCGGCATCGCATCATCAGCATCAGGCTTCACCGTCAGCACCACATCACTTTTAGTGGGGCTCACAGGTAGGTCTCTACCTACCAAATCAGCCATAGGTGGGTGGCTTTTCAATGGCTGCAGGACTAGGGCTTGCTTGGGGCAGGGGGAGATGTGGCCTCAGGCAAGGGTAGAAGCTGCAGGGCGAGGGCTATACAGGGAAAGAAGGGTATCCCAGGGTGTGTGTGGGATCACTTCTTCATCTGTGTAAGTGGCCTCAAACTGGTGGAGGCAGTCTCCAGAGGAGATGAAGCCAGATGGACATGTGAGGGTATGTGTGTGAGAATGGGTGATAATGTCCCTTGAGCTGGCAGTGAGTGAGATGCCAGTGAATGTGTGATGGGCTTGTTGTGTGAGTTTAGATTGATGAGATGGTTTCCATAACCTGGCTGCAGGGATGAGATCATTCATCCTCTATCTGCATTAGATGGCCAACCTCTCCTGTGCAGCATTGGCACTGATGACCACTTCCATTGCCTATCAAGTCGGAGTGTTAATGTAGCTTCCCATCCTGTGGCCAGAGCGGAGGTAAAGGACATCACAGCAGGCCTCCACAGCATCCAAAAGGTACTCGAGGCCTGTAGTCTTCTTGTCTTTTGGGGCCATGTCTTCTTTGCTGCAGTCCTGGGCTGGAGGCATTGAGCGCAGCCGGACTTTAAATGTGGTGTCTGGTGTGATGAAGCGGTGAGGTGACGTCATGCCATGTGAATTGGAGCCCGCCCGCCATCGAATCGGAGTGTTCCCCAGGAAGGAATGTGGCGGGTTTGGGATGTTATGGCGTGAAAACTCGCCTTCATGGCCAGTGAGTAAAACATTGTTTTACCCGACCGCTACCGCACTTGGTGCAAATCTGGGATGGTTCTGCCCATGGGGACACCATCACCTGGAAGTTCCCCTCCAAGACACTCACCATCCTGTCTTGGAAATATATCACCGCTCCTTCACTGTTGCTGGGTCAAAATCCTGGAACTCCCTCCCTAACAGCACTGTGGGTGTACCTACACCACATGGACTGCAGTGGTTCAAGAAGGCAGCTCACTATCACCTTCTCAAAGGCAGTTAGGGATGGGCAATAAATGCTCGCCTAGCCAGCGATGCCCGCATCTCATGAATGGATAATAAAAAGATGGCAGAGGCTGTTGGATTGAAATAAAAACTAATTTGATTAATAAATGTTCTTTAGGAAAAGAAATCTGCTAACTTTGCCTGATCTGACGTTTATATGGCACCAATCTCATACCAGCATGGTCGACTCTTACCTGCACCCTGAAGCAGCCCAGCAAGTTATATCATAGGGTTGGACAATAAAATATGGACATCACCAGCAAATTCTACATTATGAGAATTAATTTTAAAATTTCCTGAAAAAATGCACCTAATGCTAGGTACAAATTCCAGGTAACTTCCTCCAAATAGGCTTCAAACCACAATTTGTAACTGGAGCCATATGAGCATTCACATTAGCCTACAGTGGGGTTAAATACTCTGATGGGATGCAAAATCAAACAGTGACCCACTATGGATTAGCAATGAATTGAATACTCTTCTCTGTACCTTGTTTTCAAAGGAATTCAAGAGGTGAAGAGGAAAAGAAGGAGAATAAGGCACTCAAGATTAAACAAGTTTGATGCATTACTCTAAAGTGAAAAAGAAAGGAGGTTGTCACACGTTCTGAATTCTTCTGAAATGATTACTGTCAAAATTCTGCATTTCTCTTCAACAAAAAACAAACCCCATTATAATTTAAAACCAATGCAACTTTGAATCTGACAAGAAAGGCAATGCTATTGCTATTAAACTCAATGTACTGGGAAATTACCAATTGTATAAGAATCCACCACAGGCCTCTGATGTTACTTCTTGTGGTAAAATTAAAAAAAAAATAACGAGGAATACCTGAATGAGGAGATGCAAATCACCAGCGGTGAAGGACATAAGGACATGGCAATTTGGCAAACATACATATGTAGAGTCAGATTCCTCTTTTCATGAATAAACAGCAGGATAATATAGTTTTTCATCCATAATAATAACATGCTAATGAATTTGCTGGAGCACAAAGCTTTGAAACACCTGATATGTGAGAATACATCCTGTCCATTAAACTGATACTCATCATTAAAAGAGAAGTTTCACTCTAGTGTCAGCAAAGTGAATGTTTGAAACCCCAGAGAAAATAGGGATACAGTACAGTTATGTCTTACATCATCATCAGTTACCCTTCATTATTGAAGACAACCATTTCTTGAGTGCCTAAAATCATCCGTTGTGCATCCTAATCTTACTGTAGAGCCCATTTGCAAGCCTGCATGGCTTTCCACAGTGCTAGCAAGGATGGATTGACTGATTTTTTTGGGACTGCCTGGACTTTCCAGCTTGTCTTTTGTCCTTAGCTGCCAATATTTTCTGCTGTTCATGAAAACGGTGCCACTACTTGAGATTGTTCTCCAGGTAGTTCTTTCTTGTGCATTTTTCTCCTGGTTTGTGGTGGACATGTCAAATTTCCTGAGGTTTGCCATGAAGTAACTTGGCCTCCTTGCAGGTGGTGTCCAAGCTTAAGCTGTGGATACATGACCATCTTAGGGATTTCATCATCAACCATACATACTACATGTACACTCTGTCTGAGCTGAGTTTGATGATGAGTGCTTCAATTCCTGACATTGCTGCTCTTTGAAGTACAACAAGGTTGGGCACTTTTCCCTTCCATTTGCTGCCCATGATGCTCCGAATGCATATCATTTGGAATCTATCCAACTGCTAATGTCTGGAATAGGTAGCCCATATCACACAGGCATATAGGAGGGTAGGTAGGTAGGTCCACAGTTTTGGACACATAATGATATAAAGGTACCATTCAGTCATGAGGGATTGGGTAAACACACTGTGGGTTCATTAATTGAGACTAGGCACATGGGAACATATATACAGAGGTATAAAGTTTGAGGACACATCAGCAGCAGAGATGTATGTGCTATGTTCTGCTGAAAGAAAAATGAAACTAAAACTGAATCACATGATACACTTCATTTGTAGTGATGTCATGCCACAATCCTTTAAAGGCATATTACAATAGAGAGAACTTCACTTGACTGGAATTCCAGAAAGGAAGATCATGCTACAACTCAGGTAGCCAGGCAGCAAAGGATAAAACCAGTGCCATGCCTTTACATACTTACAAGCTTTGATTTGCAGAGACACAGATAACCTCCAACTCAACAACCACAGTTTCAGCTTGCTGCTATATAACTCTTTTGAGTACAAACATGTTTCCATCTGTTTTCAGATGAAGTTACATTGTTTCATAGTTTGCCATTGTGAGATTTGAACTCTTGATAATCTTTTAAACAAAGAGATAGCAGAGCAACTCTTTCGAGTACAAACCCGTTTCCATCTGTTTCAGATGAAGTTACATTGTTTCATAGTTTGCCATTGTGAGATTTGAACTCTTGATACTCTTTTGAGTAAACCTGTTTCCATCTGTTTCAGATGAAGTTACATTGTTTCATAGTTTGCCATTGTGAGATTTGAACTCTTGATCTTGGGGTTACAAACCCAGTACTATAACCACTTGGCTATTTAAGCCAAGCTGAGTACAAACACGTTTCCATCTGTTCCTATTCAGATGAAGTTACATTGTTTCATAGTTTGCCATTGTGAGATTTGAACTCTTGATCTTGGGGTTACAAACCCAGTACCATAACCACTTGGCTATTTAAGCCAAGCTATAAACACGTTTCCATCTGTTCCTATTCAGATGAAGTTACATTGTTTCTTAGTTTGCCATTGTGAGATTTGAACTCTTGATACTCTTTTGAGTAAACCTGTTTCCATCTGTTTCAGATGAAGTTACATTGTTTCATAGTTTGCCATTGTGAGATTTGAACTCTTGATCTGGGGGTTACAAACCCAGTACCATAACCACTTGGCTATTTAGGCCAAGCCTTACTGCTATATATATGTATATATATATGAACACAGGTGAGCTCCCAATTAATCCCCACCAGCTGAATACAATTAAATACTTAATTAATACATGATTAACAGGTCAGACACATGGGGAAAAAAAGCACAAAAAAGAATTTGCAGAAGAACAACTGGATCAGGGCTTTGAAAGGCAAATTTAGAACAGACATCAGGAAATATTTATTTTCACCAAGGGTGCCCATAGGTGGAATGAGCTACCAGGAAAGATGTTCACAGGGAAAAGACTGGATTAAATTAAGAAACAGCTAATGCTGTAATGGGATACTGTAGGGTTTGTATTCTGAAAGGATTAGATCAAATTTGATGAAGAGCTTCCTTCATAAGAACCTCTCTTGCATTTGATTATTTTTGATTTGTATTAACATACCAGGGTCTTAGAGTTTTTTAAACTAGTGGGGAACCTAAATCTAATGGTCAAGCATAGGTAATTCATTAAAATGCATCATGCAAGGATGAACACTTAAACTGATATTTCAATGCACCTAGACTCTGTGCACAAACCAGGACTGGTCTAGTCCATGCTGCAGACAAAGGATCTAGTGTGGAAATGCAATGAACAAGAAATGTGCTGGAGGAGGACATTTCATGGCATGTCCCTCTTATTGACTTTTCTACACTCTTCAACTCATATTTATTTTGCCCTGTATATTGTGGAAATGCAAGATGATAACATCACAGCTAGGGCAATGGGGCATCAAGACGAATGATGGGACCAACAATGTATAATTATAAGAATGGAGGAACAAGACAGGAAGGACTGTGATGGAGGATGGATTAAAGTGAGCAAATTCAATATCAAATCAGTTACAAAAAGAGAAATAGAGTGAGAAGGATTGGGTTGAGCGAATTTAAAAAGAGACAAAAAAACATCCATCTCTCTTACCTCTTCAAAAAACTCCAGCAAGTTGGTTTGACACAATTTTACTTTAATGAATCCATGCTGACTTTTCCGAATCAATCCACATTTTTCTATGTGACTACTAATTCTATCCTGAATAATTGTTTCTAGAAAGTTCCCCACCACTGATATTAAACTGACTGCCTGTAATTTCAGGGCAGGTCTTTACAGCCTTTTTGAACAAGAGTGTAATGTTTGCAATTCTCCAGTCCTCTGGCACCTCCCCTGAATCCAGGGAACATTGAAAGATTATTACCAATTTCCACTCTCAATTCCTTCAGTATTTTTGGATGCATCTCATCCGGTCCCGGTGCCTTATCAACTTTAAGCACCAACAGCTTATCCAATTCCTCCTTACCAACTTTAATACCCTTTTAATGACTGAGTTTTCTCCTCTGTCACCATGGCCTGGGCAGCATCTCCCTCGTAGGTAAAGACAGATGCAAGGTAAATGCAGTAAATGACTATGTCAGACTGTTGCTTGACTAGTCTGTGAGACAGCTCTCGCAATTTTGGCATTAGCCACTAGATGTTAGTAAGAAGGACTTTGCAGGGTCGACAGGGCTGAGCTGGTCATTGTCATTTCTGGTGCTTAGGTCATTGTCATGTTGTTTGTCTGGTTCCATTCCTTTTGGGCTTTTTAGCAGATTGATACAACTGATTGGCTTGCTCGGCCATTCAGAAAGCAATTAAAAGTCAAGCACGTTGCTGTGGGTCTGGAGTCACATGTAGGCCAGACCAGGTAAGGACAGGAGGTTTCCTTCCCCAAGGATATTAGTGAACCAATTGGATTTTTATGACAATCGATTCATCATCAGACTTTTATTGAATTCAAATTTCATCATCTACCATGGTGGGATTTGAACCTAGGTACCCAGAAAATTTCCCTGGGGTCTCTGGGTTACTAGTCTAGCAACAATATTACTACACCATTGCCTTCCCTTCAAACATGCCCTCACCTTCTACCCCAGCAGCTTCCACTTTCAATGGATCATCCTCTGTCATTTCCATCACCTCCAGCATGATGCCACCAACAAATTCATCTTCCCCTTCATTCTCCACTCAGCATTCCAAAGAGACTGTGCCCTTTGTACACCCTGGTTCTCTCCTCCATCACCCCCACCTACAGCAATCACACTTTCCTGTGCAAACGCAGGAGATGCATCACCTGCCTCCTTAATTCCTTCATTCCCACTGCCTAAGGCCCCAAGTGCTTCTTCCAAGTGAAAGAGTGGTGCACTTGATTAAATTCAATTTAGTATATGGTATTCGCTGCTCACAATGCCATCTCCTTTTCAATGGGGAGACCAAGCATAGATTGGATTACGGTTTTGCAGAACACTTCCATTCAGTCTGCAGGTGTGACCCTGAGCTTCTAGTCTCCTGTTATTTTAGTTCTTGACCCTGCTCTCACTCTGATCTCTCGGTCTTTGCCCTCCCACACTGTTGCAATGAAGCTTAACATAGCTTTGAGAAACAGAACATCAGCTGTCCAGACTGAACATTGAACTCATCAAGTTCATCGCAATTCTCTACTCCCATTTTTTCGGACAGCAGCTCTTGGTAATGATTCAGCTATTTCCATTTCTACTCTCAAGATCTATCTGTTGAGTCATTGTTTTTACCATTATTATCTCCTTTTCCTTCCACCATCTTAACAATTAATCTCTCCAGTCTTCCACCCACACCTGCCCTTTGTTATTTTATTCCCTTACCCACTTCCTCTGCCTCTGTAGTTGCTTAAATTTGTTATATCTATAACCTTTCTAGTTCTGATGAAAGACCATCAGCTTGAATTGTTAACTTGTTTCTCTCTCCACAGATGCTGCCAGGTCTGTTGAGTACTTCCAGCATTTTTTATTTTTTATCTCATAATTTATTTGATTGCACTTTGGGGGATCTAGCTGTCTACAAGTTAGCTACCATGTTTTTGTACATTACAAAGTAATTGCACACAAAAATAAAGTACATTGATGGTCAAGCTATTCGAGAAGTTTTGCAATAAAGAAAGGTGATATATAAATGCAGGTCCTTCTATTTTGTGTATTGTTGAGGAAACTTTTTGTCTTGTCCTCATTAGGATAAACACAAGAATGCCAAATTGCAAAAGATCACAACAATTTATACTATAGGATAAATGGGTGCTGATTGGCTGACAAGTCAACATTCATTGGCTGAGACATTGCCATCGAGAAAGCAACAAGGAGCCATAAGCTTCCCAAGCTCATGGGTAATTCAAAAAAGGGCATAAGACTTGGATATATTCTGCTTACCACACAATTGAACAACATCATGTACAAAGTTCAGCACTGTTATGATGCCAGGTATGTAGGCTCTATGTCCTAATGATTGACTAATCAAATCAACAGCACGTTCCTTTGGTTGTTTGTGTTAGGAAGAATACAGACCATACTCAACCAACCCCTGCTCGCAAAACCCAAAACATCTACTGTTTGTTGTGATTCTGCAATTGGGCATCACTTGCTGAACAATTCTGAGTGTGCTAAAGGCACACTAACAACCAAATTAAGATATTCAATCAAGCTCATAACGTAGCTCATTTATGTTTACAAGTGATGTACATTCATACACAGGTATCATTCTCTGCAAACAGAACTATGGGTGGACCTATACCGCATGAGCCACTGTGGTTCAAGAAGGTGGCTCACCACCACCTTCTCAAGGATAATTAGGGGTGGGCAATAAATTCTGACCTAGCCAATGATGCCCACATCCCGTGAAAGAATATTAAAAAAATGTTATGAGTTTGGGCAGCTTATGGTTCACCATTTCTTTCTCCATGGCAATGCCTTGGCCAATCAGAATGGACTTCCTAACCAATCATCACCTTTTTCTCCTATTGTATAAATTGTTTTGATCATTTGCAATTAGGCAATCTTAGTTTATTCTGATGAATATAAAATGAAAAGCTTTGGCACCATGTCGCTCTTTTTGTCAATAATCAAGTCATAACTACCCAGCGAATTTTCATCTTTCTTAATTTTACTTACTTTTCTTCCCTTCATTTTATTTCCCTTATTTCTTATTCTCTTTTTTCAGTGCTCTTGTTTTCAATTGGCCTCCCTCATTTTCCACTAGCAGTTTTTTCTCCTTTGCATGTTTATTTTTTTACCTCCTGTTTTCTCTGCAATTTACTATTTTTTTAACCTTTCAAATAATCTGGGAGTCACTGGTTAGGCCAACATTTTTGTTGTCCATTCCTAAATGGTCTTGAGAAGGTGGTGGTGAGCTGCCTTCATGGGCCGTTGTAGTCCATGTGGTATAGGTACAATCACAGTGCTGTTAGGGAGGGAGTTCCAGGATTTTGACCCAGCAGCAGTGAAGGAATGGTGATATAGTTCCAAGTCAGGATAGTGTGTGACTTGAACGGAAGAACTTGCAGGTGGCAGTGTTCTCATGTATCTGGTACCCTTGGCCTTTCTAGGCGGTGGAGGTTGCGGGTTTGGAAGGTGTGGTCGAAGCAGCCTTGGTAAGTTGCGGGAGTGTATCTTTTAGATGGTACACACTGCTGCCACTCTGTATCAGTGGTTGAGAGAATGAATGTTGAAGGTAGTGGATGGAATACTTTGTCCTGGATGGTGTTGCGCTTCTTGAGTATTGTTCGAGCTTTGCTTTGTGTTGGTTTGTTCTCTGTTTCTCTGTGCTCATTCTCTACAGTTAGCATTTCCTCTTTCAGCTCTCCCCTTTTTCAGTTTCAGAGATTTTTTTTGCATTTACATACTTTCCTGCCTCCTACTTTTCTTCTTTAATTCTATTTTCCCTTTCTTTTATGCCATTTCATATATATATATATATCCTTTTCTCCCTCACATCCCTCATTTTACTTACTTTTTCCTCTTTAAAACTCTTGTTTTATTTTACACCTCCTGATATCCTTTCTGTATACAGCGGCCTCAGTAATCTATTTTGTTCCACATTCCTTCATTCTATTTCTCTCCTTATCTCTTGCTGGGCAGGATTTTTAGGTCGGAGTGCGGGCGTGATCAGCGGGACTGGAAGCGCTGAGCGAATGGTCAATTAATGGCCAGCCAGCATGAAGCATGTGCTGAAATTCTCAGCACTGCCGGGGTGAGGTCGGGCACTGACATAAGCGCGAGTGCGGGCGAGCACTGAATGAAACCTTCCAGAAAGCAGAGAGCTGCCTCGGGGAGCTGAAGACTTGAAAATAATTAAATAAAGTTTTTAAAATCCAGAAAAAAATGTCCAAGCAGCACAATTGGTCACCTGAACAGATACATGATAAAAATGCTGTCCATATATTTTTATTTTTTATTTATTTAATAACGGAAACCTCATCCCGCCCTTGGATGAGGCTTTATGAAAAATGCAAAGTCCGCCTGGCCGATTCACCTGTCCGCCAACCGTAAGGTTGGATGAACCACGAAAAATCAAAGGCAGTTGCAACTTTAATAACACTAATTGGTCTCTTAATTGTCAGCAGGCGCGCTTCTGCCTTTTGCACGTGCCCACCGACTGAAATGTCTCATGAGTGCGGGATGATGTGGGGACTCTCGCTCAACGTCATCTCACGCGATTTCACATCTGATTGGGTCGGGCATGCATCCACACGCCAATCTAAACATTCTGCCCCGTGCATTCAATGCTTCCTTTCTTCTCCGTCATTTTCCTGTTTTGTTTGTCCTCTCGTTATGTTCTTTATCTTTCCTTATGTCATTCATTTTACTATTTGTTCTTCCTCCTCCCCCTCTCCTTATCTTTCCTAATCCCATTTACTTTTTCTGCTTCTATATCTGGTTTTCTAACTGCATTAAGCATTCCGTCTCCCCAACACACTACTTTTTTGTCATTTGTGCTATCCTCATTTTATTCTATTTTTCCCACTTTGTGATTTTCCATTTTCCATTTGTCCTTCAGTAAGAAATCTATCCAATTTACATGTAAATAGATGAATATTACTTGCTTCCGTCATCTCCCTGGTGACCCTGTTCTATCGATTCATCAAACACTCACTAAAGTGTTGTTTTTCCATATCAATTTTGAATGTATTCATCATTGAGCGCAGACTGTCTCCTCTGATCTATTGTTCTGGACTAAGTGAAATAACTTGTCATGGTCTACATTATCTAGTCTAGTCTAGAGTCCTAAAAAGCAGCAATCATATCACGTCTCAATATTTCCCAGTGAGGACTTCTCCAATTTATGTAATTGCTCATCATAGTTCAATCCCTCCATTTCCTCAATTATTCTGATTGCTCTCTTCTGTATCCTTTCAATAGCTGCAATATTCTTTATGTATTGTGATGAGCAGACTAGACAGAGTTTTCTAAATGCGGTCACATCAATGACAGGATTACTCATTATTTCAGCTCAATATTGATCTTTTAATACATCCCAATATCTGATTTGCTTTACTCATTGCTGCTAAGCATTGTCACAATAGCTTCAATTATACCCTTGATTTTAAAATTCTTACCTTTGTGTCTATTGCTTTACCCCTGACTATCGCTGTCATCTCCTACAGTGCTATAGCATTACAAGATCTCTCTGCACTTCTAATTCTGGCCTCTTAGACATCATCCGTGATTTTCATCACTCCACCATTGGTGGTCATGGCTTCAGCTGCCAAGGTACTAAACTTTGGAATTCCCTTCCTGTTCTTTTCTCTTCCTTCCTTTAAAATGCTCCTTAAAAAAAACCCCGTTGACCAAGCTTTAGATCAGCTGTCTTAATACATCCCTTATGTGGCTCAATGCAAAGTTGTTTGACAATGCTACTGTGAAGCCCATTGGGACATTTAACTGCATGACAGGCACTATATTAAGGCAAATTGTTGCTTTTGATGCCTCCCAGACTAGAGCTTGCACTCTCAAAATAAGTCTTGGACATGAAAAGGAGTAGAGAAAATGCTAGCCTGATTTTTTGATGCAGAAGATATACCACTGCCAGTGTCAACAATACTAGAATGGATCCTCCACCCAGTCATGAAGTGTCAGATATTGAATTCTGCATCAGTCCCATCCTGTTAGACGTTCTATGACTGTCTAGTTGCCACTGAACCATACATTTTGGATGTACTGGCCTTTGGTACCCATTCTGTCCCACCATTAAGAGCAAATTATGACCATAGGAATCAATTGCCTATGATGTTTCTGTCTCCAAAGAGCTGAGGATGGGAGAAGAGATAGAGAAGATTCCCATAGATTTTCTCTCTGATTCAGCATTGGACAATATCTGTACATTGGTTATCTCTGACACTGGCACTTGCACCATCAGGCATTGGAGAAAGAGAACAGAGAATATAACAATACAATAAGTACAAAAAAACTGGCAGTGGTTGGGGTGGGGGGGGGGGGGGGGGGGGGGGGGGGGGGGTGGGGTGCTTTTTTTTGATGCATTAGTGGTGTAGGACCAGCATTGTGCAATGCTTTAGTATGGGCCTTTGAAATGCTTCACATTTCAAGCTTCCCCACTTTTCTTTATATGTTGCACTAATGGGTCTTAAAAATAAATTGTGAGATTCACTATAAGCCCATCAAATGGGGCCAGTATCAGTAATACCCCCACCCAGAATCAGTAGCAGGAAGTACATGAGAGTGTCTTAGATTGACCATTCAATTCAGCCTGATACAGTCCTTTAGTGTTACACATATCCTGATTAATATACAGTCTGATCTTCTAACCATAGGTTCAACTTTCATCACAAGGCTAAAATTCCAACCTATCTACTGATCAAGACTTCGCTTCTTTTTATTGTCGTCTCTTTTTTGTTTTCATAGCCTCTGCGACATATTTAATACGTGTTAGCCCGGAATTAACTTTGATTCCTGTTGGCCTGCAAGCACTTTGGGTTAATGCTGGGCTGCAGATGTGTCTTGCACAAACACTTCAGGATCCAACAAACTGTTTCTATTTAAGAACTAAATTTTTCAAACCTTTATATTTGTGAGTCCTTCCTATATCACTCTTAGTATTGAGAGTTCTTCATACCAGAATTCCAATTCAATCCAAGTGCAGCAGGAGTCCCAGCACTTTCTTGATTACAGCACAGCACAAGTGTGCTTAATCTTGCTGCTGAATGTGACTGGGCTGGTACTACCTGCCTGGGAATATGACAGACAATGTTAGACACCTGAAGTACAGTCCTGGTCATCAAAAGTGAGCTGAATGTTTTTTTTTAATGGAAATGTGAAAATTGGAAAATTCTTTAAATTTGATATCACACATCTGTAATATGACTGTTGCAAGAAAATCCTGAATGAGCATGGGTGCAGAAAGCAGCTGATCCATAAAAGTTACTCATGTTACACAGCCTATGTTGCTCTCTTCCAGGGTGTGCTCCTGAGTCTGGGATGTTTAATGCTCCTGTGGATCATCAGAGTGGTCTTCAGCCTAAGCTCAGCCTCTTTCCTTTGTGATCAATCAGCAAGGCAGCTTTCTTACTGTTAAGATTCAACCGTTAGTCAATCTCCTTTCACAATGACGTGCTTCAAGTATGCACAAGATACTGGACAATAGAGTATATGGAACAGGCTTTATTCATATCCAGAATAGGTGATCATCAACTACTGCACACAGTACTCAGTTTCAGTTTCTTTATCTTTTGAGGATCTTTGAAAACCATGCTCCTTTACACTTTGTTTTGCCTACATCAAAGATATATGTCGCAGATAAAACCTCATGATGTAGCTTTTCCTGAATCCTTTGAAAACAGTCCACTTACACACAGTTGGAGTTGTTTACTTCAAAGACACTTCTCTCAAACTTCCTTTCTTAACTGCTCTCAAATCCTTTGAAGCGTAGCCTTTATTAACCATTATCTTTCCACACTATAGTTAATGGATTCCTCTAGTTATGTTTATTTACCTAACCATCATAGTTATGCCTTAATCATTCCTGGCTCATGTTATTACTGTCACTTATTTCCTTGCACAACCACTTTTTGTATATGACACTTAAGACACCAAAAACAAACAACAAGCTATGCTTTTTTTCTCATGAGACTTCAACGTTTCCTATTTATATTGGAAAGTCTATTGTGCCAAGATACAAAAAAGTCTGATTATGAGTCCTTAACTCCCTCGATGTTCAATATACAACTGTCCAGTATGTCCAGCACTTACCACCTCTGAAGGATATCTGCTTCTGTCCCTACCTTCTCCCTCTGCAGCCAAAACCCTAATCCACCCTTGAGGCAAGACTTCTCCAACACCCCACTTGCAACCTACAAATACCACCCTCCACAAACTACAAGTCATCAAAATCACTGACTGTGATCAGGAAAAGTGACTTCACTCAGACGTTTGTGAACCTTTGAAATTCTATATCAGAAACTCAGTCATTAAATATATTCAAGACTGGGATTGATAAACCTTTAACACTAAGGGGATCAAGGGATATAGGGATGTGGAGAAGTTGAGCTGAAGTAAAAGATCAGCCATGATCTCATTGATAGGTGGAGCAGTCTCTAGAAGCTGTGTGCCCTACACCTGCTCTTATTTCTTATGTTCTCACCTGACTTTAAGCCTAAAACCACATCGCTCCCAAACCCATAATGGTCTCTAAGCTTTAGAGTCACAGACAAACAACTTTTCCTTGCCTTCAAATCCATCAGTAGCTTTGCCATTCCAAACTCGTTGTGACACTCTTATTGGTTTTGCTCCAGCAGTGACACAGGCTACCTAATTTCCATCATCTGTTACTGTCCCTTACCCCCTCCCCCAACATGCCATTCTGGAATTAGTGTATCAAACCTGCTGAATCTGCACCTCCAGAAACTCTTCCTGTTTCCCCAGCTCCCAGTGAGCCTTGAGAAACTCCATTCCCCCTTAACCTAGAACATGTCTGCGTTTAACAAACAAAGTAATCCCCAACTATAACCTATTGGAGGAAAGTATCCTAGGCTCAGTCACTGAAGAGTGTCCCCCCAACCCCACACCCCCCTCACCAATGTTGCCCATTGCTAGTTTCATGTTCCATCATATCCCTTACACAAGCTAACCTGGTGTCAGCACGATTCATCTCCAAAGTCCATTTTGAAATCTTGTTCCTATTCCTTCAGTTTCTCTCCTGCATTTGAGCATTCTCCTCATCAAACACCCTTAACTCCTTCTCCGCAAATTTTGGCCCTGTTCTCTCTCCTCATTCTCTGCACTGAGCAACTCTTTATCCTTGATTTCAAACTACACCTCAACTCCTCCTTCCAGTTCAGTCATCTCTGTCATCTTACTTTTCTGCATCAGTCTCATTTTGGCCTCTGGGGTCTTCATCACTACCAGGACTTGCGGATTACATTATTGTCTCTTTTTATGAATCTTACTACATCCCCACTGCAGCAATATGGAGAAAGAACTGGGTAATGGGGCTAATTGAATAACTCTTTCAAAGAGCCATCACAAACATGACGAGATAAATGACTTCCTTTTGTGCTGTAAGATTCTAATTCTCTCTATTTCACCTTTGATGTTCAGAAAAACTACACCCCAATTATTTCTCAATTGTCTTTTCACACATCAGCCTCCCGCACCTCTTACCAACCACATATGATGATATTGATGCATCTATTGGTCTCTACAACCATCCTACATCTTCTTGTCCCATCCTCATGTCATTTTGAATGGTCTCCCACCCAATCCCTTCGTCAAGTACAACAGTCATCACATATACATGCTGTAAAACCATAGTGCACTCAGTGTACAGGATGCCAGATCGTCATATGTGACCCAATATTTCCCAATCACATTAAACACTGCCATCACTCCTGATCCAGGGCCAAGACCTAACAATCCTCTAAGATTGGAAAGCAGGAATTTCATACTGGTCTATTAACTACTTTTTTCAAGTGACGGGCCATCAGAGCCTGCATCTTTCTGTGCAGTTGCTGCCAACTGCTAACAGCCAGTTAAATACATTTGGCAGGAGTCCAACTACAAGTAGATTTCTTGCTTTTCCCAGTGTTTTGTCATTCTGGAAACTTCCTGCTTTAAACTCTTTTTTACAGGGGTTTTCAATGGCACTTGGGATTTGCAAATGATGTCTCTCCATTTGGAGCTTGTTCAACATGGATGAAACATTTTTCCCCTTACTGAGACATTGTTCATCCCAGAATCATATAACATGATCAGAATATGAAAACTGCTAATATTTAAAATCTATAACTAGGATCCAATAGACTTTTCTTTGTCTATGTTTAAGTTGAATGTATAATGATATGAGACTGTGCTTCTCAAAGACCAATTTCATTCTCAGCATCTGCTGTCAAGTCCAGCTCCTACTCATGAACATGATGGGTAACCATGGCAACACCTGTCTCCATGTGGCATCACAATTTGGCCAGATGCCAATCAGGTCACAAAGCAGTCAGACCCCTCCCACTCAAGGTATTTGAGGCTGAATATTTTTTTTAAAAACTTTGCTCCTGTGGAATCTTGCTAGTTGTAACTTGGCCCTGCAGTGTTATAGGCCTGTCTCTGACTCACCCACCCAATTACCTGGACAGGCTCCACACCAAGAGCACAAGCATTGAAAAATTACCCATTACAAGCTCTCCTACCCACCCTCCTAATTTAAGATTCTACTAAGCCAGCAAATCTCACCACTCATCATCTAAAAGATTCCCCTGTCTCAGATTCTGCAAATACTCCCTCTCCCTGTTTCAGCATTGTAGTTCCGTTCTTTGGCACTTCTGACATCTCTCCTGTGCCATTTAGCTTTGGTGTCTGGATGGAACACGCAATGAGGTCTGGAGCTGTGTTGTTCTGCCAAAACCTGAACTAAGTCTTGGTGAGCAAACTATTGGTGAGTTAATGTTACTCAATGGCTCTATTTGTGACTCTTCCCTTCAATTTACTGATAATAGGAAGGAAGTTGATAGTTTGGTTATTGTGCAGGTTAGGCTTAGCCTGCATCTTGTGGATAGAACAGCCCGCGGGTATTCTTCTACATTGTTGGGTTGATGCCAGTGCCATGAACAATTCAAGGAGAGGACTGGCTCTGATGCATAAACCTTTGCTATCCCTGGGATACATCCCACTGACTTTCAGGCTCTTCCTTCTTACAGAAGATGATCATCCACAATGCCAGAAAGGAGGCTGGTGGTGGAGGAAGGCAAACCTGTCTGCTACCCATTTGAAATGAGGCTGATGATCATTACGGTGAAGGCAGAATCTTGGCTTTGGTAACTGGCAATGATGGAGGAAACATCACACGTGGTTTCTTCATGCCTTACCCTCTTTTTTTTTTACTTCCATCTCATCCTGCACATTCTGCATGACAAGGTGCAGATGCCACTCCTATCTCTGCTGTCACTTTCCACTAAAAGTAAGTATTTTCCCTTGCTTCTATTTGGAAATGTGTGCTGAAAATATATACATCCCTCTGCCCCTCTGACGGAACTCACTTGATCTCATTCCCTCAATCACCAACACACTTGATCTCACTCCTTCAGTCACCATCTCCATGAGAATTTTAGACAGTGAGCTAGATTTTCATCTTAATGTCATATGGATTGAACCGGATTGGGTGAACACAAGTACTTACTATGGTGAGGACTTCAGGAGGAGGCCCTTTGGTTGAATTAATTTGCAAACACTTCAACTTTGTCTTTTGCACTCATATGTTGGGCTCCATCATGATCTAGGATGGAGGCATTCATAGATCATTTTCTCCCTATTATCCGCCAGCATTTCCATCTGGGTATGGTAGGCTACAGGTCTGTACACTGTGGAATTGTTTTGCACTGCCTTTGGCCCTTGGGCATAGGAATTCAATTGTGCTCAAAAATGAGTGGACAGCGTTTGGGGGAATGTATTGCATGCGCCTGTGAGTGTTGCTTCAGATGTGCAGCCAGGGCTACCTGCACTATTCATTGGCACAGCTGCAGACAGTCAGAACTGCTTAAAGGGAAAGTTACAACACTGGCTGTAGAAGGAAGGAAGCATTTCTTAACATGGAAACAATTGCAATTACTGAGAGAGCACCGAATTTCATTGATGCTGTTTGAAGACATTTGACAGGAGGAGAAAATCCTCTTCCCCCACCAGGCAGCACCTCCATTACCAATGGGAAGAGGCCATGAAGAAGGTCAATGCTGAGAGCTTAGCCCCAAGACATGGCTGCAACACCACAAAAGGTTCAGTGACCTCACCAGAGTTGTCACGGTTAAGAACCCTGCTTTCTGTTCGCAAATCCATTGCATCCAGCCTCAATTTAGTCCCCTCCCCCACTCCTCATCTCACCCAATGCACTTTATTACACCTCTATGTCACACTCACAGACTCACGACTGTTCCAACCCTCACATTCTGCACACTGCATGCCAGCTATTCCACTGTGATAGACACATTCTCTAAACATCCCACAGACTTTTAGGCTCTTCTTTCTTACAGAAGAAGATCATCCACAATGCCGGAAAGGAGAATGATGGTGGAGGAAGGCAAGTCTGTCTGCTACCCAATTCGAAAAGAGGCTGCTGATCATTACGGTAAAGGCAGAATCTTGGCCTTGGTAACTGGCAATGCTGGAGGAGACATCACACATGGTTTCTTCATGCCTTACCCTCTTTTTCTTACTCCTATCTCATCTAGCACATTCTGCATGACAAGGTGCAGAAGCTACTTCTCTCTCTGCTGCCCTTTTCCATTAAAAGCAAAGCCTTTATCCTTGCTTCCATTTGGAAATGTGTGCTAAAACTGTATATGTCCCTCTGACCAAACTCACTTGGTCTAGTGCCAGTGCAGGAGAATAGGATGCCACAGGTGCCATTTAACCAGAGGGTAAGATCATATCGGGCTGGAATTTGCTGAAGAAGGACAGCTCATGGAGTGCCTTATTAGTTAGACTTTTCCTTCAGCCTTCACTTCAAAAATTGTTTGCTCTGCTCGAAGCACAAACTGATAACAGAGCAATGAGGCGTCTGGGATTTGGGGAACAATGGTATCATTTCCTTAACTAATGAGATTTAGAGAATGAGAAATAAACAGAGAAAGGTCTGGGATGGGAGCTGAATGTGTGAATGTAATGCCAAACCAGGCACAAAAATGGAAAAAAGAATAGGAAAAATCAAATTAAGAGAGTGAGAAAAAGATGCAAAAAGGAAAAGTAAAAGTTGTTTTAAAACCTATCATTTGACATCTTTAAAATCTCTAACAATTCGCTACTTGAACGAGTGAAACTCTACATTTTTAAGCTTTTTGAACCAGAGATTGATTGGCATCTGCCAAGAGTAGTCACATCGTTCAAAGGGTACTTACACTATTAATTACTAGATTAGCATTTTGGGACAAGCTTAATGGACAATTAAGGTGTAAAAGCAGCAACGATATGAAATTCTTGAGGTGGTCAAGGTCACAGTGTCATTTTTATGTGGCTAATGATGGAGTGGCATAAATGAGTGATGATTTGCAATTTGTGGGGTATCTCTTCATTGCCTCAAGTTGTTGGCTGATTTGCACAGTCGTAACGGTGTTGTTAAGTTGTTATCTTTTCAGCAAATTTTGGTCCATAGTTTCGCTGAGAAGGGAAAAGCTGTAGGGAAATTTCTACTATTCTGAGAACTTTCCCTATGACAGGCAACACAGAGAAGCATTAATGACCACATAGCAAATTTAGACCAACTCTTTGTCTGCTGACGATGGTGTGGAGGTAGGACATAAGGGCAGGAGATAAGAATGAAAGAAAACTAAAAAGAAAGGGCTTGCATTTATACAGTGCTTTCCCAACCTCAGGCTGCATCACAACTGATTGGATTACATGTGAAACGTAATCACTGTTGTAATATTAGAAAACATGGCAGCCAATTTGTGTACAACTAGGTCCCACAATCAACAATGAGGTAAATGGCAGATCATCTGTTTTATTGATGCTGATTGAAGGGTAAATATTGGCAAAGATTATGGGAGAACTCTCTTCTTTAAATAGTTCCATTGAATATTTTATGTCCATCTGAAATGGCATTTGAATGTCTCAAAACAAAAACAAAATTACCTGGAAAAACTCAGCAGGTCTGGCAGCATCGGCAGAGAAGAAAAGAGTTGACGTTTCGAGTCCTCATGACCCTTCAACAGAACTGAATGTCTCGCCTGAAAGACTTCATGTTAAAAATAAAGTCTGTCTTTTGAAGAATAATTAATAGTTTTATTGCTGGCTCCTGCTTTTTTAATCTTGAAGTGAATATTATTGTAATGTAAATGTTTACCTAACTGATCTTGTTACCTACATATTATATGGATTATAATGTTATATTTACATGACAGCAAACCAAAGGCTAAGGAGCTACTTCTTAGCTTGCAGTGAAAGGGTGTGTCAGTTGAACACATTAACACTAATGTAATGATGAAAAATTGATAATATTAATCAATGTGCTGTTTGCTAAATCAGTCATAGCATTTTCTACTTGATATAAATGTCAATTATTCTAATCTTTTGGGATAAAAAGGTGTTATTATTAAAAGTGTTGCAGACTCATTTGTACTGAACTGTGCAATACAGTCTGCAGCCACTGTGAATCTCAATAATTGAAACAATTTCCCTAAAAAATGATCAGACCCTATTTTTGTTCATTTCTTTGTTATCGTTGCATGGATCTATGCATTTGGTGCAAAATTTTTCTTTCGACCTCTCCATCAGCGTAGGTTAATGCAGGCGGATACAAAGGCACTTAGAAGTAATTAAACTAACGTTCGGGGGACAAATTGCCTAGAAAACAACCTGGAACCATTATCCATTATTAATTTCAACCTAAAGCACTCACTGCGTTGAGGTATATCTCAATATAGGTTTAGTCCTGTTGGTTATTATGAAGGTCAGAAAAATCAGCCACACATGTGGTAAAATCTACACAAGGACATTACTTAGTTCAGAATTTGGTTCCTTTGCATCATTACCGTTCTGATTGGATAAATTTAACTTGACCAAAAGTCACCTCAGCTGTAACAACAGAAAATGCTGTTATTAATTTGGTAAAACTGGTCCTATTTTATTATTCAAAAGGCCATGTTCAGCTGCATTCTACAAAATCCACCCTTAATGTTTTTGCCAGTTAATATAGTTAATGCACTGTCATTAATCATGTTAATTATTAATTATTTACACTTGGTCTTAATAGTTTTGAACATTTAATTGATGCAGGTATTGGACATTATCTGTAATACTGATATTGTTCTAGTGGTAAGCACTGAGAATCATAACCCTCAGCTCCATCGTGGAAAACAATGAGATAAGATAAATATCTCCTCAAGTGAGGATGAGATCCAAGCAGCAAAACCAGAATTCAGTCCACCCTGCGGGTAGAGATGATTATCATTCCTCAATGAAGTGAGAGTGACTGCCATGGATGCGGAAGCATCATTTGTCAGAGTGTGGCATCAAGGGTCAAAACTGAAGTCCACGGGAATCAGGGGGATAACTCTACACTGGCTGAAGTCATATCTAGTACAAAAGAAAGGTGGTTTTGATTGTTGGAGGTCAATCATCTCAGCCCCAGTACATTACTGCAGGAGTTCCTCAAAGTAGTGTCCTAGGCCTAACCACCAATAGCTGCTTTGTCAATGACATACCTTCCATCATATTGTCTGTATTTGAGATGTTCAGTGATGATTGCAGCGTTCAAAATGATTTACAACTTTGCAGGTACTGAAACAGTCTGTGCTCACTTGCAGCAAGACCTGGACCACCATCAGGCTAGGACTGGCTGATAATTGGCAAGTAACGCTCGCATCAGAGAAATTATGGATAACGACCATCTCCAACATGTGAGAATCTAAACATCCCCATTTGACATTCAAAGGCACAACCATTGCTAAATCCCCCAGCATTAATATCCTGGGGATTATCATTAATCGGAAACTTAACTGGACCAGCCATATAAATAATGTGGCTACAAAAGCAGGTCAGATGATTGGAATTCTGAAGTGACAAACTCATCATCCACAAGGCACAAGTCAGGAGGGAGTTAGAATACTGCTGAGAACAGGGCAGCACTCCACAGGATCTTTGTGATGCCATCACGTTATACAAAAACAAAGGAGAAAAGTCAGGCTGCTCCAACTACTGTGAGATAACCTCCTTTCTATTGCTGGGATGATCCTGGCTAGAATACTTCTGAAGAGCCTTGTACCTACCATTGCTGAAGAAAACCTCCCAGAGAGCCAGTGCGGCTTCAAAGCAAACAGAGGAACCACAGACATGATACTTGCATTCAGACAAATACAAGAAAACTGCTGTGAGCAAAACAAAGACCTGTATGTCACTTCTGTAAACCTCACCAAGGCACTTGACGCTGTGAGCAGGAATGGAATTTGGAAAATCAATATGGACAAGCCAAGCACAATGACGACCTCTCAAACCCCTTCCGAATCTCCAATGGCATAAAGTAGGGATGTGTGCTGGCACTGACCTTATTCACCATCTTCCTCAGTGCGATGCTGCAGCAGGCAATGGAAGAGATTGAAGAGCAAGGTTACATACGCTTCCGGACTGTTGGAGGTCTTTCCAACCAAAGGCACCTTCAGGCTCACACAAAGACTTAAGGAAAGCTCATCCGTGAATGATGACTTTTTCATTGATGACTGTACTCTCCTGGCCCACAGTCAGTCAGACGTGCAATGTACAACATGTTTTCCTAAGGCGGCACAACTGTTTGGACTAAAAATCAGTTTAAAGAAAACTAAAGTCCTGCATCAGCCTGGACCCTGAGAAAAATATTGAGCACCAAACCTTGAAATCAAGGGAACTGAGCTGAATGCTGCCAAACAATTTACGTATTTGGGGAGTGTCATCTCGTTTGATACCACCATAGGCACTAGGCTTTCAAAAGCAAACAGCACATTCAACAGACTATAAAATCAACTATGGAGCAACCACAGCCTCAGAGCACAGACCAAACTGAAACTGCACAAAGCCATAGTTCTCACCACTCTCCTGTATGACGCTGAGTCATTGGTCCTGTACCACCAACATGTACACCTTCTAAAGTGCTTCCATCAGCGCTGCGTCCACAACATCTTCAGGATCTGCTGGCAGGAGTGACTTACAAACATTGAAACAGCCAACATCACCTGCATCAAGGCCACCCTCCTGACAAGCCAACTGCATTGGGTGGGCCACGTTGCCCAGATGGACGACAGTCGCCTGCCCTAGATTGTGTTGTATGGAGAGCTGATCACTGGCAAATGGAACAGAGGGGCCCCTCGCAAATGTTTCATGGACTCCCTGAAGAATTCATGGTCTGTGGGCCACATCAACCTCCGTCATTGGGAACTGCAGGCCAGAGATTGTGGTGCCTGGAAATGCTGCATTGGGCCTGCTACAGATACCTTTGACACTGAGCAAAGAGCCAGCATGAAAGAGAAAATAAGGAGAAGGTTAGATCCAATTGTCTCCCCAGCAGTGACCACACCTGCACCTGCACCCACTGTGGGAGAAACTGCTGGTCATAGATAGGCCTGACCAGCCACCAACAGGCCTGCAACTGATCAAAAATCTTCGTCCACAAAGAAATCCTCAAGAAACTATAAAGGACATTTAGTTCTAGATATGATTCTTCAAATAGACAATACTTTTAAGAAATTATTCTTAAGTTGTGGGTGTTGGTGGCACAGCCTGCATTTATTTCTCATTCCTATTTGCTTGAGAAAGCTGTATCAGGCCTGATTGAGTGAGTCAACCATGTTGATGTTGGACTGGACTCATATATTGACCAGGCCAGGACAGCAATAACAATTTGCATTTATACAAGAACAGCCACTTGTATTTATATAGCGCCTTTAATGCATTAAAACACATCAAGGATGGCAGGTTTCTTTCTTTAAAGGATATCAGTGAACCAGTAAGGTCTTCATGGCAAAGCAACAGTGTTGTGTCACTTCTGGTGACCTGCTGACAGAGTCTACCACTTCCCTGCCTCTGAATTGTCTCTTTATCTGATGTTGGATTCAATCACTTTGTATATTGTCAAATTTAACTTTCAGCTCAATCTCTCTAGCTTGCTTTGCCTAATGCTCCCCACCAACACCACCCCCCCCCAACTTTGTTTGATGATACCAAAATCCGTAATGCAAGATTATCAACCTGAAGTTTTAATTCTGTTTCTCTCTCCACATACGCAGCCTGACTTGCTGAGCATTTCCAGCATTTTCTGTTTTCATTTTAGATTTCCAGCATCCACAGTATTTTGCTTTTCTATTCCTGTTAGAGAGACTCTGTTGGCAGTTTTGAGTTAACTGCTGTCTTTTCATATTTCCTGTTTTCAATAGCATTGACTGGTTTTTATATGATTGCCCCTTTGTTCAGCCTCAATACCAGACTATCAGTCTGCATGCAAGTCATTATCTATTGTGACCGTGGTTTACTTCTTAATCATCCTTATGCAGCAGAAGTGTGCACCTTGGATTGACCTTGCTTAACCTGCAAAAGCATCAATCATTGCAATGGTGTTCAAAAGTTTTCAAATCTCCCATCAGTAATATATTAGTAATTATAAATAAATTAACATATGAATCAAGTAAATTTCAAGGATTAATTATTTTTTCAGCTTTTTCCATTCCAAATAAGTACATTGACAAAAGATTGGTCCTACACTGTGCATCAGCTGGTAATGTTGTATGTTGCCCTCTGTGAGCAATTACTAAATCACATTCCTGTCCACAGGCTGTTTACTGTCTAAAATATTCCTGGGCTGTGCACAGTTTAGCAATGCACCTTATGGAAATATAGGGTTTCACATTGATACAAATATTAATAAACATGTAATCATTTTAATGGAAAACAAAAGAAAGAACTTGCCCTTCAGGGTTTCATTCAGGGTTTTCCAGAGTACTTTGCAGCTAGTCACTTTTGCAGTGTGCTATTGTCTTGCATACAAATGAAGCATCAAAGTAGACAAGGGTAATGTGGTAGATGTCATGTACTTGGATTTTCAATAGTAAGGTGGTTCGTGACAAACATTAGGACATGTGGAGTCAGAGCGAATAGCTGAGTGGATTTCAATTTGCCTAAAAAAATAGAAAAAAGAGAGCAGAGATCAAGGGCAGGAGGGAAAGGTAGAAAACAGTGCTTGAAAAAGATCAGTGCTAGAAACACTGTTGTTCATAATGTACATTAACAATTTGAACTGAGGAACATGCAACTCAATTTCAAAATTTGTAAATGATAAAGCTAACCCTGAGGAAGAAAGCAACATAATATGAAAAGGCACAAGAAATCTTGCAGATTGGAAAATTAAGTGGTGAATGAACTTTAACATGGATGAATTTGAAGTGACGCACTTTGAAAAGTAAAGTGGAAACATATACCTTAGAAGTATCTGAATGAGGTAGAAGAGCAAAGAAATCTAAGGGTACTCATGAACAAATCAGTAAAGGCAGCATCACAGGTTAATAAAGCAATTGAAAATGCTAACAAATCATAGGGCTTTATTTCTAGGGTTGTCAAACTCAAAAGTAGTGAAGCTCTACTAAATTTGTATAGCATCCTGGCCAGTACATATCCAGAGTACTGTGCACGGTGCTAGTCGCCAAACCACTAAACAGCAACAGCATCACATTTTCTCCAGTTTGCAAAAGATCACCTTCATGCCTCGAGGTCTTTGGCAGTGATTTAATTTTTTTGTCTATTCTGTATGCTGCCATATGTAGATGATAAATGCTTAACTGCAGCTAATTTATGAATTGATTTTCAACGGATGATCATACATCTTTTCTGAGAAGAGGTGTGACAGAATGGTTTGTTTTACTGAGTACTTTACAGTGGTTTTACTTTCATCCTTTTGAATGATCGAACCATAGAATTTTGCAGCAGAAAATGAGGCACTTTGGCCCATTGTTGGATCCAGTGCCCCTTGGTTTATTGGGGCAAAAGGATCTGGATTGCACGCTTGTTTCGGGGTGATCGAGTTGGTACAGAGACCAGAGACAGAGAACATCAGGAGATCATTGTTAGAATAAACACAGGCTGTTTACTTACAAACTAAACTCAGCAGCTACACCTGCGTGCTCACAACATAAAACTCTGTCTTCACTCATCAGTGACTAACTCAAGATTCTGCCCACATAGAGGTATCCCGTGCTACTCTGCTATTGGATATTAAGATCATGCGACCTTACATTACAATACTTGTCTTAAAGGTATCCGATGACTACATCCCACCCCCCCTTTACTAAAATACATTTTACAATTTTTCAGTATATCAAGTTATTTACAGGAATCAATTATTTACAAAGTCGGTCTCTCTAGATGTCTCCTTATGCTTGTAGAACATCTCCGCTCTACAGTTTCTGAAGTTTGCTTTGGACTCTCCCTTACTGAAGTCGTCTGAGCATCTGGTTCTACAGCAGGGACCTGTAAATTTGTTTCTTCGACTCTTTCAAGTACAGTTTGACCTTCAAATGCATTTGCACTTGGTTGAGTTCTTTCAACAGGAAATGCCGGTTCAGTCTCGAACAGTGGTGGAATCGCTTCTGGATATTTGGTTTCTCCACTTCGTATGTGATCCACATTACTATTCTATCTCGGACTTTCATGTGGTAGGAAAGAGGTCCCATTACGGCACTTATTTCACCGAGCAACCATGTTGGTACTTCTCTAAAATTTTTCACAAATACCTTCTCTCCTACATTAAATGCTCTGTCCCGCCTGTGACAATCATGTCCCATTTTCTGACTTCTTTCTACCTTCCCCACCAAGTTTGGCATGATTAGACTTAGTCTCGACTGGAGATGGCGCATCATCAACAATTCTGCAGGTGTGACACTTGTTGTCGAATGAGGGGCGGTTCTATAATGGAAAATAAATCATGCGAATTTAATCGCAGTTGAATTTCCAGGTAATTTCATCATACCAGATTTGAACGCCTGAACTGCTGTCTCGGTGAGTCCATTTGAAGAAGGGTGGTATGGAGATATTTTCTCATCAACAATACCATTGAGATTTATAAAATCGGTTAAATGCAGCACTTGTGAATACTGTTCCATTATCTGATACCAGTGCTTCAGGTAATCCATTTATAGTGAAGCTTTGCCATAGCTTGTCTATTGTTGCTGAAGATATGGGTGACGTCTTTTTGTACCATCCATCCATTTTGAATGAGTCTATGATAAAGAGAAACAATGTTCCCATAAAAAGGTCCCACAAAGTCAATGTGTACTCGTACCCCTGGCCTTCCTGGCCACTCCCGGGGTGTAAAGGAGCTGTTGCAAGTAATTTTTGCACTTGTTGGCACTGCATACAAATTCTCACTAAGTTTTCTATTTCTCCATCTATTCCCAGCCACTCCATATAGCTGCGTGCTATTGCCTTCATTTTGGAAATTCTGGGATGTGCACTGTGAATTTCAGATAAAATGGCTTTTGTCCTTTTGAAGGAACAATTACTCGAGCTCCCCACAATAAAATAGCTCCTTAGCTGGTTATTACATATCTTCTCTGAAAATACGGTTTCATTTAATCAGACTCTTTTGTTTGTGACTAACCATAAGAACTTTATTTCTAACTTTGGATAAGACTGGGTCTCGGTTTGTCCAATCTTTAATTTGTTTTGCACATGTCGGTGATCAGTTCAGGAAATTCAACAACACGTCTTCCTGAAGAATTGGAACATCCTCATCTTTTACTTGTAAGGGTAAATGACAGACTGCGTTTGCATTTGCAATTTGACTTCCAAGCCTGTGAATAAAAGTATACTCGTACACTGCCAAAATCAATGCCCATCTTTGTACTCTTGCTGAGGCGATAAAGGATATAGCCTTGTCTTCACTGAATAGTCCTAATAATGGCTTGTGGTTGGTTAAAGTAAGAAAATGTACATATTGATTAAACTTTCTAACACCAAAAATGATTGCCAGATCTTCTTTTTCAATTTGAGAATAGTTTTTCTCCGCAGTATGAAGTGTTCTTGACACATATCCTGTTGGTCTTTCTGATCCATCATCCATTCAGTGGGAAAGCACTGCTCCCAGTACATATGGTGATGCATCCCCCGTTAATATCAACTCTTTCCTTGGATCAAAATATGCCAGCAGTGTAGAAGACAGTAGCAACTTTTTCATTTTTGTGAAAGCTTCTTCTTGTGGTGTTTGCCATGGCCATCTCTGGATATTCTTAAGCAAATAATATAGTGGTGCAAATTCTGTGGGCAAATTAGGAAAAAAAACATCCATTGTAATTGATCTTCCCCAAGAATGCTTTCAGTTCAGATGTATTCCTTGGGGCTTCTTTAAAGGCTTTCACTTTTTCTTTAACTGGCTGTAGGCCTTTTGAATCTATCTCATGACCTAGGTAAGTTACCTCTTTTGCCCGGAATGTGCACTTTTTCTTTCTCAATTTCACTCCAACCTATGAAAAATATTTCAGAACTACTTCCAAGTTCATCAGATGTCCCTTTTCAGTGAGTCCAGTCACGAGAATGTCATCGAAATAAACTACGACATGGGGCAATCCCTGTAGTAAACCTTCCATGGTTCTTTGGAATATGGCGCAAGCAGAAGGTACATCAAATGGTAAACGGGTGTATTGGCACAATCCCTTATGTGTATTTATGGTGACAAACTTCCAGGATGCCTTCTCTAATTCCAATTGCTAGCCAGCGTGACTCATATCTAACTTTGTGTAGGCCTTTCCACCTGCCAGTTTCACATATAAATCTTCTTTTTTAGGTATGGGGTGTCTGTTAGGGGGAAATAAAGGGATACAGTATAGGGATACAGTAAGAACTTATTGAAGGGAATCAATACTTTAAAATAGGCAAAACCTGTCTGCGTAAGCAGTTAACAGTTAAAGGCCAGGCTGGACAGAGAGAAATCTAAACCTTACACATTCTCAGGGCTTAAGGGTATTAGCAAGGCCATATTGGATGAAGAAGAATGTAAATATGATAGACTGGGTGTTTTGGGGGTCAGACTGGAGCCTTAGGCTGGAAAACAACTAAGATTGAGCCTATTTACAGCAGTTAGGGAAAGAACAGATGGTCCTAGTTTAGGTAAGAGGGAGGGTCTCTGCCTGGGTGAGAAACAAATAGGGACATACAATGCATGTACTTGTCACCAGACTTGTCATTTTAATCTAAACCTATATGTTGACAAGATCAAAATCTGGAAACTGTTCTTGTACGTGACCAATAATGTATAAATATGATGAACACTTGCAGTTTAGCAGAGTACTGTCTCAAGCTGTATTGAGATGGTGCCCTCCTTGCAATTGCTCAAATAAACAATTGAAACCTGCACCTGAGTCTCCTGTGGTCCGTTTGTCAAAGTGACCACAAGTGTCTATCCAATTTTGCCACTTTATTGACAGTTAATTTATAGCCCCCACATATTCAAATGCTTTTGTCAGGTTTGAGAGCAGTTGCAATTGGAGCTGCACACTCTGAAAATTGTACTGGTTTTCTCATCTGTCCATTTCAGCATCTACCTTATCTTGCATTGCATAAGTTACTGGTCTTGCCTTCATGAATATTGGTGTTGCCTCTAGATTTACATGATTTTTTGCCTGAAGTCCTTCAATTTTTCCGTATTCTTACTTGAAAACTGAGGCATATTTTTGTAATAGCTGTGATAATCCATTAGTTCTCAGTTGGAAGATTTCAGTCCTTTCCAATTTAATTTCTTTCAGCCAGTTTTGTCTGAGGAGACTAGGTCCCTCGCCTGCTACTACCATCAAGAGTAATCTCACTGTTTGACCTCCATAGTTTACTGTGACTTTACATATGCCCTTGATCTGTAAGTCTTCTCCTGTATAAGTTTTTAATTCTTCATCAGTTTCTTCTAAATTCAGCTTACTTTCTCCATGACTCAGGTATTTTGAACATATGCTCACCAATCACCATAGCGGCTGCTCCGGTATCCATTTCTATTTTGAGAAACCTCTCACTCTCATCGTTACATAGGTTCCATCCTTCCTACCTTTAAATTATACAGCGAATAGATATCAGCATCTATTACTTCAAACGTTTCAACACTGTTTATCTCATTGAGTTTCTGCTTTTGTCTGAAAGTCTGCCTGACTCTATCTTTACAAAGCCTAATGAGGTGTCCATTTCGATGGCAGAAGAAACATTCAATCTTTTTAAACTATGTTTCATTACTTCTTCCACTATAATACCATGTTTATGCTGCTAAGTTTTCCCTTATTATTTGGCTGCTAGCGGTGGTTGCTTCCCGCTTTGGCACAGAGCCCTGGATTTTCGCAATCTTTTTGGTTGAAGCTCCCCATCCAACATGGAGGACGGCGCCATTTTGCAATTCTCAAATGGCTTCTGAGTCTCGCACTACACCTTACATTGCAAGAGCAATTTCCATTGCCTTCTGAAAATCTAGATTTGATTCAGCCAACAATCTCTCCTGAATCGCGTTTTCATTTATACCGCATATCAAACGATTTCGAAGCATATCATTAACAGATGTACCAAACTTACAATATTCAGTTAATTACTTCAGACTTGCCACGTAACAAGTGACTAATTCTTGAGTTAAATTTAAACCATAGCATCATCACCGGCAGCTTGCACTAGTAATGATTCTTTACGAGGTTCACTAAATCATCAAAACTTTGAGTCTGGGGCACTGGGCGCCAACAGATTCTGAATTAAGCCGTATGTCTTACTCCCACACGTGGACAGAAGTATCGCGCGCTTCTTCCCCACCCCACCCCTACAATGTTGTTTGCCTGGAAGAAGAACGCGAGGCATTCAACATAGTGAGATCAGTCGTCCGAGGTTGCATCAAAGGTCCCCACTCTTCCAAATTGTGGCATACTCTGAGGGGATAACTTCGACACTCAGGAAGAAATTTTTATTTACTGACAACTATCATGTGAGGTACGGCCTGATTTCAGTTCTTCTGGATTCCTTTTTTTTTTGCTTTTTACCTCATATTTCCTGTGATTTTTCATTCTTTTACTCTCATCGCCAGTTTGTTGGATCCAGTGCCCTTGGTTTGTTGGGGCTAAAGGATCCAGGCTGCAAGTTTGTTTCGGGGTGACCGAGTGGTACAGAGACAGAGAACATCCGGAGATCATTGTTAGAATAAACACAGACTGTTTATTTACAAACTAAACTCTGTAGCTACACTTGTGTGCTCATAACATAAAACTCTGTCTTCATTCATCAGTGACTAACTCAAGACTCTCTCACATAGAGGTAGCCCGTGCTACTCTGCCATTAGATATTAAGATCATATGACCTTACATTACAATACTTGTCTTAAATGTATATTACATATCAGGTTACTACACCCATCTTGCCCATGTGGCCCACAAAAGGCTAATCAGCTTAATCCCACTTTCCAGATCTTGGTCTGCAGCCTTGTGGATTATAGTACTTCAAGTGCATATCCAAGTATATTTTTAAAATGCAGTGAGCGTTTCTGCCTCTTCCAGATAAGATCAAAGATCTGCAATCCTGTCACATCCAATCATGACTAGTGGTGAACAAGTAAGCAATTAAATGAAGGAGGAGGCTCTGCAAATTCATCAGTAATGGGAGAGCCTGACATGTTAGTGCAAAAGAAAGAGAGGAAGGGTGAAGTCTAAAAGGAAATTAGGAAATCAAAAAGAGGGCATAAAAGAATATTGGCAATCAAAATCAAGGAGAGCCCAAAGGTGGTTTATCAATACATTAAGAGTAAGAGGACAACTAAGGAAAGAGTAGGGTCCATAAAAGGCCAAAAAAGTAACCAGTGTGTGGAGGCGGAGGATGTGGGTATGGTCCTTAATGAATACTTTGCATCTGTCTTCACAAAAGAGGGGTACAATACAGATATTGTAGTTAAGGAGGAGGAATGTGAAGTATTGATGTGTTAAACAAAGTCAGAGGAAGTATTAAGGGAATTAACATCCTTATGAGACGCCAGTCTTCAGCTACTCCATGTGATATCAAGAAACTGAAGGCATTGGACACAGAAAGGTTATAACGACACCCTGGCTGTAGTACTTAAGAGTGGTGTTTCAGATTTATCTTTGCCCTAATCCAAGCTGTTCCTGTACAAAACTGGCATCTACTTAACAACGTGCGAGCAGTTGTTTCACAAAAGAAAATACATTGTCTCATTAACAAGTCCATTCACACTAATAGGTGGCATCAACTATTCATATTTCACCAAAGAAGGCTAAGATGGCAGATACCACATTGTGTTGTAAATTTATCATATCATGGTTCAAAGACACTGATTGATGTGAATGCATTGGAAAGAATGCAGAAGAGGTTTACAAAAATGGTTTCAGGGATGAGAAAGTTCAGTTATTAAGATAGATTGGAGAAGTTGGGACTGTTCTCCTTGGAGAGGACAAGGCTAAGAGGGGATTTGATAGAGGTATTCAAAATCATGAGGGGGCTAGAAAGGGTAGATAGGGAGAAACTGTTCCCATTCATAAAATGATTGAGAGTGAGAAGGCACAGATTTAAAGTGATTTGCAAAAGAAGCAAATGCAATGTGAGAAAAACTTTTTCACACAGTGAGTGGTTCGAGTCTGGAATGCACTTCCTGGAAGTGTAGTGGAGGCAGGTTCAATCAAGGCATTAAAGAGGGCATTAGATGATTATTTAAAATAAAACATATTTACAGTTATGAGAACATGCATTTACACTAGCTTTTTTCCATGCTGCTTTCTCCGAAACTTTCCAATCACATGAATATATATCACTTCCTTCTATGACATCACAGACTATTACAGTTAACCCTTTATGAAACTTAGGCCAGAATTTTCCATCCCCATTGGCGCTGGGTGTCATGGTGGACATGAGCAGACAATATGGCGAGAAGGCCAAAAATTAGTTTCATATTGTTGTGAAACCAGTTTGTGATCGTCTGCTCCGCAGGTCAATGTGGCCGCCTTTCCCGCCACCACATGTTAGGAATGTCATTTTAATACATTTGCATCTAATTACAAGCTCTGCTGACTGGAATCACACCTCCACATCAAATTTACCGCCCACGTTGATAGGAAAACAGGCCAGAACACATCTTGACAAGTGTGATGTACAGAAGTTGGGAAGTACCATTAAGGCCTTGCTCACATCACTGTGGGAACCCAACTAACAATCACAAATCATAAAACTTAATCAACCTCAGAGGATGGGTAAACAAATGTTAGAGTGATAAGAGCACAGAGTAGGAGGCATTAGAACAGAGGCATTTCTCAGCCTCCCGGTGAGATAACGAGATATCTGCACCTTTAATAATTCTGCTCATTATGTATGTAACTGGAGATTGTATTAGGCAGTATGGTGAAACGTAATAACTAAAAGATATAAGTATGCTACACAAACCTTGTATTGTCAGAGATCCTTGGAAAAGCAACCAAGATGATCTCTCCAAGCATATAGTTGAATAAAACTTTTGCTTATTAGAAAACCTACAGACTTGAGTGGTCTCGTCTTTATACAACAACAAATTGGCGTAGCCAGCAGGATATTTGCAATAATGGACACTGGATCGATTTGACAACAGAGGATAGGTGAGTATATATATTTTTTTAATTCATTCATGGGATGTGGGTGAGATGTTGCTGGATAGGCCAACATTTATTGCCCACCTCTAATTACCCTTGTTCACAGGACATTTAAGAGTCAGCCACCAATGTTGTGGATCTGGAGTCAAATGTAGGCCAGGCTAGGCAAGGATAGCAGATTTCCTTCCCTAAAGGACACTAGTGAACTAGATGGGTTTTTATGACAATTGGCAATGGTTTCATGGTCATCACCAGATTTTTAATTCCAGATTTTTATTGAATTCAAATTCCACCATCTGCCATGGTGGGATTTGAACCCAAGTCCTCAGACCATTACCCGGGGTCTCCGGATTATCAGCCCAGTGGATTAGCAGTCCAGTGGATTAGCAGTCTGGTGACAATACCACTATGCCATGCTGGTTCATTCATCGCCCGTGGTCGGAGTTTGAAATGGCAGGAAGTAGGTCAGTCTGAGTTTGAGAGTGTAGCAACTAAAGGTAATGTGGCGCCACAAGCACGGTTTGGTTCCTTGGTTGAACAAGAAGATAGGGATTATTACAAAAAAAACAAAAAACTGCGGATGCTGGAAATCCAAAACAAAAACAGAATTACCTGGAAAAACTCAGCAGGTCTGGCAGCATCAGCGGAGAAGAAAAGAGTTGACATTTCGAGTCCTCATGACCCTTCGACAGAACTAAGTAGAAATAGGAAATGGGGTGAAATATAAGCTGGTTTAAGGTGTGTGTGTGTGTATGTGGGGGTGGGGGGGTGGGTGTTGGGTGGGGGGAGGGAAGTGGAGGGGGGGTTGTGGTTGTAGGGACAAGCAAGCAGTGATAGAAGCAGATCATCAAAAGATGTCACAGACAACAGAACAAAAGAACACATAGGTGTTGAAGTTGGTGATATATATCTAAACGAATGTGCTAATTAAGAATGGATGGTAGGGCACTCAAGGTATAGCTCCAATGGGGGTGGGGGGAGCATAAAAGTTTTAAAAATATTTAAAAATAATGGAAATAGGTGGGAAAAAGAAAAATCTATATAATTTATTGGAAAAAAATGAAAGGAAGGGGGAAGAAACAGAAAGGGGATGGGGATGCTTGCTTGTCCCTACAACCACACCCCCCCTCCACTTCTCTCCCCCCACCCACACACACACACACACACACACCTTAAACCAGCTTATATTTCACCCCTTTCCTATTTCTACTTAGTTCTGTCGAAGGGTCATGAGGACTCGAAACGTCAACTCTTTTCTTCTCCGCCGATGCTGCCAGACCTGCTGAGTTTTTCCAGGTAGGGATTATTGTAGTTTCAAGGGTAAACTAAAGGCATGAGAAAACCGGTGTGGTAAAATTGTATCGATCATTTCCTAGTGTCTGGTGTAGTGCAAAAACCAGTGTGGTAAAACGGTATTGACCGTTTCCTAGTGTCCAGTGTAGTGAGAACATAACATCAGCCATGACAGACAAAAATTTAGAATAGGGCCCGGAAAAGTCCCCACTGAAGTTTTGTGAAATAACTTATAAGGTGGAAAAAAATTTAATTGATCTAAGTCACTAAAGCTTTTTTCTTGGAGTGAGTGAGAGAGAGAGAGAGAGAGAGAGGTATCCCTAGGAGGGTTAATAAGCAATGACAGGCAGGGGCAGGGCAAATGTGAGCTTCAGTCGTTCCTTTTGATTGTCCTTGTAGGTGGATCCTTGAAGATCCCTTTATTCCTCCACTACTGCTTGAAGTTTTATTTAGAGTATGAAAGCTTTGAGTTGTTAAGATAAATGTAATAAGAATGGAAATATACATACCTTTATATATTAATGCATTTGTGTGCAATGAAGTGTTTGTGTGTGAGCTTTAATTTGTCTTCTCCCTTAAATTGTCACTTGTGTGTGGAGTTCAACACTTTGAGTTAAGAGCCTCAGATTATGAATTGGATTAAAGGAAAAGCATACTCAAACATTCCACTGTTTTAAATTATAAGGTGCAAGTTGAGATTTGTGGCCAAAAATCACAATTCAAAGGTATTTTAAAAATATAACAGGGTTTTCCTTTGTTTGAAATGAACCAGCCTTTGCACCATCCTCTTGCAGACTAGCAGGGAGTTAACTCTTTCCACCAGCAGCCTCAGCTTTCAGACAACCTGAACTAACCCATTCTGCCTCGAGCAGAATGGACCCTTGTACTTTTATTAAGAGATAAATGCAAATGTAACAAGATTTGTACCAGCTTTAAAAAATGTAAGAAGTTAAATGTGGATTTTCAATGCTGCAGCATAGTTATGGTTTAGAGGCTTTACTTTGCCTTTTAAAAAAAATCGACTTCACCCATTCAGGCCAGGAGATCTGATAGGACCACAATGACCAATGAGTGTCGGACCTTTTAGCAAGTTAATTTGAAAGGCTATGATGCCAACCAGGATAAACAATATATGTTGATAAACACGTGAGACATTTAATCTGGATACAAATTCATACACATGAGAAAGAGGTAGTTTTAATTTTGTTGGTGTAAATTACAATACTTACAAAGTTTAAAATTTGAAGTTTGGTTCTCAATAAAGTTCTCAAAAGGAAATTTTTATTTTAATAGGTTTGACAACAATTGACACTAATTCAAATGCTGCAAGCTTTTGTGCTGAGGGGAAAAAAAGGAGTTTAAAATGTATTTGAAAGCTGGTTCCCAAAATATAAAATTAAGCTTGGGACTTTTACAAAGTTAGGCAGAAACCAAATTTTTGGCAGAAATCCAATTTTTGGCAGAGTTAAAGAAGGCAGCTCAACATTACTGCCATTTGATGATCATGGTCAGAGAAAAAGAAATCAAAATAAAAGTATAAGGGAGCTGTGGTTGAGGCAATTGAAGGGTAAGGAGATTTAATACTGATCAACAATTTACCATAAGATGGATACAGGTAAAGGGAGAGCTAGAAAAAGGATAATTAGATGTATTACTGGCCATATCAATGTGCTTGTGAGCTACAAAAAATAGGACCACAAGATTAATGCCATGATGACAGGCAGAGTTAAGCAGCTCCCAGAGAGGACCACCACTGGAAGTGAAGATATTGAGCCATTGAAAGATAGGATAATAAGCTGCATAAGAAGTCGTGTCGACAGCTTAACGAATTGAGGACCGATGTGAGACAGCAGCAGGAGATAGAGGACCAGGAAAAAGTGAGGGGGAGCAGCTCCCCCAGGACATGCCAGAAGTAAGGGATAAAGTAACGGTTAAGGGGGCACCGGAATGAGTAAGATCTAGCCCATGATGGCAAGGACCTTATTGGATAATGATGACCAGTGACACATGTGTATGTTTGGAAACATTGGCCACAGGTGAAACCTTATATCTCACGGTCTGTTCCTGTCAGCAGGAAAGCAGCCAGCAGCTAACTTCACTATTTTCTTTCAGACAAATCCTCAAAGCAATGGCAGTTTCTCTATTACCTTGACCATTGTAAAACGTCTCCTTCCTCTTTAGGCCATATTAACCATTTAATGTCAAAGGGGGTTTCTGTCTCTAGATCTTTGCTTATCTGTGCAGTTCCAGTGTCAGGTAATGGCCAGATTATCAAATTCACTTCTCTTAAAAAGTTTGAATATTGTGTTGTTAATATTCAAACATTGCGGTTGATGGTAGTACATAAGCACTTGCCGGGGTGTGGGGAAGGAAGCAGTCATGCATTAGGGAAATCCAACTGCAATGGGTTAAGGGCTTTTCAGATTGAACCAAGAGAGGTTCTTAGTATGCCCACACTAAACCACGCATCTCTCTTTCATCCTGCAGGAGTACAACATCAGGAGCATGGTGCCTGGTGAACTAGCTGTATGCCTCGAGGCATACAGATAGCAGAGATGACAAAAAGAGAGCAATGGATGCGCCTGGCTGGGCAGAGGGAGGAGCAGCACCCTCTGAAAGAAGAGGCAGCTGGAGATCCCACACGCACTGCTGAAGAGCCATAGTAGGCCGTCGCTGGTCGGGGCCTAGCCAGACCCAGGGTCTATAGACGTCGCTTTTCTTTCCTGCAGATGACCGAGAACCAGTTTCGCTGAAAACTGCGCATGTCTAGGGAACTGGTCAGTCACATCTGCCAGCTGCTGCAGGATTTGGCACCACAGGGACACAGAAGGCATGGAAGTGACAGTTGTGCTCTATTTTTACACCACTGTGACTCCTTTCAAGGCTCCACAGGTGACCTCTGTAGGATATTGCAAGCCTCTACCCACAAATGCATCCATGAGGTCATGGACGCCATCTTCACGAAGGCACACAACTTTGTGCATTTCGCCTGGTATCAGGAAAGCCAGGAAACCAGGAAGCAAGAGCGCTGGGATTTGCCCAGATTTCAGGTTTCCACAGGTGCAGGGTGCCATCGACTGCACTCATGTGGCACTCAGATCTCAGTGGGAACAAGAGGTTAACTATGCCAACTGCAAGGGCTTCCACTCATTGAATGTTCAGCTGGTGTGCAACCACTATAAATACATCCTGTAGGTCTGTGCATGCTTCCCAAGGAGTGCCGGTGACTCCTATATTCCCAGCAGGTCTCAGATCTCTGACATCTTCCAGGGTCCACAAAGGCTGCACAGTTGGCTCCTCGGGGACAAGAGCTACCTACAGATGGCGTGGCTGATGACACCTGTGCAATGGCCTCAGACTGTAGCAGAGCGAAGGTACAACAAGGCTCATGTTGCACTTGCAGCTTGGTGGAGCAAACCATCGTAATGTTGAAAATGAGGTTCCAATGAGGTCTGGTGGAGCCCTGCAATATAGTCCAGAGGGTGTCACGCATTGTCATCGCCTGCTGCACTGTTCATAACCTGGCACTGCAACAGGGAGAGGAGCTGCTGAGGGGGAGATGATGGAGCTGTATATCTTCTCTGAAGAGGAGAATGTCAATGGGGATGAGGGTGAGGAGATCCTCGATGGCGAGAATTATGGCGATGAGGCCGTCGCACTGGCCAGATGCTGCAGGCATGCTCGGGAGGCCCTGATAGCTGCTAGATTTGTGGAGGATAATGACAACATGCAGTGAGGACCATAGGTCCTCACATTGCATCTGTGAATTTTTGACTCCTGTCTAGCTGATGGCAGTGCACATACCCTCTGTGATAAGGCTCCTGTCAAGGAGGAGTAGTGGATGCCCATAGTCCCTACATTCCAGGAGGATGATGGTAACATGCAGTGAGGACACTCCACAGATCCTGACATAGCTTATCTGAATGTCTGACTCCTGTCTGGCTGATGTCAGCTCACTTGCGCTCTGTGAACAGGGTCATATCATGGAGATGCAGCAGGGAAACTTTAACTTGTCCTGATCCTATGGCCTGCTTTGTGAGCTGAACACTTCAAGACCACACTGTCACCAGACACAGATGCTAATGAGATGGCAGGGGCCAGTCACGCCTCGAAAGGTGCTGAGAGCAGACAGTGAATATTACAGGGCTCTGTGTCACCGGCCCAGGACATTCTGGTAGCAATAATAAGCCCCATTGAGGTGCAGGCATGACTGATGTATCCGGTGACAGTAAAGGCGCACCATCAGTGTGCTGGGAAGGATGCACAAAGCACAGGGAAAAGGTCCCTGGACTGAAACATTTGCCTCTATCTTGTGCAGGAACTAAGGTTTCAAATCTGAGTGACTTGAACACTGCTCATCAGATCAAGTAGCCATAAGCAGGGAGACATTCTTGGGAGTTTATTTACAATAGTGAACATTATGTACACGTGATTAACACCCATGCCCCAGCTTCTTAACCTTCCTAACCCTGCTGCTACATCTTGGTGCTCCCCTGACATCCACAGCAGAGGTGGAGACAGCCTGCTGACTGCTAGCCCCTGTCCGTGTTGACCTTGATGGGCATCCTCTGTAGGGCTGGACAGAGTGTGAGCAGGACACATGACACTGCAAGGAATGTTTGCGTGGTGAGCTGAGCCATGGACAGGATGAGGATGCAAGCTCCAGAGGACATGAGCCTGATGGAGATGTGAGGGTGTGTGTGTACGTGGGAGTCAGTGGTCTTGTCTCTTCAGGTGTGAGATCCCTTGTAGATGTGAGGTGGACTTGTGAGTGTGTGAGTTGAGAGTAATGAGATAAGTGACTTACCCTGGAGAAACAGAGGAGATCATTCGTCCCCTTTTGGCACTGGGTGGCTGTCGTCTCTTCCAGGGCATTGGTGCTGACCATCGCCTCCATTGCTGGATTTGTCACTTTGTTTGCTGGTTTTCACCCAGACCAGGGGTAGAGGACATTGCAGTGGGCCTCTACAGCGTCCATTAGGCGCTTGAGGGAGGTGTCAGTAAATCTGTTTCCTCCCTTTGGCAGCCATGACTTTGCAGCAGCATCCTATCCCTTGAAGAGTGCTAGCTCTTTGCAGGAGCAGCCTTTAAATATAGAGCCCAGTTTATTGAAGGCCTGAGGTGATGGCAGGGCAGGTGAATGAGAGGCCGCCCCTGCCAACGACCCATTGTGTTTCCTGGATAGGCATGATCAATGAGGTGGGATTGGGATGATACGGCATGAAAAGCTACCATTGCGGCCAGCGGGTAAAACATCCTTTCTCCCACCCACTACCACACTTAGTGCAAATTTGAGATGATTCCACCCTAAATCCCGTAAGGAATTAAGTGTAACAGTCTGTGATCATAGAAGGAATTGTCATCTGCTTATGCGAATAGGAGAGAATAGCGAATAGAGAATAGGAGAAAGCAGCATGCAAAGAAGCCAGTGTAAGGGAATGTTCTTATAACAGTAAATATGTTACAATAAGGTTAGAGTATTTGCAGCTGGCCATCGCCAGGAGCTACTGAAACTACTGCAACACAACGACACTATAATATAATCCCAAGAGCTGTTTACCAACATCCGACAATATAGAGAATATCAGTGTCAGGATTAACAAGTTTAAAGTCTTTTTCTGGGACTGGATGTGATAACACAGGTTTCAGATGATAGTCCCGCAGCTACCTAGATTATTTACTTTGTTTTTGCTGCAATAGGTTTTGACAACAAAAGCGCCCCAATAAATGTTTAAAGGTGCACAGGAACAACCTAGTGCAATGGGCAGCTCTGCTGTTTATGTGGTTATATTCAATTTCTGTCAATATTATTAATACTTTAGATCCTTAATTTTTCACCTTTACCACATTTATATGTAGTTAGCAAATATCAAACTGATATATCATTGTCCTTACCCAGTCTGGCCTGTTTGTAACTCTAGACCCAAGCTAATGTGGTTAACTCTTAACTATACCTTCTGCAATGGCTTTGCAAGTTGCTCAATTGTAGGAGGTTCACCACCGCCTGCTCAATAAATTAGGGATCAACAGTAAATGCTGGCCTTCAGCACCGTCCACATTCCAGGAGTGTATAAAAAAGTCACCATCATCCAGCACAGTTAATGTTCCTTGGATTTTTAGGAGATAAAAGAGCATTACATTGAAATAAGCCCCAATCTAAGCACAGAATTACAGGAAATAAACAGCTCCCTGTTCCAACCCATTGAACAGCACCTTCCAAACGCACGCCCACTCCCATCTAGAAGGACAAGGGCAACAGATAGATGGGAACACCTCCATTTGGAAGTTCCCCTCCAAGTCACTCACCATCCTGACTTGGAAATATATCGCCGTTCCCTCACTGTCACTGGGTCAAAATCCTGGAAGTCCCTTCCTAACAAGCTGTGGGTGTACCTACACCACATGGACTGCAGCAGTTCAAGAAGGCAGCTCACCACAATCTTCTCAAGGGCAACTAGGGATAGGCAATAAATGCTGGCCCAGCCGGTGAAGCCCATATCCCGTGAATGAATAAAAAAGTCTCCATCTCCTAGTAAGATTCAAGAACAGTAACTGCTTCCAATTAAAGTGCTTCTGCAATAAGTTTCAGAATCTATCCCATTGACTTTGTGGGACTAACACCATGCCACCAGTGGCAATAATCAATTTGTGTATGTTGAGCAATATAGACCAGCAATCTGAACAATGTGTTTGTGGCCTGTACTGGTAGGCTAAGTCAGAACCTAAGAAACAGCAATTAATGACAACAATTTATATTTGTGCTGCTTTCTTGGAAAGGCCCATGAAAACTTTGAGGAAATACCTGTTTTCTCCAAAAGTCAGGCGCATTGTGATTTCAAAGAAGGAAGAATCCGAATTCCATCTTTCTAGCCCCTCATATCAAAGTGAAAATGCCATTTTCAATAGTGTTTAACATTGTAAAATATATGTTAAATTATTTCTTCGACACAACCTCCCAAACCTGTGACCTCCAGCCTGTAGAAGGACAAGGGCAGCAGGTGCAAGGGAACACCACCACCTCCAAGCTTGCTTCCGACAGCAACTACTATCGACATTAGTATAGGAGCATTATCAGACAAAACCTGACCATTTGACAAGTCAAACACTGCAGACTTGGATGTATGAGGTTGTTACTTCTCTGTCTCTGACTCAAGATTCTGGCACTCAGTACCTTATGTCACTGTGGGAGAACTTTCATCACATGGATTGGAGAGGTTCAAGAAGACGGCTTACCACCACTTAGCCCCTGCACTAAATCAGTGTCGGAGATATTCTTGAAGGGTCCACAGCAGCATAGTTCTACCCATTGGAATTTTAAGCTTCCTGAGTAAATACGGTGCATATACAAGGTCAGGGTCCTCCACAAGGTCCAGACGTGCAACAGCGCAAACATCTCAACATTCACCACAGTTGCCATTGGAAGATCCAAGCTCATATCTCAAGAATGATATAACTTTCAAAAAATTCTGGCTTAGAAAATGCAATGTGTTTTTCAACATTCAAACTTGCTTGTAAAACCTTTGCACCCGCCAAGCTTGCATTCCATTATTTTCACATGTCCCTAGCCAGACACCTTCAGCTTTTAATGGGTCTATAACTAAGGGCCCAATGCATCAATGTACTAGGATCTGCAGAGCATGATACCTGGATAATTGCACAAGCATGACCTACGTACTTTAAAATTCAGTCAGAAGAAAGACAATAATAGCTTCAGCAATGTGAAGAAATAAAAGTTACGAATTTAATTTTCATTGCAGCCTCACCTAAGAAGCTTACATTCAGTAGGCAAACTACCCTTCAGGAAAGTGGAGCACTGCAGCAATGATGATGGTTTAAAGCTGCAGCACTTCCTCCTTTAAAGATGTCGAAGACCCAACTTATCTTGGTGGCTCCCAGTTCACTGTCTGCATAGGGATAGTCATCTGAACATCAATTACATTTTAATCTTGGGGAAAGGTCCGTGGGATTACCTGCTGTCTGGAAACATTGGACGGAATTTTCCCATCCTGCCTGCAGCGGGTTTCATGGTGGGCAGAAGCGGAGAATGCAGCGGCTGGCAAAAGGTCGTAAATCTGCTAGTGTAAAAACGGGTTGCAATTCCCCCGATGGCGGGTTAGTGGCAGGTTGGTTATCCCATCGACTAGTGGCACGAAAGCCATTTGCATTCATTAGCATGTCATGAATGCTCATTAAAACAGCTGCTCACCAGAATCTTGCCAGGCCTTCCAATCTTGCGTCACAACAGTGAGAAATTATGTTGGCCTCAAATCCATTTGAAAAGGAGTGGTGTGCACAAATCGGACCTCACCTTACTCATAACTTCAAGGTGAATGCAACATACGTAGCCTCCCTGCCATAGCGCAGCACTGGTCTTGTTGTGATGAATGCCACACTGGTGGGGCTGTAGGGTTGGACTGCTCCTGTCCTTTGCCTACATTGCCCCAAGGGACGCCACTGTGCTGTGGTGCTCATGCAGGCATCCACCCTCAGAAACCAGCATTTCAACCGAGGGTGGACTGTGAGGCGAGGGTGGGGTTGATGAATATTAGGTGGGCAACAGGGAGAGAAGGCTGTGGAATGGCTGTGAGGGAGTAGAGCAAACACGCAGGGGGCAACGGGAGGAGAAGGTTGTGGAATGGCAGTGAAGGGGAAGAGCAAACACGAGGGGAGCCTTTCTGGGATTTCCCTCTAACCTGTTGTGCTGCAGAAGTGAACAGGAAGCAGCTTAGAAAGAAAGGAGGAAGACTTCCTTGCAATGAAAACTACCGGCTTCATTAGCACTGTTAAAGGGCAAGTCAGAAATCAGTGGCTTCACAACAAAGTTGCTGCATCTGAAGAGTCAAACATGAGAATGTAGAATTTGGGAACACAGGCAATAATGAAGGAGTGTCAGGAAGATATAATAATTCTCACAGTATTATTGGAATTTATTGCAAAATAGAGTAATAGTGGGATGTGTCTGTGTGTGTGAGAGAGAGAAAGAGAGGCTTAATTGAATTAATATGGATGCTTTGATGTTAGGAGTTAGGTTTGAACTGCTAATTAGGTAAAGATGGGGAAGTTTAGAAACACAGGTGTCAAGGGAACATTTGTATTTTTAAATAAACCAGACTAGATTGTTTTCAAAAGAGGGGTGAAATGTGCCAGGTGAAGCTTAGAAACAGTGTGTTTATTTTTCCCAAAGATTACTGGTAAAATGTAGTGCTATGAGAGGTTTTTATTATCAGGGAGATAAAGTCAAACGACATAGCAAAACAATGGGTATTTGCATTCAAAGAGGAAGATTTGTATAAAAGAAGAGAGGGCTGCTTGTAAGGAAGGCATTTTAAAGATCTTACAAGTATGTGAAAAGCCTTTAGCATCTTTGCCTCAAGCTGCTGCTGTCAAAGGACTGAAGTTAAGAAAACTTAGTTTGAATTAGACTTGTTCAGGGTATCATGTTTCTTTGCCTGGGGCTTTTAAAATCTATGTGTCTTACTGTTGCCTGAACAAAAGTGTGACTGGGAATTTGACTGATTAGAGGATTTAGAAATTATCATTGTAGTAATTTGTAGATCTATGTATGTATTTAAAAAACATTTCCCTTATTAATAAATGTTAATCTAGTTTTGTAAAAACCTATAAAATTTGGTGTCTTTTTTTACTACTGCTGAATTCAAGGCACCTACGTCGAAATTTATATAAATTGGAAATTAGTTGTGACAGTTGTTTCAAATTTCCCTCTGGGGTTTATACAGCTCAGCATTTACCATCAGCTGTGTCATAACAAGAAGACACAGCTGTATCATAAATGACATTCCATCAATGAAGGCCTGTCACGTGTTCACCACAATTGACACTCCTAATGGGTCAAAAGGCATCCACTGATTGACCATGAGTAACTGATTAGTCATTAAAATGCCACAACAGAGATTGGAGCACAGAGCTAGGTTGGGTCAATCATCTCACTGACCCTTTAGCATCCCACACAGGGCTCAAGTTGTTACATATCTGTGACTCCATCTTGTTCACCTCGATGTGTATGCTAGTGTCTCAGGAACAAAGGCAGAATCAAAACCATGCAAGTAGGGCAGGAAAAACTATGGACACTTATGTTTTCCAAACATGTCATCTTCTGAGCTTCACTTTCTTGCCCCTTAAATTATTAATGTCTTCAATGCTTCCTTTCAGAGAGAAGGCAAAAGCAGATATGGATCCAAGGCTCAATGCTGCCTTTGTCAGGGTCCAAATGCAATGGAGGAGGTGAAGGAGGGAGAGGCAACTCCACGTGCAGGTCCAGCAGGAGGGATATGGTCAAGCAGAGCCAAAGCATGAACAGGGGGCCAGGAAGATAAACCAAGGCAATGGAGGCAACTCACCAGTCCTAGGGTTTATCGTAGAAAAGTCTCCTATTTACAAATGAGTGAGAGGCAATGCAGTGCACATCTGCGCTTGTCCTGAGCTTTGGTACATCACATATACCACATTCTTCATGAAGACCAGATGCCACGTGGAGTTGGAGGGTATCTCCTGCCAGTGGCTCTGAAGGTGACTGCAGCACTCAATTTCTTGGCCTTTTGAGTCTTTCGAAGGATCAACAGGGGACCTATGTGGCATCCCTCAGTCCACAACACATCGATGTATAGAGGAGGTCACAGATGCTCTTTACAGGAAGGCCCATCATTATGTCAGGTTTGCTCTGGATGAAGATAGCCATGCTGCAAAATTCATCGGCTTCACCACCATCTCAGTGCAGGGTGCAATAGACAGCAACCATGTGGCTATACGGGCTCTATGGAAGCAGGTCTGAATGTTTATAAACAGCAAGTGCTATCATTCCATCAATATATAAGTGGTGTGTGATCACTGGAAGCACATACTGCTCATTTGTGCACAGTACCTGGGAGCTGCCATGACTCTACATCCTGGGTCACTCCCAGTTGTAGCTGGAAAGGCTAAACAAGCTGCAACATTCATGGAGCATGATGGTAAAGGATGTTGACATAGAAGCAGTGCGCAGGAATGGAATGTGCACCATCAGCAAAAGGGGAAGGGGCGGTTGATTGCAGGAAACAGAAGCTATCTTCCCACCTCCCCTCCCGCTCCACTGGATGAATCAACACAAATGAGAAACTAACTTAATCACAAGGAACAATGTAACAGATGTAACAAAAACAAAAATACCTGGAAAAACTCAGCAAGTCTGACAGCATCTGCGGAGAGGAATACAGTTAATGTTTCGAGTCCGTATGACTCTTCATCAGAACTGAAGAGAAATAGAAATGAGGTGAAACATAAGCTGTTTAAGGGGAGTGGGACAGATAGAGCTGGATAGAGGTCCACTGGAGGCGAAGAGAGATTGCCAAAGATGTCATAGACAAAAGGACAAAGGGGTGTTGACGGTGGTGATACTGGCTAAAGGATGTGCTAATGGTGACATTAAGGGTAGAAAGCAGGATGAGCAAGTGATAGATGGCCCTAGTGGGTGTGGGGTGGGATCAAAATAGGCTAAAAGTTAGAGTTAAAACAATGGATGGAAATGCATTTAAAAATAAAAATAGAAATAGGTGGGAAAAGAAAAATATATTTAAAAAAAAATATCGGTAAGTGGGTGGGGATGGAGGACAGAGTTCATGATCTGAAGTTGTTGAACTCAGTGTTAAGTCCAGAAAGCTGTAAAGTGCCTAGTCGGAAGATGAGGTGCTGATCCTCCAGTTTGCATTGAGCTTCACTGGAACATTGCAGAAAGCCAAGGACCGACATGTGGGCATGAGAGCAGGGTGGTGTGTTGAAATGTCAAGCGACAGGGAGGTCTGGGTCATGCTTGCCGACAGACCGAAGGTGTTCTGCAAAGCAGTCACCTAGTCTGCATTTGGTCTCTCCAATGTAGAGGAGACCGCATTTGGAGCAGCGAATGCAGTAGACTAAATTGAGGGAAGTGCAAGTGAAATGCTGCTTCACTTGAAAGGAGTGTTTGGGCCCTTGGACGGTGAGGAGAGGGGAAGTAAAGGGGTAGGTGTTGCACCTTCTGCAATTGCATGGGAAGGTGCCGTGGGAGGGGATAGGGCTGTAGGGGGTGATGGAGGAATGGACCAGAGTGTCCCAGAGGGAACAGTCCCTATGGAGTGCTGACAGGTGGGCGGGGTGAAGGGAAGATGTGTTTGGTGGTGGCATCATGCTGGAGTTAACGGAAATGGCGGAGGATGATCTTTTGAATGCGGAGGCTGGTGGGGTGATAAGTGAGGACAACAGGGACTATATCATAGTTCTGGGAGGGAGAGCTCGGATGCGCAGGAGATGGGTTGCGACATGGTTGAGGGCCTTGTCAACCACCGTGGGTGGAAAACCTCGGTTAATGAAGAAGGAAGACATGTCGGTTAAGGAAGAAGGAAGAACTGTTTTGGAAAGTGGCATCATCCGAACAGATGCAACAGAGGCAAAGGAAATGAGAGAATGGGATGGAGTCCTTACAGGGAGCAGGGTGTGAGGAGCTGTAGTGGAGGTAGCTGTGGGAGTCAGTGGGCTTGTAATAAATATTGGTGGACAGTCTATCACCAGAAATTGAGACAGAGAAGTCAAGGAAGGGAAGGGAAGTGTCAGTGATGGGCCATGTGAAAATGATGGAGGGGTGGAAATTGGATGCAAAATTAATAGATTTTTACAGGTCCAGACGAGAGCATGAAACAGCACCGAAGGAGTCATCGATGTATCAGAGAAAGAGTTGTGGGAGGGGGCCTGAGTAGGACTGGAACAAGGAATGTTCTACGTACACCATAAAGAGACAGGCATAACTGGGGCCCATGTGGGTACCCATAGCCTTTTATTTGGAGGAAGTGAGACGAGTTTAAGGAGGAATTGTTTAGTGAGAGAACTAGTTCAGCCAGACGGAGGAGAGTGGTGCTGGATGGGGATTGTTTGGGCCTCTGTTCAATGAAGAAGCAGAGAGCCCTCAGACCATCCCGGTAGGGGATGGAGATGTAGAGGGATTGGATGTCCATGGTGAAGAGGAGGTGGCTGGGGCCAGGGAACTGGAAATTGTTGAGATGATGTAGGGCATCAGAGGAATCGCAGATGTAGGTGGGAAGAGAATGGACAAGGGGGAAGAGAATGGAGTCAAGATAGCAAGAAATGAGTTCTGTGGGGTAAGAACAGGCTGACACGATCGGTCTGCCGGGACAGTCCTGTTTGTGGATTTTAGGTAGGAGGTAGAAGCAGGATGTCCGAGGTTGGTAGATTGAGGTTGGAAGCTGTGGAGGGAAGATCTCCAGAAGAGATGAGGTCAGTGACTGTCCTGGAAACAATGGCTTGAGGTTCAATGGCGGGGTCATTGTCCAGGGGGAGGTAGGTAGAAGTGTCTGCGAGCTGGTGCTCAGCCTCTGTGAAGTAGAGGTCAATACACTCAACAACAACAGCACACCTGTCAGCAGATTTGATGACAAAGCTAGGGTTAGACCTGAGAGAACGGAGTGCGGCAAGTTCAGAAAGAGACTGGTTAGAGTGGGTGAGGGGAGCAGAGAAATTGAGATGACTGATGTTACACTGACAGTTCTCAATGAAAAGATCAAGAGCAGGCCAGAGGGAGTGGTCTAGGTGGAGGGAGAATATTGGAAGCGTGTAAAAGGATCCGTTGAACAGGGGGAGGACCCCTGCCCAAAGAAGTGAGCACAGAGACGGACGAAGAGCTCAGCATCATGCCGAGTCCGAAATTCATTGAGGTGAGGGCGTAAGGGTATGAAACGGAATCCTTTGCACAGCACTGAATGTTCAGCATCAGAGAGGGGAAGGTCATGGGGTTAATGTGAATACACAGCCGGGGCTGGGATTAGAAGGTGGGATGGGGATCAGTGGGATGGGCAGGGGTGGAGGGTCCTGGATGGGCATTGGTGTCAATGAGTTGTTGGAGCTTGCGTTCCTTTGCACCTGAAAGAAAGAGGCAAAGTTTCTTGTTAAGTCGTCGGATGATATGAAGAATAAAATGAAACTGGGGACAAGGACAGTTCGGAGATAGGGTGAGTCGCTGCTGCTGGAGGGAGAGGTCAAGAGTGTTCATATAGCAGTGCAGGGCACTGAATGTGGATCTCAGGATGCGATGAGAAGAGCAGTCCGAAGAGCATTATATGTTCCAGAGATACCTGTAATCCTGGGTGGGTTCGAAACATGAGTGATAGAACTTCAGTTGAATCCACATGGGGTAAGTCGGAGATGGAGACAGTCACTGAGGAAGGAAATATGGCTGTGAAAGTGGGTTTTATTAAACACCTTGTCAAGCACCAGGAGAGAAATGGAAAGCAATGAAGGTGAACAGGGCAAAAGAGAAAAGCGGAAATCCTGTCAGAGAGAAGAGCAGTACTTTTTCAAGATAGGCATTCCTGGAAGAGAAGTGGCAGTCAATTAAACACCAAGATAAAAGCAAAATACTGGGGATGTTGGAAATCTGAAACAAAAACAAAAATAGCTGGAAAAACTCAGATGTAACAGATGTAACCTATTTTATACTTATTGCTAAGTAAACAGATGCCCACGACGCACGAGTATGTGTTTAAGAACTTTCCCAATGCTGGGTGCAACTGCATAAAAGAAGGAACTGCAGGAACAACCCTTGCAAAATGAACCCTGAGTCAGGGACTCAGCGAAAAGATGTACTGCCAGGCCAGAGACTGAGTACCTCTCCTTGAACAGGTAGTATCATTACATTCCAAACTGTGGAAGCTTTTACAGTTATTTTGGTAAAGCACTTTTGAGTAAATCTGTGTGGTATAATAAAGTCGACTTAAAATGAACTACCGGTAGTAAGACTTGTTTGTCTGTACGTCAGCTGTACTCAAAGACAGATTCATTACAGGTCCGAGATTTTTAAGGGGCCATTATGTCTGCAGATGTGGCTGCTTGGGGATAAGGGGTAGGCACTGAAATGCTGGCTGATGACACAGGTGCATCACCCTCAGAGTCGTTCTGAGGAGAGGTACAATGCTATCACAGATCCACATGCTCCCTTAAACAGGGTTTCTGAAGATGCATTTCAGGTGCTTGGACCACTCAGTTGGCACAATACCATACACCCCTACAGGGTTTCCCGCATCATCGCAGCGTGTTGCACCCTTCACAACCTGGCAACATAAAGAGGTGAACCACAGCCAGAGGATGAACTGGAGGAGGATGGGAGCTCATCAGAGGATGAAGATCTGGAGATCCAGAAATGAAGGTCTGTGTGAGCGTGAGCACACCATAGAGAAAGGAAGACGTGCCTGCAATACAATTTCTGACAGGTTCCAGGAAGAGTAAAGTTACCTGAGGGAAGATGGCCACATCTCTCCTAATCCTCAGTGCCATTTTCTTTCAACTCAGGGGATGTCCACCCACTCGCAGTGAGAATGAGTCCCGCATTCACACTTGCATGTTTTGGCCTAATGACTCACCAGGCCACGATCTTTGCTTTGGTCTGTAGGGCCCTGCCAGTGAGCTCACTCTGAGAACTGAGAGTCCACTTAGGAACAAGAGCAATATAAGAAAAGACTTGAAGAATTTGCCGCTATATAATGAAGCAAACACTGCTGTGACTGAGATGTAGATATGCCTAGGGATCTTCTCCTCCCGTGCATGTCTTTTCTTCTGCCACTACCACTGAGGAGACACAAATGCCGCTAGAATATCAGTGCTGATGAGCTGCCCTCACTGAATGGTGTTCCTTTAGGAAGAAGGGTTAGAAATGATTACACCACACATTTCCAATAAAGATTTAAACACATCTCCCTGACATCACACAAGGGTGTGGAGATTAGTTCAACAGAGGTTGACATCACAGGAATGTGAATCTCACAGTGGGATACTATCACTGAGTGGGAGCAAGACTAAACCTTGAAATAAGAGGATTCCAAAGCACTAAATCAAAAAGCTTTCAGTTGACAGGAACATTCACATAACCATCAAATATATTAACAAAAGTGCAATTTATTTACAAGTCTAACACACCCATGATCCAAAAGTGACATCAATTTGTCTTAACTTTCCTAATTCTACCGCTACGCCTGGGTGCAGCCCTGACATCCGGAGCAGAGGTGGAGGCAGCCTGCTGACCGCTACATCCTGATATCTGTGGTCATGGCAGATGTCCTTTGGTGGCCCGAGGCCTGGAGGGCCCCGGCCTGATAAGGGTCACCTGCTCAGGGGCACAAGTGCCCTTGGTGGCCTGAGAAGCTGGAGCAGATGGTGTCACAGGCAACTGCAAACCATTGGAGTGTCCTGAGAGGAGGCCCCTGGGGTATCCCTGTGGGTGCTCAAGGGCCCCTTCTGTAGAGGATGGTGCACCTGGAGAGAGGTCAAGGTGCCTCATCCCCATGTTGCCTACATCTTGATGGTGCCCACCAGGGTATGTGGCCATGGAGTGCAGGCTCACATTTGTCCGCCACACCATCACCTCGTTGCCTCATTGCTCTGGCACCACATTCAAAGTGTGGCCACTCCCACACCTCTCAGTTCTTCCAGCCCATGACTGCTGCAAAGAAGACATGGGCCAGAAAGGAACAAGACAGCAGCACCCAGCCCATGCCCCTCCCCAGGGTTTAATGACGTGTCCCTCGAGCACCTTTTGGACACGTCATTCAAAGTTAAGAAATTCTGAAATGAGCTGGTTGCATGGGTGAACACATTGTCACTTTACAATCTGAAAATATATTCACTTTCACTGAATAATGTGTAATGGTGTCTTTCAGCTTCATTGACAGGCTTTGTGCGTCCTCCCACTGCATCCCCTCACCCACAAACTAGCAGTTCAGCAGCCGGCCCACGAGTGATTCTCGAGGAAGAAGTGTGCATGTGTGTGTGGGGCAGGGCCTTTCGGAGCCTCATGCAAGTACTCTCCCATGTGTGCGGATCCTTCCTGTGTCACACTCATCTCAATGTCCTCAGCATTTTCATTGCTACCTGCTGGGGTTCACTTTCAGTTGACTATCTGAGCTGACCTGCATCTCCACCCACTCATTGATCACACTCCCATGCAGCACCTGATCTCACCCACCACAACTCTCATTTCACTTTTGATTTAGCCAGCACGGTAGTAATGTAGTTTTTTTTTTTCACTCCCCCATTTCCTTTCCCCAATCACTGTCAACCCCCCTGGCAACACCTTCCACCTCTCCTCGTACCACACCCATCCCCAGTTCACACCCCAGGAGGCAGTCATGGACTTATCAGAGCCCGCCTCGCAGGTTCACCTGGACGTCCCCTCCCCCGCCCCGGATTCCTTCCCCCCTTGGAAATCCTCCCAACCCCAGACTCCCCTGCCCCCCAATTAGTCCTTCCCCCTTCCAGAATCCTTCAGACACCCTTACATCGTCCTCCACCCTTACTCCCTCCCATCTCTGCACTCCATCCTCCCCCTGGACTCTTATGCCTTTCCACACTCTTTCCTCCACCCACAATCCCCCCCTGCACCGGATTCCTTCCCTTCTCTAAACTCTCTCCCCTTACACCTTCCTCCCCACTTACACCTGCCTCCCCACTTGTCAACTTCTCCCCCATCACCCCTTCCTTCACCCATAGTTCCTCCCACCCTTTGTTTTCCCCCCTCCCAACCTCACCCCGACACCTTTGTTTCCCCCTTTGCAACCACACCACCAACAGCATCTGCCCCCCAACACCTCTTCCTCTCCCAGTAAATCTTAGACCTTCCTCTCCCATCCACAGGTACATCATCCTCTCCCAAACAGCCAGACTTTCCTCTCCACCCCCTTGACCACCTTCATTGTGAACAGACACTCAACAGTGACTTTCCACTTCCCGAGAGCTGCTTCATGGCGGAGCCATGTCCATGATAATCTACCCAGTATGCTATGGATGTTCCTCCAGGGTCCCATTGCTGTTGGGCTCCAGCATCGTCTGCTCCATGGTTGTCCGCAATGTGAGCAAGGCCCTGGCAGTAAATCCCTACTTCTGCACATCACAGTTATTAAGACATGTGCCGCACCGGTGTGTTTTCCCGCTGACATAGGTAGACAATCCAGTGTGGGGGTATGATTCCGGTAGGCAGGCTTTATAATGATATGCAGGTGTATTACAATAAGGTTCCCAGTGTCCAGAGTCGGGAAAAGTGGCCTGCCATTGATGGGCTGAATGGACAATCTCAAACTGGTTTCACGACATTGTGAAGCCGATTTTTGCTCTTCTTGCCATGTTGCCCACTTATGCCACCGAATACGCCCAAAGCCAGCAGGCATGGAAAACTCTGCACAAAAGCAAATAAGTCCTCATGTCCTGATAAGATCTCTAGGGTCTTAAAAATAACTGGCTACAAATAATTTTGCAAAATTACCGTGATCAGGAAATGTCCCACCAGATTAGAAAATAGCAAATGTGACCCCTCTATTTCAAGAAAAGAAGGAAACTATAGGCCAGTTAGCTTAACATCTATTATCGGGACACTGCTGGAGTCTATTATTAAGGAGGTTATAGCAGGGCACTTAGAAAATCTTAATGCAATCAAGCAGAGACAACATGGTTTTTTGAAAGGGAAATCATTTTTGACTAATTTATTGGAGTTCTTTGAGGAAGTAACAAGCAACATGGGTAAAAGGGAACCTGTCAATGTGCTGTACTTAGGTTTCCAGAAGGCACTTGACAAGGTGTCACATCAAAGGTTGTTATGCAAAATAAGATCTCATGGTGTAGGGGGGAAACGTACTAGTACACATAGAGGAATGGTTAGCTAACAGGAAACAGAGGGTAGGGATAAATGGGTCTTATGCGAGTTGGCCAGGTGTGGCAAGTCAAGGGTCACAGGGATCAGTGCAGGGATCTCAACTATTTACAATTTATATCAATGACTTGGATTAAGGGACCGAATGGATTGTTGCTAAATTTGCTGATGACACAAAGATAGATTGGAAAGTAAGTTGTGAAGAAGACATAACAGGTCTGCAAAAGGACATAGATAGTGTTGTAAGGGTGGCTGAGTTGCTAATATTGATGATAGAGTTGATCAGTAAACACTTCTTGGGTGGAAACATTGTAAATAAATTTAATGTACTCAGGAGCAACTACATATGCTTTCAACTCCAACACTATCTCTACACTGACAGTTGAGATAGCCCCGCTACTCCCCTATTGGATACTACAGATCATGTGACCTTTCCTAATAATTATTATTCTTAAAAGTACGTTACACTAACCAAAACCATAATTACTAAAGTTCTCAACCTTTAATTCAGCTATACATATTATATTTACAAGTACATATTTTTCAAGACAACATATTATTTACACTGGGTAAGGAATTTACAAGTTCAGTCTTTCAGGTGGTTTCCTGGTACGTGTGGAACGTTGCAGCTCCACAACTTCAGATTCTTTGTCAGGAACCTCCTTTTCCGGAGTTGCCTGAACATCAGGTGCTTCAGTGGGCACTTGCAGTTCTGTATCCTCAATTCTTACAGGAACATCAGACATGTCAGTCCTGGGCTGAGTATCCTCAACAGGAAACGCAGACCCGGTCCTGGTCACTAGTGGAACCAAATCTTGGTGGTTTGTGTCTCTCTTCCTTAAATGGTCCACATGTTTATGGATGATCCATCCTTCCACCTCCACGTGGTAAGATAGAGGTCCAGTCACATTTATTTCACCCGATAACCACTTTAGTCCTTCTCTGAAGTTCTTCACGCATGCCGGCTTTCCCATAGTAAAGTTCCTCTCACCACTATGCCAGTCATGTCCAGTTTTCTGGCTTCCTTAACTCCTTTCCACCTTCCCCTTTAAATCCGGCATTATTAAGCTCAATCTCATCTTGAGGCAGTGTTTCAACAATAACTCCACGGATGTGACACCTGTTGTTGTATGAGGGGTAGTCCTGTAATGAAAAAGAAATCGTATTAGCTTGGTTGCCGAGGAATCACCAGTTACCTTTTTCATGCCTGCTTTGAACATTTGAACCAGCCAGTACGTTTGAAGGAGGGTGGTACAGTGCAGTTTTTACATGAGTAATACTGTTGAGGCCGATAAACTGTTGAAACTCAGCACTCGTAAATGCCGTGCCGTTATTGGAAAAGACTACTTCTGGTAGTCTGTGAATGGGAAAAATTTGACGTAGTTTCTTAATTGTAGCAGCTGACGTTGGTGACTCCACCTCATATACGTCCAACCATTTTGAATGGGCATCGACAATGAGCAGAAACGTTGTTCCCAGGAAAGGTCCAACGTATTCAATGTGTAACTGCACCCAGGGTCTAACTGACCGCTCCCATGGGCATAACGGAGCTGTCACTGGCAACTTTTGCAATTGCTGACACCCTCAACACCATTGTTCATGAGGACTGGCGAGATCACCCCTTGCTGTTGCATCTTTTCAAGTTCACCCTTGACTTTATCCAAAAATGGGTGAGAGATTTTCCTCGGTGTATGGAGGCAAATTGGTTTAGCATCAGCTCGTACGGTGATATGGTACTCGGTCTTGCCATGTAAAGAATTTTGGAAATCTATTTTAAAATGTACTGCTGCAGTTTTCATCAGCAACTTTATAGATTAATTTCAGTTTTAGGAATGCCTTTCTGCTTAGTAAAGATCAGTCCTGATTTTGAATGACATAGAGAGGTTTGAGGATTTATCAGCTTTTATATTTCAGCTTTGCCATGAGTTGACCTTGGACTTTTAATGTTGTCCCAACAGGATCTTGTACTTTGATGAATGATGGTTGCAATCAAATGTTTAAGCCATTTGACTTCATCTAATGAAACAGAGACCACTGCTCCTGTACCTAGTTTAAACTCTGAGGAGTGCCCATCCACTTTGAGTTTAACACTCCAACACTTGTTTTTAGGATTGTTTACCTCCCCGAAGAAGGTTAATTCCTTTGCTTGTGGTTACAAATATACAAATTAGGAGCAGGAGCAGGCCATTTGACCCTTTGAGCCTTTTTCAGATCGGCAAGATGTAACGAGTGGTCTACCAAAGGGCTCAGTGCTGGGACTTAAACTATTTACAATTTATATACATGAGACGTATATAAATACAACTTTATATTTATTTAATATAAAATAAAATTATGCTTCATCCTCAGCAGTCCTCTGAGTGTCTTGGAGCTCGGCTGAATCTGCCACTTCCTGCTGCAGACACATGTCTGTGCAGTGACCACCAGATTTTGAATCTGAACCTGCTCTAGATCTAGGTCCCACTGAGGTGTGTGTGTCTCTGTACTGGTGCAGGGTGTGGGTAAGCATTGTGATGGATCCACCTGGCTGCTTATTTCTAACTCTTCAATGGAGGAGGAGTCCTCTTGGTAGGTGAGGACATGGATGGAGCTGAAGGGCTGGCTGACTGAGGGTGTCGGTCGCTTGGCAGAGCTCCCTGTGAAACAAAGGAGAGATAATTAGTGCGTAGCAGCAGAATCACAAGCAGAAGAGAGAGCACTCAGAGTTAAGTTGAGAGAGGGATGATGTGATGCAGAATCCTCATGTGGGTGTTCGCCGCTGTCCTCACTGTCACTGCAGGTACGGTCCATGTCTTCACCAGTCAGTGCAATGGCACGCTCCTCAAAGCAAGTCAGGGGCCTAATGTGACCCACTTCAACCCCAATCTGGGACCTCTCCCTGCTATCATCATCTCCAGCTTCTCCTGCATGAAAACAGATGGGGAAAGTATGAGCCAGACACATGGCACTGCATGGAATGTTTATGTGGTGAGCAGAGCCATGGACAGGATGAGGATGTGAGCTCCAGAGGATATGAGCCTGATGGAGATGTGAGGGTGTGAGTGTTAATGGTTTTGTCCCTTCAGGTGTGAGATCCCTGTGGATATGTGATGGGTTTGAGAGTATGGGAGTTGAGAGTGATGAGAAGAGTGACTTTACCCTGGTGGAACAGGTGGGATCATTCATCCTCTTTAACATTGTGTGGCTGTCCTCTTTTTGTACTTGGCGCTGACCACCACTGCCACCACCTCCCATGCTGGACTTGTCACCTTGCTTGCTGGCCTTCGCCCAGAGCTGGGGTAGAGGGCATCCTGGTGTCCAAAAGGCATTCCAGGGATACATGACTGAAACAAGGGGCTTCAGTCTTCTTGCCTTTCACGGCCATGTCTTCTGTGCCGTACTCCTGGCCTGGAAACACAGAGGTGTGTGTGCGGCTGAACCTTAAATATGGTGCCCAGTGTGAGGAAGCTGTGAGTTGACAGCATGCCGGGCGAATCGGAGGGCACCCGCCAGTGAAATAGCACATTTGCCGGGAATGCATAATCATTGAGGAGGGATTTGGACGATACGGTGTGAGAAGCCTCCATTACGGTTGGCAGGTTAAACATTCTTTTTTCCACCCGCTACCACACTTAGTGCAAATCTGGAATCATTCTGCTCAATAGCTCACACTTTAGAAGGCATGGAAGGAGTAATATGCCATTTGGATGACATATGTATACATGGATCCACAAGAGAAGAGCTTGATTGCAGAGTTAGAGCATACCTGAGAGTCTTACAGGATGCAGGCCTAAAATTGAATGAAAAATGTGAGCTTGCCAAACCTATGATCACGTTTCTAGGTCACATGGTACAAGCCACTGGAATCACTACTGATCCACAAAAAACTAAAACAATCAGAGAATTTCCACAACCCACGAACATAACCGAGCTTCAAAGATTCCTCAGGATGATCAACAAGTAGGTAAGTTCCTATCAAATTTAGGAGAGGTCAACCAGCTCTTGAGATAGCTGTTGGGCCAACAATGGTGCTGGAATGTGGACCAGCAAAAAGTTTTCAAAAGGATGAAATAATTTTTAATCTCCTCTGAAATCTGAGCACATTTCAACCCAAAATGATTGACCATTATTGCAGCAGATGCATTGGCTACGGGTCTGGAGGCAGTTTTATTTCAAGTTCAGAGAGACAGCAAGCATAGACTAGCCTACTACGCCTCTAGGTCACTTAGAGAAACAGAACAATACACCATGATTTAAAAGGAAACATTGCCAGCAATGTGAGTGTACAAAAAAATTCAGACTATGTTATGGGATTGCATTTCAAAATTGAAACAATCCATAAGCCATCAGTCAATCTTCTGAACATAAAAAAAAATTGTGAACATGTTGCCTGGAACCCAACGGTTCAGATTAAAGTTGATGAGATATGACTCTATCATAGAGTATGTGCAAGGGAAACATCAAACAATGGCAGACACATTGTCATGAATACAACCAGAAGGAACCAAATGGGAGGATTTATACTTCATTATAGAGGTCAGTGCATATACATCCTTAATCGTGTAGCATTTGCCAGCTGCTGCAAAGAAGTTGCAGGAAATAAAACAAGCCAACAATGAGATGAAGAATGTCTCCAAATCTAAGTCTACTGTCTGGATGGATGGCCAGACTATACCCCCACTAATCCGATACTATGGCAGTGGTTTGTATAGCACAAGCATACTTCGGCAGAATAGTCAATCCCCAAAACCCTGTCCAGATCCCGACCACACGACAGTTTCACTCCCCAAAAGCAGGCAGACTCTTAAGAAGATAGAAAGAAATGGAAAAGACTTCTTCCAGAAAGCACAGAAAACTTTCAGGCCTATTCATTAGGAATTCCTGCATCAAGTCTGAGGTAGAATCAATTGCTCTCAACTTCCTGCACACTGCCACTAGAAGAGAGAAGGTCAGTCTTTTCCCTCTCAACTGTATCCAATAAACACTATTACGAATGGTATAGAGGTCATAGCTTAATATTCATGACAATATGCTTGAAAAGTCAAAGAGGCCACTCACTTTATGATCAGAACTGGTGGACTGCAGAAGAAAATCAGCACTGCCAGGTGCTGGGAATGAAATTGGCCTTTCAAAGGATTAAATTCTTAAACACAGATGCAAGGGTATTGCAAGAAAAATGGATTTGATTTACTAACTTTCTCCAAACTGCCAATTTATTTGGCTGTATCTTTGCTTTGAACGTTATGCCTCACGTTCTGCACAGTTAAAATCCATAGACTCCGCTCAAGCATATGAAGTTCACTCATCTAGCAAATTTATATATTTTTTCCATTCTGCCAATGTTCTGACACAATGATAAACAGCCTCTGTTTTTAGTAAAGGTTGGAGAAAGCTCAGTCAATCTACCTTAATTGCTTGAAGCAACTGAACCATAAAAACTGCAGCTCCATGTATCTGGACACACTGGCAATGACAAGGGAAGAACAAAATTCCAGTTTAACCGCTAAGGATTGGGGGATACTTGAGTTGCAAGAACTGGAAGCAAATGTGTGTCAATTTTAGGAACAAGTACAGAGGGGACTATGTTTTTTTCATATTTGTTAGTTCTAAGAAACTACTTGTCCAAACTAGATTTCTCTTCATTGACAGTTCAAGTTTCAGGGGAGAGTGTAATTTTAATTTTTGATGACAGTGTGACCCTTTACGCACCTACTAGATATCTCATTGTGTTAAAGGAATGAAAAGGAAAATCAGTTGAATTAAATAAAATTTGAAACCTGTCTGATATTGCCCAAAGTTAAAATTAACCCCCCCGCCCCACTCCCCAATCTCTTTTGTGAATTACATATATTTTGATTAAAATATTAATAAAAATGTATCACCCAATACCACCATAAAACCATATCCTTAGTTATTGGACCTGAGCCCACTCCTACTTCCACTTTTTTTCTAACCCATTTTTACTTCTTTTCTGTTTACCACCGCTGCCACCCACAGCACCCCCACCCCCGTCCCCTCACCACCCTCACACCACCCCAACCAAACCCCAGATCGTTTTCTCGTGTCATCATGTCTCATTTTACTTCTCCCCTCTCAGATACTCTGGGCAGAATTTTCCAACCCCACCCCTGCCATGGTGCAATGTGCTATTCAAACATCCGTGCACTTCAGCAGGCCCGGAAGATCCTGTGGAGGGAGGAGCCAGAAAATTCCAGCCTCTGTCTTATCAAATCCTTAACTCTGCCCTTCTGTACTTCTCAGCTTTCCTCCTCTCCTTTTAGCTATCAAAGGACTGACTCCCTCTTAGACAAGACTACAGTTTCCCTTGGTGTCTCTCTTGACATCCATCGGGCTCATTGAGGCACTGATCACCACCTCCTTATGAACTGCAACCCCTGCTCCATTCTACCCTCTGGCCAACCTTCTCACCCAGGGTGCCCATGGGAGCCAGTTTTCCCATCTGCTAACTGTGCAACTCACCACTCCCATTGCTGACCCTTTGGACTCTGCCATTGGATCAGTTCCTACCGCCCATCTCCGCATCTCCCTCACAAATGTCCATTCAGTGAGAATAAGGCCCTTGCTATCCATGAGCACCACATTATGAATGACTGCATCAACATAATTGTCTCGATGAAAACCTGGCTGAGGGCTGATGCTACCTTCACCCTAACTGAAGCCCCCTTGTCCGGTCGTGTCTTCTATCACTGGCTCTGCAAGGCCATCATGGTGGTGTAGTGTAGCTCCTATTGTCAAATTACACCTTGATCTGTCCCCTGACTCCTGCGGTACCTTCTCCTCCTTTGAGCAACTCATCTTGTTCCACCTCCCTCAGCTCACATTCAAAATTATCACTCTACTGCCCCCCATCTCACAAGTATGATAAAACATTTCTCACAGGGAATATCTTCACTGCTTTTTTCCCTTTGCTTCTGCACCAAGTGACTTCTCAGCCTCAGTAATTTCACCTCTATTCCAATTCATCATGCTCTATCTCTCCTCTGACATCACAGCTCCTATCCTTTCTTAATCTCTCCCTCTATCTAAACTCCCCAATACATATTCATCATCACACCCTTGACCTTGCCATCTCATCTAGCCTTGCTGCCATTTCAATCACAAAGAAGGCCATCTTGGATCACTTTCTTGTATTGCTCTATACACATGTCTCCCTTTTGCTTACCAGTCTGATTCCCTTCTGTGCCCACGCTGGAATAAAACTCTATCCCATTTCACTTACAGTTTCATTTTCAGAATCTCAATGATCTAGCATTTGGCCCTCCATATTTCAGGACATTGCTGCTGCCACATCCTTACCTTCACCCTTGATGACCTGATCCCCAGTAAAACCATTACACTCTCACCCTGGTACAGCCCTTACCTCTACTCCCCTAAGTCCAAAGGACATGGATTTGAAAAGATATAGTTGACCACTGGTTTAGCCATCCAGCACCTGATCTGGTTGGACCATAGAAAGCATTATCAGGTCCTGCTCTTGTCTACATAAACTGCTCACTATTTCAGGAATATCTGGAATTCAAAGATAACCCTCAGCTTCTATTCTCTACTGCTAACCATATTCTTGAACCCCTCTCCCTTGTCTCTTTCATCCTCCTCCGCAACAAGTGCGAGATCATGAACTTCTTTAATTGTCAGTAAGATTGAAAGCATCCAATCAGCTGCCTCTGCCATTTCCTCTCCCCCTATAGCCAAGTGGGCCAAACCTCTTCTGAGGTTCCTCCCTGCCCCAACCCTGAACTCATGTGTTTCTTTAGTTCTTCTCCTATCTCCCTTCATCTCTTTTCTGAGTTCATCTGAACCATGAGACCAGCTCCTGCTCCCTCAACCCTATTCCAACTGAACCTCTAACCACCCAACTTCTCTTCCAGGTCCCCATGTTAACCGATAATGTTAACTATTCTCTTTGCTCGAGTGTTGTTCCCCTCCTTCAAATGTGCCATCGTCATCCCCTCCTCTAAAAAATAACTTTTGACCCCATCGTCCTTGCAAACTACTGCCCCATTTCCAAAACCCCCATTCCTCCCCAAGGTTATTGAATGAGCTGACACCTCCCAAATCTGTGTCCATTTTTTCCGAGAACTCCATGTTTGAATCCCTCCAATCAGATCTCCCGCCCTGCCAGTGGACCAAAATGGCTCTTATCAAAATGATAAATGCCTGTCTACATGACTACGACAAAGCTGAACTATGACATTTTGTTCTTCTAGACCTGCCTGCAGCTTTTGACATAGTTATGAACATCTTCCTCTAATGCCTTTCCACTGTCATCCAGCTGGGTGGGAATATATTTAGAATCGTAGGTAAGTTACATAGAAAGAGGCCATTCAGCCCATTGTGTCTGTGCCAGCCATACAAAGAGAAAAAAAAAACTAGCTGCTCCTTTTTAATCCCACTTTCCAGCACCTGGTCCATAGCCTTCCAGTTTATAGCACTTCAGATGCAGATCCAGGTACCTTTTAAATGAGCTGAGCAGTTCGGCCTCAACTATCAACTTAGACAGTGAATTCCAGATGCCCACAACCCTCTGGGTGAAAAAGGTTTTTCTTCTTGTCCCCTCTAACCCTTCTACAAATCACCTTAAATCTATGCCCCTTGGTAATTGACCCATCAGCTAGAGGAATTGGGTCTTTCCTGTGTACCCTTTCTAGGCCCCTCATAGTTTTCTGGACCTCAATTAGGTCATCCCTCAGCCTTCTCTGTTCTAAGAAAAACAACCCAAGCCTATTCAATCTTTCCTCATTGCTGCAATTTTCATGCCCTGATAACATTCTTGTAAATTTCCTCGGTAGTCTCTCCAGAGGAAATATGTTTTTCCTGTAATGCGGTGACCAGAAATGTACACAAAATTCCATTTGTTGCCTAACCAGCATTTTATACAGTTCCAGACACTTCCCTTCCAGGAATGCTTACCTTGAAGAAGTACTGCTCTTCTCTCCGACAGGATTTCTGCATGTATATTTCCTTAGTTCTGATGAAGAGTCATATGGACTCGAAACCTTAACTGTATTCCTCTCCACAGATGCTGTCAGACCTGTTGAGTTTTTCCAACTATTTTTGTTTTTGTTCCAGCATTACAACCTTGCTTTTGCATTCTATACCTCATCCGCTAAAAGAAAGCATTCCATATGCTTTCTTTACCACCTTATCCACCTGCCCTGCCACCTTCAGAGTGTGAATATGCACTCCAAGGTCTCTCACTTCCTGAACACATCTCAATAGCGGTCCATTTTTTGAGTATTTCCCTGCTTTGTTTGCCCTCCCCAAATCCATTACCTCAACTCAATCTCTGGATTGAATTCCACTTGCCACTTTTCCATACATTCAACTAAACAATTGATATCATGCTCAAAAGAACCGCTATCCTCTTCACTATCAGCTATACAGCCAATTTTTGTGTCATCTACAAATTTCCCAATCATGCCACCCACAATTAAGTCCAACTCATTAATGTATACAAGAAAAAGCAAGGGCTCCAATAGGGATTGCACTAGAAAGCCACTGGAAACTGCTTTCCACTCACAAAAACATTCAATAACCATTACCCTTTGTTTCCTGTCACTGAGTCCATTTTGGATCCAATTCATCACATTCCCCTGTATCCCATGGGATCTCACTTTTCTGACCAGTCTGCCAGGTGGGACCTTGTCAAATGCCTTGCTAAAATCCATGTAGACAAGATCCACTGCATTACCCTCATCAATCCTCCTTGTTACTTCCTCAAAAAATTCAATTAATTTTGTAAGACACCATCTCTCACTAACAAAATCATGCTGACTATCCCTGATAAATCTGTGTCTTTATAAGTGACAGTTCATCTTGTCTCTCAGAATTGATTCCAATAAGCTGCCCATCAAAGTCAGACTCACCAACCTATAATTTTCCAGCCTATCCCTCGCACCCTTTTTAAATATTGGTACAATGTTTGCAGACCTCCAATCTTCTGGGACTTCGACTAAGGATTGAAAAATGAGCCTCAGGGCATCTGTTATTTCTCCCAGCTTCATTTAACAACCTAAGATGCAATCCACCCAGCCCTGGTGATTTATCCACCTCCAAGGATGCCAGTCCCTCTAGTATGTTTATTGTATCTAATATTTCATACTCTTCCTCTTTAACTAGAATGTCTGCATCATCCCTCTCCATAGTGAAGACAGAGACAAAGTACTGATTGAGAACCCTGCCCACATCTTCAGCATCAATGCACAAGTTACCATGTGCATCTCTGATAGGCCCTACCCTTTCCTGCTTATCCTCTTTGCTCTTAATATATTGGTAAAACACCTATATTGGTAAAACACTATTGGTAAAAAATCTGATTTTACCTGCCAATATTTTTTCGTATCCTCTTTTTGCTTTCCTAATTTCCTTTTATACTTCACCCCTGTAATTTCTATAGTTCCCTAGTCTTTCTACAGTATTAAGCTATTTGTGACTGTCATAAGCTCTCTTTTTCTGCTTTCACAGAATCACAGAATTACACAGTGCAGAAAAGGCCCTTCGGCCCGTCAAGACTGCACCAACCCGTGAGAAATATCTGGCCTACCTACCTAATCCCATTTACCCGCAGTTGGCCCATAGACTTGAATGTTATGACATGCCAACTGCTCATCCAGGTACTTTTTAAAAGGATGTGAGGCAACCTGCCTCCACCACCCTCCCAGGCAGTACATTCCAGAACATCACCACCCTCTGGGTAAAAAAGTTTTTCCTCACATCCCAGCTAAATCTCCTGCCCCTCACCTTGAACTTATGTCCCCTTGTGACTGACCCTACAACTAAATCTGCTCCCTATCCATCCTGTCCATGCCCCTCTTAATCTTGTACACCTCGATCAGGTCGCCCCTCAGTCTTCTCTGCTGCAACGAAAATAACCCAAGTCTGTCCAACCTCTCTTCATAGCTTAAATGTTTCATCCCAGGCAACATCCTGGTGAATCTCCTCTGCACCCCCTCCAGTGCAATCACATCCTTTGTCTTATTCTGTATGTTTCTGGATAACCAGAGGGGGTTATGATTTGGCAGTACCACCCTTTTCGTTTTAGCACCACGTATACACTGTGCCCATTGAATCTCACTTTTGAATACCTCCCATTGATTTGACCTTGTTTTCGCTTCAAGTAGCTGTATCCAGTCCACTTTTGCTAGTTCAGCTCTCAGCTTTGTAAAAATTGTCTTCCCCCAATTTAGAACATTTACTCCTGTTCTATCTTGGTCCTTTTCCATAATGATGCTAAATCTAACAGTATTATGGCCTCAATCTCCAAAATGGTCCCCAACTGCTATTTCATCCATTTGCCCATCTTCATTTCCTAAGACTAAATCTAGATTTGCATTCTCTCTCATGGGCTTGTTAAGTGCTGGCTAAAATAGTTCTCTTGAATGAAGTTCAAGAATTTTGTGCTCCCTGTGCATTTCACACTGTTCGTATCCCAATTGATATTGGGGTAGACTCCAATTATTCCTGCCATTTTGTTTTTGCACTAAGAAATTTGCCTACATATTTGCTCTTCTAACACCCTTCCACTATTTGGGGGTCTATAGTACACTCCTAGTAATGTGGCTTTCCTTTTTTTATTTCTGAGTTCAACCAATATGGCCTGATTTGTTGCTTCATTTAGTATATCATCCCTTCTCACAACTGTAATTGTTGCTTTAACCAATAATGCTACACCACCCCCACCCCCCTGCTCCTCCCCTCACCCCCTGCTCCCTGAAATCTGCTTTCAGGGCCTCATCCTCTTTCCTACCTAAGTCATTGGTACCAAGGGGGACCACGTCCTCTGGTTGATCAGCATCCCCCAGAAGAATGCCTTGCAGCTGCTCCGTGACATTCTTGACCCCGGCACTGGGGAGGCAACATGCTATCCCAGAGTCACGTCTACGGCCACAGAAATGCCTGTCTGTTCCATAACTAATGAATCCCCTATCACTACTGCTCTTCCCCTCTTCTTCCTCTCCACCTGTACAGTACAGCTGCCTGTGGTGCCACAAATCTGGTTCTGACTACACTCCTCCAATAAATGATATCACCAGTATCCAAAACAGGAAACCAAATGACAAGCAGGACACCAGAGGACTCCTATACTACTTGCCTAGTTCTCTTGGACTGCCTGGCCATCACCCATTACCTTTCTGCATCCAGGCTCCTAAACTGTGGTGTGACCACCTCTTTGAATGTAGCTCTCAGCCTCGATATGCCATAGTGAGTCCAGCCACGGCTCAAGCCCAAAAACACGGAGCTCAATTTTCTGCAGCTGGAGATACTTCCTGCACATGTGGTTATCTAGGACACTGGTAGTGTCCATGACTTCCCACATATTACAGGGCACACATTCCATATGACCGAACTTTCCTGCCATGGCTTCAATTTACTTCCCTTATGTTAACCTTATTTTACTTTGGCTTATTTATACTACTTTATTTTTACTGCCCTTTGCTTACCTTTACTTCCATATTGTTTGTGTTTCTCCCTGAAATCTAAGTAGCTCATTTTCAGAAGAATGTCATTTTCTAATTTTCAGCTACTTGAAGACCCTCCCTAACAGCAGTTTCTCACCAACCAATGAATTTGTGTTCCTCCTGTGATGTCACTCTTGGATGTTTTTAAAACTCAGCCGTCTGGTGCAGCTTTTCAGCTCCAGGTGTCCTGCAGGCTGAGGAAGGGAGAGAAAGAGAAAGAAAAGAGCTCCTCCCAAACTCCCTCCTCACCAAACTCACAGCAATTCCACTCTAACAGTGCACTCAGTGACAGGGCACTTAACCTCTCGTATTTATACCACTGAGATTCAAATGAATCTCCTATCTGGCAATTACAGAACAAGGTAAGGCCAGTTTTTTAATCTGCTGATCGCACCTGCTCTTCAGCAGACAGCTTGATTTGCTTGATTAGCCCTCCCTAAACTTCTAAGAAACTTATAACTTAAGAAACAGTAAATTTAAATAAAATGCAGAATTGCTAGCAAGCGGTGCTAGATTTTATAAAAGATTAACCGTTAACATTTACAATTGCATTCCCTTCTCACCCATCTTGCAGCAATTCCATTCTGTATCTACGCATTCCATATTTGGTTGGTTCCATTCCTGCATATCAGATTGTAGCCAGAGAATCACTGCAATGCCTTCTCTTCCTGTGCCTGCACCATTATGTCTCACATTCTCTAAGAAATATCCTTGCTGCCCTCCTATTTGCTGCCACTTGCTGACATCATCCAAAAAGAGCCAGATATTTGCTACTGAGGCAGGTAGCTTGAGTCGGGAAATTTCCCTTGGTTTAAAGGGCCCTGTTAGACGCAATTTCTACTCCATGGAGGTGGGAGCCGGGTAGAGTTGGACCTGCTGACCCCAGAAACAGATTGCAGGCGGCCATGGAGGTGGGCCAGCTAGGAGGTCCACCTTGGATTTCTGGTCCCAGTTGTTTTAGGAACTGTTTACACCCTTCCGCCCTTATGCCTCACACCCCCTCACTCTCACACCCACCCCTCATGCCTCTTCTTACCAAATAAATGCTAACTCATGCTCCCCATCCACCCCATGCCCTATTATGCACCTTATGCTATCTCCATAGCCACTCACCCAATACTCACCATGGGTAGACCTCAGGAGCCATGAAAAGATGGGAATAAAAAGTAAACTTCTAATAATAGATTATAGATCTCATTCATAAACACTTGAGGGTGAAAAAAATGCTCCCATTCATGAAACCCATTCAAAGAGTTGAATTTTACTTACCTCGGTGGTGGGCAGAAGTCCATTTCCAAAGTCAGTGGTTCGCTAGCACCTGCCCCCATCTTTAAAAGACATGAAATGATATGTATAAGAGCCAATTAACAGCCACCTGGTGGGGAGCCGGCCAACAGGGAGATGGTGGGTGCCGCGCCCAATTGGCATATCAAGGTGGGGCATCCACGCACAGAGGGGGCAGGCCATGACCCAGAAAAAGTCATGGTCACTCATTTAAAGAGACCCATGGCATGGGATTGTGACAGCTGTACCAGGAAACATTGTAATGATACGTCAAAACATTGTGTTGGTGAATTTGAATTCTTTAAACCATTGCAGAGAAGCATTTAGGACCTCTGTCAGAGGAGAAATGACACTGAAATGCAGCTGACCCATGAACTTGAGGGATATCAAGTATTTTGGAAGATAATGAACATCAGGCTTTTAACTCTTTGTATCTCTGGAGGGAGCCAGGAGATGGGGAGGGCAAAAGATCAAGGACAGCCCAAAGGTTTGACGATGGCTCCCTGCGAGCCCTCCTCCAGGCTGTAAGTGATAGGTGGGAGGTCCTAATGCCAGCTCACAGGAATAGGAGACCTCTTTGCCTGATAAAAGCAGCCTGGACAGAGGTTGCAGAGACCTGAGGTCGTTCAGCAGACCTGGCTTCAATGCCACAAATGGTTCAAAGACCTTCTGAGATCTGCAAGGCTGAGGCTGTCACCATTCTGGAGATGGACAAACATGGAAGATTGTGTTCTTGATCCATTATCAGATTGTCTTGTTTGTTAACCAAGTATGTAAGGTGGGCATGATTCACACATGCCACTCTGCATCATCATGGGGGTTATGAAGGGGGTGGGGACAGCATACAACACATGTTAGTTGGCAGAGAATATTGGGAACAGTGTGCGCCAATAGAGTTCTTATTGGCCCAATGTTGGAAGGCACGATTTTAGCACAGAACCATCAGCATTACAATGTCTCTCTTTAACTGCAGGAGAAGAAGGTGCACAGTGCCAGGGAGGGAAAGAGAAATGTAGGTGGTGTGCCAAACCTGGCCATATTGACTCCCATTGAGGAGGAGGTCCTGCAGTTGGCAGCCAATAATGAGCTGGGCAAGATCGGAGGGAAGCCCTGGGTAGTGAGATTGCAAAGGAGAATTTTTATAATTGCAGCAATTATCTGTTAAGAGAGCTGGGAAGGGGAGGGTGCATGTGTCTAGCCAATCTGTCAGGACTAAAGCTTTGATGGTTTTTGACTTTGAAGGTTTTCCTGTATTTGAGAGGAAGGTGTGAATCTATGTTGAATGGAATAAGCCTCAAACATTGAGTTGCATCTCCCAATGGTTGCAGTAATTGCAGTGAGGAAACTTGTCTCTGTGCACTCAACTCAAAGGTTGAAGATGTCCTTAACAGTCCTTCCTTTTGTTCCCTACACAGGTGCAGCATTGGCAGCTGGTGATGCTAGCCCCGAGGGTCCCACATTAATCTCTGAGGAGGAAGAGGAAGCCTCAGAAGATGCAGGGTCACATCCTTGCTCTGCATCCAGCACCAGTGCAGGTACATGTACCTTGATGGGTAGACACTGTTTGGCTATAAGGGAAGAACTAACTGGTGAAAGCACATCACAGTCACACATACAACTGCCAGAGACGGAGATGGAGCAGGTCTCTGGCAGTCGGAGTAGTGCTGGAGATGACCCACATGCAGAGCCCTGTCCGATGACAAGCCTCTAGAGTCATCAATTAGGTGGCAGATGCTGGATATGAAACATGAGTTGTGTGGAGATGTAGGTATCCATCCAAGTCTTGAGTGCCGCGATCACCCACTCTACAAACCTCATTGCTCCATTGACAGACTGGCAACTGTCATGGAGGGCCAAACCCAGAAGATCACTGGAACAGTATTGGGTCTTCGTTCTGACCTGCACTCAATCGCCTTGTCTCTGAGTTCTGGGGCAAGACTGGGACAAGGAACCTGGAGTCACATCCAGCTCCTGATTCGTCTTGGGAGGGAGGGCCAAATGGATCTCATGCCAGTGGTTGAGCAGCAGCTGAAGTCTGAAGTCATCAGGGTGCACCTCTCAGGGCGTTTCTGATGGGGACAGTTTCTCCTCTGCCCTTCTGCCATTGGCAAAGATACTTTAGAGTGCCATGTCGACAGATGGGCATTCTGCCACTGTGCAGGTGACTCCCACCACGATGGGCACTCATGCTGCACCCTCTGGCGACAAGAGCATGGCCCCAAATTCATCCCAAACCAGGGGACATCAAGGCCAGTAGCCTGTCTCCACAGCAGCCGGCAGTGAGGAGGGAGCACCACAGCACCGTATTCGAAAGAAGAATCAGGCAAATCACATTAGTCACAGTTGGGTGCACGTGGTCTCCTTTTTGTTTTGTGAGGTTTGACATGTTAATTACTTTCTGCATACATAAACAAATGCTGCTTTCCACACATTATCTGTCTGCATGTCTTCACTAATTGCATGAGAATATATGGATAATATTTCAATTGCTGCTATTGGTTGGTTCTGTGATTATGGCTAGGATTATGCCCTTGTTGGGCGGACTTGGCAGGGGCAAGCGGGACTGGTCGGGTCTGCCACCCATAATCAGGCCGTCCAGCATGAAATGCGTGCTACAGCGCTCAGCGCTGCCTCTGTTGGTTAGTGGGGGGGATGGTGGGATGGGGCGGGAGGAGGGTGGATGGGGAACTTCGCGCAGGAAAAGCTCCCTGAGGCACAGAGCTGCCTCGGGGAGCTGAAGATTAAAAAAATTAAAAATAAATCATTTTAATATGTTAAAAATATCCTGTCATGTGACTCTGTCACATGGGCCAGAATATTTCTCCCTTTCGGCAAGCACGCGCCCGACCCAAACGAGCGTAAAAATAACACACGATGTTTTAGTTGGCAGGCGCACGCAGGAGTCGGTAGTGCACCCAACCACAATTAAAAGGCCTATTAAGGCCATTAATGTACTGATTAATTCAATTTTTCGCTACCCGTCCAACCTTACAGTTGCCGGGCAGGTGCAAAGGCCAAGCGGCACATGAGTCACATTAGGGGACATTTTTTTTTTTAACATTTTAACATTCTTCATTTGTAATTTTTTTTAATCTTCAGATTCCTGAGGCAGCTCTGTACCTCAGGGAGCTTTTCCTGCGCCCACCTGCGCAAAGTTCCTCACCCACCCTCCTCCCTCTCGCCCACGCCACAGCACGTGTTTCAGGCTGGGCAGGCCTTAATTGGCCCACCAGCGTGAAATCGTGGTTGTGACCCGATCATGGGTGGCAGTCAGCTTCCCGACCTTACCCCCACACCACCCCGCCTCGTCACCGAGCCCGCCCGACAAGGGCAAAATCCTGGCCATGAGCAGGAACATGTTATTAATGAAATTTAAACATTTTAAATTAATTTTTATTTGCTTTTGGAAACCTCATCCTGCCCATCCTGCTTTCGGCAACAGACAGCCCAGCTTCCAGTGATCATAGTGACGGGTGAAGGACCTAGTCTTCTGGGCCAAGACTAGTTGCAAAATATCAAGCTCAATTGGTATGAAATAATTCACTGGAGAACAGGAATAGTTCCTGAACTGTTAAGGAAATAAAAGAGTGTATTTCGGGATGAATTAGGGAAGTTAAAAGGCTTGCAAGCAAAAATATATGTGGATCCTCAGGCGACACCATGTTTCTTTAAGGCCAGACCTGTGCCTCATGCCTTAAAGGAGATGGTGGAATCAGGACTGTGCCAGTTAAAAAAGCTAAGCATCATCCAACTAGTCCAATTCTCAGAATGGGCAGTGCACATAGTCCCAGTGGTGAAACCTGACCAAACTATTTGCATTTGTGGGGTCTATAAATTGACTGTGAACAAGGCAGCCAAACGAGATAAAAAAAACTGATCCTGAGGATGGATGACTTATATGCAAAGCTAACTTGAGGCATATCCTATACCAAACTGGACATGAGCCATGCATACAAACAGTTAGAGCTGGATAAGGGTTTGTAAGCATCAACACACACAAGGGTCTTTATCAATCTACTCACCTACCCTTTGGAGTATCGTCTGCATGTGCCATCTTCCAAAGGGCAATGGAGTCTTTTGCAAAGACTTCCCTGAGTCTTTACCAGTACAGATTTTCAGAGATTCATGAGTTTAACTAGAATCAGGCATATTAAAACAGCACCAGATCATCCCTCATCAATTGGTTTAGCTGAAAGCTGTGCAAACTTTCAAATCAGGAATGAAGAGGTTATCCAAAGGTATCCTATAAATTCGACTTTCCTGCTTTCTTCTCAATTATCGTATGACTCCTCATTAAGCTATGGGCTCAACACTATCAAAATTATTGATGAAATGCTGCCTATATACAAGGTTAAGTCTGGAGTTTCCAAACTTAGAGAGAAGATAGAGAAGAATCAGAGTAATCAAAAATTGAATCACAATATTCATAGCAAAGCTCGAAGATTTACCATTGGAGATACAGTTCAAGCAGAATTTTGAAAAAGGATCTTTGTAGGTTCCTGGTACAATTGTCTCAGAAACTGATTCCTTGTCCTTCCAGGTGGAAGTGAAAGACCGAATTGTGCGAAAACATGAGGATCATTTTAGGAATGTAGAGATATTCCTACAATTAGTTATTCCACCTGTGATTAACATCAAAATATCGATCACTGAGGTGACAGATCAACCTAGAATAGACATGCCCGATGTTTCATATATATATGTTGTGGGTTATTCAATTGTTCTCTGTAAATAGAGACTGTGAAAAGCCAAAGGGGGAGGAAATGTAGAGACTGAAGGTATAGCCTTTCCTTGTGCCTATCAGGGGTCACATGATTGTTCTTGGAGACTCTGACCAATGAGCCCTAAGCACGGGTAATCCAGGGGGTGTGGCTTTCTAGCCAAGGATCTGGTTCAAGCATGTAGCTTCTGAAAAGCTCTCCATAATAAACTTATCTGTTTCAAGTAGAAACCTGTCCAGTATGTCATGTCACTACAGCATTGGAATCTGATCTTGAGCAGACCAAAGGCCTGTCAATGATGGATCTGGTCATGCCGTGGTTTTTGTTATAACGGTGCTCTGGTTTCATCCTAGCACTTTGAACTGCAGCCATCAGCTACTTCTTTAGGGGGTGACCTTTGTCTCCAATATTTGCCCTGAAAAGAAATTGAACTTTGCACCAGACATATTTCACATGCACCCACCTTAGTATCACTTTGGGGATGTATTATTGCTGTCAACTGGACTAGTAACTAGCTTAAAGGGCCTTTAATTTATAATTTCAAAATGGGGAGTGAACTGCTGATTTTGGAGCCCACCTGACCATCGTATTATTGAGAACTGGTGAGATGATGTTGGGTTCATGACCCAACATCATCATGCCGAATATTACATTTCTTTTATATTATGGGATATATTATATCCCAGATATTACAGGACTGTGGTCGTCTGACTTTCATGATGTAAAATTCAGCCCAAAGCTTTTAACAACAACCCTTGAGAAATGTCAACAAATAAACTGATTGAAATTATGGAACAGGTGGCCATGTTTTTTTACAAAAGTCCACCAGGTGGCTTGTCAATCAAAACAGACCACCAGACTGGTTTTTTTAAACTCTCAATGACAACCTGAGCCTGTTTTTCCCCCAAGTTTAAAGAGCAGGGCACTTAAAAAACACTTCAGTTCATGACACTTAAACATACCTTATCCACCCTTAAAGAATGTTTACATCTATTCCATCAATTCATGACTCGCACATAGTGAATTAAGGTCCTTGGAACAACCAAAATGGAGTCTGTTCAAACTCAGCACCATGTTCAAATGATCCTTCAGAGTTCTCGTTTCCTGTCTGTGTGAATCATGCCTTGCCCCCTTCCCCCTGCTGGCAAAATGTGGATCTACTAGAAATGTGCATGGGACTTTCATATCTAGGTCCAGACCACCATTTTTTAAGGTCCACAGAGTCTTCCTAACCAGATATCTGTGCCAGTACTAAGACCCAGGCTTTAGCTCATCTGCTGCTGAAAGTGTCATATGGACCATAGAATGGGGAGGCTGGCTGCCCTATTCTTCCATCCATACACTCCATGTCATTCTCATCTCTGCTACCCATGTGCTAACTTGGACCAAATCCTGTTCACCCATCACCCTTGTTTTTGCTGGCTCCCAGTTAAGGAACATCTAAATTTTAAAATATTCATCTTTGTTTTAAAACCTCTCCATGGCCTCAGCCCTCCCAATTTTTCTAGTCTCCTCCAGCCCTACAAACCTTTGAGATATTTTCATTTCTTCAATTATGGATTCTTGATCATCCCTGATGTTAATGCCTGCACCATTGGTGGCTTTTCCTTCAGCTGCCAAGGCTCTAAGTGCTTGAATTCCTTCCCTAAACTTCTTCATATTGCTTTCCTTCTTTAAGGTGCTGCTTAAAACCAACCTCTTTGACCAAGCTCTTGGTCATCTGTCCTAGTATCTTCTTATGCAGCTCACTGTCAGATTTCATTTGATACCACTTCTGTGCAGTGGCTTTGACTCTGTTGTTACATTAAAGGCACTATATAACTTCAACTGAATGCCACGTTATTATTGAAATTGAAGGTACATTGCTCATTTGTTTAAAAAGTATAAATGAATAATAACAGAAAGAAAATCATCCTATCACAGAGATCTGCCTTCAATTAAATATGTATGAAAAACTACTCCAGTGCATTAAAATAATCAGTGTTCCACCCTAGGAGCATATTCTCATCCACACATCAAACTCCTGTTAAAAGTTCTTATAAAGAAGGGCACAAATGAGTTCAGGAACCAATTTCTCCCGCACCCAAGGATTGTAGCCTTTTCCCTGAATGCACCCAACAGTAATAGTGAAACAAGGGTGAGGAGTGAGGGTAAAGCTGCCAACTGCGATTAAACGTATTCCTGGAGGGAGGTTTCATCCCATGACTTGCCTCCACGCTTCTGCCATTAGTCGGCCAACATATCCATCATCGTGGTAAAAGCAAAATACTGCGGATGCTGGAAATTTGAAACAAAAACAAAATTTGCTGGAAAAACTCAGCAGGTCTGCAGGGAGGAAGACAGAGTTAACATTTTGAGTCTGAATAACTCTTCATCAGAACTAAAGAGGAATAGAAATGTGATGAAATATAAGCTATTTAAGGTGCATTGCCTTCCTACACCAATTGGAAAGCAATAAGGCTCATTACCCAATTGGCTGATGCTTGACTGTCAGTCAAACAGCCGTTTATTTTCCCATTTTCAATAGTTTCATATCTGGTAACGAGAAATGTTCAAAGAAAATTACAAAATAAAACAATCTTTTATAATGACCTGTGATTTTTCTCTAGGGTTGCACACAGTTGTGCCCTGGAGATTGATCTTCAATTTCTGGAGACTCCAGGCCATTGCTGGAGGGTTGGCTACCCTCGGGGGAGAATTTTCCCCCCATCGGGGGAGGGGTGGGGGGGGGGGGGGGGGGGGGTGGTTGTGCGGGAGCGGGAGCAGGCGCGGGTGTGGGTGCAGCCATTTGCCACCCGTGATCAGCGGGCCAATTAAGGCCCGCCCAGCGTGACACCCGCCCAGAAGCGCTGAGCACTCCCTGTGCGGGCAGGTGGACGGGGGTGTTGCCTGAGCTGGGGCCTGTAATCTATTGTGCCTGCGTGCGGAAGAGCACAGAAATCTCCCTGAAGTACAGAGTTGCCTCAGGGAGATTAGTTTAAGTTCAGATAAATATAATAAAGGGGAAAAAAAGAAACTTTAAGACATGTCCCCTCATATCACATGAGCTGGGACATGTCTATTAATTTTATTAAAAACTTTTACAAGACTTTAAAAACCTTCATGAAACCTCATCCCGCCTGTGGATGAGGTTCCATGAAAAATGTGAAGGCCGCCTGGGCTCTTCACCTGCCTGTTAACCTTAAGGTTGAACAGGCAGATCAGGTCAATGTTTTAATTGATTGTTAAATGGCCTTAATATGCCTTTGACATGTCAGCAGCTGCGGAGCCGAGTCGGCTGGGTGCTTGCAAACTTAAAATCTGAATGACGCGCAGTGATGTCAGGATGCATGCCCGACGTCACCCCGTGTCATTTTACACATCGGCGAGCAGGCCCCGCCCCCGTTTGCCGTGCTGAAGATTCTAACCTAGGTGAGGGGTGAGTTGTTGCTGCTGCTGGGACTGGTGGATGTGGGTGGGGGAAAGATGTCGGTGGGGGCAATGCGGTTGTGAGGGGGAGGAGGAAGTACAGGAGGAGGAAGATGTAAGAGGGAGAATGCAGCAAGTGGGAAGGTAGGTGTAAAAGGAGAAGGAAGGTGTAAGGGAGGGGGTTTGGAAGGGGGAAGGTGTCCAGTGGGGGGAGGATGGAGTAAGCGTGGTGGGGAAGAGTTGAGGGTGGGGGTGCGGTGTCCAGTGAACGTGTGAGGGAGGGGTCTGTGGAGTCAATGATGGCCTCCAGGTGAGTGAACTGAGGGTGGGCATAGTAGGAGGGAATGGTGAGTGTGACAGGGGCAGATGGTGCCGGTAGGGTGGGAGGGTAAGGGTGCATTGGTAGCACTAGAAGGGACGAGGGTGGTTGGTGGGGACTTGGAGGCAGACACGGACTCTGGGGTTGGGAAGGAGAAGTTTGGGGAGGTCAATGTGGATGGAGGTGGGATTCTCAGGAAGGTAGGGAACATGCACATTCACCTGGACATCCTAGAAAGACAAGGGTTCAGGTTGGTAGCTGACGGTGAGGAGGTGGAATGTGATGCCAGGGGGAATCGACAGTGATGGGGGAAAGGACATGGGTGACTGGGGGAGAGGAAAGGGTGGGGAAGCTAAAAATATACTTGACCATGAGGGCGGTTATCGAAATCAAAAGTGAGCGGAGCCTCGTGTGCTGCATGGGAGTGCGGTCAGTGGGTGGGCGGAGATGCAGGTCAGCTCAGATGGATAACTGAAAGAGAACCCCAGTAGGCAGCATTGAAAATGCTCAGGACATTGAGATGAATGTGATGGATGAAGGCTCCGCATGCTTGGGAGAATGCTTGTCCCAGACTCTGAAAGACCCTGCCACCCGACACACTTCTCCCTCCAAAGTCACTCATGGTCCAGTTGTGTACTGCTACTAGCCAGGCAGGGTGTGTAGGGTGGGGGGGGTGGGGGGGCGGTATTGTAGTGGGAGGACTTGCTAAACCTGTTCAGTGAAAGTGAATTTTTTTTTCCAGATTATAAGTGACAGAAGTGTTCATGCATGCAACTACTTGTGATCAGAATTTCTTATCATATCTAGATGCTGACAACAGGGGTGGAGACAGGCTATGCAATGGTTGGCCCTGTTGGCTCTGATGACTTTGGCTTCAAGAGAGGCCTTGAGGACCCAGCTTGCTTTGGCTGCCTCCTGTGGGCCTGCTGCTCCCTCTGCGGTGACAGAAGACGAGGTTGAGGGTGTCACAGGAAAAGTGACTTGGAGGGAGCAGACAGCCTCTAAGATTTCTAAATGGATGACCCAGGGGTGTCCAGTTGCCGTTCCTCCTCCCTTTGGGTGCCCGAGGGCCTGGCCTGACTCCTTGAGGGGAAGGGACACCTGGAGGGATATCAAAGTGCCCTGTTTCCCTCTCACATTGCCACTGCAGGAACTCAACCATGTGTTGGACCAGGGTTCTCATTATGTTGGACTAGGGGCTCCATGGTATCCACCATCCTTCCCATGGAGACCTCCATGCATGCACATGTAGGCGCCACTTCATCAGAGAGCAGGCGGACGCATTCTTCTGACTCACATGCCACTCTGTTGAGGGCTTTCTGCAGCTCTGAGATGTTCCCACGCCTTCTACTGACTCCCCACAATGAGTTGGAAGGCCAAATCCAGAGGGTCGTCATCTGACAAGGGCCTCATAGATGTTTCTTCCCCAGCAGTTTCCGAGTGCCAGGGAGCTCGGCTGACCCTGCCTCCTCCTGCTTCGGACATTTGTCTGATAGATGACCACCAGACTGTGAACCCGAGCCTGCCCTAGATCTAGGTCCCACCGAAGAAGTGTGTGTCACTGCACTGGTGCAGGGTATGGGTAAGCGCTTTGATGGGTCTTCCAGGCCGCTTATTTCCAGCACTTCAATGGAGGTGTCCTCTTGGCTGGAGCTGAAGACCTGGGTGTAGCTGAGGGACTGGTTGGCTGAGGGCATCTGTCACTTGACAGAGCTCCCTGTGAACCAACATAGAGATAGAGATAATTAGTGCATCACAGCAGAGACAAAAACAGGAGAGAGCGCACTGACAGTTGTGTTGAGAAAGAGATGATGTGGTGCAGGATCCTCATGTGGGTATTCACTCCCGACCTTGCCATCGCTGCTGGCAAAGTCCACATCCTCACCAGTTAGCACGATGGCACGCTCCTCAAATTGAGTGAGGAGCCGAATGTGGACCACTCCACTGCCGGTCTGAGACCTCTCCCTGCTGTTGCAAGCCAGCATCTCCTGCACAATAACAGATGGAGAAAGTATGAGCAGAATGTATTGCACTGCATAGAATGTTTTTGTGGTGAACGGAGCCTTGGATGGGATGAGGATATGAGCTCCAGAGGATATGAGCCTGATGGAGATGTGAGGGTGTGAGAGAGAGTTAGTGGTGTTGCCCCCTGAGTTGTGAGATCTCTGTGTATGTGTGATGGGTTTGTGAGTGCGTGAGTTGAGAGTGATGAGATAGTTGACTTAACCTGGCAGAACAGATGAGATCATTTATCCTCTTCCTGTACTTGATGGCTGACCACCTCTGTACTCCGGCAGTGCTGACCGCTGCTGCCTCCACCTTCCAGGCCGGATTGGTCACCCTGTTTGACCTCCTGTGGCTAGAGTGGGGGTAGAGGACATCGTGGCGGCCTTCCACTTTTTCCAACAGGCACCCCAGAGAGGTGTCACTAAATTTGGGGGCTACTATCTTCTTTGTTTTCGGGCCTCTGTCACCTGGAGGAATCCTGGTCTGAAGATATGAAGTAGACTGTGCTCTGGTCCGCTTTAAATATGGCTCCTGGAGCGAGGAAGTGCTGAGGTCACAGCGTGATGGACAAATCCAAGTGCGCCCATCAGCGATCTAGCATATTTCCCATGAATATATTATTAATGAGGTGGGATGTGCTGGGAAGGGAATGATATGGCACAAAAATCTGCCATTGTGGCCGACGGGTAAAACGTCATATTTCATACCTACTCACGCAATTAGTGCAAATCAGGGTTGATTCTGCCCATAGTCTGTAGTTTATTGATTGCTAGAAAGAGCAGAAAGTCTTGCATTTATGCAGTTCTTTTCATGACCGCTGGACTTCCTTTGACCCTTTACAGCCAATGAAGTACTTTTGTCAAGTTCTGTCTAAGTTGTATTCTAGGAAAAGAGGGCATTTCTGCACAGCAAGCTCCAACTAACCACAATGTGATAACCAGGTAATCTGCTTTTGTGATTGTGAGTGAGAGGTAAACATTGGCCAGGACGCTGAGAGTAACTCCCACGCTCTTCTCTAAAGTAGTGCCGGGATACCTTCATCTATGAGAGCAGTCAGGGCCTCACTTTAATGGTGCCTCCAATAATGCAGTACCAACTGAATTGGAGTATTAGCCTAGATTACCTCATCAAGTGTCTGAAGTGGGGCTTGAACTCAGGACCTTCTGACGCAGAATTGAGAATATTACCAACTGAACCAAGACTGCAAATGTTGGCAATGCAGTACTAAAATGAAATGAAACTTTCAAGGACAAATATAATTGTCAACAGCATTATGATTGAATTTTCCATTTAAGCTGCAGCATACCAACTCTATACCACAATCACACATCCAATACCACAAATAGAAAGAATGTGAAAAAAATTATTATTTTTGAACGTATTGAATATATTGTAGTTGATAGAAAATTACCAGAGAGGTTTAATAGAACCCTTTTTCCCTATGGTATCTGGCTGGCATCAGTGTCAAATCAGTTACAGTGTAGCCCAAATTCAGTGAGCTGCCTGAGCATAGGAGGCCATTGGGCCCATTATGCCTGTTCTAGCTCTTTGAAAGAGATGTCCCATTAATTCCCCTTCCTTGCTCTTTCCCCAAAGTCTTGCGCATTTTCCTTATAGACAATTCTCGTTTGGGACTTAAGATTGAATCTGCTTCTACCATTTTTTCAGCGATTGCATTCCAGGCCATCAAGACTTGCTGTGTAAAAAACAAATATTCTCTTTGTCACACCCCCACATTCACATCCCTGAGATAAAAAGTAAAAAAAAAAATCAGGAAATTTGAAATAAAAGCAGAAAAGGTTATAATTACTGGGTATCTCAAAGAGAAACATAAATTAGCATTTCGTGTGAAAATTGATTCCATCCTTCTTTTTCATAAGCCAACTAGCACAGGCATGATGGGCAGAACGACCTCCACTGTGTTGTAAGAATCTGTAGGATTCTGTGACTAGCCCATTGAGCTGTACTGAACCCCAAAATGAAAAAAAATCTCTGATTTGAACCTGTGAAATGATTCCATTTAGCAAACCAAGCATCATTAAGTTTTTTTTTCTGAATATGAATGCCAATTAGTCTGACATGGTTTTAACTCCAAAACTACATTACAGGTTGCAGCCCAAATTAATTTCATTTTGGACATTACAGGCTTTATAAGACAGCACAGCTCAAAACTATTAGTTCCATCTAGACTTGGATCCAAAGCGCACAGATAAAGGAAGACATTGTTCTTTGCCTAACAGTGTAATCCAGTCCCTCCATGAAAATACAACTTGGTAAAGCACAAAAGGAGCTTTTACCTTAAGAAAGATTGCACACCCATTATATACTTTAACATGTAAATCAGTACATGAGTTGTTGGGGGAAATATTAAGAAAGCAGTACTATTTTTCATGCTAACATCTTTACCTTTATTTGTCTGAAGGGCCAAAAGTAGGAGCTGCAGTACCACATCTAAATACAATCATGTTGGAACAGCTGAATGCCAAGAATCAAGTTAATTGTAAAATGTTCTATTTTCCAAAGTCATGATCTTTATTGTCTTGCCTTTACCTCAGTGTGAAATGGTGGTACAAAACGGACATTAGTGACACTCAAACAGCCATCACCAGTAAAGGGAACCATACATTTATCATCCATCAGAGACCAGGCGCAAAGTGAGGCCGCTGCAGCTGGACGATCCAAATAAAGAACCTCCATTTCCTTCTTGTCTCTGATCACTTGCAGGTTCTTGATGAATAGGTGATATCATGAATCTCTGGTATAGTGAATTACAGAAGATAAATTCCATGTGCAATGCGTATCAGCATATTTTATATTGTGTTATATTTGAAATTAGAGCTTATTATGAGCCAGGCTCAATTATTAAAAGGGTCAGCAGGATTCATGAATATTTGTCCAGGCTTTCAAAAATTAATTTTGTTTGCTTGTTATTCCAGTATGCCATTACTGAGTGGTGTAAAGATGATGAATTACCAGTGAGGAAAAACAATTTAATTAATGATGTTAAAAAGGATACTTTGCAGTTTGGCCTTTCAATCCAGATGTCACTCACTTGATTATTTTGGCAAGTTTTATCTTTTGTTTATTCTAAATGGAAGAAAATTCTGAAAGAAGAGAAGTTTGTTCTGTTGTTTCCTTTTTCTCCCCATATTGTGTACAATTTGCTCTCTCACAGATTCTACCAAACTTATGCAAGCTCTATCCAACTTTAAGTAATCCTCAAAAAACATGGTAGCACCCTGTATATTCCTCAACTCTCCAAGATAATCAAACCAAATTACAGAACAATATCCAATACAGCCATTCACATTAAAACATTGTGACCAATTTCTTGCTGCATGTGACATACACATAGTCCTGTAATCACTCCAGCTGTTTTATCAAATTACTTAATGCTCTGTTACAATCTCAAACCATCTGTTTATTTTTGGAGGTTGGTCAAGGAAGTGGTAATTGCTTTTCTAGGGAGTTTACTCCATGTTACCCACTTCTCCTTGAGAAGAAACATAGTTGCTACTCCTGAGACTTACTTGAGACTCTCTAATCCTTAGTCAGCTTCAATACAAGTTAAATGCATGTGCATTTTTCAATGCTTTAGAGGCCCAAACCTGTCTTCTCTCATTCTTCATGATTCCAACTGAAGCAATGTCAATGCAATGTGCCTCTCATTGGCAGGATTGGTGCTTTAGAATGCTAAGATGGCACTGTGCATTGCAAATCTTGCTTTTGCAGGAAAATCTGGGTCAATAATGCCATAAAGTTCTGATTCCAAAATGGAAATGCAGGTCAAGAGATTCAGGGAGAGGTTTCTTGCCTGGTCACTCCAGGTGCATTGTGGAAACAACAAAAACCTCCCACACTGTGATTTTTTCATAAAATTGGTGAACAGAAAAATCACAGGCAGGAGATCTGTCTTTCCTTATGTGTTGTTTAATTGTTTTTGAGGAGCACAATAATAACTTTTACACTGTTGCTAGAGATGAAATTGTATTGTTTTTTATAACTTAAATTATGGCATAGTCACCATCCAGCATATCTGTATCACTACTGTTGCTTTCCTGGCCTGTCAACCATTTTGGACCCTTTGTAAACCTGAGCTAATCCAAAACTTTGTTGCCTATTTCCAAGCTTGCACAAAGTCCCATTCATGCATCACCTCAGTTATCGCTGACCTGCATTGGCTTCAGGAGTGTCAACATCTCAATTTTAAAATTCTAATCCTTGCTTTCAAATCCGTTCATGGTCTGACTCCTCCCTATTGCTGTCATCTCCTCCAGCCCCATAACCTTCCAAGATCTCAGTACTCCTCCAGTTCTATCCTCTGGTTACATCCTTGATTTTCTTTGTTCTACCATTGGCAGCTTTAGACTTCCTTTCCTAAATGTCACCACCACTTTAATGGCTCTCTTCCCCCTTTAAGATGCCTCTTTGAGTAAATATAATGGGAAATCAGCCCAAAACTTATCACCAACTGAATCAAGTTGATATTTCATGTCTCTTGCTGCTGTGGTGAGGCTTGATCTTCAATTAATGCTGGTACAGGGTAAATTGCAAAAGAGTTTGACATGTTTCATCATAAAGATGGACAAAGTTCTGCTGGGGCACCCTCTATAATCTAACAATCTCAGATTTAAAAATAACAATTGATCCAGGAGCACTTGCAGTTTGCGGAAGAGAATTCTAAACTTCTACCACCTTCTGCATCTATAAATGTTTTCTAATTTTACTCTTGAAAGATCTGCCTCTAATTTCTAAGACTAAGGCCTGACTTTCTTCCCCAAGTTGGATTCGCTGAGTTGGGAGAGTTCCCGTCTTGAAGAACCCAACCATTAAAAATAGCCACCCACAGGTAGGATTTTCAGGTTGGGAGGAGGCAAGTTGAAAAACGAGTCTGGGCAGATGACCCCAGGACAAGTGCGCAGGCTGCTGGGTGCAAGGCACCAGCACTGTGTTTAAATACATTAAAACAAAAGAAACTCTCCAGCTCTCATTCCCACACACTCTTTGTGCCTCTTCTGTGTCAACTTAAGCCAATCCATGCTGCCCACTGACCTCCATGGCCCTCATACTCTATGCCAATCTATGTCCCTCTACCCATCCCATGACCCCTAGACCCCCTATGCCAACTTAGTGCCCCTCTATCCCCAATTGCCCCGATACCATATTTCCAACTTAGTGCAAACTCTTGCCAACCCATGCCGATCACCCACCATCCTTTGTCCTTATCACCTCCATGCCAGCTCACCTAGTATCCTTGGACAGTTCCTTCACAGCTTTCATGTTTCCTGGAGAGGATTAATAACTTTGACCCTTCATGGGACATCTTAGGCAACTGGACAGCTTTTTCACAGTTCCTTAACAGCTGGATAGCTTATTTACAGTGTCTTGACAACTGGGCAACTCTTTTACAGCTTGACAGTTCCAATGACTTTGTCTGTAAATGGTGCATAATCATGTTCACTTGTAACAATCCCAAATGGTGCCTTACCCCTCCCAAATGAATCTCGGGTCCATATTCAAAGGGGTACCTTACTTCTCCAAAGTGTACCCCAGCTATTCAAATGAATTCACCAAGCTCAGACCTCCTCTTAGCTGTTCTAATCTGCACACTCCAGATTCCACACTCCTGTCCTTCCAAAATCTCACTTTAGTAGAGGCAGCTGGCGATTTAAATGACCAGCTGCCTGCGCAAATTGTGCATGTGTGAACCCCAGCCCGACTCCAGTTCCGTCACCATGAAGATGGGAAATGGTAGGTTTGGAGGCAGGATTTAGAAATGTCATCCATTTACAAATTTTGCCACAATAGAGAGCCTAATGCTTCCTTGTCCTAGACTCTCCAAATAGTTTAAAATAGTGTGACTCTCTCTCTATCGACCCTATCTGTTCCCTTTAATATCTTGAAAACTTTGATCAAGTCACATCTTAACCTTTTACGTTCCAGGTAATACAATAAGAATTTGTGTAATCACTTCTCGTAAATTAACATTTGGTGTCCAAGTATCATTCTGGTAAATCAGCGTTACACTCCCTCCCAGCCCAAAATATACATCCTAACATGTGGGGCCTGGAACTGCTAACAGTACTCCAAGTAAGATCCAATGAGGGGTTTGTACAGCCAATAGAATCACAAGGAAATGGGAAGGACCAGGGTACATCAGGTGTACACTGTGTCTGCACATTTTGGTAGTGGGGGGGGTGGCAATGCAGGGCTACTATCTATTCTTTTCCAGGTAAGGGGAGGGGGTCCCAAAGCTATGAATTTCTGTTCCTGGCCCTGGATCAAAACCAGATATCCGACAGCTGGTAGGCAAGTGAGGTGAATTGAATTAACCAATCCAAACGCACATGTGGGCTTCACAGTTAAGGTCCAAACCTGGCAAGTGGCTCAATCCACTCTGAAGAAGGATTTTTAAAAAATTATTTCCTTGCTTTGGATGATCGAAACAATGTTAAGATTTCCAGGGAGGGGCAAGTCCAGACACCCTATGCCCTCCTCCTCCCCCCTTAGAGACAGGCAATCAGTTGCATTCACACTGCAATAGGGCAGGCAGGCCCCCATTGTTGCATAGGCCCCGTAGAAATGAGATGCCCACTCAGCAATGCCATAAATACTGGAGGGGAAAGGTCAGAGTTTGAGGTCACTGGCCATCAAAAGAGCTAAGATCACCATATATGGTAATTTGGAGCTGGAATCTGAATTCTTTACTGATCTATGAGTTTATAATGATCGGAGAAAGATTCAGAGATGGTCAATGAAAGTTAATGAAATCAGAACAATGAAATATTAATGTGCACAACAAAATATAAATTGGAGAAACATATTTAATTGCAAATAGCACAACGGGCTTCAAAAAATGTAAAGCCCAGTAACAGGTTTGCTGTAGTCTGTTATTTGCTGCAAATTGATTGATCTCTTTAATTTTAATAAAATATGAGAAATCTTGCTGCTGAATCAAATATATAGCATTCTGAATACTTCTATATATCTATTGTAAACTTTCTCCCTTCATGAGCAAAAAAAAAGGAAAATTCACACTTCATAATTAGCAAAAGTTGTTTGAGTAATGAGTAAGTTTCTTTTCATTACAATCATTTCAATTAATACCAAGCTTCATTCTTATGACAATGACTGCACCTAAAGGTATTCTATCATGTGAAACAAAGGTGAACTGTGGGCAATTGGAGTACCTGTATGCATTGAATTTAAGCGTTTAACTGGCAAACATTATTTTTACTGAAGCATTTAGATTAGCTTCAGCTCACAATGTGCCAGGGTACAGTGAATGGTTTTGTATTTTTTACTCTTAATCTGCTAAATATTCATGTGTGTGCCAATGAGCCATAATTCCAAAGCAGCTGTAGCAGCAGTCATAAACCCATTAAATATTATAGTTACACTGCTGAATTCATAAGACCAAACCTTAAGTGTTAAATATGCTAACATTACAATGAGAAATTTTACCATTCAAAGGTGTTCATGTCCCATATCAGTATGAGTCATAGTTTTAAAACTAAAACTGTTTAGATGGCTAGGTGAAGGGCAATGCTTCACAATCAGACAACAGAATTGGAAAGAGTAGGAAATATATGGTGAAACAAGAAGCCGTTATTTAAGACCGGAGATTGTAGGGCGATGGGAAAGCTTAGGGAATTAAGGAGTTTGACAAATGCTGGTACAGTATAAGGATGCTGTGTAACGGAATGGTTATCCTAATGTATGATGTAGATGATGATGTATCACTGACATGTGCCAGACTCTCTCTCTCTCGAGAGAGAGAGAGAGAGAGGCTAGAACACACCATCCTCAGGAGCAACATGCCTTTTCTGTAACCTGTTTAGAAGTAGTACTAATAAACCTGCTTTAAACAAGTGGCGAAGTATGACTACAGTCTGTCTAAGGGAAGATAGGTCATGCATACCAGTAACCAAGAACCATGCCAAGTATCCACAGATCAGACGAACCATCCAAAATAGTTGGGAGTGATAATTCTTCAGAAATGTGTTATTTTCGGGCAAAGCACAAAATACTAGCTCACTGCCTGGAAGAGTGGGACCAATGAGGCAACACATATGACAGGATCGAACCTTTCAGGCCTGTGGCTCCAAAGTTCTGAAGGAAGGTCACAGACCTAAAATGTTAGCTGTTTTTTCCTCATCACAGATACTGCCAGACTGGCTGAGTATTTCCAGCATTTTCAGTTTTTATTTCAGGTTTCCAGCATCCACGGTATTCTGCTTTTTTATATGACAGGATCTAATAGATATTACAGTGAGAACATTAGGAATTGTACATCACTATCAAAAGTCTGAGCTATTGTCTTTCTTTTTGCAACGTATCCCTGGCTTCTTGAGAGCAATGCTGCTTCTTCCTGTAATACCTTATCATTCAATTTGCCTGCATTGCAGACATGTTGAAAATGCCTGAAGGTCCGGCAAGCATATCTTCAAAACCTCTCACCTCAAGTTAAAGCTACTTTCCAGCCCAATCACTACTAAAAACCATTAGCACGGAACATATTTCATTACTGATAGCGTCCAATGCTGCCTTTGCTAATATTCAATCAAGCACTTGGTGCAGGATCAGAGATTTATTCAGACCATAGATGGCACTAGGTCATCATTCTAAGCAAATCTAGAGAAGGGAGGCTCCATTGATTCTCGAGGACTGCCACTTACAAAGCCTTTGACCAACAATGCAATTTTTAATGAATGAAACTGCTGATGAATTAGTCAATGCCTTACAATCATTTACAACAGCCTATAATTTATATAACAGCTTTAAAGTAATATAACATTCCAAGTACTTCAGAAGAGTGTTATCAGACAACAGTTGACACCAGACAATGTAATGAGATATTGGAAGAGATAAGCAAAAGCTTAGTCCAAAAGACAGATTTGAAGGAGCACCTTAAAGGAGGAGAGAGAGTGAGGGAGAATGAGAAGTTCAAGGAGGGAATTTCAGAGATTAGGGCCTAGACAGCTGAAGGCATGGCCACCAATGACAACATGGAGGAAATTGGGGCTTGTTACAATCCCCAAGGGGTAATTGTAAACTAAAATAACCAAATTTACCACTTGACACCCCCAAATGAAGAAATTACCACAAGATTCCACTTGTAGCTTTTACTTTAACAAAACTCAGAACCAACACAAATTAATGAATTAACAGGTTAAAAAACATTTCAAGTAGATAGGTAAATTTCACTTTAAATAGTCAACACAATGAATTATGTCTTACACAACCACCAGCTTGCCCCTTCAGCATATATGGCATTAGGTAGCTACAGTCCCACAACATACTGCTCTTCATTCACACCGGGTAGGTCAAGAGTTCTAACCGACAACAGCTTTTACGTCTGAGTTTCACGGGTATGATTATCATAAGCAAGTCATACAATTCAACAAACCCTTTCTCCTTTGGGACATGATGGTGTAGCTTTCCGGGGTTCCTTTCCAACCAATAACATCCTGGTTCATGATTTGGCCACTTCTGGGAAACCACCCAGCTCTTTAGCATCTCCAAGCTATTCACACAGCTTTCCAGGTTATAGACCTTTTTTGCCAGCTCACACAATGCCTCCAGGAGATCCTGTCTCCTTTTCTGTCAAACAGGAAAAACTGACCTCTTCCTGAAAGTGAATTGCTTCTTGTCCTCACATGAGCTCTGTGAGTTCCTCTTTCCACCTCTGTCCACTTTCTCTTTTTAGTTGAATCTAGGCCTTCACCCTCCAGCTCCTCTGCTTACAACTCACCTTTGTGTCTGCCACCCTTCTTTGTGAATACCAGCCACACAGCTTCTAACTTAACTTCCTTCCTGTTGGTAATGCTTCCAGGTCAAGGGTCACCAGGCCACATTGACTAGTATTTCTCAGTATTCAAGGGAGGTACAATTGATCCCTTTACAACTGATGCAAACTCTTAAAAGTTCTTTTCAAACATTCTTGAAAGCAGTTATAGATTCCACAGACATTTTAAAGAAATTACAAATTTTCTTTACTGTACTGTTTCCAGAACAAAGGTCATCATGAGCTGTTTTGATGTATTGCAACCAATATCCATTGTTAACAAAGTGAGGTCATGACTGTTTTTTTTAAGTGACAGATTATTTTCATCCCCCAACTAATTAATTAATTTGCTTAAGTTGATATGGAAGCTTTCCAATGCCTAATTGCTCAATGCACTTTTTATTGTGGAAATGAGTAATTGTCCAATAATTGTGCTGAGTTAGCTGATCTTACCTGGGGCTTTTGGAGGATGGTGCTACTGACATAAGTGCTGTTGTGTAGGAAATAGGGAGGTGTGGGGAGGGATCCACAGTGGTATTCAGATACCACCTTCCATGGTCTGCAACTTGCATTGGTTGGAACAATGCATTAAGAATACCATGTAGAGAGGAACTGGAAGATGGAAGATGCTCAAGGACCAGTATCCCAGGAAATAATCAATATCTTCAGGATATGAGGTTGGTGAAGGGGAGAGAAGGGCCTTAGGAGAAGTAAACAGAACATTCATTTAGATGTCCATGCAAAGCCTCTCAATGTCCTTTGGTGAAATGTGCATCTTCACAATAGAAACAATCAATCAGTTAGTAGACTGAGCCAGTCACACTTCAGAAAGTACAACAAAACTCTGTTAAGCATTTGATGTGTCATTTATTATTGCTCTATAAGGGACCTTTTGTGTAATGCTCATTTTTCTTTCGATCAAGTTCCCTTGTTAAAAATTCTTCCACAAGATTCCACTCATCTCTTTTGGACTAAAACCAATGAAAACAGAACCTCAATGCAAAGATATTGATTTATTCTGAATTCATCTCTGGGATGACACCCCAACTACCTGTTCCAGTGGATGTAAAGGACCCTACAGACAAATTCGAAGAAAAGCAGGGGAATTATATTCAGTGTCCTGGACAATATTTAACCATCAATCAACGTCACAAAAACAGATCATCCGGTCATTATCATGTGGCTCTTTGTGAGAGTTTGCTGTGCGCAAAATTGACTGCTGTGTTTCTTACATTAAAACATTGACTATACTTCAAAAACTACTTCAGTGGCTGTAAAGCACTTTGAGATGTCCAGTGGTCGTGAAAAGCGCTAAATAAAAGTAAGTCTTTCATCCTTCTTATAAAAAAATCATGCTTCTTTGAGGCCTTAGGTTGGAACAAAAAGTAGAATTTTGACAGAAAATAAATACATCTGTTTGGGGTGGAATATTGGTGTAGAGATCGGGAGTTATGGTTGGGAAAGCTGGAACTGTGGGCTTTTTTGAGTGCCTGTGGCTTTAACTTCAGTGCACTTTTGACTTTTTTCCCTCAGATTTCTCACCTGAAGATGAACCAAGTTCATAGGCTTGACTGCCTATGACAGCTGTGATAAAGTTTCTCGCCCAACAACAAGTTAGTTTAGTGGCTGTGGGGCATGGAGGGCTGGAAGAAAACTCAGTGGGGGACGGTGGGTGGAGCTTAGATGGTGGGTTGGCAGTGATTGCAGGTCGGGGGTATAATGATCGCTAGAGGGTTGGGGGCCATTGCGTGGAGGAGCGTGTGATGAAAAGGATTCGGGGGAAATCATGGAGTTGAGAGCAGTTTAAAGGGTGAGCTTGTTAGGCCTCGAGGAAACACTCCTGCTCCTCCTAGCCCACAAGCAGTGCTGTAAAGCCACTTACCTCATGGGCAGAATTTTCCCGTTGGGGTGCAGCAGCAAGCCTCGCTCACCAAAGCATAGGATGATGCACAATGACTTTGGCCAAGTGTCCTGACATCATGGCGCGCCATCACGATTTTTTGGTGGGTGGGCGCGCGACAATCCCCGATGCACATCCACCATTAATTAACAGGCCCCTTAAGGCCCTTGAGGCACTAATTGATGGCAATTTTCCGGGGCCTGTGCGATCTTCGGGTTGTCACGCGGACACAACGGGCAGGCGGGTAGGACACATTTATATAAACCTCATCCATGGGCGGGATAAGAGGGGTCAGTAGGGTCGCAAATGTGCTCGGTCAGATAATTAATTTGGAAAGTTACTGATTCTTGCCTGTGTGATCTGCAATACTTCAAAATACATACCAGCTGCTTGAACAGGACTCACAATCTTCGGGTCAGCACTCTGCAGTGAAGATCCTTTTTGGGGCCTGCAGGTTTTAGGAAGCCTTCCCTTAGCCTGGGAATAGGGGTTGTGTTCTCCACTGGAGGCACCTCCTCTGAGGAGGAAAGGAGGGCCGGGGGACAAGGAGGCCAGGAGTGCACACTTAGCCTCCAGGGGAGCCACCTTTGGGAGGGGAAGCGCAGGCACAAGGGGCACAGGGCCAACAGGAAGTCCAAGACAAGGGGCTGCAGAAGATGCGATTATCCTGCTGCCAGGGTATACAGGCGGCAAAGCAGCTACATCAATATGACTGAGGTGCAGTGCAGAAGGAGGCTCTCTCAAAGGAGATAGTCAATTCTACCTATCAGATGATTGGTCCTGAGATCTCCACTAACTGTGTGGGTGAACACCCCATGCCAGTAGTTCTAAAGGTCACAGCTGCCTCAACTTCTATGCCTCTGGCTCCTACCAGGGCTCAGTGGATGATCTTTACAGTGTCTCCCAATCAGCAGTTCACATTTGTATCAAGCAGGTCACGGATGCTCTGTTCAGATGGGTATTGATCTTCATCCACTACTGCTACGATGAGGCCAGCCAGACACAGCTAGCCAGAGGTTTTGCAGCGATTGCTGGCTTCCCCCGTATCCAGGGTGCAATAGACTGCACACATGTGGCCATCAAGACGCCAGGAGGTGAGCCCGGTGCCTTCATCAACACGAAGGGCTTCCACTCCATGAACATGCAGATAGTGTGTGATCACAGGATGCTGATTCTACAAGTCTGTGCAAGGTACCCAGGCAACTCCCGCGACACCTACATTCTCAGAAACTACCAGGTGCCAGGGCTTTTCAGTGCTCCAGCCCAAGTGGATGGTTGGCTGGTGGGTGACAAGGACTACCCCCGCAGAAGGTGGCTCATGATGCCTCTCCACCATCCAAGAACAGAAGCTGAGCAGCGGTACAATAGGAGCCACGCTTCCACAAGGGCAGTGGTAGAGAGAACCATCAGTCTTCTCAAGTTGCGCTTCCGATGCCTGGACCGCTCAGGGGGCGCACTCTAGTACTCCCCAGATCGTGTGTTGGTGATAATGGTTGCATGCTGTGCTCTCCACAATCTTGCACTGGAAAAGGGGTCGCTGTGGACGAAGAAGATGTAGATGCAGTGTCTGCGGCTGCACACGATGAGTCCAGCAGTGAGTCTGAGGATGAGCATGCACAGGAAAATGCTGAGGGGGTAGACACTGACCTGGGCATACTCCAAGTAGGCAGGGACACATGGGAGGCTTTAATCCAACAAACCTTCAGCTAGTACACTACAGATGGACCTCTAGAACAAGCCTGTGCTGCAGGCTTCATACTCGATACCTGAGTGCTACATCTGCCGGGATAGGAACATTAACTAAGGGCCTAGTCAATAAAGCTCATGTGATACAACCCACACATAACACCATGGGTAACCATCCAACTGCAGAAGAAAAGAGGCACCCTCAGCTATGGCCACATGTCTAAATTTAATGATATAACAAAATGAACTTAAGGAAACAAAATGACAAAGGTGTCAAACAGCACACAAAAACACCAGTGAGAAACCTGTGGTGTGCCTAAGGTGCTACGTCTCAGTGCTGTCCCATTGCTGTCACTGGCATCTGAGACACCCTGCTCACTGTGCTGTTCTTTTACTCTCGATGACCTTGGCAGACGTCCTCTGGCCTGTGGAGCCTGTGCTGGCCCTGCCTGGGAGGGAGCGGCCAGCTCCACAGCTGGCATCTCCCCAGTCATCGCAGACTCATTGGATGCAATGGTCACTGGCAGAGGGGCGGAGGAAATGCTGCCCTCATCTGGAGTGCCCACAGAGATGACAGGCAATGGCTGCATCAACGTGAGATCACTTCAGACCTCCCTGCTTACCGTAGATGGATGGGCACTGAGCTGGGAAACTTGGTGCCCAGACCATCTCTCACACTGGCACTGACCAGCTGAGGTCAATGCCGATGTTAAGGCTTGCTGGATCGAGCGCATCTCCAGGAAACACTGATGGGTCTCCTGGAGGAGCCTCTCAATGAGAGTCGCCACTCTTTCCATGGAGGACGCATAGCACTTGGCCATGAGGCTCATTGCATCGGTGATGGTCCGCATAGACTCCTCCACCACGGACACCAAGCCAAGCATAACCTCATGTATCTCTGCCAGACCCTCCCACATACTCTACTGCACCTCCAGCGTTTGCTGCCTCATGGACGACTCCAGAGGCACATCATCAGCCACCAACTGAGCAGATGCCTGATCCCCTGCAGTCCTCTGACTGCTGGTGCCATGGGCACCCTCTGTCTCTGCCAGCTCCTTCATCGACTGTGAAATGCTCTCACCACTGTGCCCCGGGACACTAGCCAATGATCTAATTCCCACCGAGGTGCTAGTATCCACACTGGTGCCTGCCTGGCAGAGATGGTACGACGCTGGTGAGTCACAGAATTCAGGGGCCTCAGCTGTGAGAGGGGGCTCCTGCTGCTCCTCCTCCCTGCCCTGCTCCACTGATGCTGAAAGGAAGAACAAGGACATTGGACCAGTTAATGTGGAGACAATATCAATGTGCATCCCTGTCCCCCGGATCATTATGCACTCATTCTCCCATAAGCAACGGTCAAGCCATGTTGCAAACTTCAATCACTGAACATTTAGTAGTACCATGGTTGCTGGGGCACTAATGGTGACCTCAGTTCTGGGCTACCATACCTGCCTGTGGCACCCCAGCCTCACCGACACTGGTGGACCTGGGTGCATGGTGCCTCTCCAGATCGAGGGCCTCCTGCTCGAACCTGGTAATGATGGCCAATTGGGTCGGCCCTCCACCAGTCCTCAACCGCTCGGTGGCATTCTGATCATTCTTCTCCTGAAAAGGAGAGAAGAGCATTGATTAGTGCAACTTGTACCTGGACTCTCTTCGCTGCCATCCCACCCCAACCAGAGTGGGACATTGCAGGGCTCCAGTGCCTCCTCACCCCGCAGCTGTCACACACTCACACAAAGATTCCAGGCCTGTCACCCTCCCTTTGGCCAAATGCTGCCTACATCACATTTAGCACCACATGGTCCAACCTTGCAAAGCAAGAAGGTGCAAGCGCGTGGAGCGCAGGGGGCAGCAGATCGATCGGTGCCACGCCACCTTGAAGCTCCCCTCTCAGCATGTCATCACCCTGAGGACATTGACATGTCCTGGAACTCCAGTACTGCGCCTAGGTGCAGATCCTCCAGGTTGCCCCCAAAACAGTAATGTAGGTGTCACTGTACCACATGCTGCGGGTGCAGAACCCATCTCTTCACCACCCTCTCAGGGTGACCTCAGCATGGGCAATATCTGCTGGCCCACCCAGCAAAGGACACATGCCATCAATCATTCAATGTAGTAACTGCACTCAGGGTTGGTGGGGAGGGAGGTGGTGGGGGGCAGTGGGGAAAGCCTACCTGCTAGGTCAAGTGACCAATACTCTCCCTTTCCGAGCGCAAGATGTCATTGAAATGCTTGTGGCACTGGATCCAGGTGTATTGCACCACGTCATGGGAGCTCACGATCTCCGCCACCTTCTCCCAGGCACGTTTGGTCATGTGGGGGGGGGGCCTCCTCCTCCTGTCCTGGGGTACCTTGAGAAGGGCAGCAAGGCAATCATCAGAAAAACAAGGGGCACAGTGCCCCCCTGCTCTACACTCCTGCCTGGCCTGCTCACCAGCAACGCTCTGGGGAGCACTTTTGCTGACCATGTTTGACAGCCTTTGCAAGGCTGCAGGAGCGCTATTTAAACAGGCCGCCGGGTCGCCATTAGACCCGACAGTCATTGTAGATGCCTACTCACTCCTGCTGTCCTCAGCAGCCGCGATTCACACTGGGTGGGCCTTAATTGGCCCACCCGCATAAAATGGTATCATGGGCCAGATTGCAAGCGGCGATTGGGTCTGCGCCCACCTGCGCCCGATCCTGCACAACCCACCCAAAAGGCAGAAAATTCTAGCTCATGAATCTAGCCCTTCTCTCTTGTTTATATGTGCTGGGTTTCCTGAGGCCCAGGAAATCGTGGATGACAACAAACCTTGTTGAAGTGAAGACATTGCAATTTTAACAATATTATTTCCCACCTGACCCCAAACCCACCTAATCTCGGGGGTTAAAAGTATCCCCCGGCGTAGACTTGAATGAAGGATGAGGATGGGATATTTGTTTCGCTCTTGGGAACAGAAGAAATATTAATTGACAAGATTAGAGTAACAGAGAGCAAATGATAGGGAGAGGTTATATAGAAATTGAAAAATAAGTAAAATAAGAAAACTAGAAAACAAAATAACCATAAATATATTCATCTGAGATGAATTGTAAAGTAAAATAAATTCATTAGAAAAATATAAAACTTTATTTAAAAAACATATATTTACATGTTACATTCAATTCTAATTCACAAACAAATTGTACAAAACAAGTATATTCTATGGAGAGAATTCTCCCCCTATCAGGGTGGTTGTGTGGGGATGGGTGCAGACCCGATCGGCGCCCCCCAATCAGGTCCGCGCCACCATTTTACGTGGGTGGGCTGAGCGCTCCCTCTGTGGGTGGGAAGATTCCCTGAGTCGGGAGTGGCCCTTCTTCCCACATGCACGTGAAAGGGCGCAGAAATCTCCCTGAGGCACAGAGATGCCTCGTGGAGGTAAGTTTTAAGTTTGAAAAATTTTAATAAAGAAAAGAAAATTAAGACATGCCCCCTCAGGTGACAGTGTCACATGAGCTGGGACATGTCAATGAACTTTAATGAAAAAATTTATTTAATTTATAAACCTTTCATGGAACCTCATCTCATCTCTGGATGAGGTTCCATGAAAGATACGAAGACCACCTGGGCTCTTTGCCTACCCGCCAACATTAAGGTTGGATGGGCAGCTTTCTCAATAGGCTTAATTAGTTCATTAATGGCCTTAATAGGCCTTTGACAGTTCAGCAGGCACACAGCTGACCCAGCTGCGCGCCCGCTGAACTGAAAATCTAAATGACATGGGGTGACATTGGGATGCATGCCCAACATCACCCTGTTTCATTGTACGACTCAGCGAGCAGGCCCCGGCCCTGCTGGCTAAGCCGAAGATATAGATCTGCTCTAGCAGCCCACCCTTAGCGCTGCACTGAGGTGTCAGCCTATGGTAATCACTCAAGGCTCTGGATTAGAGCTAGTGTGACCACTGAGCCACAACTAATACTATGTAAGGGCAGAGAAAATTGTAAAAGAGAATACATGGTTGAACATTCAAAGGGGAAGGAATTGGGTACAATATACAGCCTGATTCAATGAATGTGAACTCATATCAAAATGAAAGTGCAGTATGACTGGGGAGTCAAGTATCAAGGCATCTTTGAGGAGGCATTCTCACACATTTGGTCTTCCTAACAGATGCAGCATCACTGCAGTTTGCTGGATCTCCTGCATATATCATAAAGTATTCAGCCTCCTTAGTTTTATAAAAAAAGCAGCCAGATAGATTGTCCTGACTTGTAAACAACAGCCACTGGAAGGCCTGAGCTCTTCACGTGTTTATGAGCATACACAAATGGCAAGAAGCTTGTGAATCACTAGATATAACCCACAGCCTAATTCAGGTATTGTCTATACTTTGCACCCAACAGATACTGGTCTGAGACTGGCAGTTTTTTTTTAATTAAGTCACAGAGTGTGGGCTATGCTGGCAGGGCCAGCATTTATTGCCCACCCCTACTTGTCCTTGAGAAGGTAGTGGTAAGCTGCCTTCTTGAACTGCTGCAGCCCATTTGGTGTAGGTACATCCACGGTGCTGTTAGGAAGGGAGTTCCAGGATTTTGACCCAGCGACAGTGAAAGAACGGAGATATATTTCCAAGTCAGGATGGTGAGTGACTTGGAAGGGAACTTCCAGGTGGTTGTGTTCCCATCTATCTGCTGCCCTTGTCCTTCTAGATGGTAGTGGTTGTGGGTTTGGAAGGTGCTGTCTAAGCAAATGTAGCTTAAACTCACTTTCTAACCATGAGAGATTGATGTTGTGTTAAATTTGTTCTTGCTGCCTTTCCCTCTGTCTTTCCCATTACAATTTACATCACTTGGTGAGTGCAATTCTTCATGCAGTCAAGAATATTTTTACTGTCTTTATCAGAGTGTAAGTGCAGAATACAATCTTGATTTTTAATCGCTTCAGTGTGTGGAAAAGTTGGGGGTAAATAACCATCAAGTAGCAGTTTTTAATTTCTTCCTGCTGTTACAAATCTTCAAGCCCCAGTAAGAATAACTTTTAAAATCTGAGCATAGTTTAAAATAAATGCTCTGCTCATTTGAGTACACATTTGAAATGGTGCCAGTTATTTTTGGACCCCATGAGCTTTTTTTGGAAAAAATCCCAATGGCTAACAAATGAAACTGGAAGAATTTTAAAAGGGAAATATAGTTCAAATAAAGATGAGCAGATGTGGTCAAGTCAAAGAAAAAAAATTTGAAAAGAAAAGGTAAATTGGAAAGCATTAAAGAGTGTCAAAGGCTGGATGGTCAATTAAACTTAGCCCACATGCATGCTTGGAGCATCATGAACACCTCCCACCGAGCCCCCACCCCCCAACCCCCTCCCTCAAAGGGTATTTAATCCCCTGGGAGAGGAAGAAAACAGAGGAAAATCTAGACCCAGTAATGGAAAAAGTACCAGGGAAAGTTCTTGAGACTGAAATTAATCCACACGCCACTTTGAGCATATGGGGAGGCAGTGGCATAATGGTATTGTCATTCACTAGTGTTCCAGAGCCCCCAGGGTAATGCTCTGCGGACCTGGATTCGAATCCCACCACGGCAGATAGTGAAATTTGAATTCAATAAAAATCTGGAAGTCTGACGATGACCATGAAACCTTTGCCGATTGTTGTAAAAAACCCATCTGGTTTATTAATATCCTTTAGGGTATGAAATCTGCCATCTTTACCTGGTCTGGCCTACATGTGACTCCAGACCCAGAGCAATGTGGTTAACTCTTAAATGCCCCCTTAAGGGCAATTAGGGATGGGCAATAAAAATGATGGCCTAGCCAGTGATGCCCACATCCCATGCATGAATTATAAAATATATATGTGAAGCATCTTGATGCAGTTTCAGCAGGCATCGTGACGCGTGGGACAGGAAAATATGGAGAGCGGTCAAGCTCCCACCTGCAATAATACCTGCCACTGGTGGGGCCAGAAAATCCTGCCCTAAGAGCTAAGGCTGAACCTTCCAGTCAGCGTGCAGGGCAGGCCTGATGTGAGTCCCGACGTCATTGTGTGTCATCTTGATATTTCGTTCGGCGAACGCACGCCAGAGGCGGCTGCACATCTGCCAAAATGTCAACGGCCTATTAAGGCCATGAAGAAAGTAATTAAGCAAGTTAAGTACGCTGCTCATCCAACCTTAAGGTTGATGGGCAGGCAAAGAGCCCAAGTGGCCTTCGTGTTTTTCAGGAAACCTCATCCACGGGCGGGATGAGCTTTCCTGAAGCTTTTGTAAATTAATTAATTCCCCAAACTTTACAAACATGTCCGAGCTCATGTGACACTGTCACATGAGGGGACATGTTTAAATAAATCTTTATTTCACTTATTTAAATCTTTTATAATCTATTCAATCTCCCCAAGGCAGGTCCGTGCCTCAGGGAGATTGCTGCACTCTTTCGCACGCATGTGCAAAACAGCGCAGGCCCCGACTCTCCCTCCTCCCCATGCCCACACAGGTAGTGTTGAGCACTACCGGCTGCACGTTACGCTGGGCGGGCCTTAATTGGCCGTCCCCGTAAAATGGCAGCGCAGAGCTCATCACAGGCAGCAATCGGCTCTGCACCTGCTCCCATCCAGCCCGCCCACCATAGGAAAGATTCTCCCCCTTGAAATATATTTCAAGTCCACAGCCCTCCCTACTCACAGCGCTTTAAAAAAACAAAGACTCCACATTATCATTTTTATCAGAATTTCATTAGGATTTTACATACGAATACACAAGCTAAGATAGTATTTGAAATTCTTAACTTTTAGCTTCAGTGCTTCTTGATGAAACTCAGAATAGTGGTATGTAGGCGTAAAGGGCACAAATTCAAAGTCTAAAGTCTCCACAAGATCCAAAATTAGGAATAAAAAAACCTTTTGCTCACATGATAGGGAACAATGTGGAAGAGACTCTGAGAGATTTTTTATAGGAGTGTTTGTTCCTGGGTTGTGAGCAGTAGTGGAAAGGCTGCATTTTATTCCCACCCTGGGTTGTCCTGGGAAGGGGATGGTTTTTTGTTGGGGGGCTTCTCCTTTACAAAGAAAGTGATTCAGGAAGAAGGCAAAGGGACAAAACTCTGTCGAGAATGGGGATTACAATTATACTGAAATTAATATCACCGCTTCATGTTTTCTACTAGAGAGAGGGAAGGAAGTTAATGTTTCTTAAAGTATAGATTCAGCAGGAGGTCGCGGGAAGGACCCAGCAGGAAAAAAACACTTTGTACCAGTACTCCTATTTCCCAGTTTTTACTGGTATTACATTTTAAAGTATTCAAGACCAGTTTGGACCAGAATCCTTATTACCCAGATTTTTCTGATTTTTTGTTCTGGGAGGGAATGTCCACAGTAACAATAATCATACAAGGACACTACAGGCAAAAACATAATTGTTTAATTTGCCCTCATTTCTCCTCCAGGAATACCCACCTTGATGTCGCGCTCCTCTTCCCTTCAACAGTGATTTTCAGTTTTATTTTTTACCCTTGTCCACTCACATTACTTTCTGTTTGCATGGACAGGGTTTTCAAGGGCCCATGGAGGTGAGTCTGGAGGCAGGGAGCCCATAACTGCCTCCACTGGTTCTGTAGGAGATGGGGTGGCAGCAAGACTGGTTACCTGGCCGACTACAGTGGGCAGCCAATTATGCCCCTTGAGGCAACCAATATATGGGGAACAGGTTGAGCAAGAAGGCCATCTAAGAAATGATGGCAGGCTCTCAGTGGCAGGCCAGGTAGCCACTGGAATTGGACGTTTCATCCAATTGGGAAGGCACCACACTAATAAATAGCTGAAACCATGGCATTACCATTACTTTGAGGTCCTTACCCATCTTGTTCAATGGTTGTAACTCTTTTGGCTCTTCCTACATGTCCCATTTGTGGTTGGCAACCAGGAATGGAGGTGCCCTCATGCATCCTACATGCTTCAGCAGCTCCCACCTCTGAACATGGAGCTGCTGATCTTTCAAAGCCTGACTGCCTCCAGTTGACCTTCCAAACTTAGGAGCCCACCTGACATTCTTAACTGGACAGGGCTTTCAGAGCCAGCCATTTAACAGGCTGCCTCCTCCAAAATCTCCCTACAAGTCCCATTGCTGGCTTTTCGCAGATCCTTCTCTACGTATGATCCCATCAGCGGGATCGAGACCAAAAATGAAAACTTTCCTCATGTTTGTCCCATTATCAGCTCATTTTTTTTTTTGCACCATCATCCCAATTGCCATTTAATCAGACCCTGCCGTCCATCCCATTCTGAATCTTTCCCTTTTAGTTACTTCCATGGTCATGTGATTGGAGAACTGCCATTGATCTCAGTTGTCACATGAGTAATGAAGAGGAAATTCACTTTTATGTTTGCTATGATTTGCAATTCTGCTGGCACATGTTGGATGTTAGGTAACGAGATGATCCATCTGGTGCAGTCAAGATGGTCAAAAAACTTTTAATGTTGCTAAAAGTAGAATGTTGACTTGACCGAGGTCCCATAAAGTCACATGCCAACAGGAACCTTGTGGAAGCATCGCAGTTAGTATTTGTGGCCATTCAGGACAAGAATGAGGGAGAAAATTAGAGAAAAGAAATATAGCAACTGATAATAAGGGACAGAGATGGAGAAACAACTTGCTTTTATATAATGCCATTGACTTCCTCAAAATGTCCCAAAAGTGCCTTCCAGCCAATGAAGTGCTTTTGAAATTTAGTCCCTCTTGTACTGCAGGAAATGTGGCAACCAATTTGAATACACAAACGTGCCACAAACAGCAATGGGAAGAAACAATCAAATTGCCTGTTTCTGGTGCTGAGTCAGGATTAAATGAGTGTTCCTTTGGCACATGGGCTGCTGTGGTTCAAGGAAGCAGCTCACCACCACCTTCTCAATTAGGGGTGGACAATAAATGCTGGCCTAGCCAGTAATGAGCATCTCACATCAACAAATATGTAGAAAAAAGTACTGGAGAGAACTGTTCTGCTCTTTTTCATCTTGTGCTATGGGATCTTTTACGTCTGCCTGAGAGGGCAGAAGGGGCCTTTTGGTTTAACATCTTATCATAAAGAGAGGGTGAATTCTTGATAGGTGTAAAGAATTCAATTTACAGATACATTTACAGTTTTATTGTTATTGTGGATTCCGGATTCCAGGTAATCTAATACTGTCTGTTAACTGGTGTATAATGCAAAGCTGTTCTTGGAGTCCCTAAGCATCTGGATGTCAGTTCATGTTGTGGATGAGCGGAGGATTGAAGATCATTATTTGTATAAGAGCTCTAAATTCATCACTATAGCCAAATGCTGAAGTGGCAAGGTGCCATTTACTACGATTAACAATATTCACAAACTAAATTAATCTAATATATCTTCGCATTTCATCAGGTACCTTCATCACAAATAATAAAAATAATAATTTTGAACAAGCAGGTGCTGACATTGGTTTCAGGCTATTAGAAACATTGAAATCTGCCCATGTAGCTGACAAATTCAATTACTGGGTACTGCAAAACCAGTTTTCTTAGTTCCAGCCTTGTCCATCAGGTGAGACTTTCCATGTCCGTGACAAAATGGAGTTCCATCAAATGTGGCATATTTATACACCAACAGCTCTCTAAAAGGTAATTACACTAATGCTCTTGAAAATAGGATTCCTGTCAGTCACTGTCACTAACAGGCATTATAAGTCGTTTGCTCTAAATGTTTTCTAATGCCAAGACATTTACTTTCGTTCTAGACTCTACAGGCTGTCTATCACACAAGTAGATTATATAATTTCCATTACAGCTAACCATACATGATGCCTGCAGGTTAGGAGCTGAGCAAAACGTTACCAGTTAATGCAGGATAAAAGAATCATGACTGCTGCCAGGAAGCCAAGCACAGACTTGCATGGCGCACTGCCTGTGGTCGCAAACCAGCTGGATATTGAAGGAATAGAATCCATCTTTATTGAGAAAGCTCCCAGTCTTATAATGAAAAGTATATAAGGCAATGTGAGAACATAGAACATAAGGAATAGGAGCAGAAATAGCCCTATGTCCATTAAGCCTCCATTAAATAAGATTATGGCTGAATATCTCTATCAAGTCCATTTTCTTACCCAATCACTATATCCCTTGCTTCCCTTACTGTCCAAAAATCTATCAATCTCAATCTCAAACATATTCAATGACTGAGCGTTTGCAGCCCTCTAGGGTAGAGAATTCCAATTATCTACAATCCTCTAAGTGAAGAAATTCCTCTTAATCTCAGTCCTAAATGGCAAAAGCCTTATCTGAGATAATGATCTCTAGTCGTAAACTCATCAGCAAGGGGAAATAATCGCTCAGCATCTATCTTGTCAAGACCTCTAAGAATTTTACATGTTTCTTTCATTTCTCATCCTTCTAAACTCCAGAGAGTAAAGGCCCATTCTACTCAAACTCTTCTCATAGGACAGCCTTTTCATCCCAAGAATCATTCTAATGTACATGCGTTGCATCTCCGCTGTAAGGCAAGTACACCCTTCCTTGGACCAATACTCCAGGTGTGGTTTCACCAAAGATCATTGTAGCAAGACTTCCTTACTCTCATACTCCAACATCTTTGCAATGAAGGCCAACCTACTACGTGCCTTCCTAATTGCTTGCTGTACTTGCATGTTAACTTCTATCATTCGTATATAAGGACCCCCAAATCCCTGCCAACATCAACTAGTCTCTCATCTTTAAAAAAAAAATGCTTTTCTAATCTTTCTACTAAGGTGGATAATTACACACTTCCAACATTATATTTCATCTGCCAACTTCTATCAATTACTTAACCAGTTCATATCCCTTTGCGGTCTTTTTGCATACTTCTCACAGCTTATTTTCTCCACCACTTTGTATTGTCAGCACTTTTGAACATTGTATTGGTCCCCTCATCTAATTATTGATATAGGTTATAAATAGAGGCACTCCCTATGCTCTGCCATCCTGAAAATGAGCTGCCTATTCCTTTCCTCTGTTTTCTCTTTATTAATCAATTATTAATCCATACTAATATATTAACCCCAATCCTAAAAACCCAAATCTGTGTAACAACCTCTTGTAGCATCTTATTGAATGTTTTTTGATAAACCAAATATACTACATCGATTGTCTGCCCTGCTAGTTACAGTCTTAAACACTTGAATTAGAATCAAATGCAATTTCTCTTTCATTAATATAAAAACAGAAAGTGCTGGAAAAACTCAGCAAGGCTGGCAGCATCTGTGGAGAGGGAAAGGGTGTTAACATTTTGAGTCAAATATGACTCTTCTTTGATGAAGAGTCATATTGGACTCGGAATGTTAACTCTGTTTCTCTCATGATGGATGCTGCCAGACCTGTTGAGCTTTTGCAGCACCTTCTGTTTTTATTTCAGATCCTCAGAATCTGCAGTATTTTGCTCTTATTATCTTTCCTTAAACTGTGTAAAGGTTGTAACACACTATTTCTGCAGCCATCTCTATTAAAGCCCTAGGATGTAGGCCATCTGATCCAGGGGATTTGTTTATTTTTAGTCCCATTAATTTCTCCAGTACCTCTACTTTACTAATATTAATTGCTTTAAATTCTTCACTCTTATGAGACCCTTGGTTCCACACTATTTCTGTTATGTTCTCTATATCTTCTATGTGAAGACAGACAAAATATTTATTTAACATTTCTGCCATATCCTTATTACCATTATAATTTCTGTCTCTGATGCTAAGGGGCTCACATTTACTCTTGCTAATCTCTTCAGTTTTACCTAAAAGCTATTAGGATCTTTTCTAAACATCAAGTACCCAGAATATGTAATTTCCAGCCTTGATCACTGTGCAACCACAGCTCGGTAATGACTGCCGGGTCAAATCAATTTATCTCTATTTGTGCATTAATTCACCACTCCTGTTACAAATGCTTCATGCATTCAGATATATCACCTTTAATCTGAACATGTTTTTATATTTCATGTTTCATACCCTGCTACCATTGTTAAACTCTCTATCTCTTTCTGAGATAATGTCTTGATTTTACCCAAATTGTTACTTTTCAGTGCTATGGGTGATGTTCGTGGTACACACATACACTTCTAGTGAAGGACTCGCCAGTGCCATATTGGTTCTGGTGTTAGCACATCACAGATTTTACCCAAATTGTTACTCTATGGTCTTAACTTTTTTTTTCAGGCTTAGAAATTTACCATTACCTAGATCCTCCCTTATTAGTTTAATGAGTGCAATCTCTGGAGCCTTGGATCCTGCAGGTCTCTGTAATGACTGCAAAGTATGAGGAATGGAAAAATGGGGATGTGAATGATCAACGTACTCAGTGCAGGGGGTCACCGATGTTCAAACGTCCAGGAGATAAAACAGTTCATGTTGCTTCTGTAAAACCAAACTTAGATTTTGAAAGTGTGTATGCTGTAGGACAATGGGAGGACTACAGGAGGCAGGGTGTCCTATAGAGCTGAGATTCTGGGAACATGAAGAGCCAGAACAGATATATATTTTTTTAACACAGTGAGAATTCAAATAGATTATATCATTTTGGCACAGCAAGAGAAATCTGTTTCATCTCAATGATTATGACATTGTTAGGAAAATCAAAAATCATTGAATTGACATTTAAGTTTCCCTATCAAAACACTTCTGTCCAGCTATTTGTCAATCAGAAAAATACTAACAGTAGAGAAGTGTGGAATGTAAAGGGCAAATTGGTGTTGGAACTTGGCTACTTGTTCCAAATATTCAAAACATGTTGACAAAATAATGCTGTGGGATATTAATAAATGAATTAAACCATTAACTACAATGTCCATTTGTCCACTAAAAGTCTAAACTTTGGGGTTATTTTATGCATTAGTGAACAAAGGTGTGAAGTGGGGTAAAATAAAAAAATGCTGGAAAAACTCAGCAGGTCTGGCAGCATCTGTGGAGAGAGAAACACAGTGAATGTATTGATTCCGTATGACTCTCCTTCAGAGCAGTGAAGTGGGGTAATTGGAATAATTTGATATTAAAACTGACATTAAGGTGTACATTAACAGCTTTAAAAGTAGACAAATAGTTATGAGCATTAATAACTTTAAGTATAGTTGTGAGAGCTGTTTCTAAGCATGATGGGAAATATAGCCAACTCATCGGCATGATGGGTATGGTACTGTGGGAACTCAATTAACAATCACAAGTCATAAAATTTAATGACTGTCGCAGGATAGGTAAACAAATGTTAGAGTGACAAGACCACAACTAGGACGCCTTAGAATCGAGGCATTTCCTAGCCTCTCAGTGAGATAACAGAGACATCTGCAACCTGATAAAGCCTGCTCATTAGGTATGTAACTGGAGGTTGTATGAGGCAGTATAGTAAAATGTGATAATTAAAAGATATAAATATGATAGGCAGCCTTTGTATCAGGGAGACTCACTGTAGAACCAGACTGTGTCCTCCCAGCACATGCCTGAATAAAACCTTTGCTTACTGGAACCTCACAGACTTCAGTAGTCTCATTTTTATACCACAACAGGTGCTCATGCAAATGTATTAAAACATTAGTTACTAATATACAAATATGATTTCCTCAAAGGATTGCTGTTTGAAATATGTATTTTCATATTCCACAGCACTATTTTAACCTAAGCTTGCCTCTTTGATCACATTAAACACTATCATTCCTTATTGAACTAGGATATGCTCGAGTTTAACTAGCATTTTCTCCCCATTTAAAGGCCTAGATCTTCCGATCCTAATAGCAGTGAATGCTGAGAGTTTCTGATACCTCAGAAATGGCTCTGAGGGAACGTTTACTTATCGTCCCCCAAGGACTTGGTAAATTTGGGCAGTTTGAACTTACCCTGGTTTTCACATTGATTTATTTAATGCTGTTCCTAGCAAGTGTACAGCCCGCTCAGGAATGCAGCTCTAAGGAAATCAGGTGGAGTGTCAAAGCACTCGAGCGTAACAGCAACCTGGCCACAACTCTCATGCCCCAACGCCCCACCACAATACTGCTCACCCCTCCCAACACAGCTCATCACCCTCCAGATCCTGCTCACCCGCCTCCCCAAACCACATCCCTTCCTATAGGCTCAACTTTGGGAATCCCTGGCTCCTGTCTGGCTGATGCCGGAACCAGCAGTGATGTCAGGTGAGTGGAGTGAACATTGTTGGGGGGGCATGGGGGAGAATTAAGCATTTCCAGAGGGGGTTTGGGGAGATATGGCCATTGTTGTGGGGGGCGGGGGATTAATGGGGTGAGCATTGTCAGGGGTGCAGGAGAGGGTGAGCATTGTCAGGGGTGCAGGAGAGGGTGAGCATTGTCAGGGGTGCAGGAGGGGGTGAGCATTGTCAGGTGTCTAGGAGGGGGTGAGCATTGCTGGGGGTGTGGTAGTGGGTAAGCATCGTCAGGGGTGCAGGAGGGGGTGAGCATTGCTGGGGGTGTGGTAGTGGGTAAGCATTGTCAGGGGTGCAGGAGGGGGTGGGCATTGTCAGGTGTCCAGGAGGGGGTGAGCATTGTCAGGTGTCTAGGAGGGGGTGAGCATTGCTGGGGGTGTGGTAGTGGGTAAGCATTGTCAGGGGTGCAGGAGGGGGTGAGCATTGCTGAGGGTGCAGGAGGGGGTGAGCATTGTCAGAGGTGCAGGAGGGGGTGAGCATTGTCGGGGTGCAGTAGGGGGTGAACATTGCTGAGGGTGCAGGAGGGGGTGAGCCTTGTCAGGGGTGCAAGAGGGGGTGAGCACTGTCAGGGATGCGGGAGTGGGTGAACATTGTTGGAAGTGACAGACTAATTTAAAAACTCAGAAATCCAGTGAACTACAGACAGACTTTGAAGTCCTAAGGCTCCAGTGTAAACTGGTAAGGAGGCAGTTCTAAATGTGATCAGCGACGTGCTCTCCAGCTCCGCCACTGACCGGCAGATTTGAGCCAAGGCAGCTTGATGATTGCTGGGCAAAACGAAGAGAAACTGAAACTTGCTGGCCCAGAACTTCTGAGGAGTGGCAATTGCCATCGGATTGCCACTTTATTCCTATTTACTTACCAAGGTTGGGAGCTGCTCATTCCTCACCTGACCTTCTGACCCGGACCTGGTGATAAATGGGCTCCGAAGTCTTTCCCGCATATGGCAGCAGCATTGGGGGGGGGGGGGGGGTGTCATGAAGCTATGCCCCCTTTTTACCACCCTAGCTGCCAAAACCCAAGTAAGTTTAAAAGTCCCAGTCACTTTGAGAAGCTCGGAGAGAAGGTAAGTGTATAAGGTGAGTGGGTGAGGGGTTAGGATGGTCGGAGGTGGTTGGGGATTGGGTGCTTGGGGGGTGTTCGGGAGGGTAGTCACAGGGGTTGGGTGGTTGGGGCAGCAGTCGGGGGTTGGGGGATAGTCGAGAAGTTGTGGGGAGTGGGGGATAGTCAGGGAGTGCGGGGCCAGTCAGGGAGGCTGGGAGGGTAGTTGAGGGACTGTCTGGTGGTCAGTGGGAAGTCGGAGATTAGTCGGGCTGTCCAGCGGGGTGGTGGCTGGGGTCAGTACCGTAGTCATCCAATAGTTAGAAGTGGTTTTAATCCTTCTAACTTTTCCTGGGTAACTATTTTTCTAAGAGAATCAGAATCATCTGAAGTCTATGATTTAAATTGGAGTATCAGATGGCTCCAGGTGCAGGGTAATTGCCTATCGTAAGTTTAAACTTCCTGGGCAATTACTGTTCAGTCCTTGCATAGGGACCTCTGGGGGGGATCCCCGAGTGCATCTTCTGGGGTACCTCCAGAGTACGCACCTTCCCCACCCTCCGATCCCTGGGAAATGGAAGCTCTGGTTCAATGTGTCAGACTCTGATAGCCCATTGCCTTTCAAAAGAATTAGAACATGCAATCCACAGTCCGTTTAAGAAACTTATGCATAATCAAAAAATGAAGTCATATGGGCCTGAGTCTCATTGGTCCTCATGAAATGTCAGGAATGTGAATGGACAAGTGACAAATTTAAAACCTGCAACTTTGAAACTCCAGATATTACACCCTATTCAAAAATAAAGAAAAGGAAAGAGAAAACAAGTGACTGGAAATTTAGCCCCATGTCAGCAGTAGGACAATTATTAGAGAATATTATAAAGGATGATGCTGAATGGTTGGAAAGTCACGCCCTGAGTAAGTGCAAAACAAACAAGTGTGTCATGTATCGGTCATACTTGAGTAATTTAATTGAGCACTTTAGGAAATTATTGAGCGTACGTACAGAAGGAGTGCAATGGATGTGATATATTTGGATTTGAAGATTTTCCAAGTGCCATATTGTTGTAAAAATTAAGGTATCAAAGTGAAAATGGGGACAGTGATAAAGCAATGACTAAAAGATTGAAAGCCAGAGCCAGAAGTAATTACTGTGGATCATTGCATATAAGATGACCCCATTTCTTTTAGCCCCAGAAATCCTGCTTTTGCACATACTCGGCATATAAGTCAACCCCCTTTTTCAGCCACGACATGCTATACTTACATTGCTAGTCAGCCTCAATTTTTCACCCCACAAATGCATGTTTTACTTACTGGTGACTTAGAACTGGGCACAAAGGATCAACCAGGCGACCCAAGCTGTGTTGCAAAGATTGCAGGAGCTTAAGACATGCGCACTCACTGCAGACTGCACAACAAGCGACAAAGATGGCAACTACCCACACCTAAGATAACGATTCACTTTTAGACGCAGCATGTAAGTCAACATGCATTTTTGGAGAGACATTTCAAGGTTTCAGTGGTCGACTTAGATGCCAACATCTACAGTAGCCATGTCTCGATGTTTAGAAAGAAATACTTTGTAGCATGGAGAACTAAGGAAGAATGCAGGAGGTAATTGGACAACACAGACAAATTAAGATGTTGGAAAAACATGTGGCAAAGGTATTGCCAAAAGAAAATGTGAAGCAAGTCATTGGGGGAGAAGAACAGGCAACAGAAAAACACTCCATGTTGTAAAGTTCTCACTGCAATAGAGCACCTGAGTTCTGAGGGTATAAATATGTAAGTCTTTTGGGGCAGGACTGTAGGTGCAGAAAGTCATTTAATAAACACACCAAGGATTACTGTACACATTGCAATTATACTGTATACATTCTGGGATGTGCTTATTTAGAAAGCTGAACCTTTGCTCGTGGGAATTAACAGAATTGGATTTCACCTAAATAGAAGAAGACTCAGGTTAATGACTAAGAAGTTAAAAAAATTCTTGATATCCAAGATATGTCTTTTGCAGTATAAGGGTCTGGCAAATAAAGTGTTAAAATGGGACTGAGTACAGTACTGTCCATACAGTGATGTAAGAGAATAGATGAACCTGCACATAGGAGTCAGTGTAGTGTTGGACATAGCCATGTAAAACAAGCACGGGGACAGCTCCGAGCTTGGATGCTTACTGTACCTATGCATATAGTTTCTAGCAGTTAATGAATACTTACTGTTGAAACATCTAAAACTACAAATACCTTAACAAGACCTCCCAAACTATGCCCACCACCTTACAACATCTTTGTTTTTTTTTATTTATTTAAGTACTAAGAAGTGAAAAAGTTGCATAGTGCCAAATTGGAGACCTATTCTTTGTCAGACTCATTACAATTTGGAAGTGGCAGTTTCTGACACATGTCTGTTCAGGTCAGCTTGTTGGAACAATAATTGTCAGGTCCTTGAAAGTTTCTGAATACAGAAAGGAAGCACAGTGTAACGGCAAAGAGATTCATCACATGTGCAAGGTTCACTAAAGTCAGAAGGAGAAAATGACAATTTAAGAAAAGGCAATTGTCGTGGATGATGAAACATCACAGAAATGAAGCTTGAATATTCCAGAAGAAAGCAGAGTAACTCAGTGCCACAGAAGTGAACCGACAGCTTATGCTCATGCCAAAAACAGAATTTCAATACCACAAACTTAGCAGATATATTGAATGCAGACTGTGACCTTAACCCTGATAAATTGAACATGAAAGTAACTTTGTTCTGCTGTTGCTAAGCAAAACCCAGCAGGTGCTGAGATTTTGTGGAACATTACTGTTACTCCCAAGATGGTTTAGGTTCTTTGATATTAAATATATGGTACTGTAATTATTAACACTTATTCTTGTGTAGTGTCAGCAGCATTATCATAGGTGCTGTTAAGTAAAATAGCATTTATTCCTGATCTCTTTTTCTGATTTTTCTCTTTGGATTCTTGCATGCAGGAATTAAATTACCCTAATCTATATTGTGAAGAATTTAGTATTCATCAATCAAACAGACAAATTATATTCTGGATGTAATATTATAGGGACAATTAATACAAAATCCAAGAGCTGACGATAAATCTGTAAAATATACCAGTTAAACTATTTGTTGAGGTATTAGGTACAGTTTTAGGGATGTCATTACACAAAAAATGCTGGTACCATGGGAAGACTACAATATGGATCTATCGTGTCAACAGTGTTTGAATCATTAATCTAAAAACGATTAATTGGAAAATCTTGACATTACAGTGTCCAAAATTAATAAAAGGATGTCAAAATTCACTTTGGTTAGTCTATGGTTTAACATCTATGCTGAATTTAGTTCATTTGTACTGTTCTATATTACTCCAAACAGCCATGTATTTTATTTTTAACTTTGTCGACAGTTTGTGTTAACTACAGCATTGGGTGAAAAATATTTATATCTTACGTGATTAGATATGAAGAATCAAATAGGATTTATAGGGTTATACCTTAAAAATTACTTCATTCTCTTAAATCTATGCTTCAACTGAACACACTTGTTAAAATATCTTGGACAACAATTACAATAATGTGGAGGAGAATTTTCTCTCCGTCGGTGGAGGGAGGGGGGTGCGGTGGGTGGGGGGGGTGGGGGGGAGGGTGCGGGGGGAGGGGGCGGTGGCGGTGGTTGGACAGGCAGGCAGCTATGTTAATTATTTGAATTGGAATTTAAGTGGCCTTAATAGGCCTTTGACAGTTCGGCAGGTGCGCAGCCAACTCCTTTGCGTGCCCGTCAAACTCAAGACTGAATGACACGCGGTGACATCGGGACGCACACCTGTCTTCACCGCGTGTCATTTTATGCGTCAGCGAGTGGGCTCGCCGAACTGAAGATTTTGCCCTTGATTTTAAAAACAAATCAATGTAATAGTGATGATAAGCTCACATCAATGCGCCAGGCCACAAAATTTGGCTCATATTTTCAGTGCTATGGGTGATGTTCGTGGTACACACATACACTTCTAGTGAAGGACTCGCCAGTGCCATATTGGTTCTGGTGTTAGCACATCACAGTGAGAATGTGAGTATGCAGAGTGAGCAGATCAATCTCAAACACTGTGATTCTGAATTGATGCTAGAGTCACTCTAATCTGGCACATCTGAAGATACGTTCATCAGCAGGAAGGACCCATCCATCATTGCTAGTTAAAGAGATCATCAACTACTTACAAGTTAGCTGTTCAATGATCTTTACTGACTGTTTTTGAGCTTGTAGAAGTTTTTTATTCATATACAGAATGTGGGCATCACTGGCTGGACCAGCATTTATTGCCCATCCCTAATTGCTCTTGAGAAGGTGGTGATGAACTGCCTTCTTGAACTGCTGCACTCCATGTGGTGTAGGTACACCTACAGTGCTGTTAGGAAGGGAGTTTCAGGGTTTTGACCCAATGATAGTGAAGGAACGGCAATATATTTCCAAGTCAGGATGGTGAGTGGCTTGGAGAAGAATTTCCAGGTGGTGGTGTTCCCATCTATCTGCTGTACTTGTCCTTCTAGATGGGAGCGGTAGCACCTGGAAGGTGCTGTCTAAGGAGCCTTAGTGAGTTCCTGCAGTGCATCTTGTACATTGTATACACTCATGTTACTGTTTGTCAATGGTGGAGGGAGTGAATGTTTGTGGAAGGGGTGTCAATCAAAGAGGATGCTTTGTCCTGGATGGTGTCAAGCTTCTTGAGTGTTGTTGGAGTTGCACTCACCCAGGCAAGTGGGGAGTATTCCATCAGACTCCTGACTTGTGCCTTGTAGATGGTGGACAGGCTTTGGGAAGTCAGGATTTTTAGCCTCTGACCTGTTCTTGTAGCCACAGTATTTATATGGCTAGTCCAGTTCAGTTTCTGGTCAATGGTAGCCCCCAGGATGTTGATAGTGGAGGATTCAAATATTGTATTTCCATTGAATGTCAAGGGTTGATGGTTAGATTCTCTCTTGTTGGAGACAGTCATTGCCTGGCACTTGTGTGGCACAAATGTTGCTTGCTACTTGTCAGCCCAGGCCTGGGTATTGTCCAGGTCATGCTGTTTTTGGAAATGAACTGCTTCAGTATCTGAGGAGTCGTGAATGGTGCTGAACATTGTGCAATCATCAGCGAACATCCCCACTTCTGCCCTTATTATGGAGGGAAGGTCATTGAGGAAGCAGCTGAAGGCGGTTTGGCCTAGGACACTACCCTGAGGAAATCCTGCAGTAATGTCCTGGAACTGAGATGATTGACCTTCAACAACCACACCCATCTTCCTTTGTGCTGGGTACGTGTTTGCTGGCTTGTTCTGTTACTTAAAGTTGCTGAAGTCTGCAGGCAGTGTTATAACATGTGCTGAAGGACTTGGTCCTGACTTCAAGCATTTGAAAAACCAATTGCTCCCAAGCATGATTGAACTTTTGGGCATTCTTTTGGACAATCACATGACAGGGAGGATGAGCAGAGGTGACAGGGAGCAGAACAAGCTGCTGGAGGACGGAGAAGGAGAAGGGGAAGGAGGGCTCTCAGCAGGAGGTCATATCCATCCAACGTGTTCAGGGAGCAATTTCCCTACCTGAACTTAAGTGGGGAACAGTATGTCAGATATCCCCAGTTTCATGAAGGAGGTTCTTACTGAAATTTGCCACCTGCTGAAGCCACAACTACAACCTCAGAGCAGAGCAGGGATGGTACTTCCAGTGTTTGTGAATGTCACCATGGCCATGAGCCTCTATGTGCCAGGCTCCTTCCAGACTGGAGAAGAAGACATTCGCAACATGTTCCCCTTCATCTTCCACTGCTGCATAAGGTCATCAAAGCTCCATATGCAAAGAGAACTGAACATATTTCATTCTCTCTTGCCAGTGAGAAGCAAGTGGGGCAAATTTGCAGATTTTAAGGACTTCAGGCTTTGTAATTTGGTAAGCGTGCCATTGACTGCATGCAAGTCCCTTTGCAAGTGTGTGATTGTGGTCTGCTGCATGTTCCATGACCTCGCTAACATAAGGGTACAGACCTTGGCACCAGGTGCACAGCAAACAGTTCAGGAGGATGAGGAAGGGGAGGAGGAGGAAGGGAGGGGGCAATCAATAAATTCCCCTTGTGGCTTGGCGGTCCGTGATTAACTCGTCCGATTACAGTCTCAGTGAATGTTTACATTTCAGTCCAATACTGAGAGAGTGTTGCACTGTTAAAAGTACTGTCTTTTGGCTGCAACATTAAACCAAGGTCCTGTTTGGCCCCTTAGATGGATGTAAATGTTTCTATGCTGGGAGAACAAGAGAGTTATCTCCAGTGCCCTGACCAATATTTATCCCTCAATCAACATAATTAAAATAGATGATCTGGTCATTCTCAAATGGCTGTTTGTGAGAGCTAAGTGGCACAAATTAGCTACCACATTCGCTATATAACAGTGGCACTTCAGAGGTACTTCATTGGCTGTAAAGCATGTGCTGACTTCATGAAAATTCCTATTTAACTGCAAGACTTCCTTTATTTAAAAGCAATTTCTCAATCAACCCCAGTCCCAAACCTTATCTCCACTCTGTTACTGATCATCACAGCATCCTCTTGACCACAATGCTAAGTAAAGGCCACCACAAAACAAACATTCCAAACCAAATTTATGAACCAAACTGTACAATTTTCCTAACAAAATTCACCTAATGACCCTTAGTGCCTGTCGTTCATGTGACTTCCACCCATCTGAGTGTCCCTGAGGCTCCATTAAGACAATTGGAAAGCTGCAGATGTATAGTGGGTGAGACTGAGGTGGTTTTACAGGAGAATCTGAGCCAGCTGTGAACCTCAAAAGGCCTAACTTCAGACAGCACCATCTTGGCATATGTAGCAGCCATATGTGCTGGCTGGCTGACAGGCTATGGCAGGGGCATTGGCGGAGGGGCAATGGTGAGATGAAGACAGCAGGCTCATACTCCAGGGAGCCACATATACTCTCCAGCATGTCTCAGCAATCCTAGAGCTCTGCCTAAGGACAGTTTGCTGGACTACTGTGAAAGCCTGCAAACTCCAATCATACCTGGAACTGCAGCCACGATGACCTTTTGTGGCAGTCAGCTGGGTTTGCATGACAGAAGTTGAAGCTTTCACTGGTGTCGGGTGGCTTCTGCTCATGCTGCAATGGAAGCAGAGATATTTACCACTCGGCGCTGCATTATGATTGAGTTGGACATCATTTCCACCCTGAAAATTATGGGCACCACAGTCTTCCCTAAGCCCTGTGCAAAGTTTATGCTGGGCTCCTCATGTTCCCAAACAGTGACTGCTGACTTGCTGACAGGCCTGCCAATGTATTAAGCATTCATTGTGCATTCCCTTCAGCATTCTTCTCTAGGCTCTACCATATCTGAGTCTGCTCTAACTCATTTTCCACCTCACTCTTTGGCAGGTTGACAGCTGCTTTACCCTCTCTCCTATCCTGCTGCAGGAGACTCATCAAGGTATTTCAGGGCAGGCAGAACTCCAAGAGCTATTCTCTAATGTATGCACAGTGTCAATATCTGAGCTCGTGGCTTTAAGTGTGAGAGTGAGTGGCGGTGTTTCCTCTTCATCACTGTATTTCCCCCCCTCCTTCCACCTCTTGCTCTTCCACCACTGTCTGACCTGGTGGTTGTTCTTGGGTATCTGAAAAAGGGAAAGGCACAGAAGATCATTTGAAGGAAAGCGTGAAAAGCAAGAGGTGCATGACTACACCATCTGTGACTTGTAAATTGGAAAAGTTGTGGGATGAGGGGATGTGGGATGTGAGAAGTGGGTTTAGGCAAGAACGCTTTGGCCCCGCCATTTGCCATAGCCTCGGTCATGACCTTTCTAATAATGGCAGTCACATCTCCTCCTTGCGGGTGAGGATGTACAGAAGTGTTTACCCCACCCCACCAACCCCCACCCCCCCCTCCCACAGCCCCACCTCCTGCCAGTTAGTTCGCTCTACCTCCAGTCATGCACCACCTTAGTGTGCAAAAGATAAGGAGGTGCATCAGCAAATGTGGTGTAACGTGTATGGGTGATGTGGCTGTCATGGTTGACTAGCTGGCAGTGTGTGTAGGCTGCAAGGTGTATATGAGGTTAAATGTGGGAGGCTGAAGTTACACTATTAATGTTGGGTCTGAGTCATGGCTGATGGCAAAATTTGGTAGAAGGATGATGGGGATATGGTGATTTAAGAAGTGTCTGATGATAGTACTTCAATTGGTAGGATATGGCATTTGAAGATGTATTCACTAACCTTGACCGCTTGTGAGGTCATTGAAATTGTAATAGCACTGCATACCTATTGCAATCATACACTTGATTGAAACCTATGGTATAAAGAAAATAGCTTACAATATTTCTAGCTACAGATGGCATTAAATTAAGCCTGTCTTCTTTGGCCATGATTTGATTCTTTCTTCCGATTTAATATGAAGGGAATTTGCTTTCAGTGACTCCTCACTCAGACTGTGAAGAAATGTGACCTTATCACCCACATTCTGAGAACAACCAGAGAAACATCTGCTTAATTTCTGGTGTCAGGCATTTTCTGTTTCTTTGAAGAATAAAACTTGCATTTTTTACAGTGCTGTTCTCATTCACAGCACTTCTCAGAACTTCATTGACAATGAAGCATAGTCCTTGTTGTAAAGTAAGAAAATATGACAGCTTATTGTTTGCATACATTTGTAACTTTATGACCTGAATTTTTGTCCCCAAATCAGGTGTGTAGAGTTGGAAAATTTCCTGACTCCACGGTCCTGACTCGGGAGAAACTGGCCCGAGCTGTCGGATTTTTGCTTTGAGGTAAGGAGGGGTGGGAGGTGCACACTGAAGATGAGCCCATTGGCCACGGTAACAGTTTGGTGCTCTGGAGCTTCAATCCAGTTTATAATTAAAACAGTAAGGCCCTCTAGCCATCAGCCTTCATGCCTACACACTCCCCATGCCCCACCCATGGCAAATCATGCAACCTCATGCCCCCACCCACCCCCCCATAGCCCCCATACCATTCATGCCAACCTATGCTCCTCTACCCATCCCTCCTACTGCCTCATATTGTCCATGCCAAGCTAAGCCCATCTGCCCACTCCACGTTATCCCTTATAGCCCCTATGCCAACTCATGCCAACCCATGTACCTCTGACCCACCACCCTTTCCCCTTACTCCTTCCATACCAACAGTATCCACCATGGCCAGACCTCAAGAGCCATGCTGAGGTGAAATAAAATAAAGTTCTAAGTATCTATTATAGACTGCAGTATATTTTTTAAAAATGTCATTAATACAAAGCTAATTCAATACATTGAATTCACTCCACATGAAATCAAGAAATGGATAAAGGCACTGGATAGTGCAAAGGCAATGGGCCCTGGCAATTTTCCAGCAATAGTACTGAAGGCTTGTGTTCCGGAACTTGCAGCATCCCTAGCCAAGCTGTTCCAGTATAGCTATTACACAGACATCTACCCGGCTATGTAGAAAATTGCTCAGGTATGTCCTGTTCACAAAAAGCTGGACAAACTGAACCCAACCAATTACCGCCCCATCAGTCTACTCCTGATCATCAGTAAAGTGATGCAGGGCGTCATCAACAGTGCTTTCAAGTGGCACTTACTTAGCAATAACCTGCTCACCAATGGGCAGTTTGGGTTCCGCCAGGGTCACTCAGCTCCTGACCTCATTACAGCCTTGGTTCATACATGGACAAAGGAGCTGAACTTGCGAGGTGAGACGAGAGTGACTACCCTTGACATCAAGGTTGCATTTGACCAAGTGTGGCATCAAGGAACCCGAGCAAAACTGGAGGCAATGGGAATCAGGGGTAAAACTCTTCACTGGTTGGAGTCATAACTAGCACAAAGTAAGGTAGTTGTGGTTGTTGGAGGTCAGTCATCTCAGTTCCACAATATCACTCCAGAAGTTCCTCAGGGTAGTTTCCTTGGTCCAACCATCTACAGTTGCTTCATTAAGGACCTTACTTCCATCATAAGGTCAGAAGTGAGGATGTTCGCTGATGATTGCACGATGTTGAGCACCATTCGCGACTCCTCAGATACTGAAACAGTCCATGTCCAGATGCAGCAAGACATGGACAATATCCAGGTGTGGGCTGACAAGTGGCAAGTAAAAATCACACCACACAATGACCATCTACAACAAGAGAGAATCTAACCATCGCCCCTTTACGTTCAATGACATTACTATCACTGAATCCCCCACTATCAACATTCTGGAGGTTACCATTGACCAGAAACTGAACTGGACTAGCCAAATAAATACTGTGGCTACAAGAGCATGTCAGAGGCTAGGAATCCTGTGGTGAGTAACTCACCTCCTGACTCCCCAAAGCCTGTCCACCATCTGCAAGGCACTAGTCAGGAGTGTGATGGAAAGCTCCCCATTTGCCTGGATGAGTGCAGCTCCCACATCACTCAAGAAGCTTGACACTGTCCAGGACAAAGCAGCCTACTTGATTGGCATCACATCCATTAACATCCACTCCCTCCACTAACTGAAAATAGCAGCAGTGTGCATCATCTACAAGATGCACTGCAGGAACTCACCAAGGCTCCTTAGACAGTGCCTTCCAAACCCACAGCTACTATCATCTAGAAGGGTAAGAGCAGCAGATTGATGGGAGCATTACCATCTGGAAGTTCCCCTCCAAGTCACTCACCATCCTGGCTTGGAAATTTATCGCCGTTCCTTCACTGTCACTGGGTCAAAATCCTGGAACTCCCTTCCTAACAGCACTGTGGGTGTACCTACACCACATGGACTGCAGCAATTCAAGAAGGCAGCTCATCACCACCTTCTCAAGGGCGACTGGGGATGGGCAATAAATGCTGGCCCAGTCAGTGAAGCCCACATCCGGTGAATGGATAAAAAAAAATTAAATTCCCTTCAAACACTTAATCCCTTATTAAAAAAAGATTTGTGTTCATACCCCCCACATCAAGGACAGCCAATCCCATTGTAACCACTTGGAACTATCAATCAAACTGTGAACTTATAGCACCAATGATAGGTTATGGAAACAGTCAAGCCATAATAACACTATATTAATAGCCCTCAGGCTATGTCAACAAACAGCCATTGACATTGCAAGCACCTTTTTTTTTCAACTCAGATTCAGAGCAAGCTGGTTTATGTTCAAAATTTAAAAAGCAGGGGATTTTAATGGGAGTGTGATTTCTAGATTTGTGGCTCCAGCTCCATTTTGGCTAAGTGCGGAGCCCTTCCCTCTCCAAGACAATTTGGGCCTATATTTCTTATGCCATGGGAACTTTATAGATGAACTAGGCTTAATCTGGCTTCACAGAGAAACCTTTGTCCTCAACGGCTTCGCTTATTCCCCTCCCCAACTATGATTCCCTCCTCACCATGCTTTATTTACCTGAGACCTGGGGATTGTTTCCTTGGGATCCTGGCAGTGACCTCCTTCCACCTGAAATTCCATTCCTGCTTCCCAGCCAGCAATTACTTCTCACTTTAGGTAGGAATTTGACTTAAAATCTGCCAATCATTTCAACACTTGGTTGCAAAACCCCCAAGTAGCCAGTTAAATTGGGGTTCTGAGCGTTCAGAGTGTAACTCTTTGGTTTTATATTGGTGTTGTTGCAAACATGGAAGCAAAGTTCATTCTTTGGCTTCCTACACCATTAACTTTGTTATTACACAGACCTGTTTTGATTTTTCCTGCTTCAAACTAAGGAGAGATGGTCTAGTGATAATATCATTGGACTTGTAATCCAGAGACCCAGACTATTACTCTGAGGACATAGGTTCAAATCCCACTGCAACTGTGATGGAAATTAACATTCAATCAATAAATCTGGAATAGGCTATTCTTAGTAATGGTGACCATGACAATTATCACCAACTGTTATAAAAAAAAAACCCATCTGGTTCACTAATGCCCTTTGGGGAAGGAAATCGGCCATCCTTACTTGGTCTGGCCTACATGTGACTTCAGACCTACAGCAATGGTTGTCTCTTAAATGTCCTCTGAAATGGCCTAGTAAGCTGCTCAGTTCAAGGACAATTAGGAATGGCCAACAAATGCTGGCCTTGTCAGTGATACCCAGATCCAATGGAAGAATGAATGAAAAAAATTGGCTGTGCCTGAAACTATCAAACCTCCTGTGTGCTTTAATAATTCCTAAATTACCTCACTGTGTTCACTTTTACCTTTCCCAAGCCAATAAAGGTGAGGAGATGGCTATTATAAGAGATGAGAAAATAGAGCTATGTTCACCAGAGGTGATAAGGTTAAAGGAAGAATCTAATACTAGTGTTCTAATTATAAAAGGTTTTGAAAGGGCAACTATTGAAAGATTGGTTGGTGAATCAGCACCTATATTTAGAATTAGTGCTTAAAGTTAAAAAGGTGAAATTTCATTTTTTCAAGCAAAGTGTCTTTCAAATATAGAATTCATGATCACAAAGGACAATTGAAGTGGATTTGATCATGGTATTTAAGGGGCTCTTAGATAAACAACTGAGGCAGAAAAATATTTGCAGGTACAGGAAAAAAATAAAGGAGAATCCGCTTAGACTAGGAACGAGCACTGCAGAAGTATTATGGACTAAACAATGTCTTTCTGTTTTGACAAATCTGTGATAAACGACATTAATCAGTTTAGGAAGGGGCAGTGCTGAACAGTGACTGAGAGGTGACTTCAACATCAATAGGCTGCAAATCCCCTTCTGATGAGTCAGTAAGAGATGTGGAGGCTGAGGAAGTGAAAATATAATTCAAAGGCAATACCTGAAACGGGAGCTGCAATACCAAACACCAAGAGGATAATAAAGGAACAGCAAAGCTTGAATTGACAGAGTGGCATTGTCAGAAGCATTAGAAAAGTAATGTGAACTTTTGACAAAGAGTGTGGGTTGGGCAGTCAACTCAAAAAACAGGCCTTGACTGGGTCAGAATGATTCAGTTTTGGAAAAGTGACAAGAACAGTGGGAAGAACATTTCAAAATGATAAATAATATAGACCAGATCCAGACAACTCTGGATTTAATTGTAGACAACTTTAGTCTTGGAAGACAGCACAAGGTGTCATCTAATAAGAAGATGTTTCTGTAGGAGTTGACAGGTAAAGGATCCAGAAGCTTTGGCTGGAACTATATCAGTAGAAACTTGCTGAAGTCAACCATCAACCATCAAAGAAGGAAAAGGGAGGCTTTTAGCAGGTACAAGGGAAGCAAATCAGCGGAGGCATTAGTGGAGTACAGACAGTGCAGTGTGGAGCTTAAGAAAGCTATTAGAAGAGCAAAGAGGGGATATGAGAAAACTTTGACTGGTAAAAGTAGGGAAAATCCCAAGATATTCTATAAGTATGTCAATGGGAAGAGGATAACCAGGAAAAGAGTAGGGGCCATTCGGGACCAAGGGGGCAGTCTTTGGGTGGAGCTACAGGACATTGGTAGAATGTTGAACGAATACTTCACATCCGTCTTCACCCAAGAGAATGAGGATGAAGGTATCAAACTCGGGGAGAGAGACTGCAAGGTTCTTGAGCAAATTGATATAGGGAGTGACGAGGTATTGGAGTTGTTGGCAGGCTTAATAATGGATAAATCTCCAGGTCCGGATGATTTGTGTCCCAGACTGCTGAAGGAGGCAAGGGAGGAGATCACAGGGTCTCTGACCCAAATTTTTAATTCCTCTCTGGCCTCAGGGGAGGTGCCAGAGGACTGGAGAACAGCTAATGTGGTTCCGCTATTTAAGAAGGGTTGTAGAGATAAGCCAGGGAACTATAGGCTAGTGAGTTTTACGTCAGTGGTAGGGAAACTCTTGGAGAAAATTCTGAAGGAGAGAATCTATCTCCACTTGGAGTGGCAAGGTTTGATCATGGATAGTCAGCATTGCTTTGTCAGAGGGAGATCATGCCTAACAAATTTAATTGAAATTTTTGAGGAGGTGACCAGGTGTGTAGATGATGCTAGTGCAGTTGATGTAGTTTATATGGATTTCAGCAAAGCCTTTGACAAGGTCCCACATGGGAGATTTATAAAGAAGGCAAATGCATATGGGACACAGGGCAATTTGATAAGGTGGATTCAAAATTGGCTTAGTTGTAGGTGACAGAGGGTGATGACAGCATGATGCTTTAGTGACTGGAAGCCAGTGTCCAGTGGCGTACCACAGGGATCTGTGCTCGGTCCGCTATTATTTTCCATTTATATAAACAACATAGATGACCATGTGGGGGGTAGGGTTGGTGAGTTTGCGGATGACACAAAGATTGGCCGGGTGGTTAACAGTGAGGTTGAACGTTTTGGGCTACAGGAAGATATAGATGGGATGGTCTAATGGGCAGATAAGTGGCAGATGGAATTTAATCCTGAAAAGTGTGAGATGATACACTTTGGAAGGAGTAATTTGACAAGGAAGTATTCAATGAATGGCATGATACTAGTAAATTCTGAGGAACAAAGGGACCTTGGCGTGTGTGTCCACAGGTCTCTGAAGGCAGAGGGGCATGTTAGTGGGGCTGTAAAAAAGGCATATGGGACACCTGCCTTTATCATTCGAGGCATTGATTACAAAAGTAGGGAGGTCATGTTGAAGTTGTATAGAACTTTGGTGAGGCCACAGCTGGAGTACTGTGTGCAGTTCTGGTCACCACATTATAGGAAGGGTATGATTGCACTGGAGGGTGTGCAGAGGAGATTCACCTGGATGTTGCCTGGGATGAAACATTTAAGTTATGAAGAGAGGTTGGATTGACTTGGGTAGTTTTCGTTGGAGCAGAGAAGACTGAGGGGCGACCTGATCGAGGTGTACAAGATTATGAGGGGCATGGACAGGGTGGATTGGGAGCAGCTGTTCCTCTTAGTTGAAGGGTCAGTCACGAGGGGACATAAGTTCAAGGTGAGGGGCAGGAGGTTTAGGGGGGATGTGAGGAAAAGCTTTTTTACCCAGATGGTGGTGATGGTCTGGAATGCACTGCCTGGGAGGGTAGTAGAGGCAGGTTGCCTCACATCCTTTAAAAAGTACCTGGATGAGCACTTGGCACGTCATAACATTCAAGGCTATGGGCCAGTGCTGGCAAATGGCATTAGGTAGGTAGGTCAGGTGTTTCTCACATGTCGGTGCAGACTCGATGGGCCAAAGGGCCTCTTCTGCACTGTGTGATTCTGTGATTCTGTAATCTCACAATGTGCACTGTTAATTAGCCTTTTACATGCACTCTTCAAGTTTACTCTTTTGAGCTGTTAGAAGTGTGAGCATGGCAAGGGCAAGCATTTGAGGCCTTGGTGACTGCCAGGACCAGCTGTGTATCTCCTAAACCAATTAAGTTTTATGGACTGAGAAATTACCTGAGCAAGGATTGAAATGGAGGCTGATTTGTGGAGGAGGAATTCAATGTCATACCATGTATAGAAAGAGAAATAAATAGAGGGAAGGAAAGATTGGGATAAGAGAGAGAAGAGAGAGTAAAAAAAGGAGAGAAAAGGATAAGTTATAAAAATCCAACAACATTCTACTCCTTGAAGGAATGAAACTCCAGAATTTGAACTGTTCACTTTCTGGGTCAATGAAGCTGCTGGTGGGTGGCAGCCTTCTGCCTCATAAGACAATGGTTTATGCCATGGCAGGCAACTCAGTGTTAAGCATTGTGTGGTGTGGCTCAGGAGCCCCTCTCTGGCATGGCAGTCTCTGCCACAATTAAGAGGGAGACGGTGAGCTGGGAAGTTGCATGACTTGCTGGCCTCTGTTTTCTCTGGGTTGTCTTCTTGGCCAGCTGAGCTTTTTGTTTCTGCTCACCGCTTCCAGTCAGCCTCCAAAGTTCATGATAGTCGATGACTGTCTCTGAGTTGCCAGTGTCAATGTCTGCCATCTTCAGATCTCATTTGCAAGTGTCCTTGTAGCAGAGGTATGGAGGTCATGACCTAGTGTCCAATTCATCATACAGAAGGTTGTATACCATCATCATCCATCCGATGTGGCTGAGCATGCACAAACATCGTTGGCTTAACAATGTCTACTGGTGGATTTAGCACACTTCAGGGTCTCTGAGTTGGTGACCTTGTCTTGCGAAAGGATGCCAAGGATAGGTCTGAGACAGTGAAGGTAGAAACGGTTCAGCCTTTTCTCCTGTCTAGCAAATGTTGTCCAGGTCTCACCACTGTAGAGGAGTGCACTGAATACCTAGGCTTGGTAGACTAACAGTTTGGTGTTCCAGTCAAGTTGTTGTAGTTCCATACCCTCTTACTCAGCTTGGAAATCACATCTGCACACCTGCAATGTGTGTGTTGATTTCCACATCAAGTGGCAGGTTGCCGGTGATTGTGGAGCCTAAATATGTGAAGCTATCAACAACCTCCAATGTCACATTGTCAATGCTGAGAGATGGCAATATGGCAATGCCCTGGACCATGACATTTGTCTTCCTGATATTGATGGCCTTTTTTTTTTTCTTTATTCCATCATGGAATGTAGGTGGCTGACCATTTGACACTGCAGGTGTCTCTCAGTATGGAATGTTTGTGTAACTCTTTCGAGTACAAACACGTTTCCATCTGTTCCTATTCAGATGAAGTTACATTGTTACATAGTTTGCCTTTGTGAGATTTGAACTCTTGATCTTGGGGTTGCAAGCCCAGTACCATAACCACTTGGCTATTTAGGCCAAGCGAAATGTTTGTCTAGCATCGTTACCAAAGAGCAACACTTGATGAGGATTTGGTACACCTTTGTCTTGGGTCTCATGCAGACAAGGTTGAACAGCTTTCCATCATTTCTGGTATGTAAGAAGACAGCCTCTGTAGATGACCTGAAGGCATATGACAATAGCAAAGAAAAGAATATGGCAGAATATCAGTTCCAGAGCACAACTTTGTTTTACCCGACTGTGGATCACAAAAGGCTTTGATGTTGCCCCATCACAGCTGGTCCTATTGACCATGTTGAGCAGCTTTGGCAGGCAGCCCATTTTTTCCAGCATTAAATTGGCCACCTCTGCTCACAGAATCTTGACAGCATCACAGAATATTTACAGTGCAGAAAGAGGCCATTTGGCCCATCGAGCCTGCTTGGCTGAGTGCCTTGGTGAGATTGACAAAAGCAATATAATGGCAATCTTTGTATCATGCATATCCTGGTGCTGCTTTGTAGTCAGTCACAATTATCACAACAATAAAAAGGTACTTACTCTACTAACTATGAAATTTAACTTCATGTGACAAGCTTAATGGACAGTTAATGCAAAAATCCAGCAAGTTCTTAAAAATAATAGGGAGGTTATGATTGAGAGATTGTTTGTGAAGATGATGAAGTGGTGTAGATCAACCAGCATTTGCAGCTCATGCAGCTCTTAAACCCCTGAATCTGGTGTCCAATGTGTGTATTAATAATGCTGTACACAGTTAACATGTAGATATTTGTTCAGCAAATGCCAGCCCATTAGGTTTGATCATAAGAATTGTATCTTCAAGCCCTTAAGTGGACAGTTGAAAAACACTGAACAAATGTAATTTAAAATATAAAAAGGAGTTGCCGCTATGTAATTGTGTTACATTTAAGCATATTTTCAATGGGTGGAATTTCCCCAGAATTGTACTAAGTGTGGTAGCGGGTGGGTAAAATGGAGTCCTACGCTCTGACAAAAATGGTGAGTTTTCACGCGGTATCGTCCCGAACCCGCCTCGTTATTTATTCACTCGCACAAAACACACCATTTCCATGGCAAGTGGGCTCTCATTCGCCTGCCCACCATTATCCCCGCTGTTGCATCACTCCTGGAGAGCCGAGGTGCTGAAGGCAGACACAACAGTCTAACGTTTCATGGCTGCGTCTCTGAGATGACCCTCATCCTGGAGCACAAACGAGCTGCCCTCTGCCAGACAGGAGTCAGACATTCTCAGAGGCTACGTGAAGATCTATGGAGTGATCTCACTACATGTTGTCATCATCCTCCTGCAATCGAGCGACTATTGGGGTGTCCACTGCATCTCCACGACAGGAGCATTCTCACAGAGGGTATTGGTGCTGCCGTAATCCAGAATGGAGTCAAACATTTACATCTGTGATGTGAGGATCCATGGGGACACCTCACTGCACGTCATCATCATCCTCCACAAATCTGACAGCTATGAAGGCTTCTCGAGCATACCTGCCTCGTCTAGCCAGTGCGAGAGCCTCACCCCTGTCATCATCACCACCAATGACCCCCTCACCCTCATCCTCATCCCAGTCAGCATACTCCTCATCCGAAGAGACCTCCAGTTCCTCCATCTCTTCCTCAGCCAGCTCATCTCCCCATTGAAGTGCCAGTTTCTAAAGGGCACAGCAGACGATGATGATGCATGACACAGTCTGGGGACTGTATTGCAGGGCTCCACCAGACAGGTCCAGGCACTGGAACCTCATCTTCGGCATCCCGATGGTCTGCTCCACCAAGTTGTGAGCTGCAGCATGAGCGTCATTATAGTGTTGCTCTGCTGCTATCTGGGGCCGCCGCTCAGGTGTCATCATCCATGGCCTCTGCAGGTAGCCCTTGTCCCCAAGGAGCCAACCTGCAGCGTCTGTGGACCCTGGAAGACTGCAGGGATCTGCAGGATGTAGGCGTCATGCATGCTCCCTAGAAACTGTTCACAGACTTGCAGGATGCGTTTCTGGTGGTCACATACCAGCTGCATATTCAGTGACTAGAAGCCCTTGCAGTTGATGAAGTCCTCCCAATGTAGCAACGAAGACCTGAGTGCCACATGAGTGCAGTCAATCGTACCCTGCACCTGTAGGAATCCCGAGATCAGGGCAAATCCAATGAACCTTGTATCCTGGCTGTCCCGGTCCCACTCAAAATGCACAAATTGTGTGCCATGGAGAAGATGGCATCCGTGACCTCATGGATACATTTGTGGGTGGCAGATTGTGAAATCCCACAGAGGTCACCTGTGGAGCCCTGAAAGGAGCCACTGGCATAGAAATTGAACACCACGGTCACTTGCACAGCCACAGACACTGGATGTCCTCCATGTCCCCTTGGCGCCAAGTCCTGCAGTAAGTGGCAGATGTGAGCCACTGGGTCCCTAGACATGCGCAGTTATCGGCGGCACTGGTTCTCAGTCATCTTCAGGAACGGCAGGCAGCATCTATACACCCTAGGTGTTGCTAGGCACCGAGCAGCCGTGGCTCGCTGTCACTACTGGGCAGTGTGTGCGGGAGCCCCCGCTGCCCCTTCTTCATGAGGCTGCTGCTCCTGCCTTTCTGCGGCCAGGGGCCTCAGTCACTCTCTCCTTGGACTTCTACAGTCTCTGTGGGCCATCAGGCATACAGCTAGGTCACCAGGACCCATGAGCCAGACGTGGTCCTCCTGCAGCATGAAAGAGAGAGAGAGAGATGTGGTCATCATGACTGTACTTAGCACCTTCCCTGGCCCTGTGTGCCTGCCCCTTAATGCTTCCCGGAAATTGCTGGTCACCTCTTGGATGGCCAGAGATGAGTGCGCTGCATGGCTGCCCTGTCAACCTGCAACATGGCCCAAACCAGGATGCTGAGATTGCAAGGGATGGTGAGTGCCTCCAGCAGTGACTGCTATATGGCCAGCGTTGGCAAAGAGATTGCACGGTACAATAAAGTGGTGGCGGACCCGAAGTCTGTGCTGGGGGTGGGAGGCCCGGGGTGGGGGTGGAGGGTGGAGGGGGTTAGGTATTGAGCGCTTGGTGGCCCTTGGTGCCTCTGCATTGCTTGCATGGGTGGGCAGGCTTGCAGCCTGACCCTAATCATATCACTGTCACTGTGCCTGATCTGTCTCAGTTGCAAAGGCATGGTCAGTTTATACAGGTGTCCCTAATGCATGGCCACTTCCCTCCTTTACCCTGCCCCCACCTTGATTGGCTGAGCGCGGGATACAGCACCAGGGCAGCACTTGACCACCCCCCACAATAGCACTCACCACCAACAATGGTAGTCTCCGAGGCTGGCCGGCACTTGCCCCTGGACATGCCCTCACACCCCCCACCCCCACTCCATTCAGCAGTAGCTTCTGAGGCAGGCCTGCAGTTGCCCCCGGACACCAACTCCCGCCCTGCAGTCGCCTCTGTGACTGGCCAGCACTTGCCCCTGCCCCCCCACCCCCACCCTCGGCGCCCCTGAGACCTGTAAACAACAGGTGAGCTGTGGAGAATGCTGCCGCTCACTCACCTCAGTCTCACTGAAGTGAAGGCTGCCAAGTGCCCATCGCCTGCGTGCTGTTGTGAAACACGTCGCCGTGCTTTCCCGCCGACAAGGACGGACAACACGGCGGGGTTCCATGAGCCTGGCAGGACGACCTTTTAATTATATCCTGATGTATTACAATTAGCTCCCTCGGGAGGAAAAGTGACCTGCCTTTGGCGGACTGAGCGGACAATCGCAACCTGCCTTCACGCCATCATGAAGTGGGTCCCACCATATTTCCTGCGCATGCCACCTATCACGCCCACCGCCAGCAGGCTCAGAATGTTCTGCCCAATATTTCTTTCTTCAATATAATGTGAAGCATTCCATGGAGAACATCATCAGCATTTTTTTAACTTAAGTTCTCAAATTGCTCTTCTGAAATTCGGACACTGGAGGTCGAACTGACCCAAAATCACTTCCAAGTTAAGATACTTCAGGGTTGCATGAAGAAATATCCACCCAGCTGAAATTCAGAATTTATTATGTTGCACCTTATGGTCATTCTTATTGCTATTAAATGGGTAATGAGGAGAAAATTGGGAAAATAATTGTAGTGGCCCTCCCTGGTAATGTTCACTCTTGATTGCATTGAATTCTGTTCCATTCGCGAGTCCTCAGATAAGGAGGCAGCCCTTGACCTAGACAACATTCAGGCTTAAGCTGAAAAGTAGCAGGTAACATTATTTACCCACGAAAGTGTTAGGCAGTGACTTTCTCCAACAAGAGAGAGTGTCTAACCACCTCCCCTCGACATTCAAATGACAGTACCATCACTGAATCCCCGTCCATCAACATCCTGGGGGTCACTATTGATGACAACTATATTGCACAAGCCACATAAATATTGTGGCTACTTAAGCATATCACAGATTAGGTATACTGCAGTGAATGATTCATCACCTGACTCTTCAAGGCCTTTCCTCAGGAGCTGGCTGAGAGGCAAGGGAGCATGGAATCGGGAGGAAAAGTGGGAGTGGACTGTCCATCCTCTTCCCAACTCCCTGCAATCCAGTTAAGGGCAGGAACATCGAGGATGGCCTTCCCAGTCAGGTTGTGGTCTACTTGAGGGCTTGGTGGAGAGTCCCGACTGATCAGGTCAGGTCCCCTGTTCCCGTGGAGGGCTGCCCCACTGAAACAGCCCCTTTGCCCTCAGCAACTAAAGCCCCAATGCAGTCCCCTACCCACCCCCCCCACCCCCCCCCACCCGCACCACCCCCCCCCCCCCCCCCCCCCCCCCCCCCCCCCCCCAAACCCATGAAAATACCTCAGAATAAAGCATCAGCAGATAATGAGACAAGGACCTGCCTTTGAGCAGAGCAGACATGACATGACATATAAATTGTAGGTTAGAGGTGTTTCCATTTTTAATTATTATTCTAGCTTAAACAGATTTAAAGTGGCAGCAGCTACCTACAAACCTACATTAGATGCAACACAGTTTTGGTACAAATACTAGTAGGTGTTGTACAACAATCTTTAATGCCAGGGAAAATTGCTGTAAAAAGTTGCTTTTAATGTTAGATAAAAGCTACATCTCAAAGAGTTCCTTTCTGCATCCCTGTGACAATTTGCCAAGTTGAGGTATTGAAAAAAAACAAACTTACTTTTTTCTTGCTTCTCTTTTACTTTACTGGCTTTTTTATTCTTCATTACATCAGTGACTGCACTTCAAAAGGAGTTCACTGACTGTAAAGCACTTTAGGACATCCTGAAATCACGAAAGGCACAATATAAATACTTCCTCATTTTGGCTTTCTCCTTTCATCTTGTATATGCTGTGTACATACAAAAACACAGTGGCAAAATGAATTCATCATGACAAAGTGTGTTAGTGACGGAGGACCAATGTGCAAAGACTGACCTGCTTGTCTTTTAGGTTCTGTTACCTGCTCAGTCTGATTCATTTAAGAGAACTGAGATAAGTACAGGAAAATCGCTGTTATCAGGCATGGTCCAAGAATGGGAGGTGCTAGTTAATCAAATGCGCTGGTTAATAGAGATTCAAGGAAGCTCCAGGGTGATCACATGGGTATTGAGGGAACATGCAAATTGAGTGAGTGGCACTGAGGGGAGATGGTGCTGCAGAACAGTGGGAGGCTGAGATCAGAGCGAGGACAGTTTGCTGATAACTGTTAGTAGTGAGTTTGATATCTCCAATCAAGAAATAGACCTGTCCCCAAAATTCCAGTTAATAGAGAATTCCAGTTGGTAGAGTGACAGATAATAGAACTTCTACTGTATACAAAAGAGAAAGGAATATAAGGATATGCTGATAGGACTAGATGAAGTAAGGTTGGAGGAGGCTGATTGTGTGAAGCGATAACACTGTTGTGGACCTGCTGGGGCAACTGACCTCTTCCTGTGCTGTTAACTCTTTATAATTAAAATGCTTGACAATAAGTATTCCTGGCTGCTCAATTCAAAGACTGTGCCAGGAATCAGCCTGAATACATTTGAGTTCAGAAGATGGGTCAGTTATGGAAATAAACTCCACAAAAACATTTGCAAATCAATTGTGGAGTTGTAGAATGTTATAGCTCAGAAATAGGCCAATCAACATGTCATGTTTGTACCAGAAAGGCACCTATAGTCTAATATCATTCTGTGCTCATCCCCCATTCCCTTAAACATTCCTCTTTTTCAAGTAAATCCCCGGTACCAGAATTTCTGGGCTCTGCTGCAACAGTCAGAGAATTCTAACTAGTGCCCACACTTAACATCCTCTGGGACATTTATAACACTACTAATTTACTTGCCTACATGTACCAAGGGCATAAAATAGCATAACTTAGAACTCTCATTTGAAAGGGTGAGGTGTTGCCCTGCTTTTGTGCAGTGTAAATATATTGCAACATGAATCTTGAGGACTTACACTGGATACATAAAAAATAATATTATACACAAGATTTATGCAAGTAGAACTCCTGTTTAAAAAGGACCAAAGTGAGTTATTCATTATGACTTAACCAAAAGCATCAGGTTTGGAATACTGTTTACATTTGGACAAATTGCAGGAGCTGATAGTTTGTATCAAAATGATGATGCCATGGGCAGCACAATCTAAAACGGTGGTTTCTTGCTGTACCGGCTTTCTACTTTTGAAATGATCAAGTTAAACTGTATCAGTGAGGACTGTCACTTTGTACAACTGGAGTGGAGATTCCCTCAAAGTTGATCCATTGTACACATCAACTAATCCCACATTAGGTCCGGCTTTACTCAGCAGCCCCACAGTTTGACTATCGCACGCTGATCAATTCCAACAACCTCAGGGCGCAATTTAATGAACCGACTTGCATTGCTCATTTTCTCCATTCTTTCTCCTCAGCAGCTGTGAATTGGCAAGAATTCCTGGGCAGCGTTAAGCCAGCTCTCAGTGACAAAGGTCCCACATCCAAAAGCAGCCAGCTTAGGATGTGACATCAAGAAAAAATGAACAAATCTGGAATGCTTCTGAGGAAAATACAACATTGAAAGATGGGTGATATTGCCCATGAGAACAGTTTTGGATTTCCTTTACTGTATTGATGAACAGCATTGGCAGGACAGCATGTGATGAAAAAAGATAAATCATTATGAGCAATGTTTGATGGTACCATCTCATATGCTTAGATAGCCAATCTTATTCTGCCTAGTTAATAGCCCTGTCTCTGAATCATCAGTAAGTTAAGGTGGGGTCTCATTTTCATTATCGGCAGGTAGCATTCACTCTGAGAGAAACTCCAATAACTTGACTGTCTCTAGACTATTTGCACTCATAATTAACATAAATGGATCATATCCAGAGTAGGTTTTGTTCATTATGCTGTGGTTGTAACATCAAGATATGTGCAAATTTCTTTCTGACACATGAACTTGACGGACTCAAATTTCATATCTGTTAAAGAGGAAGAAATTGCAATTGAATTGATTGTCAATTTACCGATTAAAACTGACAAAATATGAACAAAATGTTCCAATGAGGCATGGTTAAGGACAAATAAGTGACAAATCAGGAATGATCAGTCAGTCATCCTGGTTTCTCCACTAAGCTGATGCCTAATCACTGCAAATGTGGTTTGTGGGATAACACAGACATAAAAAATTACTGTAGAAACAAGGCAAAGTTTAAATTTCTCTGTATGATTACACTAGCTTTATTTTCAATTGCCTGTGGAAATGTTTCTCACTGAGGAACATTAATGTGTATTCAGTTGAAGAATACGGCAAGGTATTCAACAGGGCCTTATTAGATTATTGTTTAGCTGCCTCTTTGCCTACAGCTGGCTTAATTCTGGCTGAAGGGAGTGAAGACCAGTATAATCTGCAGCATCGGGGATCTGTGGGGATAGTCCCTGGCACTCAGAATGGAACAGCTCTGGGCTATGACTGGGGAGTGAGTGAGGGAGGCTGGAAATTGGGAAAAGGCTGAGGCTTGTGTTTAGGAAGCTGGAAATTGGGGCTGTCAGGATCAGAGAAGCTCCAGATAGTGATCAGGATTGGAGGAGACTGAAGGCTTCCCCGTGAGATCTGGGGGGCTGCGGGATGATGGGGTGGAGTGAGCTGGGTGGGGGTGGGGGGGGCACTCCTGCTCTTCATGGTCAGTAAGAATTTTAAAAGAACACATCATTAGCACCAACCTTCAGGAGTCGACACCTTGGATCAGCTATAGGCCAGCAGACAGCTTGGGCCTCCTCCTCACTTCTTCTTAAATTTAAGTTGTGGCACCAATGATGTTGTCGAGCTGTACTTCTCAGGGTGCACTCTACATCTATAATACCCAGAATCCTTTTTATGGCTGACAACAAAAGCTGCCATTCATACTCTTACTGCCTCATGAAGAGCAGTAAAATGATGTCCCGTTATATCACTCCAAGTCTGACCTTAACTGATCTTTTTGTGAATTTAGCAAGGATGTGCTTGGCCAGTACTACAGAAGTTTTACTATGTACACTTTCAAATAAAAAAATAGCCAGATAGATTTTCAGAGTTTAAACAAAGAACAAGATAAGTTTATTGACCCAACTTCCCAAATTAAAAAAAAATAGGTAAATCACAACCACCATTCATATGTCATACACATTCCCTGGGGCCACACACATACTAGTTAAGAGGATAGGTTAAGAGGTAGGTTAAGAGGATAACTTGAATTGTTTTTTACAGTTTGTGAAGAAGATAAAACAAACAAAGAAATATATGGTTCATTGTCCTTTGGCTGGTCTCAAAGCAGTAATTCCACGCTGTGACTGTTTTGTTCCATTGTCTTCCTGGGTATAGTTGTATGGAGCGGATTTACACATTTTATTCCCAAAAGATTTTGGCTTGCAGTAGATTTCTCTTCTCAGGGTGGTTATTTTGCAAATTTGGAGACAATGCTTTTGGGAGAGAGAAACAGCTTCCTTGCAGCTTTTCAGTACAGCATTCTGATCCCTGCTTGTGGTCTCTCTGGCTTGATAGAAACTTTTTAAAAGCCCTGCTGGATCTATATTCCAGGGGAATTTCATTATGGTGTATGTTGCAGTCATTGTTTTGTAGAACAAGTAATAGCATTCTGATGCTTCATCTCAAACTTTTGATGAGTTTCAAGATAGTGTGAAAGCCAACAGGAGATGGGGTCTTTCATATCCCTTGGGGAGGTGGTGGAGGGTTGAGGTTTGTTCCCTTTTTGTCCCACTGGGTGGAATGCAAGTTGTATATTCTGACTGGTTAGCAGTCCTCCACTGTTGTAATAGGACTATAGTTTACTGTTTTTATTAAATCCAGTCAGGAAAAGGAAAATTTAAAAAAATATTTTTTTAAAAGCATATCCTCAGGACAATACCTTGTACTAGAACATGCTGTTTGTAAAGCCAGCTCTCCTCAACTGCTGTTAATCAATAGAGGCCCAAGGAAGTCATTATTAGAAATAGCTCAACTCATTTAATGTAAGTTATCTAAACAATATAAAGAATGAATCTTTGAATTTGAACAAAGGTAACTTGTCCAGGAATTTAATTTAAGTTATTAATTTCAAGAAAGTGCTTATTTAGTGAATTCATCATGCAACATGTGGCAGAGATGAAACTTTGCATGTGAAATTATGGCATTGATTAATTTTCAGATCATTTATATGCATTTAAATAACTAGAATTGATAATATATTTTCACTTACAGGTTTGAGAAAGAGAAGTTAAAAGCAAAGCTGAAATCTGAAGCAAAGTACAGGGAGGTGGGGAAGGGAGCTCAGGCAAATGTCTGCAGCTGGGAAACTTGGAAATACTGGGAACACTTTGCTCCATTTTCTGCCTGAAATTCAGCCAGATTGAGAGGATGGCTGACTGCTGACTGGGATAACCTGCAATATAAGGAAGCAAGTAAAGATTAGAGATCATGGAGGGTTGGCTAGGAGCATAGCAACAGGGTGGGAGGGAGAGAAAGATTACAGGTGATGAGAGATTGCAGGGATATCACAGATTGGAGCAATCACAAGGTGAGATCACAGTTGGGAGAATACTGGAAGCTTTTTCACACTTCTCGCAGATCTTACAATGCCTTTCTCCACTCTCCTTTAATGCAAATTCCATTGTTCCTATATGTCTTTGGAACTGTACTTTTCTCATAATATAAATTATTGCATGGTGCTAATATTGTCAGTAACCTTTGAGAAAAATAAACACACTGCTTGGCCTACCTTCTCTGGCTAGGTGTAACATCCTACCATCTCTTCAAAATTCAAACTACCCTGATTTATCTACAAATGCCAATTTCCCTCACTTCACATTTTAAAACTTCAGCCATATTTACATATTTAGCATTTCAAACCTAGCATTTTTGTTGAGTGAAGGCCTCCAGGTCAGCTGTCTCCAATTCAGTTGAAACACACACACACAGACAATCTATCCAAACCCCACTATTAACCCACATTTACAATAAATCACAATAATATTATGATAATTATTATACTTTTGTGACACAGCTGTTAAAAATAGTTGCCAACAACTAAGGAATGGAGCCCCATTAATATCCAGAGTGGGTTACTTATTGACACCAATTTGTCATAGTTAAGCTGGAGGTCGGCGCGTTTGCAACATGTTGGGTTGTGTTTAACATTTATATTAATTTAAGCCTCCTCTTCCAGCCATTGAATCTGTGGGGCAGGGGTGGAGTTAGAAATCCTCCCAGTGTCTTGGGGGGGGGGTGGGGAAAATTAATTTGCATGGCACTACTGCAGGTTGAAGGCAGTGCTGCAGATGGCTACCTACGGAGCCCACAAGGCTTTCACCAATGATATCATTGATGATGGTGCATGGGTCGGGGGCGGAGTGGGGATGGAGGATGAGGGGTGGTGGCACACATGTGCAGTTAGAAAGAGTGCCTGTCCTGGGCTTTGTCAAATCGGTAATTTTTAAGAATCCCAGCTCTTAGGGTCCAGGCAGCAGAAGGCATGGCTGCCAAAGCTGCTGTGTTTTAAATCAAGGATGCACAGGAGGCCAGGATTAGAGGAGTGCAAAGACTTGGAGAAGATTTGAAAACAACGGTGAGAATTTTAAAATTGAGGTGTTGCTGGACTGGGAGCCAGTGTGGATTAGTGAGCACAGGGGTGATGAGTGAGGAGCACTTCATGTGAGTTAGGATACAGACAGAAGAGTTCTGAATGAGCTCAGGTTCATGGAGGCTGGAAGATGGGGGAACAGCAGGAGAGTATGATTTCAAAATAAAGTACACTAAATGATTTCAATTGAACTAAAAAGCAGGAGAGATGTAAAATGAGCTGTCAGTTCTTCATTTTATAATATTGTACTGTTAAAAACCAGCACAGACTTATTTGAAAGAAAATTCTACCCAAATCCTTTTTGAAAGAGGTCACAATGTTGGATCAATTCTCCTTATCTTTAGAATACAGTTGAGATAAAGAGGTACAAAACATAAAGCCCTTTAAGATGTTGGCAACTAAAGGGTTATCCTTCCATCTAAGATAATATGCAAGTAATATTTCATTGTTAAATTAAACCAGAAACTATTCTAAGACAAAATTCAACAAAGCAAATTGTTATTTAACAATCTGCTGTGTAATGTCTACTCAAGCCATGATATAAGGGCTGCAATTAGGCTGTAATTACAGTTACTGATGAATAAAGTGCATTAGTTGTGGCAGTGTTATTGCCCAAATGGGATTTTGCTGTTAACAGACCATTGCAAGCTTTATGTTCTCACATGGAGATAGGAATCGTGTAAACCCAATCCTTAAATGTTAAATAAAAGGCAATTTTGTGTTCTATGAAGGATTAATATTCTAACTCCTTAATCTGTTACGAACTATAAGAGCTTTTTACATCAGACAAAAACTTGTAAAAATAATACTTACCTTATATTAGGAAATTCCATAGTATTTACAACATGGCTACAGAGTACAACAAAGCACACAGCTTCAAATCTAGCAGCTCAAAACTGGGTATCTATGAAGTGCTGTGGGCCATCAACAGCAGCAGATCTGTATTCTACCATAATCCTTAGCCTTGTGGTCTGGCATATACCTCACTCTAACATTACCATCAAGCCAGGGGACCAAACATCATTCAATGGGGAGTGTGGAAGAGCATGCAAGGTGCAGCACCAGGCTGAATTGAGGTGCCAACCTGGTGAAGCTACAACCAATGGATCAGGTCTGTCCTGCCACATCCAGTTTTGAATGGTGATGGACAATTAAACAACTAACAGGAGGAGGAGGCTCCACAAACATGCCCGTCCTCAATGATGGGGGAGTCCAGCATATCAGTGCAAAATATAATAATGCTGAAGCATTTGAAGGATTCTTACGGCAGAAGGGCTGAATGGCTGATCCATCTCAGACTCTTCCTGAGATCCCCAACATTAGACATGCCAGTCTTCGGCCAAATTGATTCACTTCATCTGAAATTGAAAAATGCTGAGCGTACCAAAGTCTATGGACACTGGCAACATCCCGGCTGTACTGAAGACTAATGCTCCAGAACTAATCACACATAAGTGAAGCTGTTTCAGTACAGTTGCAACACTGGCATCTACCCAAAGTGGAAGTTTTCCCAGGTATGTCATGTCCACTAACAGCAGGATAAATTTTATCCAGCCATTTCCTACCCCATCACTCTACTCTCAATCATCATCAAAATAATAGAAAGTGTCATGTACAGTGCTATTGAGCAGCACTTACTCACCTGCTCACAGATACTCAGTTTGCATTTCACCAAAAGCACTCGGGTCCAGCCTTGGTCCAAGCATGGACAAAAGGGCTTAATCCCGGAGCTGAAGTGAGGACATTGGTCCTTGACATCAAGGCAATATTTGACTGAACGTGGCATTAAAGAGTCATAATAAAATAGAATAGAGGGGGAAAATTCACCACGGGTTGGATTCATAACTAGCAAAAATTAAGATGGTTTTGGTTATTGAAGGCTGATCAGCTCAGCCCCAGGACATTGCCACAGAGGCTCCTTAAGCTGGTGTCCATCTTCAGCTGTATTATCAATGACCTTCCCTCCAAAATTAGATCAGAAGTGAGCATGTTCGCTGATGATTGTGCAGTGTTTGTTCCATCCTCAGGTAACGAAACAGCCCCTACCCACATGCAGCAAGAATTGGACAACATTCAGGCTTGAGCTGATAAGTGGTAAGTAAGATTTGTGCCACACAAGTGCCAAGCAATGAGCATCTCCAACAAGAGAAAATCTAACCAGCTCCCCTTGTCATTCAAAGGCCTTACCACCACAGGATCCCTACCATCAACATCCTGGGAGTTACCATTTAGCACAATCTTTACTGGACCGGCTATATAAATACTGTGGCTAGAAGAGTAGGTCAGAGGCTTGATATTCTGCAATGAGTAACTTACCTCTTTACTCCCCAAAAATTTGTTCGCCATCTAAAATGCACAAGTCAGGATTGATTATTTTCCTCTTCCCTATAGTTCCAACAACACTCAAAAGCTTGACATCATCCAGGATAAAGAAGCCTATTTGGTTGGCACCCCATCCACTACTTTAAACATTCAATCCCTCCAACATTGGCATAGCATGCTTGCAGTATGCATCATCTACATGGTGTGCTGTGGCAACTCACCAATGTTTCTTCAACAGAACGTTTCAAACCTGGCTAGAGTTAAAAGGCAGCAGACACAGGAATACCATCTCCTGCAAGTTCCCCTCCAAATCACATACTATCCTGACTTGGAAATATATCATTGTTCCTTCATTGTCATTGGGTCAAAATACTCAAACACACGCTATAATAGGACTGTGGGTGTACGTACACCACATGGACTGCAATGGTCAAGACAGCAGGGGACCATCACCTTCTCAAGAGCAATTAGGGATGGGCAACACATGTTGGCCTTACCAGCAACATAAATACTCCATGAATGAATAAAATAAGTAAGCCATTCAGTTCAACAAGTCAATGCCAGCTCTCTATGAGCCTCCTCCAAACTTATAATATCTAACCTGATCAACATGTTTTTCTATTACATTCTCCTGTGTACAGTTATCTAATTTTCCCTTAAATGCAGCTACACTATTCACCTCAACAACTCCATGCAATAGCAAGTTCTACATTCTAATAGGTATAAATAAATTGAATTTTCTACTATGCTCAGAATTATGAAATTGCACCACGTTATTTTCTCACGGTTCAAGGTTCAAGAAAGCAGCAAAGCAAGATGGCAACCAGTTCATGGGATGTGCCAGTGAGAGTGTGGGAATGGGAAGAAAAGTTGGCGGAAAACTGGCGGGATAAATGAGAAAGATATGAATCTCTTAGCGTCTCATTTACAGTGAATGACTTTGAAGTGCAGCGACTATTGTTAGTGATGCAACTTGATAATTATTTTGAGCTTTACTTGCACATCTTAAACAACTGTGGAAAAGCCAGTCAAGAACAACTCTAATCCCATGATTTATGAAATTATAGTTTAGGATAATTAGCCCAAAGTAACATCTTTTAATCTGTGCCTAGAGCCCAATTTTGACCTAAAAAATGATCTCAAACTCTTTGAATATCCCTTGTACTTTGATGTGAGCTACTAAAGGTGCAGAACCAAGTTCTGTACATCAGTACGTTTAAACAGCCTCAAGATGAAGCACATGGAACTAACTCTGCAATAGCTGGAGACTCACATTTTCTAGGCACCATGCTGTGACACACAATTGTGAAGCCTGTTCCCTGTACCATGAATCAGCTTCTAACTGGGCTTACAGAGAGAGGTGCAAATCATCATATAAGTAGGGGGGCTGTGTGCAGTGATACATTTAGATGATTTGAGCCTCCTACCACAGTTCCCTGAACAACGAAGTAATATGATTTCCAGATCAGAGCCTAAGAATGATTAAGTCTGTATTTCTAGATGAATAAATTACTTTAAGGGCAGAATTTTTGCCCTCGTCAGGCGGGTGCGACGGACTGGCCCAGGAGCAGTCGTGAAGCTGACCGCTGCCCACGATCAAACCCTGACATGGATTTCCCACTGGCTGGCCAATTAACGGCCAGCCAGTGTGAAACGCACACTGCAGCGCTGCCTGGGTTGGGGCGGGAGGAGCACAAGCGCGGGAGTGTGCACATGAGCAGGGGTGCACCTGTTAAAGGCTCCCTGAGGCACAGGGCTGCCTCAGGGAACTGAAGAATTTTGAAAATAAAAATAAAGAATTTAAAAATGTTAATAACATGTCCCCTCATGTGATTTTTCAAAATCACTGATCAAAACCTCCCGCTCATGGATGAGGTTTTGCAAAAAATCCAAAGTCCACTTGGCCTTTTTTGCCTGCCTGCCAACTGTAAGGTTGGACGGGCAGTGAAAAATTTCATTTAATTAGAACTTTAACAGCCTTAATAGACTTGTTAATTGTCAGCGGGTGCACCGCCGACTGCCATGCGCACCACCGACCGAAATATCGTGCGAGTGCATGATGATGTCATTGCGCGTCATTTTACACTCATTCGCGTTGGGTGCTCACACGCCCAACAATCGCAATATTCTGCCCTGTACCTTTGTTGTCTTTCCATTTACACATTATGTTTCAGGTTTTCTTGACTCTGTAAGGGATCAGACGTAACATGCCCAATATTGCCCACAGTCGATGCCCAGGCTTATCTGTTTTCCAAGCACAGAGCATGGAATGCTATGCAGAGACGGGGAGCCCAAGTTGGCTGTTACTCTCCCTATCCCAGATTTTTTGAAGCTCATTGTAGATTGCCAGAAGTTGCCCAACTGAGAGCTGGTAACTCCACACAAACTAGGAGATGAAGCTGTGACCTCATGCTCTGTGCAATGCAATAGCCCACCCCAGATGCATTTCATCCATCAGGCAAGCCAAGGAATTACATTTGTTCGTCTGTTCACCCTGGTGCCATAGTTGTGCTTCAGCTTCAGTCAAAGTGAGTGACAAACTCTGCACACCCAAAAGACACATATAAACTCACATAGCTGCCTCTGTAATTCATTTTCTCTTATTGCGTCACTTCAAAAAAGTTGCAAATAACTTCCGGGACCTGTACTCAACAGTTAACGCCATTTGTGTTTTTCCTACGGAAAGATTGTGTGAATTAAGTACTGATATGATAATTTCTTTATTGCATCAGAAGAGGCTGTTTTGACAATAAATTAGATAGAAGAGGCAGTGTGTGTTGTTTAGCAGGAAATAAATTATTTATAACTCTGTTTCCAGCACCATCTCATCTATCACAGTCTGGCTGTAACCTCAGCAAGGCAGGTTTATCTAACTTTATTCAGCTAAAAGTTGTTAGATCTATTCTCTAATGGTTTCCAAATCCTATTAGTTTCCGTAATCTTGTCCAGAAGTAGGATTGAATGGTTAGTTTTCTCCATACTGTGGGTTTCAGTTTTTTTTTTCAGTCTATCAGGCAACAGTAACTGTCTGGTGTACTTAGAAGCAAGATGGATATCATGTCAATGCAATACTCTCGATCGTACTCAACAATCCTTCATGGGTCTAAAATTAGTGATAAATCAGCACCAAAAACAAATGGCTATTCTGTTTGTTCTTGGTTCGTTTTCAGTCTGAGCATAAGTCATTGTTGGCATCGTCAGTTCATTTGTGTCATGAACATCTGACAATGTCAAATACTCGACTAGGAAATGTTGAAATAATGTAAACAATGTAGCCACAAGAGTACCATAGCTCAACGTAATTTCAACCTTGTCTTTTATTTTGGAGATATTGTGCAAATGTCTCCACCCTGCATGTAACTTTGTGTTTGGAATCATTCACTTTTAGACATAAAAAGTTAAAGTATAAGCTTGCAGACTTCATTTTTCCTTCCTCATCCAGGCAAGTGGGGAATGGTCCATCACATTCCTGGCTTGTGCCTTGTAGATGGTGGACTGGCTTTGAGCAGTCAGGAGGTGAGTTACTTGCCACTCTATTTACAGTGACTAAATTGAATATAATGATGAAATGCTGAGTTTTCAATGAATCTTAAATTCTCGGAAGTTCTCTGTTCTTTCTGGATATCTGCGACAAAACAGCTGCCTCCCTTTCCCTCATTCATTCTTGGGATTTGGGAATGGCAGGTAAGGCCAGAATTTATCGCCAATTCCTAATTGAAGGTGGTGGTGACCCTGTCCTATTGTGAAATTTGGAAAAAATGAGCACCATTTAATATCATTTAACCATTTTGAGTTGCTCTTGAAGTTCTAAATGAATGGAAATATACATTGAAGTTCAAAAACATGCTAAAATGAATGGAAACATACATTGTTTACTGTGTACATTGCGATTTCTTTTCAGCCACCCAGCTTGCATTACAGGTCCCAATGACACTTCCATATCCTAGCTAATGTTAGATGCAACTAAGTTGTCAGGTACTGAACATAACCCAAACCTCTGATCTCTTCCAAGAATTTCTGTGCCAGGTTTCCCTGGTGTCGACCTCCAGGCTTCTATAGACTATGGCTTTAATATACAAAATGTTGCTTGCTAAGTCCTTCACTTTACCCAGGACAGACTGTATTTTCTTTAACCAGTGTTCCTTGCAACATCCAACAAGTGCAACTTCTTTCTGGGCAGTTCAGCCATTAATTCATTTTGATAATACTATACGTAGCGATGCATTAGCTATTTTTCTATGAGATGATAACTTGTGAGATTTCACTAACTCACAGGAGAAACCAGAATAATCCCATGGGTTCCAAAGAGAAGACATCACTAAGTGAATAGTCGAAGTAAGAGAAGGCGAGAAAGAGAGAGGAATGGCATGCATTTATATAGCGTCTTTCATAGCCTTAGGGCTTCCCAGAATGCTGCAGCCAATGAAATGCCTCTGAAAGACAGTGTTGTAATGTTGGAAAATCGTAGCCAATTTGAGATATGAGCTAGCTTTGAAGTGGTAAGAGCCACGTGCTATTGGTCTGCCTCCGGCTGATGCGTTCAGCCAATCAAGAACATTGCTAACACTGGCTGGTTGCTGAAATAATTGAAATAAACATGCACGAGTTGATTACATATTGTGATCACTGCATCTGTTTTGGGGGGCTATTGAGTTTAGCCCCTTCACATTGACTTAATTTAACTTCCACACCTGGATCCTATGTAAGCACTTAATGGAAGAAAATACGTGAAAGTTTTCAAGCTCTTTATAATTCCAATATTGTGTTAAATTGTTACCTTCACTCCCTCAAGATTAATGTCTACCACAGATTCACAGAAATGTTCCAAAATGAAAACAACTCAATAGCTTTTCTAATTTGCATTTAACACCATAAATCATTGTCATGCTAAAAAATGTTTAATCAATAATACTCAAAATTCCAGATAATTAAACTGCAATGCATGAAATAACCCTTCCTTCTTTGAATTTGGGTGAAAAAGTGAAGGATGGATCCTCATTTAAATGCACAAAAATGTGAGTAATGAAGTTAGTTCTCATTTTCTGCTGGTTGTGCAAACTCAGAATTTTTTAGAAGATTAAGGTGATAGATATGTAAAAATCTCATAACTGCACTTTGTGGCTGCTTTACCATTGGCTTTGAAAAACTTGATTACATGGTAAAACTGAGTTGTCATATAAAGTAGCAGATCAATTATTCTGTCTTTCTTTCGAGTTGCAAAACATTCCTCCAATTATGCTCTTTCATGATTATTGCAACAGAAGTTTCTACCGTTTCTAAAATGCTATTGCTTCAATTAACTAATATCAGCATTCTTCTCATTAAATTGAGATTATAATACGTGGATTAGAAAAATAGCATGGATTAAAATTATGGCCTTTCATTTACTGTTCAAATGATGTCCATAAACCATCTAAATTAAAATTTCCTGTTTTACCACTTCTGAATCTTGTGATTAATTATAACTTTATTGCTTATAACTTTGTTGCAATATTAATTTCCTCTGATTGCACATTTTTTGGGGGATGGCCTTGAGATCGGACGCTAAAGTCTTATGTCAAACTTTAAATTCCATTTGACTACTCTCGCTCCAGTTTCACTTCCTTCACAGTGGCTGAGCTTTACAAGTTGATCACTGTAGCTGGAGTATTTCATTCTAGTTAAGAGGATGTAAAAATGAGCACAACTGGCCAAACCATAAGATTATGTCCTATTATCAATATTCATGGGTGGCTATATTGGAGGTACTTGGAGAAAAAGACCACAAGCCAAACTGTTCTGAGATCTACATAGGAACAAACAGGATGGTAAGCATTGCAACTCTGCATAAGGCATAACCATTTGAAGAACTTTAGTTTTAAATAAAAAGATGGAAGTCTCTGGAATGACACTCTGGGCTGTCATTGTCGGGTGGACTCAGCGGGGGCAGTCAGGAAGCCAACCATCGCCCGTGATCTGGGTCACACCACAATTTCATGTTGACGGGCCAATTAAGGCCCGCCCGGCGTAAAATGTGAGTGGCAGCGCTGCCTGTGTGTGAGGGCAGGGGTGGGGAGGAGGGCGAGCGTGAACTTGGTGCATGCCACGTGGGTGCACACTTGAGCTGAATGGTTTTCGAAATAAATAGAGATGTTAAAAATGTTATAAAACATGTCCCTATCACATGAGCAGGGACATGTTACTAAATAAATTTTAAAATTTTTATTTTAATTTTATTTGCTGTTGGAAACCTCAACCCGCCCATGGATGAGGTTTCCAAAAAATGCAAAGGCCTTTTCGCCCGCCTGCCAAACATAAGGTTGGACGGGCAGTGAAAAATTTCTTTTAATTACCTTTTTAATGGCCTTAATAAGCCTTTTAATTGTAGGCGGGTGTGCTGCCAACTCTGGCACATGCCCGCTGACTGAAATGTCGTGCGAGTGTGCAAAGACATTGGGATACTCGCCCAACGTCATCACGCATCATTTTACGCTCAATTGGGTCAGGCATGTCCCGCCCACCGAGCTAAAAATTCAGCCCTATAGGATACTAGCAGAAGAAGCCTTAAAGCATTAGCTGTGAATTTCTGTCTCCTCAAGTTTAGGTTAGATTTCAACCTATAGATCTCATGTGATTGCCATAATTATAATCAAAGGAATTTCAGATGAACATGCAAAGCGGACATGTCCTCAATTCCCACAGTTGACTTCCAGACCATAATTATTTTCTCTGGTTGAAGCACCCATAAGGTTTGCATGGGCTCCATCCTTGGGCTTGCCAGTGTCTGGGATGAAATCAGGCTTTGCCAGCAGCGCAAGCTGGGCTTGTTTGTGGCAAATCAGCAGTTGATTTTTCAGTGGTGATTTGTCACTACATCAGTTTTTATGTTCCAGTGACGTGAAAATATTCCTAACATTTTTAGTTTCAAGCCATGTAAAAACAATAGTGAGACTAGGAAATGAGTTGCCAAAAAGAGTTTGAACTATTGTTCAGTAGAAGGAAGAAAGTACACGGTGAAAAATTGGCTGCCAACTTACAAGCCTGTTTCAAGCTGTTGGCATAGAACAATTTCATCTTCTGTATGATTTTATTTTATTTGTGTGTTCTTAAGACAGGACATTGTGGCAGGTGATGATAATTCATGCTTATATCATAGAAAAAAAATTAATTTGATGTTTTAAACTCCACTTCAACCACTACGGGGACGTGTTTGTCAAAGCTCTTAATTCAAATACAATAAATAGATATAACACCTCCCTTGTCCTCACATGCAGGAATAAAACTGTTTTTAACAAAGAATTAACAGGTACAATATGTGCTGTGGTATTTCACTCAGTAACTGCCATCATTACGCCATTATTCATTCTGTAATTAGACATTGAGATAAAAAGTGAAGATTGGTATCTTTGAAGTGGTGAACAGGAAATGGAAAACCAAAGAGATTCAACTTTTCTGGTATGTGCTGCAACTAAAGACCGGAATTTTCCCAGCCACCCACAGAAGGTTTTGTGGTGGGCAGGAGTGGCATCAAATCCATTTTAAAAAGGGTAACGTGCACAAGTCAGACCTCAGTTAACTGGTAAATTTGAGGTGAGTGGAACATACCTATCATAGCACTGTACCGGTCTTGTTGTGATGAACACCACTCTGTTGGGGCTGTAGGGTTGGACTGCTCCTTCTCTTAGCTTTCCTTGTCCCAAAGAACACAGTGCTGTTGTACTCATACAGGCCTCCAAAAATTAGCATTTCAACCGGGGGTTGGCTGTGAGGCGTGGGTTGGGTTGATGAGCAGAAGGGGGCAACAGGGAGGGAAGGCTGTGGAACGGCAGTGCGGGGGAAAGGTGAGCGCTATGGGGGCCTTTCTGGGGTTACCTTCTAACCTCTTGTTGCTGCAGGAGTGAGTAGGATTCTGCTTAGAAAGAAAGGAGGAATACCTCCTTGTGATGAAAGCCACTTAAAACCAAGAGCTTCATTAGCATTGATAAAGGGCGACTCAGAACTAAGTAGCTTCACATCACAGTCGTTGCATCTCAAGAGTGACACAAAGGAATGTAGAATTTGGGAATGCAGGCCATAGTGAAGGAGGCACAGCTGTATCATATATGGCTTCATCAATGAAGGCCTATCACGTGTTCATCAGATTTGACATTATTAACGGGCCAAAGGACATCTAGTCATTGACCATGAGCAACTGATTGGGCATTAATATGCCACATCAGAGATTTGAGCACAGAGCTTGGTTGTGTCACTCATCTCACTGAAACTTTAACATCCCACACAGGGCAGAAGTTGTTACATATCTGCGATGCCATCTTGCTCGATGTGTGTGCTAGCGTCTCAGGGACAAGGCGGCATCAGCCACCATGCAAGTAGGGCAGGAAAAGAAATGGACTCCTACAGTCTCCAAACATGTCATCCCCTGACTTTCCCTTTCTTGTTCCTTGAATCATTAATGTCTTCAATGTTTCCTTTCAGAGAGGAGGCAAAAGCAGATACAGATTCAAGGCTCAATGCTGCCTTTGTCAGGGTCCTAATGCAATGGAGGGGGCGAAGGACAGAGAGGCACTCCGTGTGCAGCTCCAGCAGGAGGGATATGGTCAAGCAGAGCCAGAGCATGAACAGCAGGGTCAAGAGGAGAGACCCAGGCAACAGGGGTGATTCTCCAGGCCTAGGGTTTATTGTAAAATGAGTGAGAGGCAATGCTGTGCACGTCTGCACTTGCCCTGAGATCTGGTACATCACATATGCCACATTCTTTGTGAAGACCTGACATCACATTGAGTTGGAGAGTATCCCCTGCCAGTGGTGACCGCAGTACTCAATTTCTTGACCTTTGATTCTTTCCAAGGATCAATGGGAAGCTTGTGTGGCATCTCTCAGTCTGCAGCACATTGATGCATAAAGGAGGTCATGGAGGCCAGGAAAGACCATCATTATGTTAGGTTTGATCTGGATGAAGATAGCCGGGCTGCGAGATTCACTGGCTTCACTGCCATCTCAGGCTTCCCAAGAGGGCAAGGTGCAATAGACTGCACCCATCTAGCTATACGGGCTCCATGATAACAGGCCCTAATGTTTATAAACCACAAGGGCTATCATTCCATCAATGTACAACTGGTGTGTGATCATCGGAAGCACATACTGCACATTTGTGCAAGTTACCCTGGGAGTTGCCATGACTCCTACATCCTGAGTCACTCCCAGGTGCCTCAGATTTTTGGTTTGGCCATTACATGTGCAGAGGTGATTGCTTGGGACTAAGGGGTACCCACTGAAACACTGGCTGATGACATCAGTGCATTGCCCTCAGAGTCGATCCGAGGAGATGCACAATGCTGCTTACAAATCCACACACTCCCTTATAAAGCAGACATTAGGGCTTTGGCAGATGCACTTCAGGTGCTTGGACTGCTCAGGTGATTCATTCCAATTCACTCCCAACTGGGTTTCTCGCATCATCGCAGTGTGTTGCACCCTTCACACTATGCAAAGAGGTGAACCGCTGCCAGAGGCTGAACTGGAAGAGGATGAGAGCTCATCGGAGGATGAAGATCTGGAAGCCCAGGAACCTCAGGAGGCTGCTGAGGGTCAGTATGAGCGCAATAATGCCATGGAGGAAGGAAGACATGGGAGACGTGCCCGTGATGCGTTAATTGCTGACAGGCTCCAGGAATAGTACCGTTAAGTGAGGGAATTTGGTCACATCTCTTCTAGCCCTCAATGCTAGTTTCTCTCAACTCAGGGGATATCCACCCACTTGAGGCAAGAACGAGTCCCCCAGCCGCACTTGCCTCATAAATCACCAGGCCATGATCTTTGCTTTGGTCCGTGGGGCCCTGTGAGTGAGCTCATTCTGGGAACTGAGAGCCTACTTAGGAACAAGAGCGATGCGAGAGAAGACTTGTAGCCTTCGCTGATATCTGATGCAAACACTGCTGCGACTGAGATGTGGATATGTGCATGAGCCTCCTCCTGTGCATGTCTTTTCTTCTGCCACTACCACTGAGGAGACACAAATGCCATTAGAATATCAATGCTGATGCGCTGCCCTCACTCAATAGTGTTACTTGAGGAAGAAGAGTTAGAAACGCTTACATCATACACTTCAAATAAAGATTTAAACACATCTCCCTGACATCACACAAGGACGTGGAGACTAGTTCAACTGAGGTTGACTCCTGCAGGAGATGGTGCACCTGGAGGGAGGTCAAGGTGCCTCATCCCCATGTCACCTACATCCTGAAGGTGCCCACCAGGGTGTGTGGCCATGGAGTGCAGGGCCAAGCACAAATCCGGCAAGACCTGCTGGACCAAGATCTCCTTTGGTGGTTGCCAGTCTTCCCATGGCACTCGCATGTCATAGCCATGACATCAGACAGAACGAGGATGGGCTCCTCTATCATTCGCTCTAGTCTGCTGAGTGGCTGTCGAATCTCTGCGTGGTGTTCCACCGCCTGTTGTTGCATCTTCAGCCTTGATCTGGCGGCTGCTTTCAGCAGCTCCTTATCTGACTCAGGCCAAGTGGGTAGTTGGTCTCCTGCAGCCCTCCCAGTGCCAGAGACCTGGCCTTCCCTGCCTCCGACTGCTGCAGCGATGTGTCAGTGAGGTGTTCCCCAGAAGGTGAGCCCGAGCCTAATCTACAGCTGTGCCCCACCAACGTGTGTGTCTCTGAGCTGGTGGAGGGTGTGTGTGAGAGCCGTGTCGGCTCTTCTAGAGTTTCCTCTTCTGATGAAGTATGGGTGCTCACACTGGTACTGGACTGGCTTGAGGACCTCGATCTGCTCATGCCTAGAAAATAGAGTTTGAGCTAATGAACTTGAGCTAGATAAAAGTGTATGTGACTCATTGTGAATGTCAGGATTTGACAAGTGATGGATCTGTGATACCTACTGGGTTGGTGGGAGAGGTCGACCTCCCCTTCCCCACAGGAGTGATTCCTGTCCTCCCCAGCCAGCTCACCTGCAGCCTCCTCAAACTCAGTGAGGGCGATGATTTTGGCCATTACTCACCCAGTCTGTGCTCTCTTGTGCCTATTGTGCACCAGCTTGGTCTATATGAACAAGAAAGAGAGGCATGTGATGAGAAGGGATGGAGCGGGGGTTGGGTGAAATGCACATCTCCTGTGTGTGGTGAGCCCTCCCCAGAAGAGCCAGAGGATGGAGTGTGAGCAACATAATGGATGGGTTGGTCGTAATGTGAAAGTCTCGGAGAGAAAACGAGCATTGATATATGCCCCCTGCTAATGGTTGTATGAGATCCCTGAAGAGAGTAGCCATTTGAGCGCATGATGCCATGATGAGAGTTTGATATTGGAGGGAGTTGAAGGATGATTTACCCTGGTGGAGTGGATGAGATCATTCATTCCCTTCCTGCACTGGGTAGTACCTCAGGTGTGGGTGCCAGCCATGTTGACCTGCTCCACGACAGTCTCCTAGGCCAGAGAGGTGAGGCTTCAGTTCTTCCTGCAGCCATCCCTGTGCGCCTGCACCCCTACGATCAATGCCTGGAGGACCTGGTGGGTGAAGTAGGGTGCTGACTTCCTGTTCAGGCTCTCGGCCTTCATCTTCTGGCTGCCAGACATCTCTGGTGGGCTGGAGAGCATGAGATTGTGTGTTGGGCTGGCACCTGGACCTTCGAACCCGCCAGCTGACAGCGGGCAGATGAATCAGCTCCTGACCTGCCAGGTCATTCAGACTGATATGCACTTCAGCTTAATTAGTAAGGCTCCAAGTGCAGAATCAGGCACGAGTTGCCGCCATTACGGACAATGGACTGGGCGTCCGAAATCGCCCGTCACCGCACTTAGTTTCATTATGGGAAAATTCTGCCATAAGCCTTTTTAAATACAGGTTCAAATTTGATTTGGTGGCAATATTTTAAATTTCCTTTTTAAATGCAAGTATCTGAGTAATGTTCAGTGTTTTATGTAAAATTCTTAAATTACTCATTCCATTAAATCCTCTTGTCAGGTCAAACTATCAGAGGATTAGTCTTCACTGGGGAATCAATAATTATGCAATTTTACCACCAATGAAGTTAAAATTGTAAATTACTGATTAAAAGAAACAAGGCAACTTTTTAAAATATAGTGCAATTATTCCAAGCTGCACTTAGCTGTTCGTCAGCTATGTGTGTCCATCTATCCTCACTTGTTTGACTTGATAGTGTATTGTGCAGGAGGAAGTTGCCATTAACCCACTATTAGAGCTAGGGAGGTCAGCATTCGAGCATTAATTCAATGAATGCTAATGCAACATCTTCCAATTTTCAAGAATAATGAGAAATAAATATTCTTACCCCTGCCTCATGGTTGTTGAGGGTGCAGGGTCACTACTTCATTTCCAATATATAAAAGTGTTTTTTTTTTAATTCATTCATGGAATATAGACATCACTGGCAAGGCTAGCATTGATTGCTCATTCTCAATTGTCCTTGAGAAGGTGGTAGTGAGCCACTTTCTTAAACTGCTGCAGTCCATGTGGTGTAGGTACACCCACAGTGCTGTTACGGAGAGAGTTCCAGGATTTGGACCCAGTGACGATGAAGTGATATATTTCCACATCAGGATGGTGTGTGACTTGGTGCAGAACTTGCAGGTGCTGATGTTCCCATGCGCCTGCTGCTCTTGTCCATCTAGGTGGTAAAGACTGCAAGTTTGGAAGGTGCTGTTGAAGAATCAAGATATGATAACTTTAATGGCTTAGTAGATTAAGGACTGCACAATAAAACACCAAAATAAAGAGACCAGATGCTCCTACATTCTAAGACAGACAATCACAGCCAACACATCAGTTGGGGAGCTACAATTTACCTCAGTGCTCCATGCATCAGACAGGAGAAAAATCAATCACATTTCTCACTCCTGTTTGCAGTCCAAAGACCTCGGCTTGTAGGAGCTCCTGTGCATGACATCAGCTGTGAACCCGATTTGTCTCGGCTTTGATTTCCCAACAATCAAATAGCTTGCCAACACTTATGTTCTGGACTTAAGCACAAAGGCAGTTGGCTGCAAATTCATATTGTAGTCAGAGTCAGTGTTATCTGGAGGGAAAGGAAGGATAAGTAGAAGAATAAGTAGAGATGGCTTAATTGAAACAATGAAAGTGCTTTCAAGATGCAGAATATTAGCTTAAAAGACAAATAGAACATTAGCAAGGAAATCATTTCAATACTCGTTCATTTACTGCACCGTCTATAATACATCCATTGCAAATATTCATTCTCCTTAAAATTCCACAAGACTTAATGGTCTCTCCACATCCTACCCCTCTCAACCCCTGAACACATTTCAACCATTTCCCTGGGGATTTTGCTAGCTTGTTACTATAATATTGGTGATTTACAGAACCTATGTAGAATTTCGGGACCTTTATGTCTGCAAACACTTCTTATCAGTTTTTTTTCCTGTTATAAATTCCGGAGTTTACATGTATAATGCGATCGGCTGATTTAAACTCGTCATCCTGTGATTACATCCTCTAACCAGTGGTGGCACTGTAGCACCTCAATGTATCGTCTCCCAGCTACTCAGCTTTTACTGCAGAGAAACTTTGATGCTCCTATTAAAAGTGTTTCTATACTTTCCATGTTGCTGTATGTTTTCTTACTTAGCTATGATATTCAATGGCATTACTATTGTTGTATCCCCATCCTGGAGGATTCCATTGACCAGAACTGGACCAGCCATTTAATTCCAGGTCAAGAGCTGGAAATACTATGGCGTGTAACACACCTCCTGGCTCCCCAAAGCCATAAGATGCAAGTCAGGAGTGTGATGCATACTCTCCACATGCCTGAGTGAGTACAGCTCCAACAACACTCAAGAAGCTCGACACCATTAGGACTAAGTAGCCAGCTTGATTGGCACCCTATCTTACACATTCACGCCCTCCACTATCGACACAGTGGCAGCAGCGTGTACCATCTACAAAATGCACTGCAGCAACCCACCAAGGCTCCTTTGACAGCACCTTCCAAACCTGCAACCTCTATCACCTAGAAAGACAAGGGCAGCAGATGCATGGGGACACCATCACCTGCAAGTTCCCCTCCAAGCCATTCACCATATTGACTTGTAAATATATCACTGTTCCTTCAGCTGTCTCTGGGTCAAAATCCTGGAATTTCTTCCCTAACAGCGCTGTGGGCATACCAACACCACATGGACTGCAGCAGTTCAAGAACTCCACTCACCACCACCTTCTCAAGGGCAATTAAGAATGGGCAACAAACGCTGGCCTAGCCAGCGATGCCCACATCCCATGAAAGAATATATTAAAAATTAAAGTTAAAGTATTATAAATGAAGTGGTTCTGGAAAAGTGAGAGTGAATGAGAGTATTATTGAAAAATAACAGAATATATAACTTCAAAACAGTGACTGAATAAAGCCTGTATAGTCTTTTCCAATTGTCCCAACCGTCTATCTCTTTTCCCCTTGAGACAAAATTTAGTCTCCACTCCTTGCTTAATCCACATTTCTGCTTTTTCCCAACCAATGATACAATGACTTCACTTAATTGCTTATTCCTGATTCCTGCTTAGCTCCTATACCACTTATAATTGAAGTACTTGTTGAAATGTATTTTATTTCCGAAACTCATTTACTTTGCTTTCAATTTGCTACCCGCCCTGTTCCATGTTCCCAAGGTGCCACCATTTAATCCCTGTTGCCCTTTGGGGAGCCCACTTCCCAGGAAGCAGCTATATCATTTCTTAATCCCCAATTTTCTCTAGTCCTGCTTTGAATTTCAACGTGGCACTACCTTTCTTAAGGATTTATTTCATATTTTAATCAGTAATTTGCTCCAATCCCTTTACTGCAATTGTATTTTCTACTTGTGGCATTTGCCTTCACTCAGAAAGATTTGGTAGAGGACAAAAGTAAGGAAATTGTTGTCTATTTCCCTGAACATACTGCATTTGAACACATTGAATATCCCTTTATGCAATCAGGAGACATTCTTCTTACAATACACTTATTAACTCTATGAAATTATTGCCTTTTTCCATCCCTCTTGCATGTCTTTAATGAATTGGTTTAACTTCTGGGATGATGAAATCCCCTGTGATTGTCACATATTGATTCACTGCAGACTCTCTTACTTGTGAAAATAATTAATTACCTTCCTTCTTTCCAGGCAATCAACAGCAGTTGCTTATCCATTGAGGCTGAGAGGGATCACATGAATGCATCTGTCACATACATGTGACCTCATTCTAACAACTACTTTGATTTCAAGAATTAACCCAACTTTGTCACAAATATTAAATACTGTGGAGGCTGGAAATATGAAATAAAAACAGAAAATATAGGAAAGATTCATAAGGTCAGGCAACACCTTGGAGAGAAAAACAGAAACATTCCAGGTCCATTAATTTTGTTTCTCTCTCCATAGATTCTGCATGACCAGTTGGATATTTCCAGTATTTTTTGTTAACACAATTTTGTTGCTGTGTTATCTACAAAATCACAAACTGTTAGTATAGAATACGATGCAGTATATAATATCAATTTATGATTTCAGCACAGTGTTTATCCAATGCAGACATGCACTTCGGGAATTTAGGTGCCCAGGTCATCAGTCTTGCAGGATTTCCCATCCATTGTGGATAGAAATTCATTGGGGGGCGGGGGCAGGTGGGCAAGGGTGTTGGGCTGCTGTTCTGATCACAAATTCCTGATGTGCTCCCGGAAGACATGGCTACAAATTCGAAAAGTTGAACCTGTATTTATGTTGAATTTCAGGTGATAAAAGGTTAATATGCCATTCTTTGTAAAACATTCAGTACACATGATTACTTCCATTAGTTATCATTAATCAAGTTAATGATTACAAATTTAAATTGCATCTGCCATCTTTCCTTCTCAGACTATTTCCACCATCTGACACAACTCGTGCCATGTGTCGCAATGTTGTCTCTCTTGCGTTTAGCTTAAGTAAGGTGTACTTGAGTTGAGCATGCACAGGCACCAATACACACTTAAAATTTCAAGTTAAAACAGCAAGGTTTCTTCTTTTTAGGCAACCTTGATAAGATTAGTCCCAACACAGAAATTACACCATTACATAGATTATAATCTGAGGTTCTTATATTAGATAAAGGATATACAAAAAAAAACCTGTTTCACAGTCTGGGTTAGGGTTTCACACCATTCAAAACTTTGTGGATTATTTGAAGCAACATTCATCCATAGACTGTATCGGCATTGTCTGAGACCAATTGAGTTCTTGAGCATGGAAATCGAATGAAGAAAGTTTCAAACTGATAAATAGGAAATAGGTTTGTGTATCTGTATGATGATGCAGTGGTTGCCATTTCAAATGTGCAATTACACTCAGTGATCCAATGACACTGAGATAAAAACAAAAAACTGTGGATGCTAGAAATCCAAAACAAAAACAGAATTACCTGGAAAAACTCAGCAGGTCTGGCAGCATCGGCGGAGAAGAACAAATTTGACGTTTCGAGTCCTCATGACCCTTTAACAGAAGTGACCATTCTGTTGAAGGGTCATGAGGACTCGAAACATCAACTTTGTTCTTCTCCGCCGATGCTGCCAGACCTGCTGAGTTTTTCCAGGTAATTCTGTTTTTGATCCAGTGACACTATTGGGCATTCTTATTTAGGAAACAATGCAGATTCATGTCTGCAACCTTGCATCGTCTCTTATTGTGCATTATACCTGCCGAGACTGTTAAATGCCAATGACATTAGTGACACAAAAAAATTGAAATATTGAACTCAAAATTTAATCAACAAATAGTAATCTGGTCAAAATTCCAACACTGAATCAAGCAACTGATCTGAATAAATGCACAACCTTTAAACCAGTTATAAGGGACAGCCATTTCAATGACATTTTGAGGATATGAATAAATCAGTTCTGCTAATGTGCGTCCTCATTTACTGTTGACAAATGTTTTGCTCGCAATGCAAAAACATACTTGAAAGGGACACAATTCGTTCTTTTAGGCATCAAAATGTGTGACCCTTGCAACTAGTTAATTGTAAACCCTACTGTACAATTTCATCAGAGATAATGATATTTATTGTCTGAAACTCCTTCACAATAGCACCACAATCAATTATGCAAAGCAATTACACACCCTTGGTCCAACCCTACCAGAGAAACAGGAATTAAACTGATTCCGCAGAGCCTGTCCACCACCTACAGGGCACAAGTCAGGAATGTGATGGAATGCTCCCCACTTGCCTGAATGAGTGCAGCTCCAACAAAATTCAAGAAGTTCAACACCATCCAGGACAAAGCAGCCCACTTGGACAGCACCCCATCCACCACCTTGAACATTTACTCCATCCAACACCAACACACAGTGGCAACAACATGTACCATCTCCAAGATGCACTGCAGCAACTCACCAAGGCTCCTTTGACATCATGTTCCAAACCTGTGACTTCTACCACCTTGAAGGATAAGGCCAGCAGATGCATGGGAATGCCACCACCTGCAAGTTCCCATCCAAGCCACACACCATTGTGACTTGGAACTATAGCATCGTTCCTTCACTGTCACCGGATCAAAATCCTGGAATTCCCTTTTCAACAGCACTGTGGGTGTACCTACACCAGATAGACTGGAATGGTTCAAGAAGGTGGCTGACTCCTACCTTCTCAAGGGCAATTAGGGATGGGCAACAAATGCTAGCCTTGCCAGTGATGCCCACATCCCATGAAAGAATAATTAAACATAGCTGTCAGACTGCTCCATCTCTGCATTTCACTAGACTGTAGGTTTGAGGCTTTTCCCCAAAAGGGATACCAATCTCTTCCTTCAAGACGTTAATATAAGGACCAAGATTCAACCAGAGATTTATATCTTTTCTCTTCCACGTTTTGTTTTCCACTTGTGAATAATCACAATTTAATGAAAACCTACAACTTTCTTGGATTAGAAACGCTTTCTATTTGTCTTGTCATAAGTCGTGTTTTAAGCTCCCTTCTTTTTTAACTAACTACTTCGCCTTCAACTTAATTCACTGACACCAAATAAAGGTGTTGCAATGAGTACCTACATGGACCCTAGGTCTGCTTATCTTTTTGTGGGATATTTGAAACATTTCCTGTTCTGGTCCTATTCAGGCCTTCCCTCACCTCTTGAGTTCAACAATTTTAGATGGTAACCCCCTGTACCCATTTTATTTTGTTTCTCTGGTTTGTGTGAATTTTTTTCTCTCTCTTATTTGTCTCACATCTTTTTCTTTTGCTTTTGGATAGTAGCTATTCAGGATGCTGCCATTCACATCTCCTCTAGGTGTATCTTTTGTTTCTTTATTTGCCCCATTACCACTCTTTGGCCCTGCACTATGAAACCTTTTGCCATTTAATCACTCCTGTCCTCCATTCATTAACAAACCTTCCGTTTTGTTCTTTCCCCCTTTACCATCTGCTCAAATCCTATTAATCCTAATTCGCAGACCTGAAATGTTGGCCAAGATTTCTGGTTTGGTTTGGGTCCCCAGCATTTGGATTAAACGAGGATGCTGATACCACAGTGCATCAGGAGCAATATCCCAGTATTGATTTTTGCTGTTAAAACTGGTCATGGCTGCCAGATCACCATTGTGTAGGGAAACTGTGTCACAGGCCAGTCTGCAGCCACCACTACAACCAAGTAGGTATGTCAGCTGCAGGAGGTGGGGGCAGGGGGTCCTCAAAGTGATCCCGGTGCGCAAGCCTGCTGGTCGACCACAGGAGGCTGCCTTCAGGCATTTGCCATCATCTGACTCTGCGGGAGATCCACAGGCAACTGGAAAATTTTGAGCTGGCCTCTGATCAATGCCTGAATTGGCTTTTTAATCAATTTAACAAGTTACCCATTGCTTGTGGGCAGAAACTGTTCTGTGCATAATCTGGGCTCCAGGAAAATGGCTGGGAGTTAGAGAAACAGCGGGGAACCAATGTACGAGCCAGTGTTAGGAAATTCCATATCTGCCCACTTATGTTCCCACCTCCTTGGGGCCAAAACCCTGTCTATTAAATCTGTTTCGCTCCCCATACACACACACACTGCAAGACCTGCTGAGTATTTCCAACATTTTCTGTTCCTGATTCTTTTTTAACTGTTGAGTCAAGTAGCTTCTCTTGTACAATTATGTTTTCATTTTGAAAGCTCCTTTACGTAACTTTATATGACTTCTAATCTTTATATTAATATGGCCTAATTTAAGGCAACCTATAAAATGAAGAAAAATCTATCTCCCATTGTAGCCAACTTTTGGAAGCCTGACTGAGTTGATTCTCAGGGGTTAAAGGTTAATTGTTTTGAGGAACTTGATCTTTCATGCTCCCAGCAATCTGCATTATCCCTTCTAATTCACAGTACGTGATTTTTTAATAGAGCTCCTGTACTACATAGCCCTTCCTCACTGAAAGCTCTAATCAGCTGAAGCTGACCCTAGTTGACACCAGGAGATGAAAGTTTAGAGACTATTAAAGTAATACTCTTTCTGTCTGAGTGTTCCTAGAGATGCACTTTAAAACAGAACACACAATTTGAATTGCATGAACAATTCCACTTCAACACAAAATAAACTCAACAACACTATTTTCTCCCTCTAGGAGAACATTCCATTCAGCTGCAACAAAGCTTTATACAAGCATCTTAAATTGTACATTGCTTCCTACTTCTACAGTGGCCTATTTAATAAATTTTCCATCTTTCAGCAAGTGCAAGATAAAGGTGATTCCGGGAATAATATTCGGAAACAGTAACGATTATTTCCACATCATTATTCACTTTGTCCTGGTAATTCCTTTCTCAGATATAATATTAAGCCCAGTTAGAACTGAAACAAATGGCAACTTACTCAGGCATCCATCTGTCTCGGGAGATGACGGGCTGTGCCCAGGATGTACTCCACCCCTGGACTGAACATGGTCTATTGTGGCTATAGAGGCCAACTCGTGAATGTCAGTCACTTCCCCAGCTGGCACAGATGAATGTCATTGGCCTGAGGTTGACTGATGTTTCTTCCGGTGGGCTCTCCTTTCTGCCATCTGGTTATTTATTTTGTCCTCTGCTTTTTCCACGCCCCTCCTGCCTGTTTGGCATGCCAGTCAGCAGCGAGCAGCTGAATAGGAGTATATTTCAAAATCCAGCATTTTCCTTTTTAAATTAATTTTCGTTTTTATTATATCTGTGGACACCAGGTTTTTTTTCTAATGAGACAAATCAGTTTCACATCAATTCATTTTGTAATTATTTCATTTGTTGCAAACTGATCCCTTATCATGGTCTATTGATGCAGTAATAAACTCTACAATTACACCAGAGTCTGAAGTTATGCATGGATTTCCATTGAATTGTTTCAATCAGACTCCTATTATGTGCATTTTTGTCTATATTAAACGTCAGGCTTGTGTAGTATTGAGCCAGTTCCTAAAGTGTCAAATTTGAAAAGGAAACAAGGGTGATTTCTTTTTTCTGCAGAAACTCTTTACAAATGGAAATCATTCTTTTCAAGGTGAGCAGTGAAAAGAAAGCAATCCATTCTGTGTTTTCAGAGATTGCTACGTGCAGACAAGATGGATCGTGTAGTTTCCAAGTTAAAGATTTTCTGATTTTTTTTTGCAGATATGACATTCTGATATTAATGTATTTGGGCTGTCTATACATAACTCAGCAGTGAAAGCATATTTGGCCGAGTGCTGATGGATTTTTTTGACCATGTTTCCCCCCTCTTTAATTGGATGGGTTTGAAAATTGCTGCATAAGACAGATACGATTTCAAATACAGTGCATTTAGGATCCCACTAAGCTGTCTGTTGTCCAATTAGCGTGACAAAAGGAACAGATTGCATTACACTGAATTTTCTAAGTTATATTCTGATGCTGTGACTAAATGAGAGATGACAAGTTAAGAGTTCTAATGATGTCTGTGTTTAGTCCAGCCATAAATAACATGGGATCTGTGCAAACTGCACCATTTGTAAACACTCAACACATTGGGCAGGATTTTTCGCTTGGCGTGAGCCTGACACGCCCGAGTATAAAACAGTGCGTGGTGACATCAGGCCAGTATCCCACTGTCATCGCGCACTCACGCACTATTTCGGTCAGCAGGCGCCTGTAAGAGTCGGCATTCCCCCCCGGCCAAAAATTAAGAGGCCTATTAAATCTATTAATGTACTAATTAACATAGATTTTTCGCTACCTGTCCAATGTTACGGTTGGAGGGTGGGTAAATCGACCAGGTGGCCTTTGGATTTCTGAGGAAACCTCATTCAAAGGGAGGGATGAGGTTTCCAATATGAATTTTTTAAAAAATGTTTGGGCAGAATTTTTACACTCCATATGTTTAGGTGAGTGAGTCCAATGTGTGGACATCTTTTACTGCATTTAAAAATCTTTATTTGATGGTTTTAAAATCTTCAGCTCCCTGAGACAGCTCTCTGCCTTCAGGGATCTTTCATTGCGAAATCCCCAGTACCTGCACAGTCTTCAGGGCTAGCCCCCCTCCCACCCCTACCCTGGCAACACTGAGTCTTTCAGTGCACCTTTCACGCTGGTTTGCCGTTAATTGGCCAGCCAGCGTGAAATTGCGGTTGGCGGCCGATTGTGGGCGGTGAGCTGTTTCCCGGCCGCTCTCGGGCCGGCCACCATGCCCACCCAACAATCTCAAAATTCTGCCCATTAGAAAAGAAAATGTAAGATAATGTGTAATATAATGGAAAATTAGCTTAAGAATATGAAAGTCAGTATTAATATTTTTGTGTTACATAAAAGTATTTAATCATATTTCTAATTCTATTCTAAACACATTGTTTAGATTAGGTTGTTAGGAATCTGATGGAGAATGTTAAATATGCAGGAGATGTCAGGTAAATGCAATTTAAGGAGCATCAAAACAATTATGCATGACTTTTGCTACTGTTATTTGGAACTGACATGTTTTGGTTGTTATCATTCTGTTAAGGTGTGAAGCTTATAACTGTGTAAAATTTTCTCATCTTCTATATTCTTGTTTGTCCTTTGAGGCAAACGTGACCACCTTCATCATCTGCAGTGTTTGGTAGGATTCAGCTGAGTACATGGGTGACTGCTAAGGCTGCACTGGTGTCTAGAAGGTTCTGCTGCCGATAGGACAGGAAACTGCAGATGATTGAGTTTTGAATGAGTTGTTGGCTTGGAATTTCCTCTCCTTCCTTTTTCTCTCTGCCTTTGATATGTGCTTGCTTTCGAATAAAGGCTGCACCATTTTTAATTTGGTAGCGCCAGGTGCAGTGATCCTGGGCGACCTTCTCCCAGGACTCGATATTAAAACTCCTAAGCAAAGCCTTCAGCGTATCCTTGCAGCACTTCCTTTGGCCACTGTGGGAGCACACCCTAGACCCAAGTTCTCCATAGAGAATTTGTTTTGGTAAGTGAGCATCAGGGATTCTGGCTACATGACCAGTCTAACTCAGATGTGACTGTCTCAACATGTGCGGATGCTTGCCAGCTTAAATGAGCACCTCAATGCCTGGTATTTTGTCCTGCTATCTGATTTTCAGAAGCTTCCAAAGGCAGCTCAAGTGAATGTGCTTGAGCTTCTCGGCATTGGTTCTGGTACACATTTCAAGCCTTATGTGTGTAGAGCAGAGTGCACAGAACTGTTGCTCTATAAACTTGCAGTTTGGTAGGCAGACATATTCCTCTCCATTCCCAGACTGATCTGTCAATGGCTTTACTTGCTTTGGCCATTCTTGCATGTGTCTTGTCATCAATATAGACACCTTGAAAGAGTGTGCTGCCAAGAAAAGTGAAAATATCCACTGCTGACTGGTTCTGGTCATGGACTGAAAACTTGGGCTTGAGGAAGGGCTTCCCTGGAGCAGGCTGGTACAATGTGTTCTTTCCTCATGCTGATCATAAGGCTGAAGTTGTCACATGCATTGCACAATAAGTCCATGCTACATTTTATGTCCAGTTCTGAACTGCACAGTAATTAGTCAAACAGGAAGTTGCAAAGTATGTCCTGGGAGACCTTGGTCTTTGCCTGGGGTTGTCTCATATTGAGCAGTATCTAGTCCATGTAGTATCTGATTTCGAAGCTGGGTCAAGGCGAAGAAAAACACGCTGAAGAGAGTTGAAGCTAACATGAGCCCTGTTTAACCCCATTCATGACTGAGAGACGGCCATCATTATCCAGGAGCCCTGCGAACATGCCATTATGGAACTGTTGAACCATTGCGATGAATTTCTCAGGGCAGCCAAATTTCTCCATTCTAAAAGGCCCTCATAGGGGACTGTACCAAAAGCCTTGGTCAGATTAACAAATGTGATGTAGAGTTCTAAGTTCTGTCCTTGGCATTTCTCTTGGAGCTGTCTACCTGAAAGCATCATATCAGTGGTTCCTCCAGCCTTTTCTGAAAATGCACTGACTCTCCAGCAGCAAATCCTGTTTGAGATATTGCACTAAGTAATTCAGGAGGATTCTAGTGAAAATTTTGGCAGCAATGGATAGGAGTGAGACTTTTCGATGGTTGCCCAGCATTGTCCACCTGTCCAAGCAGAGAGGAATCCACCAATCTCATCTTCGACTAATAAGTAATCAACCACCCATGTTCGAGTGAGAACGGAATGTATGTTGTGCAACATTGCCAGCTACGGATCTAGTGGAACATGCGAGGCTACGATCACCAAACAATTTCAGGATTGTTCGGTTGAGATCAAATCATCCGGTATTGTCAATCTAGGTTTATAAATAGGTTCACTTTCAGTAATCCTTTGTATTCTGTGCTAAGAACTCACCTGAATCAGTTCACAAATCCTGATGGACATCCTGCTGTAATAAGTGTGCAGATGTATAACAATTCATTTTGCCCTCATCAGGTGGGCGCGGTGGGTGAGCCCAGGGGGAGCTGCAAAACAGGCCGCCGCCCGCGATTGGGCCCCGACCGCGATTTCACACTAGCGGGCCAATTAAGGGTCGCCCAACGTGAAACACAGTAGGTCGTTGGCCAGGAAGGGGGCGGGTCCTGATTGCCACTGGATCCAATGGTGACCCGGTGCCAGTATAAAGAAGGCCCTGGTAGTCCCAGAAAGGCTGCCAGGGAAGTACGTCGAGCTGCCGATCTGACGATGCACTCAAGTGCAGTAGCAAATGCCAGGCAGGAGGGCAGGTCAGGTGGGTACTTAGCCCCCCCACTTTTCTGATAAGTGCCTCACTGTCCTGCTGGAGGAGTTGGCTGATGGAGGAACACCCTTGTCCCCAGAAATAGGAGGAGGAGGCCACTGCACCTCACCAAGAGGGAATGGGAGAAGGTGGCAGCCTGGTTGAGCAACCATGGAGTGGTGCGGCGCACATGAATGCAGTGTCAGAAGTGCTTCAATGACCTTCTGCGCTCAATGCCGTGTTGGCATGGCTCAGTGTGCAGAAGTGTTTAGGTGTAGCCGTCCCCCTGTGGACCTCAGGGGTGTTAGGGTCTGAGTGCCAACTATCAATCATGCCAAAGCTGGCCAAGGAGGTGAGTCCTGGCTGCTTGGACTAAGTGCCTTGAGACTCAAGGGCCATGACTCACATGTGCCCTGAGAGGTGTTCCTCAGCTGGGGTTGGCCAGGCTGCATGGCACTGCAGGTAGAGAGTGGACTCAGCAATGCTCCTCTGTTCTTTCAGGAGAAGACAAGCCATAACCAAGCCAAGAGGGCTTGTACAGACAGAGGCCTGCCCAACTTGCTGCTGCACTCCTGGTTTGAGCAAGATGTCCTGGAGTTGGAGAGCCAGCACACTTCCCGTACTACCGGGCGGGAGAGGCGGGGGTGCCAGGCAAAGGTAGGAGCGCAGTGCACAGAGGAGAGACTCTCAGATTGTGCATCCATTCCAGTACAGTCTCCTCATTGATATGAGCCTCAAACCTGAGGCTCATATCTGAGTCCCCATTGATCATTGGAAGATGATGGTGTTGTGATGCAGATCTTCATTGTCTCACCAGTGTGCCTAGCATGTGCAGTGACAGTGTGATAACTTTAACTAATGACATCTCCTCCTTCTCCCTTTTAGGTTTGCCAACAGGAGTCCCATCTGCAGACCCCAAAGGGCCAGCCGTGACACCGGAGGACCACCGGGCATCACTGTCACCTGCAACCCACTCTCTGAAGCAGGCACCAGCACAGATACCAGCACCTTGGTGGACATTAGATTGGCGGCTAGTATCTCAGTGCACATTGGTGAGGGCACTTCACGCTCACTAGAGCTGCAGGTGGAGGCAGAGTATGCCCAGGGCACTGGCAGTCGGAGGACTGTTAGGGACCAGGATGATGCTCAGTCAAAGGCTGATGATGAGCCTCTGGAGTCGTCCATTAGGCAGCAGATGCTGGATGTCCAGTGAGATGTGTGAGAGTATCTGCTGGAGATCCATGAGGGTCTGTGTGTCATGGTCTTCATAATGGAGGAGTCCCTGCGGAAAGTGAGCACAGCTTAGAAATGGATCAAAGTGTACCTCGTGTCCCTGCCTCCCTGGAGGTTACCGAGGTCTGCCTCCATGCCTTCAGCATCCTCCTCACCGTGCTCCTCTTCTGACTCACTACTGGACTCACCATCAGTGGTCTGTGCAGCTGTGTGACGATCCCCCCGCCTTGGAAGTGCCAGATTGTGGAGAGCACAGCATGTAACAGCAACCAGTGACACCCGCTCTGGGGGGTATTGCAGTGCACCCCTGAATGGTCCAGGCATCAGAAGCGCATCTTGAGAAGACCTCTCAATCACCGCCCTTGTGGAGCCATGACTTATATTGTAATGCTTTTTTGCCTCAGTTCTTGGATGGATGGTGGAGAGGCATTATGAGCCACCTCTTCAATGGATAGCTCTTGTCACCCAGCAGCCATCCATCCAGTCGGACTGGAGCACTGAAGAGCCTCGGGACCTGGGAGTGTCTGAGGATGTAAGCATCATGGGAGCTGCCAATGTACCTTGCACAGACTTGCAGAATCTGCATCCTGTGATCGCACACTATCTGCATGTTAATGGAGTGGAAGCCCTTCCTGTTGATGAAGGCATCTGACTCACCTGCTTCCACCATGATGGCCACATGTGTGCAGTCATGATGACACCCTGGATGTCAGGGAACCCAGCAATTGCTGCAAAGTCTCCGGCTCACTCAACCTGGCTGGCCTCGTCCATATGGCAAATAATATAGGTCAGTACCCACCTGAAAAGAGCTTCTGTCACCATATTGACACAACTGTGGACAGCTGATGGGGACACTGCACACAGATTCACCACTGAACCCTGGAAAGAGCTGGAAGTTGAGGGCCACTGTGATCTTCAGAGCCACTGGCATGGGACTGTCCACCCACACAGTCAAAGCTGATCTCAGGGCCAATCATCTGACAAATGGAGATCATGGTCTCCCTTGAGAGGCAGAGCTTCCTTCGGCATTGCACCTCGGACATATTGAGGTAGCTGCATCAACACCTGTAAACCCTGGCAGAAGGATAGTGGTGTCTTCTGCGGCCCTTTCCTGCTGGCCTTGTGTCCCTTGTGCCTTTGCCTCTCCTCCCACAGGTCCCTCCCCTGGAAGCTGCATAGGGACACATGGCCTCCTGTCCCTCTGCCCCTCTCTTTCTCCTCAGAGGAGGTGCCTTTAGCGGAGACCACAATCCCCATTACCAGGGTAAGGGAAGGCTGTCTGATACCTGGAAGGGTCCACACGGTCTGAATCCTGCAGGGATCTGGCAGACAGCAATCAGTCCTAAACGAAGTCTGGAAATGCTAAGAATGAAGCCCGAACAGAGGTAAAGCTGCCAAGTACCAATAAGCAACCAGCTGCAAACTATCTCCAAAACTGCTCACTCCTCACACCAGCAATGCTGCTGACTCTTTTTATCCGCCCTTGGATGAAGCTTGAGAAAATGTCGGCTGGCCGCCTGCGCGTTTTGCCCAAGGGATAAGCAGAAAATCGCACAGGCAACAAAAAGTCTCAGACAATTGCATTGTTAAGGGCCTTAAGTGGCCTGTTAATTAATGGTGGGCACCACTCTGGCACACTTGCGAGCCCACCGACCGAAAGATCCCGAGAGTCCGTGATGACGTCAGGCCGCTTGGCTGACATCATCGCGCACTATTTTACTCCCATTCAGGTTGGGCGCATGCCTGCCCGCTGGATGAAAAATTCAGCCCTTTAAGTTTATTTACAAGGTACTCAGCAGCAACTACATGTGTGCTTTCAACTCAAACTCTATCTAGACACAACTAACTACTGTCTACTGACTACTGAGGTAGCCCGCGCTACTTTCCTATTGGGTACTAAGATCATGTGCTCTTCCTTAACAAGCATTCTTCTTAAAGGCATATTACACACTAAATAAAACCATAATTACCACAGCTACAGGCACATGTTCTAGTTAAGACCCTTCGACATCGAGAGAACATTATCCAATAGTTACCATTACGTGTCTTCAGAATAAAATCCTAGATGCCTGTCATCCATATTGTGTCAGCTGATTTTTCTTCATCCTCTAAATTTCTGTGTTTTTATCTTTGTCAGTTAATTATTTACCATATCTGTTGTTCACCATTCATATTGTGTAAAACCTTACTATCCAATCACAATCCTGCAAAAAAATAAAATCATACTACAGAATGTTGTTCCACAAAGTTCTTCCCAATCATTTCCTGACAAAAATTACTCTCTTGAGTTACTGATACCATACTAACTCAAATATCTGTATCTAAATTTAAAATTGATCACATCATTTATTTTTCTTGAACAGGAAACATTTGCAGGGATATGGGGAAAGAGCAGAGGAGTGGGGATAATTAGATACCTCTTTCAAAGAGCCAGTACATACATAATGGACCAAAGGGCTTCTTCTGTGCTGTGTGATTCTATGATGACATAATGCTCATAATTCATCAACAACAACATTTTCCCCTCAACCCTAAAAAGGGGATAATGCACCTTGCCAGACCTTTCAACATCTTAGCCTCGGAGTACATCTTTTCGACCAGAATTTATGATTCAGACCACCTCCCTCTTCACGATAGGAAGCTCATACAACAAACACAAAATAAACAAATAAGAATGCAAAACATTCTTCCATTCATATAGATATCAATTGCTGTGATATGTTCATGACTCCATTTATTTTAGCTAGTGGCTTGGGGAATGAAGAAGTACAGGAAAGAAATGAGCAACCAGAGGGACTTTCTGGGGAGCAAAAAATAAATGCAAGACTGAGAAACTTTGACACAAAAGAAGGAAAGGGTCCTCTGAGAGGCCCAGTTGAAAGCAGGGGGGAATGGGTAGTGAGGAGAGTGAGAGACAAGTAAGCAAACACAGTAATAAACTTTAAAGTGGGGAAGGGAAAATGAGTGAAAAAGCTTCACCCAGATACCTTAATTTGTTCTCACCCAAAATCAAACTGGATCATAACCCCAGCTGCTTGTCCCTCTCCCTAACCTCAAGCTGCGAGGTAGACAACCTATCATTCCAGCCGAGAATAGTTGACTCAGCACAGACTGGGAATGATGATAGGGTCTCATTGGTCAATCCATTTCAACACTAGGCTGTGCATTTACCAACTATGCCACTGGGGTCTAAAATAAGCCACAGTGTAATGATTTAGTAGCATAAAGCAGTTGCAACAGACACATTAAAGATTCTTGAATAATGGAGGTCTTGTTTCCTAAACATACTAGAATGCACGGGCACGCAAACACACAAGAGATAGAACTAACTGGGTGTCAGTTTTAAAAAGCTGATGTGATTTTTCATGTTACTTCCTTTACAAATTTTGGAATGTGCAGAATTCAAAATGAGCCACTAAGCTCTTGGGGGCTGCATTCTGACACAATCATAAATATTCTACAATAATAAAAGCAAGGAAGGAAAGGGCAGTGCTGACTTTTGGGGAATTATTGAAGAACTCACTTTGGTAAATAAAATATGTGTGACTTTGAGTTCCAGCACAAAATGCCCAAATGCACATCATGAATATGAATGGGCTACAGTTCAAAATGATGATCTGCCACAAGACCAAATATCAAATATTTAAACAGCAAACACATATTAGGATTGAACTTATGTGATACAAAAAGGCTCGCTTTTCAACAATGAAGGGATTTCCAATTGAGTTCTGAGAAACAATTGCACTGGTTGAGCCAAGTCAGTAAAACAGTAGCACATAACCCACAAGCTCCCACATGGTAAAATGCACTGCATTTGCACCAATGAGTTTTCAGTTTTGCCCATTGATGTCCTCTAGATCCAAGTTCACCAAGATTTGCTGGACTAGCTTATTTACGTATCTATTGGCTGTTTACGAGCATAAATCCAATGTAAAATCAATGCATTTTATTGGGGCTGCTTGCAAATGGAAGTGCTGCTTTTACAAAGTCACAATCATGTAAAGGTTGCAGCAGCAAGTAAGAAGGGAAGTACTTGGACCACTGAGTTCACTGTCAAGTAGTTACAGTGGGCTCTCTTGGTGATTTTGGACATCTTCAAGAATGTCTTCCACTGAAGGATCTGGCACACAGAGACAAAGAAGAGGCAAGAGCATTGCGAGGAATATCGAAGAGCTCATGGGTTGGATTTTCAGAATGCTGTGAGGCTGGAATCAGGTGCGGCTAAGCTTTGACAATCCCAATCTCAGATGGCATCACTGGTTTCCAACGCCTCCTGAACACAATGTGATTTTCTAAGGTTCGGTTACTGGGCACGGGCAACCCACATGCCTCCAATTAACAGGTTGCTGGGCTCATTAACAATTTATTTCTCGCAGCAGTTTGTTATTTCCAGTTGGGGGGCATGGGGAAACAGGGTGTCTGGGACACATTTGGGTGCAGCTGACATGAACATAGTGGGGAACCATGAGTACTATTGAATACATTGTTCAACAATTGACCATCATATTCATGATGAGCAGTTGTGAGAAATAGGGGATTTAAACTCAGCCGCTCAAACTAGTGGCTCAGAGTTGCCATTGCTGATGCTGAGAGATGTGTATTTTTGAACAGATAGTCTCTTGGGAGGGATGTGGGGCTGTTGGCATCACTGGACAGCAGACTTTTGCAGAGGAAATCCTGGTCAACCAATGAGTGGCAGGTGAGGGTGTTGAGATGGGAGCAGGCTACTCTAACACTGGACAGATCAGTGAGGAGCAGCTTTAGAAGATCCATCACCCTGGTCAGGGGGAGGCCAGAGGAGCACAGAAAGGGGCTGCAAGGGGAAGAAGCCACTACCCAAGACATTGAGTCTACCACTCAGCCACCTGCATATGATGGAGCACCAGTGCTGCAGGAGACTGTGCCTTTCTATGCAATTAGTTTCAGACGTTTGCAATCTGGTTCACAATGACCTGGTGCCTCGTGGCCTCCATTGCAGTCTCCTACCTACAGGCATCAAATTCGCCATGGATTTCTTTTAAACCTGGGTCCTTCCAGGGATCATCTGTGGAACTGGGTGGCATCTAGCAGTTGGCAGCTCATCATACCAACAGGCAGGTCACAGGTGCCCTCCACCAGAGGGTTGGGAGCCACATCTGTTTGAAACAGATGGGCCTGCAGAATTACAGAGGGCATTGGGTTTTGTTACCATTGATAGGTTCCCTCAGGTCCAGCAGTCATTGATTGTACCCACATAACCAATAGAGCAGCAACATACAAGCCAGCCCCATTGCTGAACAGAAAAGGCTTCCACTCAATGGACGTCCAGTGGGACTGTGACCGTGGGAAACATATCTCAAAGGTCTGCATTCAGTTTTTTGGCAGCTGTCAGGATTCCTTCATTCTGTAAGAGTCCAAAGCTCTACAACTCTTCAAGACAACATCCAGGCTACGTGAGTGGCTGCTGAAGAGGTAGTTCCTGACACACACCAAGTACTCAGCCTCAATAAGAGACATACAAGCAGATAGATGACTATGCCAGAGTGAGACAGAAAATGAGTGAGTAGTGAATTAGGTTCACATGAGAATTCGGTGCACAGGGGAAAGGGGTGTGGCATACATAGGAATTATTCGAAGTTAAGTAAGTGAACAATTCAATTAAGTTAATGAAATAACATAAATAACAATGGCAGATCAGGTGTTATCCTGCAGCTGCGGAATGTGGGACCTTTTGGACACAAAGGTGATCTTTGACAAACACATCTGCAGAAAGTGTAAGCAGCTAAAGGAATTCTGGATCATGATTATTGATCTCGAAGCTGTGATGCGGACACTGCTCAATGTAAGGGAAGGGGATAAATACCTGGACACTTTATTGCAGAAGATGGTCAATCTACTTAGAATAGGGTCATCTGTTTTGGTCAGCAGTGAGGAACAGGAGGATGTGACTGTCAGTGAGGCAGGTAATGGGACCGAGCAGACAGTAGTAGAGGACCCTCAGACATTGCAACTGTCAAACAGGTTTGTGGTGTTTACAAGCTGTGTGGACAAAAGTGAGATTTGTAAGATGGATGTGCAGGCTGGCCATGGCACCATGGTGCAGGAAGCTGTTCAAACAGGGGTAGCAAACAGGAATGTAGTGGTGGTAGGGAACAGTATAGTCAGGGAGATTGACACTGTTTTCTGCAGCAAACAGCGAGAGTCCAGAGGGCTTTGTTGCCTGCCCGGTGCTAGGGTTCAGGACACCTGCTGGAGAGGAACTTGAAGTGGAAGGGAAGGGTCTACCCCTCATGGTCCATGTAGGTACCAATGATGAAAGATGTTCTACATAGTTAATATGAGAAACTAAAGAGATGAATGCATGAACTCAAAGACTGTGTGGGAGAAGTAGGTTCCGGTTTGTGGGGCATTTGCACCAGTACTGGGGAAAGTGGGGGCTGTACCATTGGGACGGTTTACACCTGAACTGTGCTAGGATGTGTGGTCTTGCAAATCACATAACGAGGGGAGTAGAGTGGGTTTTAATCTAAACAAAGGGGGTGTGGTGGTGGTAAGGGATCACGCTTGGGTAGGTGTGGCAAATCAAGGGGTAGATTTTAAGAAGGAGACCACAACATAATATGGGAAATGAGGACCATAGAATAGCAGGAAGGGACAGAGGGATAAAACCTAAGAATGCACCAATAGTAAATACTAGATGTTACAAAGATAACAAGATGACAAAACTAAAGGCTCTGTATCTGAATGCATGTAGCATTCATAACAAAGTAAAAGAATTGAAAGCGCACATTGAAGTAAATAAATATTATCTGATAGCCATGTGGAGACATGGTTTCAGGAGAATAAGGATTGGGTCCTGAATATTGAGGGGTATATGATATTCAAGAAGAATATGAAGCTAGGTAAAGCACTGTTAATCAAGGGTGGCATTGGTGCAATATTTAGAGATAACCTTGGTTCAGGAGATCAGGAAGGAGAATCGGTTTGGGTGGAGAAGAATACTAGTTGGGGAAAGAAGTCTCTAGTGGGAGTGGTCTACAGGCTCCCTAACAGTAGCCATCAATAATTAATAAAGGGTAAATGACCATGCAAACTGAGAAAACATCACTCATGCCACTCCTCAAGCGATGTGATGGTGCAGCCTCAGGGATATCGTTCCCCGCCAAAGAGGCTGGTGACAACTGGGCTGGAGCATTCTGTTCCACACTGCAACAGGCCCCTGGGGAAGACACAGGAAGCTGCTGATGAGGACCCAGCTTACTCAACAGGTGCCTCAGCACAACAAACCCAACAGAAGACAACAACTGTCCAACCACAGTGTTCTTTTGCCAGGAGTGACTTCCATGCCCCTCACCTGTCAGATTGAGCTATTAAATGACCCTGCTCTGGATGACCTCCTAACTAGGAATTACCCATGACTTGATACTATGATGCCTCAGAACCTCCAGAGCTGTTTCCACCATGAGGGTCAGTGCATGGAGTGTGGTACACCATCACCAATCCAAGAAATCTCTCTAAAGTTATGTGCTCTTTTCTCCTGCAAGTTGAAAAGAGAACATTTACGAGGAAGCTTCCCTCTCTCACCTCTCCCAGCATGACATTCACATGATATATTGCATTACTCAGTAATTCCCCTAATCAAATGTGTCCCATATGTGAGGGTCGCTGATGCCTCACTGTAATTGGCCACTTGTTCTGACAATGTTAAGTAGAACTATGGGTACTCAGTCTGCTTAGCTTGTGCACATGCTGGCATTTACAGAGTTAGAGACCTGTCATCTAGGAGTTGCTTGCCACTGACATTTCCAGGCCTTAGTAGATCATTGAAGCACATGCCTGACCCACACCAACATCCTACTAATGACTCCTGGCTTCTGACATCCACAGCCACCTCCATCCATGCCCTATTGGCCTTGCGGGGTGGATTTTTTCTTCTGGACAGAGTGAAAAGCACACATCTCCTCTCAGAGACTTCATCCATCAAAACCTCAAGAGACACATCCAAAAGGCATGCGGCTGTCAGAGTATGCCTACTCAGGCCAGCACTGGCTTTCTGAGCACTCTCCAGCTCCATATCTTCAAGCCCAGTCTTGATTGCTGTTCGGCTATTCAAAGGGCACTTCCTTGTTAGGTCCCACCTCCAGGCCACGCCTGGAACCTCCAGTTAGGCATCAAACTCACTTCTAGGTCAATTTTGAAATTGCATTACATCACTGATGTTGACACAACATGGTGTCAGACGTCTCGTTCCTGACAGTGGATTGAAAACCCAGGCTCAAGACTATAAGACTTCAGTGAGATAGATCTCCAAACCTCTTCTTGAGGAGATTGAGCAGAAAACAAGTAGTTTGTTCATTGCCTATTGAAGAAGCTGTGAAAAAAAGAAAGTTTTCTTCTGCCAAGTGGAGATGGCAGTGGTACTGAGTACCAGAAATCTCATCCCCTAAAAATGCAGGGAAGTGCTGCAGAAGCTCAATGATCTGAGTGGGACAGAAAAGGTAACATACCAACTATTGCCCCTTTTTCTCCCTGGATACCCAATATGTTCTACACTCTCTTAAATGAAGGCTTTTTCAACTAACACATCACAGTGCATTTTGGTTAAGGAAGACACTAACTTGGCATCTTATAGTATGTGCCCTAATTTCCCTAAATAATATTTACTTGCATTCTGTGGTAATCTGATGTGCAACATACCTTTAAGAAGAATGTTATAATGGAAGATCACATGATCTTAGTATCCAATAGCAGAGTCGTGCAGGCTACCTCTGTAGTTAGTTGTCTGTAGCTAGTAGTTAGTAGAGTGTAGAAATAGAGTTTGAAGTGTAAGCAAATGGTTAGTTGCTGCCAAATACCTTTGTAAATAAACACAGAGTTTCTATCTATTAAGTGTCTGCTACTCAACTCTATCATTAGTACCAAATCGAGCACCCTTAAACAAGGGTGCAAACAGGATCAAACAAACTAGTGACTAGGATCCAACGCATTCAGGGAAATACAATCTCTTCCTCCACTTTAACAAGCTGATACCATAACACCACTTATGTCATTGCTGGGGAGGTGGTGGTGTAGTGGTATTGTCACTGGACTAGTAACATTGAGACTCAGAGCAATGCTCCGGTAACCCGGGTTCAAATCTCACCAAATGGTGGAATTTGAATTCAATAAAGTCTGAAATTAAAATGATGACCATAAAAAAATAGTCAGAAAAACCCATCTGGTTCACTAATGCCCCTGCCCAGAACTCTGAAATGGCCCAGCATGCCACTCAGTTCATGCAATGGGCAATAAATGCTGCTGGCTTAGCCAACAACACCCACATCCTATGAACAAATAAAAAAAAAATTGACCTGGGAGACACCTATCTTGTTAATTCTCACCCAACTCACTCAGTCTTGTTAGAGGACAAAATGGTGCATGAAGTAATTCTCCTCACTCCTTTGAGGAGTAGGCCACATACCAGCTGGGTAGGCACTCTACTTGGAGCCATGGACATGATAAGATCAGTGGCACAGTTCTAAGAGGTTAGTCGGAGCACAATTGCTCATGCACCATGGCATTTCTCTGTGTCCTCAATTCCCAGGCATTGTGCTTCCCCCCTCCCCATTCTTAGCTTTCATTATACATCACAGCAACGGGAGGTCAACACTGAAAAGGTGAGGTATGGGAGAGGTGGAAATCCTTCCTCGCAAATTATGAGGATGATGACATGGATGAGGATAATGAGGGATGGGACGTAATGATCAATCAACCATAGAATCAAAATCATTTTAGTTTATTCATCTTAACAAATGTAATCCTAATTTCAATGTAGTTGGCAAAAATAAAATTATTTTAGTCAATTATTACTTTCTTTTTACTTTTATGAGACCCAAATAATATTGCACTGAAGGCATATTACCAGGGTACAAAAAAGGTAGCTCTGAAATCTATTAGCCCAGTGTTGGATCCTGTACCCTGGTTTGTTGGGACTTATGGGTCCGGGCTGCTCGCTTGTTTCGGGGTAACTGAGTTCGTACCATAGACAGAGAAGATCAGTAGACAGTTCTTACAAGAAACACATTCTATTTATTTACAAAAGGAAATCAGCAGCTACACTTATGTGCTAACAACACAATTCTGTTTTTACACTTCAGCCTCTAACTCAAGACTACTGACTACAAGGTCACCTGCGCTACTCTGCTATTGGATGCCAAGATCATGTGATCTTTCATTACAGCATTCATCTTAAAGCTATATTACACATCAGATTATTATATCCCTCCCTGTTTACTCGAAAATACATTTTACAATTTTTTTCAAAATATCACATTTTTCACACAGATAAATAATTTACAAAGTCAGTCGTTCTGGGAGTTTCCTTATGTGTGAAGAATATCTCAGCTCTACAGATTCTGATGTTTTATCCAGAACCTCCTTCACTGGAGTCACCTGAGCATCAGGCTCTTCAATAGGTACCTGCAAATCTGTTTCCTCAACTCTTACAGATACAGGCGACTCTTCAGACATATCTATACTCAGTTGAGTTCTTTCAGCAGGAGACATCGACTCAGTAACAAACACTGGTGGAATCATTTTTGGGTATTTTGTTTCTCCTCTTCTTATATGATCCATATGTTTCCATATGACTCAATCTCCCAATTTCAGTTGGTAGGAAAGAGTTCCAGTTATTGCACTTATTTTACCAAACAACCATGTTGGTCCTTCTCTAAAATTCTTCACATATACCTTCTCTCCTACTTTAAACATCCTGTCATGACTGTGCCAGTCATGTCCAGTTTTCTGACTTCCCTGACTCCTTTCCACTTTCTCCCCAGGTTTGGCATAATTAGACTCAATCTTGATCAGACATGGCGCTTCATCGACAATTGCACAGATGTGATACCTATTGTTGTATGACAGGTGGTCCTATAATGGAAAAGAAAGCATATTAGCTTAGTCTCTATAGAATCTCCAAACAAGTTCTTGAACGTCTGAACTGCTCTCTTAGCCAGTCCATTTGAAGAAAAGAGGTATGGGTGAAGTTTTTACATGAGTAATACTGTTGAGGCTGATAAATCGGTGAAACTCAGCACTCATAAATACCATTCCATTGTCTGATACGACCACTTCTGGTAGTCCATTAATTGCGAACCTTTCACGTAGCTTATCAATGGTAGCAAAAGACGTCGATGACTTCACTTCATATATTTTGCGTGAGCATCGACAATAAGTAGAAACGTTGTTCCCATAAAAGGTCCCACATAGGGACATGTGTACTCACATCCATGGCCTTCCTGGCCATTCCCAAGGGTGTAACGGAGCTGTTGAAGGTAACTTTTGCACTTGCTGACACTGCATACAACTTCTCGCTAAGTTCACTATGTCTCCATTGATCCCAGGCCACCACAGATAGTTATGTGCTATGGCCTTCATTCTGGAAATACCTGGATGTGCGCTATGAAGTTCAGGCAACAATGCCTTTCAGCCTTTTGGAGGAACAATTACTCATGCCCCCCCCACAATAAGAGACCTTCCTGCTGGCTATTTTGTATCTTCTCCAGAAATACGGTTTACTTTCGTCAGATTCCTGTTCTTGTGACCAACCATGAAGAACTTGTTCCCATACTTTGTATATGATTGGATCTCGACTTGTCCAATCTCTAATCTGTCTAGCACATATCAATGATGAATCCAGGGAATTCAATAATAAAACAAATTCATAAGGAATTGGAACATCCTTATTGTTTATTTGCATGGGCAAATGACTTAAGTGCGTCTGTGTTTGCAAGTTGGCTTCTGGGTCTATGAATGAAAGTATACTCATACACTGCCAAGATTAATGCCCATATCTGTATTCTTGCTGAGGCTGTAGGTGGTATAGCCTTGTCCTCACTGAACAATCCCAGCAAGGGCTTGTGGTCCAATATGCTATTAAAATGACGACCATGTGCACACTGGTGAAATTTCTTAACACCAAAGATGATTGACAGGCCTTCTTTTTCTATCTGTGAGTGCCCCTTTCTCTGCTGTATTGAGTGTTCTCAATACACATCCTATAGGCTGTTCTAATCCATTGTCCATTTGCTGGGAGAACACTGCTCCCACTCCATAGAGAGATGTGTCAAACGTCAACACCAAGTCTTTCTTCAGGTCAAATGTACTAGAAGGGTAGATAATTGCAACAATTGTTTCACTTTTGTGAAAGCTTCTTCCTGTGGTGTTTGCCAAGACCATTGTTGGTTTTTCTTGAGTACAAAGAACAAAGAACAAAGAAAAGTACAGCACAGGAACACGGCCAAGCCTGCGTTGATCATATTGCCTGTCAAATTAAAACATTTTGCACTTCCAGGGTCCATATCCCTCTTAAAAACCACTATCGTACCTGCTTCCACCACCTCCTCTGGCAGCGAATTCCAGACACTCACTACCCTGTAGATAAAAAACCTGCCCCGCACATCTCCTCTAAAGTTCTCTCCTCTCGCCTTCAATCTATGTCCCCTAGTAATTGACTCTTCCACCCTGGGGAAAAGCTGCTGACTATCTACTCTGTCCATGCCACTCATAATTTTGTAAACTTCTATCAAGTTGCCCCTCAGTCTCTGTCGCTCTAGTGAGAACAATCCGAGTTTCTTCAACTTCTCCTCATAGCTAATAACCTCCAGACCAGGCAGCAACCTGGTAAACCTCCTCTGCACCCTCTCCAATGCCCCCATATCCTTCTTGTAATGTGGCGACCAGAATAGCATGCAATATTCCAAGTGTAGCCTAATCAAGGTTCTATACAGCTGCAGCATGACTTCCCAGCTTTTAGACTCAATACCACTGCCGATGACTACCTTATCCACCTGTGTTGCCACTTTCAGTGACCTGTGGACCTGTACACCCAGATCCCTCTGCCCATCGATGCACTTAAAGGTTCTGCCATTTCCTGTATAATTCCTACCTGTATTAGGCCTTCCAAAATGCATTACCTCGCATTTGTCCGGATTAAACGCCATCTGCTATTTCTCCGCCCAAGTCTCCAACCGATCTATATCCCATTGTATCCTTTGACAATCCTCTTCACTATCTGCAACTCCTCCAATCTTAGTGTCATCTGCAAACTTACTAATTAGCCCAGTTACATTTTCCTCCAAATCATTTAAGTATACTACAAACAGCAAAGGTCCTAGCACTGATCCCTGCGGAACACCACTAGTCACAGCTCTCCATTCAAAAAAGCACCCTTCCACTGCTACCCTCTGTCTTCTATGACCAAGCCAATTCTGTATCCATCTTGTCAGCTCACCTCTGATCCTGTGCCACTTTACCTTCTGTACCAGTCTGCCATGAGGGACCTTGTCAAAGGCCTTACTGAAATCCATGTAGATAATATCCACTGCCTTTCCATCGTCGATCATCTTTGTCACTTCCTCGAAAAACTCGATCAAGTTAGTGAGACACGACTTCCCCTTCACAAAACCATGCTGCTTCTCACTAGTATGCCCATTTCCTTCCAAATAGTAGTAAATCCTGTCACAAAGAATCTTCTCCAATAATTTCCCTACCACTGACATAAGACTCACCAGCCTGTAATTTCCTGGATTATCCCTACTACCCTTCTTAAACAATGGAACAACATTGGCCATTCTCCAGTCCTCTGGGACCTCACCCGTAGCCAGTAAGGATACAAAGATTTCTGTCAAGACCCCAGCAACCTCCTTCCTTGCCTCCCTCAGTACTCTGGGGTAGATCCCATCTGGTCCTGGGGACTTATCCACCTTAATATTCTTCAAGACACCTAACACCTCCTCTTTTTTGATCTCAACATGATCCAGGTTATCTACACACTCTTCCCTAGACAAATCGACCGCTAAGACCCTCTCTTTGGTGAATACTGATGAGAAGTACTTATTTAGTATCTCTCCCATTTCTTCTGGCTCCACACACAGATTCCCACCTCTGTCCCTGAGTGGGCCTACCCTTTCCCTGGCTACCCTCTTGCTTTTTACATATGTATGAAAGGCCTTAGGATTTTCCTTAATCCTGGTTGCCAATGACTTTTCATGACCCCTTTTAGCCCTCCTGACTCCTTGCTTAAGCCTCTTCCTACTTTCTTTATATTCTCCATGAGCTTCATCTGTTCCCAGTCTTCTAGCCCTGGCGAGTGCTTCCCTTTTCTTTTTGACCAATCTCACAATATCCTTCATTATCTTAGGTTCCTGAAACTTGCCATACTTATCCTTCATCCTAGCAGGAACATGCCGGTCCTGAATTCTTATCAACTGACATTTGAAAGCCCCCCACATGTCAGTTGTTGATTTGCCCTCAAACATCCGCCTCCGGTCTAGATTCCTCAGTTCCTGCCTCATATTGTTATAATTAGCCTTCGCCCCATTCAGCACCTTAACCTGAGGACTCCTGCTATCCATATCCACCAGTACCCTGAAACTTACTGAATTATGGTCACTTTTCCAAAAATGCTCCCCTACTGACACTTTGGCCACCTGGCCGGGTTCATTCCCTAATACCAGGTCCGGTATTGCCCCTTCCCTAGTTGGATTATCTACATATTGTCTCAGGAAGCCCTCCTGGATGCACCTTACAAATTCTGCACTGTCCAAACCCCTAGCACTAAGTGATTCCAAGTCAACATAGGGAAAGTTAAAATCACCCACCACAACAACCTTATTGCTTTTACATCTTTCCAAAATCTGCCTACATAATTATTCCTCAATCTCCAGCCAGCAATTGGGAGGCCTATAGTAAATCCTCAACATTGTGACTGCACCCTTCCTATTCCGGAGCTCTACACATATTGCCTCGCTGCATGAGCCCACCGAGGTGTCCTCCTGTCATATAGTTGTGATATTCTCCTTAACCAGCAGTGCAACTCCCCCACCTCTTCTACATCCCTTTCTATCCTGCCTGAAACATCTAAATCCTAGAACATTTATCTGTCAATCCTGTCTATCCTTCAACCAAGTCTCTGTAATAGCAATAACATCATAGTCCCAAGTACTAATCCAAGCTCTAAGCTCATCTGCCTTGCCTGTTATACTTCTCGCATTGAAACAAATGCATTTCAGACCCCCAGTCCCACTGTGTTCAGTAATTTCTCCCTGCCTGCTCTTCCTCTTAGTCCTACTGGCCATATCCACTAGTTCCCAGTTATTTATTTCACCTGCTGACCTATTGCTCTGGTTCCCACCCCCCTGCCATACCAGTTTAAACCCTCCCGAGTGAGAATAGCAAACCTCACAGCCAGGATATTGGTGCCCCTCCAGTTTAGATGCAACCTGTCCTTCTTGTACAGGTTCCACCTGCCCCTGAAGAGATCCCAATGATCCAGATATCGGAAAGCCTCCCTCCTACACCATCTGCTCAGCCACGTGTTTAGCTGCACTATCTTCCTATTTCTAGTCTCACTGTCACATGGCACAGGGAGTAATCCTGAGATTACAACTCTAGATGTCCTGTTTTTTAACTTTCTGCCTAATTCCCTGAACTCCCGCTGTAGGACCTCGTCTCTCTTCCTGTCTATGTTGTTAGTACCAATGTGTACCACAACCTTTGGCTGTCCTCCCTTCCCCTTCAGAATGTCCCGTACCTGATCAGAGACATCCTGGACCCTGGCACCAGGGAGGCAACATACCATCCTGGTCTCTCTTTCATGACCACAGAAGCGCCTATCTGAGCCCCTGACTATAGAGTCCCCTATGAAAATTGCTCCTCTGTGCTTTGACCCCACCTGCTGAACAACAGAGCCAGCCGTGGTGCCACTGCTCTGGCTACAGCTGTTGTTTTCCCCTGATAGGCCACACCCCCCAACAGTATCCAAAACAGTATACCTGTTAGGGAGGGGGACAGCCACAGGGAATTTCTGCACTAGGTAATACAGTGGTGCCAGTTCTGTTGACAAATTAAGCAAGAAGCATCCATAGTAACTGATCAGCCCCAAGAATGATTTAAGTTCGGATGTATTCTTTGGTGCCTCTCTAACGGCTTTCACTTTTTCCTCAAATGAGTATAGGCCTTGTGAATCTACCTTATGACCTCTTTTGCTTGGAATGTGCACTTTTCTTTTTTTTAAACACATTTCCACCTGCGAAAAACATTTTAAAACTTCTTCCAATCTACCAAATGTTCCTTTTCAGTGAGTCCTGTCACCAGAACATCATCCAAATAAACTACAACATGGGGCAGTCCCTGCAGTAAACTTTCCATTGTTCTTTGGAATATGGCACAAGCTGAAGGTACACCAAAAGGCAAATGGGTATATTGGTACAATCCTTTGTGCGTATAAATGGTAAAAAAAACTTCTGGGAAGCCTTCTCTAACTCCAATTGTTGATAAGCATGACTCATATCAAGCTTCATGTAGGCAGTTCCACCTGCCAGCTTAGCATACAGGTCTGCAATTTTTGATATAGGGTGCCTGTCCAAGTTAGCCACTTTATTGACTTTTAATTTGTAGTCTCCACAAATTTGAATGCTTTGATCAGGTTTGAGAACAGGTACAATGGATGCTGCCATTCTGAAAACTGCACTGGTTGTATCATTCCCAGTTTTTCTAATCTGACCAGTTCGGTGACTACTTTTATCTACATTGCATGAGGTATTGGTCTTGCCTTCATGAATTTGGGTGTTGCCTCTAGATACACATGAATTTTTGCTTTTAGCCACTCAATCTTTCCAAGTTCGTCCTTGAAAACTGAGGCATATTTTTTGTAATAGCTCTGATAGTCCATTAGTTCTCAGTTGGAAGAATTCAGCTCATTCCAATTTAATTTCTTTCAGCCAGTTTCATCCAAAAAGGCTAGGTCCCTCGCCTGCTACCATCATCAAGGGCAATTTCCCTGTTTGACCTCCATAGTGATAATGTAACTACTTAAGACCTTGACTTGTATGTCTCCTCCTGTGTAAATTTTCAATTTGAGATCCAAATTTAGTTTACGTTCCCCATGATTCAGGTATTTAAAAGTGTGCTCACCTATTACCATAGCGGAAGATCCAGTATCCACCTCCATTCTGATAGGCCTCTCATTCACTCTCATGGTTACATAGATAGATTCTGTTCTTCCAACCTTTAAATTGTACAATGAATAAATATCTGAATCTATTACTTCAGGTTTTTCAATGCAATAGATCTCATTGGGTTTTTGCTTTTGTTTGAAAGTCTGCCTGATTCTATCTTTACAATGTCTCATGAGAGGTCCGTTGCGATGATAGAAAAAGCATTTGATTTTTTAAAACTGTGATTAATTACAAAGTTGCCTGCTTCCACCTCTTACCATTATGCCATGTTTTTGCTGCTAAGTCATCTCTTTCTATTGGTCTGTGAGCGGTGTCGGCTTCCTGCTTTTGAGCAAAGCCTGGCACTTTTGTGCTCTTCTCACAGAACCACAGAATCAGACAGTGTAGAAGAGGCCCTTTGGCCCATTGAGTCTGCATCGACATGTGAGAAATACCTGACCTACCTACCTAATCCCATTTATCAGCACTTGATCCATAGCCTTGAATGTTATAACATGCCAAGTGCTCATCCAGGTACTTTTTAAAGGATGTGAGGCAACCTGCCTCCACCACCCTCCCATGCAGTGCATTCCAGACCATCACCACACTCTGGGTAAAAAGGTTTTTCCTCCCATCCCCGCTAAACCTCCTGCCCCTCGCCTTGAACTTATGTCCCTCGTGACTGACCCTTCAACTAAGTGGAACAGTTGCTCCCTATCCACCCTGTCCATGCCCCTCATAATCTTGCACATTTTGATCAGGTCGCCCCTCAGTCTTTTCTGGTCCAACAAAAACAACCCAAGTCTATCCAACCTCTCTTCATAGCTTAAATATTTCATCCCAGGCAACATCCTGGTGAATATTCTCTGCACCCCCTCCAGCGCAATCACATATTTCCTATAATGTGGTGACTAGAACTGCACACAGTACTCCAGCTGTGGCCTCACCAAGGTTCTATACAACTCCAACATGACCTCCCTACTTTTGTAATCTATGCCTCGATTGATAAAGGCAAGCGTCCCATATGCCTTTTTCACAATCCCACTAACAAGTCCTTCCACCTTCAGAGATCTATGGACACACACACCAAGGTCCCCTGGTTCCTCAGAACTTCCTAGTGTCATGCAATTCATTGAACACTTCCTTGTCAAATTACTCCTTCCAAGTAAAAGCAAAAGAACTGCGGATGCTGGAAATCCAAAACAAAAACAAAAATACCTGGAAAAACTCAGCAGTTCTGACAGCATCTGCGGAGAGGAACACAGTTAATGTTTCGAGTCTGTATGACTCTTCAACAGAATTAAGGAAAAATAGAAAAGAGGTGAAATATAAGCTGGTTTAAGGTGTGGGGGGGGGGTGGTGGGGACAGGTAGAGCTGGATAGAGGGCCAGTGATAGGTGGACATAACCAAAAGATGTCATAGACAAAAGGACAAAGAGGTGTTGAAGGTGGTGATATTATCTAAGGAATGTGATAATAAAGGTATAGATAACCCTAGTGGGGCTGGGGTGGGGGGAAGGGATCGAAAAAGGCTAAAAGGCAGAGATAAAACAATGGATGGAAATACATTTAAAAATAATGGAAATAGGCGGGGAAAGAAAAATCTATATAAATGCTTGGAAAAAAGGGGGATCGGAAAGGGGGTGGGGATGGAGGAGAGAGTTCATGATGTAAAATTGTCAAACTCAATATTCAGTCCAGAAGGCTGTAAAGTGCCTAGTCGGAAGATGAGGTGCTGTTCCTTCAGTTTGCGTTGAGCTTCACTGGAACAATGCAGCAAGCCAAGGATGGGCATGTGGGCATGAGAGCAAGGTGGAGTGTTGAAATGGCAAGCGACAGGGAGATATGGGTAATGCTTGTGGACAGACCAAAGGTGTTCTGCAAAGCCGTCACCCAGTCTGCGTTTGGTCTCTCCAATGTATAGGAAACCGCATTGGGAGCATCGGATGCAGTAGACTAAATTGAGGGAAGTGCAGGTGAAATTTTGCTTCACTTCAAAGGAATGTTTGAGCCTTTGGACGGTGAGGAGAGGGGAAGTAAAGGGGCAGGTGTTGCACCTTCTGCGGTTGCATGGGAAGGTGCCGTGGGAGGGGGTTGAGTTGTAGGGGGTGATTGAGGAGTGGACCAGGTTGTCCCAGAGGGAAAGATCCCTGTGGAATGCCGCCGGGGGGGGTGAAGGGAAGATGTGTTTGGTGGTAGTAGCATGATGGACTTGGCAGAAATTGCGGAGGATGATCCTTTGAATGCAGAGGCTGGTGGGGTGATAAGTGAGGACAAGGGGGACCCTATTATGGTTCTGGGAGGGAGAGGAAGGTGTGAAGGCGGGTGCGCGGGAGATGGGCCGGACATGGTTGAGGGCCCTGTCAACCACCGTGGGTGGAAAACCTCGGTCAAGGAAGAAGAAAGACATGTCAGAGGAACTGTTTTTGAAAGTGGCATCATCAGAACAGATGCAACGGAGGCGAAGGAACTGAGAGAATGGGATGGAGTCCTTACAGGAAGTGGGGTGTGAGGAGCTGTAGTCAAGATAGTTGTGGGAGTCGGTTGGCTTGTAATGAATATTGGTGGACAGTCTATCGCCAGAAATTGAGACAGAGGGGTCAAGGAAGGGAAGTGTCAGAGATGGACCATGTGAAAATGATGGAGGGGTGGAAATTGGAAACAAAATTTAAAAATTTTTCCAGGTCCAGACGAGAACATGAAGCAGCACCGAAGCAATCATTGATGTACCGGAGAAAGAGTTGTGGGAGGGGGCCAGAGTAGGACTGGAACAAGGAATGTTCCACATACCCCATAAAGAGACAGGCATAACTTAGGCCTATGCGGGTACCCATAGCCATAAGTAAGGGGAGTTTAAGGAGAAATTGTTCAGTGTGTATATCACCTCACACTTTTCAGGATTAAATTCCATCTGCCACGTATGTGCCCACTTGACCATCCTGCCTATATCTTCCTGAAGCCCAAGACACTCTACCTCACTGTTAACCACCTAGCCAATCTTTATGTCATCCACAAACTTACTTATCCTACTCCCCACATAGTCATCTATGTCATTTGTATAAACGACGAATAATAGGGAACCGAGCTCAGATCCCTGCGGTATGCCACTGGACACTGGCTTCCAGTCACTAAAGCATCCTTCTGTCATCACTCTCTGTCTCCTACAACTAAGCCAATTTTGAATCCACCTTATCAAATTACCCTGTATCACATTTGCATTTGTCTTCTTTATGTCTCCATTTGGGACCTTGTCAAAGGCTTTGCTGAAATCCATATAAACTACATCAACTACACCACCCTTATGTACACACGTGGTCATCTCCTCAAACGTTTCAATCAAATTTGTTAGACATGACCTCCCTCTGACAAAGCCATGCTGACTATACCTGATCAAACCTTGCCTCAAGTGGAGATACTCTCCTTCAGAATTTTCTCCAATAGTTTCCCTACCACTGACGTAAAACTCACTGGCCTATAGTTCCCTGGCTTATCTCTACAATCCTTCTTAAATATTGGAACCACATTAGCTGTTCTCCAGTCCTCTGGCACCTCCCCCGAGGCCAGAGAGGAATTAAAAATTTGGGTCAGAGATCCTGCGATCTCCTCCCTTGCCTCCCTCAGCAGTCTGGGACACAAATCATCTGCACCTGGAGATTTATCCATTTTTAAGCCTGCCAACGCCTCCAATACCTCATCACTCCCTATCTCAATTTGCTCAAGAACCCTTCAGTTTCTCTCCCCGATTTTGATACATTCATCCTCATTCTCTTGGGTGAAGATGGACGTGAAGTATTCGTTCAACATTCTACCAATGTCCTCTGACTCGACCCATAGATTGCCCCCTTGGACCCTAATGGGCCCTATTCTTTCCCTGGTTATCCACTTCTCATTGATATACTTATAAAATATCTTGGGATTTTTTCTACTTTTACCAGCCAGAGCTTTCTCATATCCCCTCTTTGCTCTCCTAATTGTTTTCTTAATCTCCACCCTGCACTTTCTGTACTCCACTAATGCCTCTGCTGATTTGCTTCCCTTGTACCTGCTAAAAGCCTTTCTTTTCCTTCTCATCGTATCCTGAATATCTCTGGTCATCCATGGTTCTCTAGGCTTGTTACTCCTTCCTATCACCCTAGAGGGAACATGTTGAGCCTGTACTTCCCCATTTCCTTTCTGAATGCCCCCCACTGCTCCTCTGTAGATTTCCCCACAAGTTCCTAGTCTACCTTGGCCAGATCCTGCCTTATTTTACTAAAATCCACTTTCCCCCAATCCAAAACATTTTTTTTGCAACTTGTCTATTTCTTTGTCCATTTTTGGCTGAGGTTTCCCACCCAACGTGGAGGATAGTGCCACTTTGCACTTCCTGTATAGCTTTCAAGTCCTGCACTGCACCTTCCCTTGCCAGAGCAATTTCCAAAATCTAAATTTGTTTCAGACAGTAATCTCTTCTGAATTGCATCTTCACTGATACTGCACAGCAAACGATCTCTAAGTATACCCTTAATAGATGTACCAAACTTGAAATATTCTATTAATTGTTTTAGATTTGCCATATAACAAGCAACTGTATTCCCCGTGGTTCTATTCCTTGAGTTAAATTTGAACTGTTGCATCATCACCGAGGGCTTTGGCTGGTCATTATTCTTTACGAGGTTCACTAGTCATCAAAGCTTTTTGAATCTGGACCACTGGGTGCCAACTAATTTCAAATTAATCCATTCGTCTTACTCCCACGCTTGGATAAGAGGATCGTGCACTTCTTCTCCTCCCCCACAATGTCATTCGCCTAGAAGGCGAATGTGTTCAACATAATGAGACTAATTGTCCGGCATGCTCTGAGGGGATTGCTTTGATGATCAAGGCAGAAATTTTTCTTTACTTACAATTACCATGCAATGTACAGCCCGATTTTGGTATTCTTGATTTCCTTTCTCTTTCTTGCTTTTGTCATCCTTTTGTGCTTTTTCTTGCTTTTTACTCTTGTTGCCAGTTTGTTGGATACTGTACTCTGGTTTGTTGGGACTTAAGGATCCAGGTTGCACGCTTGTATCAGGGTGACCGAATTGGTACCAAAACAGAGATCAGTGCTCCGTTCTTAGAAGAAACACATTCTGTTTATTTACAAAAGGAACTCAGCAGGTACACTTGTGTGCTTACAACTCAAAACTCTGTCTTTACTCTTCAGACTCTAACTCAACGCTACTGACTACAGAAGAGCCCGTGCTACTCTGCTATTGGAAAGCATGATCATGTGATCTTTCATTACAGCATTCATCTTAAAGATATATTACACATCAGCTTACTACACTCAGGTTTTATGTGACTTGGGGATTGTTGGATTCTCACATTGGATACCTGAGTGGAAAGAATGTTTCCTTCTGACACAGACATCTCATAATATGATGATCACAAAAATAAAGACAAGCAAATAATATCAGGAATACTGGCCAGTATTCAGTTCAGTTGGTAGCACTCTTGCCTCTGAGTCAGAAAGTTGTGGGTTCAAGTCTCAGGCCAGAAATTTGAGCACTGAACATAAGCTGGCACTCCAGTGTAGTACTGAGGGAGTACTGCACTGTTGGAGTTGCCATCATTCATTAAACCAAACCGCATTTTCCCTCGCAGATGAAATCACTAAAATAGATAACCTAGCCATTATTACTGGAGGATTGTACTGCATTATCTCCAATACAACAGTGACTGTAATTTAAAGGTATTTCATAGCTGTAAAGTTCATTGGGGTAACCTGATGTTGTGAAAGGCACCACAGAAACTTTTTTATGAAGTTTAAATTCCAAGGAAAGACTCCAGTAACAGCAAAACTGAAAGCAAAAGTGAAGTCAAATGGTTTGTACAGTCAGGAAAACTCTGAGGATTGAATGCCAGCCTTGGAGCCCTCTGAGGCATGTATTTTATATGCTGTGTGTTGTAAAGGATATAAACTTTTAATGCGCAGAACAAAGGTGACCAATTAGTTGCCCATGGAGCTGGTGTAGTTGATGAAAACATATGGCAGTGGCTGGCCCAGGGAACCAGCAAAACCTTTCAGAAATAACCCACGGGAATACGAGGAGACTGTAGAAATTAGAAAGGAATTGCCTTAAGGAGATAGAAGCCTCTGTAAAGTGTAATAAAAGCAACCCAGAGGGCAACCACATTGACTGTTTCTGTGGCAGCATGGGGAAGATTAATGGCACAGGAGAGTGGGGATAATCGCTTATGACAGTAAACTCACTATTCCCAGTCCCAGTCCGTTCTCCTGCAGTGTATGCAGTAACATAAGGATAGTATCAGCCATCTGGGAGTTTCTTTCTAGGCTACAACACTGACATGTTCAGAAACTTGAACAATGCTGTAGTTTATCTGGCCTGCAGAACTTTTACATAGAATTTACAGCACAGAAACAGGCCATTTGGGCCAACTGGTATGTTCCAGTGTTTATTCTCCACACAGCCTCCTCCCACTCTACTTTATCTAACTCTATTAATATATTCTTATAATTCATTCTCCCTGACATGTTTATCCAACTTCCCCTTCAATGCATCTATACTATTTGCTTCAACTATTTCTTGTGGTAGCAATTCCACATTCTAACTATTCTCCTACGTTCTCTATTGGATCTATTAGTGACTAATATGTATGACATCTTGTTTTGGACTCTGCAAAAGTAGCAACATTCTCCGCCTGTATCCCAACAAACCCTTTTATGTTTTTAGAGACCCCAACAGGTCACCTCTCAGTCTTCCCTTTTCTAGAGCCCCTGCTGGCCCAGTTCTACCAGATAGTTGTAAAGCTCTTAGTACTGGTATCATATTTGTAAATCTGTTTTGCACCTTCTCCAGTGCTTTTATATCCTTTCTGTAATATCGGGCTGAAACTTCAGCTCGGGGGGAAATAAATAAATTTTTCCATCAAAGTTCATTGACATGTCCCAGCTCATGTAACACTGTCACATGAGGGGACATGTCTTAATTTTTTTTTTATTTATTAAAATATTTAAAACTTAAAACTTATCTCCCCGAGGCACCTCTGTGCCTCAGGGAGATTTCTGTGCTCTTTCGCACGCACGCGTGAAAGAGCGTACTCCCACTCAGGGAACACTGCACCACCCCCCACCACCACCACCAGCAACCCCCCCCCCACCACCCCCTCCCCACCCCCCTGCCCACACAGAGAGCGGGTCCACGTCTGCTCGTGTCCGCACCCCCCACCCCCTACCAAAACCTGCCCGACAGTGGGAAAATTCTCTCCACGGGGATGAATGCTGTGTATAGTACTCCATGTGTGAGATAACTAAGGCTTTAAGTTGTAAATAAGTTTAACATTTGTGTTGCGAAGAGGTCATATCCAGTTGATTATCCACTAGGGCCAAATTTCTAGTAGCTTTCCCCCCGCCTTGCCACCCAAACTTCGATGAAAATAATTGCATGTTAACAGGGCTTCTGTTGAAGTTACAGTGGAGGAGCCAGAGAATTCCCTAGAAAATTCTGCCCTCGCACATCATCACATGTCCAACCCTCACCAGCTGAATAGCCCAGAAAGTCTGGGGCAATGTAAATGGACTTGGCACCTGGCCTTCATCCTCGGATATCTGCCCACTGGCCCTTAAAACATGTTCCTGGGAAATGCACAAAGGTCAAATAAACATCCACTTTTGATGTTTTTCAACATTTTCTGCAGCTTTGATGTTTTTAAAAAGTCTGAGCTGAAGTTATGGAGGAGAATTAATGTTTTGCCCTGCACAGAGATTATTTATGAGGTGCCTTGATGTCAACATAACTAGAGTTAGTCAGCTCTGCACATGATGAATTATAACCAACTCAGTGTACTCACTATCAGAGACCAATCTGTGGCACTTAGAAAGAATAATTCCGCAAAAGAGAGGATGGAAACAAAAAGCTTTAATAGTCATATCTATTACTGAGACAATGGAGAAAGATTTTAAGGAAGGAAGAAGTGAAAAAACACCTTGAGGAATATTGAAAAATTATGTGGAAGGTAAAGGAAAGCTATTTATTTTACAAAGTTTTGAAAAAACTAGTAAGTTTCAGGGAACGCACAACAAATAAAGTTACAGGTAAGCTTTGTATATAAATCATATTACAAATATATCAATGAGGCCTGATATCTTAAAGTATCACTAAAATGAGTGATATATTTAGTTGTGTTGGTCATGGGATATAATGCTTCAGTAAGTGTTGCCTTACAGCCATCGACAAACTACTGCCCCACTTAGTTTGCAAAGGGACTACAGTAAACATTGCAAACCAGACTGCTAATGAATAATGGGTATAACGTATATTAAAAGTCTTAAAGAAAATCTGCATCAAACAACAGCAACACACAGAAACTCTCTCACACTTTTCCAATTAATTCCTGAGAGATTTAAGTCAATCAAGAAAATGCTTTGTCACATGATATTTACTTCACTCCCTCTCCACATCTTACAAACTCACCCTAGGCAACAGTCTAGGAGACATACTTGTTGAGAAGTTATCAATTTTGAAGTTGCCTTGCTTTTTAACACATTCTGCCCTACTTTCAGATTCTCTGAGCAGCTCACATCTTTCATCTCCTCATTGAGCTTTGCTGTTCTGCTTGAAGTCATATGATGGAAAGAAGGAATATTCTCTCTGGCGTGACTTCCATTGAAGAATAATTTACAAATTACATTACACAGCATCGTGAAAATTTTATTGGACAATGCATTTGTGTTCCAGTAACGCCAGGAAAGCTATCACAGCTTTTTACCACTGTCATTTGCTTGAATAATTTTTCTGTTTTTCCTCTGAAACAATTTTCTTTTCTCCTTTTCTGATAATGCATCAGGACATGGTTCCAATGCAGCAGCCCCGTTCCAGTACTTCACCCATGTGCCCGGGACAATGTTTTTTCCTCCAAAGAGACATCACAACACATATCTGATGAAATCCTGACCTTACACCTCACTTGTTTCATAGGTGGATGCCCATATACGGGATCAGGCAGCAGAAGGTATTCTATGAACTACAACTGTTTTATTGATAAACTATAGTTCAATGCAAATACCAGTTTCCACTCTTCCCTTCTGGATCCTCTCCCTGCCCAGAAGGGACTGCTCTCCCACCTCCCGATCCCCCCCCCACACGCTGCTATGCTGTTTCCCCGCATCCCAATGCCCCCTGCACGCTCCCCCACTCCTCTAATGGGAGAACACCCAGTTCTTAAGCACAGGCTTCAATGGGCATCACCTGCTCTCAATTCACTCTGAAGTTTGACCTGGTTTACTCTTAAAGGGACCTGTATTTCTAACATTGTAATCATTATGCCAAACAATTCAGGACTCATGGACAGCAAGTAATAATTGGAACATTTTTCTTTCCTTTCTTTTGGACGCTTCAAGTTATAGGCCAATTGTATTTCCCCAATTCCAAATTTACTGGTCGGAGACTGGGATCTACTTAGTAAACAGTAAATATTGGAAGCTACCACTTCAGAACACACACAGTCCATTGAAGCCCCCAGACCTGTCTGCCCATTTCCAAATATAACAACACAATCAACTGAGTTCACAATGCTGTTCTAGATGGACATGAACACCTTTAAAGCCCATTATGTTCAACTTTATAGTCATTAATAATTGATTATGTGGCACGATGCAGAACTATTATTCTGTTTCCTTGAAGTATTGGCCTAGAATTTGCAGCAGCCAGTCAATAAATAGCACCCACCATTATTTAGACTTGTCCTTTTCCTGTGAATTTCCATGAGATCTTGCAGTGCAAATTGCTGCAAGTGGACAATGGAAACAGCACAGGGCACACTTCAGGCATCTGGATCCTGTGTGAACAGGGAATACAACTGTGCATCTCCTTAGTTAATCAGATTGAAGAGCTGTGAAATAAACCACATAGATTGTAAACCATGAAGTGAAAATTTCAATAGTAAATTCAATGTCAAATCAGGTACAGCAAGTCAAATAAAGAGAGGGAAATAAAGATTGAATTAAGAGTGAGAAACAATATTGACTGAAATAAAAGTAAGTAAAAAATACTTTCTAAAATCTCCAACAACTATTAAAAGCTGAAGAAATGAGATTCTATATTTTGCAAGTTAATTTTCAGTGCCAAAGAGGCAGTACTTAAGAGTTATCACACTGCTACAAGTACTGAGGTTCCAAATGGATAAATTGTAACATTAAGTGACATATTAATTCATATCTATACACAAATAAAACTGCTTCAGAGGGCAGAATCTTCAGCTCGGCGAGTGGGGGTGGAGCCCGCTCGCTGAGGTGTAAAATGATGTGCGGTGACGTCAGGCGTGTGTCCCAATGTCACCGGGCGTCATTTAGATTTTCAGTTCGGAGGGCGTGCAGTCGGTTCAGCTGTGTGCCCGCCAAACTGTCAAAGGCCTATTAAGGCCACTTAAATATCAATTAAACTAATAAACTGAGCAGCCCATCCAACCTTAAGGTTGGCAGGCATGAAGAGACCAGGCAGCCTTTGCATTTTTCATGAAACCTCATCCACAGGTGGGATGAGGTTTCATGAATGTTTTTAAAGTGTTTTAAAAGTTCTTAATAAAATTAATTGACATATCCCATCTCATGTGACAGTTTCACATGAGGGAACATGTCCTTAAAATTTTTGTTTACCTTTAATCAATGTCTCATAAGTGAAACCAATCTTCCTGAGGCATCCCTATGAAAAAGCATACCCCCTCCACTCCCCTCACACACACACACACACACACACACACACACACACACACACACACACACACACACACACACACACACACACACACACACACCCCTTCACAGGGAGCGCACAGCACTTCCAGGTGCGCGTTATGCTGGGCGGGCCTTAATTGACCTGCCCATGTAAAATGGCGGCGTGGATCTGATCATTGGGTCCGCACCCACCCCCTCACAACCCCCCCAACAGGGGGAAAATTCTACCCATGATATTCGATGTAGCTCAGTTGTGAGGCAGACAATGAAATATTGGGAGCTAATAGTAGAACTGCACACTTCAGACAACAATTTCCAGATGTCTGTGTTTGACCTCACACCTATACTCATCAGAAATTGCTGTGTGATTTCACAGCACAGAAATAACAATGAGACCATTAGCCTCTATGCTAATTTGATAGGAAAATCTGAACCATCATATTTAGTTTGTGATTTTTTTTCTCCTTTTACCTGTGATAGCTTTGCTTATTTGGTACTGCAACTGCTAGGTTCCATCTTGTGCCTAATTACAATGATTGAAAATTGTGATTTGTCTTCTGATAGTTTAATTCTGCAACATTCTGATGAAATGTTTTTGAAAAAAAAGAACGAGATTCATTATCCACAGTGTTACAAATAAATCAAGAAACTTTTCACAGTGCAAGTTTCCAGTATAAAACATTGCTAAGCCACGTAGGTCCACACTTCATAAGAAGAAAATGGTACAACATATTGCATATGTCACTGTTGTAACAGAAAGTTATGAGGAAATTCAGGCCCAAAGGAACTGAGCATGGTGACCACTGCTTCTTACAACCTCATCTGGCTCCCCAGCCCTTCAACTGTATCCAAAATATAATGATCAGGCTAAATAGAGAGCATGCACAATTGGAACCTTTAACATTCCTTTGTTTTTCAAACATACGAACTAGGAACAGGAGCAGTCCACTCTGTCCTTCAAGAGTGCTCCACCATTCAATACGACCATGGCTGATCTGATTATAATGTCCCAACTACCTGCAGCAGCCATTCACCCTCTTGTTAATCAAGGGTCTATCTAAGGCTGCCTTAAAAATATTCAAAGACCTTTCTCCCCCTGCCTTTTGAGGAAGAGTGTTCCACAGACTCTAATTCTAAGCTTCTTCCAATAACTTAAAAGTAGTTATTACTTGTACATATTATATATTAGGCCATATTCCACTGTATTTGAATGCTTTCCCCACCTACACTATACGCAAAAGCCACAGGAAATTAATAGTTTTCCTGACAGGACAGAAGTGACCAAACCACAAAATTGCTTCCATTTGCTGGAGATCGTGAAAAGCAGTACATAAATGATTTCTTTGTTCCCTTCATTTCAAATTTTCTCCTCTTATTTTCACTCTTTCTGTTTCCCCTCTTTTCTCTCAATTTTGCTTTGAGTGGAAATCTAATGGTCTGCGTCCCAGAATTTTAATCTAATAGTGTGCTGGTTTCTTCTGTGTAGAGAAATCCATCACTAAACCTAGTTCTTTAACTACAAATGAGCAAACCCTCGTCAATTTTTCAGAAATCCTGAGGCTCATTGAACAGTGCACTTCTGTCCAGAGTTCTTTGCTGATTTGGACTTCACATCTGGATAATGTTCATGCAAAAACACTATTTGACATTGATCTAAGCTCAGGTATGCAGCAGTTTACTTCTCAGGTTCAGTGGCATCAGTCTCTCCCTTATGGCCTCATTTATTTTTTAGACAGGTTGACTCCCACTGCCCTGCAACTGGTGATGCAGGATTGGGCCCTGGGAGTGCATCACTAAAACTTCTTTGTGATCAGGGCCACTTTCCCTCTATCTTATGCATGCATAATCTTTTAATCACCCTGAAGGTGGACACGATTCACCCTAAGCAAGGCGGCATTTGCAGTTCATAGCTTGCTTTATTTGATGGTGGAAATAACGCACAGAATGTTGAGCGTGATAAAAAATAGTTGGCACAACCAGTCGGCATACTTTTACAAAATGAAGAGCACGTAAATGTGGAAAGTGTCTCCCTTTATGAGGGCAGATAAGTATTGCATTGTCGGCAAAATCTATTTTTCACCGAAAGCCCTTTTGCAGCTTTGCTCCCTTACTCAGACTCTGTGCTTCTTTACTGAACTTTCGTATCGAATTTATTTTTGACAAGCCCCTTTTCAAAGACCAGCAGCAACAAAAGAAATGTAGAACAAAAACAAAAACAAAAACAGAATTACCTGGAAAAACTCAGCAGGTCTGGCAGCATCAGCGGAGAAGAAAAGAGTTGACGTTTCGAGTCCTCATGACCCTTCGACAGAACTTGAGTTCGAGTCCAAGAAAGAGTTGAAATATAAGTTGGTTTAAGGTGTGTGTGTGGGGGGCGGAGAGAGAGAGAGAGAGAGAGGTGGAGGGGGGGTGTGGTTGTAGGGACAAACAAGCAGTGATAGAAGCAGATCATCAAAAGATGTCAACAACAATGGTACAAAAGAACACATAGGTGTTAAAGTTAAAGTTGGTGATATTATCTAAACGAATGTGCTAATTAAGAATGGATGGTAGGGCACTCAAGGTATAGCTCTAGTGGGGGTGTTTTTTTTAAAAATAATGGAAGTAGGTGGTAAAAGGAAAATCTTTATAATTTATTGGGAAAAAAAGGAAGGGGGAAACAGAAAAGGGGTGGGGATGGGGGAGGGAGCTCACGACCTAAAGTTGTTGAATTCAATATTCAGTCCGGAAGGCTGTAAAGTGCCTAGTCGGAAGATGAGGTGTTGTTCCTCCAGTTTGCGTTGGGCTTCACTGGAACAATGCAGCAAGCCAAGGACAGACATGTGGGCAAGAGAGCAGGGTGGAGTGTTAAAATGGCAGACGACAGGGAGGTTTGGGTCATTCTTGCAGACAGACCGCAGGTGTTCTGCAAAGCGGTCGCCCAGTTTACGTTTGGTCTCTCCAATGTAGAGGAGACCACATTGGGAGCAACGAATGCAGTAGACTAAGTTGGGGGAAATGCAAGTGAAATGCTGCTTCACTTGAAAGGAGTGTTTGGGTCCTTGGACGGTGAGGAGAGAGGAAGTGAAGGGGCAGGTGCTGCATCTTTTGCATGGGCATGGGGTGGTGCCATAGGAGGGGGTTGAGGAGTAGGGGGTGATGGAGGAGTGGACCAGGGTGTCCCGGAGGGAGCGATCCCTACGGAATGCCGATAGGGGGGGTGAAGGGAAGATGTGTTTGGTGGTGGCATCATGCTGGAGTTGGCGGAAATGGCGGAGGATGATCCTTTGAATGCGCAGGCTGGTGGGGTGATAAGTGAGGACAAGGGGGACCCTATCATGTTTCTGGGAGGGAGGGGAAGGCGTGAGGGCGGATGCGCGGGAGATGGGCCGGACACGGTTGAGGGCCCTGTCAACAACCGTGGGTGGAAAACCTCGGTTAAGGAAGAAGGAGGACATGTCAGAGGAACTGTTTTTGAAGGTAGCATCATCGGAACAGATGCGACGGAGGCGAAGGAACTGAGAGAATGGGATGGAGTCCTTACAGGAAGCGGGGTGTGAGGAGCTGTAGTCGAGATAGCTGTGGGAGTCGGTGGGTTTGTAATGGATATTGGTGGACAGTCTATCACCAGAGATTGAGACAGAGAGGTCAAGGAAGGGAAGGGAAGTGTCAGAGATGGACCACGTGAAAATGATGGAGGGGTGAAGATTGGAAGCAAAATTAATAAATTTTTCCAAGTCCCGACAAGAGCATGAAGCGGCACCGAAGTACTCATCGATGTACCGGAGAAAGAGTTGTGGAAGGGGGCCGGAGTAGGACTGGAACAAGGAATGTTCCACATACCCCATAAAGAGACAGGCATAGCTGGGGCCCATGCGGGTACCCATAGACACACCTTTTATTTGGAGGAAGTGAGAGGAGTTGAAGGAGAAATTGTTCAGCGTGAGAACAAGTTCAGCCAGACGGAGGAGAGTCGTGGTGGATGGGGATTGTTCGGGCCTCTGTTCGAGGAAGAAGCTAAGGGCCCTCAGACCATCCTGGTGGGGGATGGAGGTGTAGAGGGATTGGACGTCCATGGTGAAGAGGAAGCGGTTGGGGCCAGGGAACTGGAAATTGTTGATGTGACGTAAGGTGTCAGAGGAATCACGGATGTAGGTGGGAAGGGACTGGACAAGGGGAGAGAGAAGGGAGTCAAGATAACGAGAAATGAGTTCTGTGGGGCAGGAGCAAGCTGAGACGATCGGTCTACCGGGGCAGTTCTGTTTGTGGATTTTGGGTAGGAGATAGAAGTGGGCCGTCCGAGGTTGGGCGACTGTCAGGTTCGAAGCTGTGGGAGGGAGATCCCCAGAGGAGATGAGGTCAGTGACAGTCCTGGAAACAATGGCTTGATGTTCAGTGGTGGGGTCATGGTCCAGGGAGAGGTAGGAGGAAGTGTCTGCGAGTTGACGCTCAGCCTCCGCGAGGTAGAGGTCAGTGCACCAGACAACAACAGCACCATCCTTGTCAGCGGGTTTGATGACAATGTCAGGGTTGGACCTGAGAGAATGGAGTGCAGTAATTTCAGAGAGAGACAGGTTAGAATGGGTGAGAGGAGCAGAGAAATTGAGACGACTAATGTCGCGCCGACAATAAAAGGTGTGGCTATGGGTACCCGCATGGGCCCCAGCTATGCCTGTCTCTTTATGGGGTATGTGGAACATTCCTTGTTCCAGTCCTACTCTGGCCCCCTTCCACAACTCTTTCTCCGGTACATCGATGATTACTTCGGTGCCGCTTCATGCTCTCGTCGGGACTTGGAAAAATTTATTAATTTTGCTTCCAATCTCCACCCCTCCATCATTTTCACGTGGTCCATCTCTGACACTTCCCTTCCCTTCCTTGACCTCTCTGTCTCAATCTCTGGTGATAGACTGTCCACCAATATCCATTACAAACCCACCGACTCCCACAGCTATCTCGACTACAGCTCCTCACACCCCGCTTCCTGTAAGGACTCCATCCCATTCTTTCAGTTCCTTCGCCTCCGTCGCATCTGTTCCGATGATGCTACCTTCAAAAACAGTTCCTCTGACATGTCCTCCTTTTTCCTTAACCGAGGTTTTCCACCCATGGTCGTTGACAGGGCCCTCAACCGTGTCCGGCCCATCTCCCGCACATCCGCCCTCACGCCTTCTCCTCCCTCCCAGAAACATGATAGGGTCCCCCTTGTCCTCACTTATCACCCCACCAGCCTCCGCATTCAAAGGATCATCCTCCGCCATTTCCGCCAACTCCAGCATGATGCCACCACCAAACACATCTTCCCTTCACCCCCCCCTATCGGCATTCTGTAGGGATCGCTCCCTCCGGGACACCCTGGTCCACTCCTCCATCACCCCCTACTCCTCAACCCCCTCCTATGGCACCACCCCATGCCCATGCAAAAGATGCAACACCTGCCCCTTCACTTCCTCTCTCCTCACCGTCCAAGGACCCAAACACTCCTTTCAAGTGAAGCAGCATTTCACTTGCATTTCCCCCAACTTAGTCTACTGCATTCGTTGCTCCCAATGTGGTCTCCTCTACATTGGAGAGACCAAACGTAAACTGGGCGACCGCTTTGCAGAACACCTGCGGTCTGTCTGCAAGAATGACCCAAACCTCCCTGTCGCTTGCCATTTTAACACTCCACCCTGCTCTCTTGCCCACATGTCTGTCCTTGGCTTGCTGCATTGTTCCAGTGAAGCCCAACGCAAACTGGAGGAACAACACCTCATCTTCCGACTAGGCACTTTACAGCCTTCCGGACTGAATATTGAATTCAACAACTTTAGGTCGTGAGCTCCCTCCCCCATCCCCACCCCCTTTCTGTTTCCCCCTTCCTTTTTTTTTCCAATAAATTATAAAGATTTTCCTTTTCCCACCTATTTCCATTATTTTTAAAAAAAAACACCCCCACTAGAGCTAAACCTTGAGTGCCCTACCATCCATTCTTAATTAGCACATTCGTTTAGATAATATCACCAACTTTAACTTTAACACCTATGTGTTCTTTTGTACCATTGTTGTTGACATCTTTTAATGATCTGCTTCTATCACTGCTTGTTTGTCCCTACAACCACACCCCCCCTCCACCTCTCTCTCTCTCTCTCTCTCTCTCCACCCCCCGCACACACACCTTAAACCAGCTTATATTTCAACTCTTTCTTGGACTCGAACTCAAGTTCTGTCGAAGGGTCATGAGGACTCGAAACGTCAACTCTTTTCTTCTCCGTCGATGCTGCCAGACCTGCTGAGTTTTTCCAGGTAATTCTGTTTTTGTTTTTGTTTTGGATTTCCAGCATCCGCAGTTTTTTTGTTTTTAAAAGAAATGTAGATGTCTCCCAAATGACCAGATTTTGCTAACAATTAGACCATTGTTTGGGAACTCTTCATCCTGCATTTGAAACTAATCTTTGTTGCCACTGAATTGACGAATCAAAATTGGACTGTCTGCAGTCTGTTAGGCTAATTTCTGCTCAAGTTGCAATATAGGACAAGTGAAGGGTTCTCAAAATTCCCACATTTTTCATATCATCAACAAGGATATGACTTTTGGACTTTTATGGCAGAGGACCCAACTGCTGAGTTAAGTGTAGAACACTGCAGACAGAAGGCTAGGCCCATGAAGGCCTGGGACTGGACACACCCGGGCTTGTTGAGTGCAGTGTGGACTGTTGCCTGCAACCAGACAACAAGAGGAGACAGAATATGCATTCTTCCCTTTAAAACAATCAGCCCAGAGAAAGACTTCATCTTACATGAAACTAAAGCCCATCGAAATCTTGCATAAATAATTGCTACTAACTACTAAGGCAGGAAGGCAGCAATCAGTGCAATTATGCGAACCCATCAATACTCCACATATACAATGGCTTTCAGTTCAAGACTAGTTACGGGGACAGGAAGACAATGATAAACATAATGCAAGCCCATTAAAACCAAGGAGACAACAGTCACCTGAGGAAGCCCAAATCAGACAAAGAACAAACCTTGATTTGGTTTCAGATAAGAAATTCGAAGAAAGTATAACTGGGCCAACAGTTATGAAGGGGGTGAGCAGTTTTTGGAGGGTGAGCAGTTTTTGGAGGGTGAGCAGTTTTTTTTTGGGGGGGTGAGCAGTTTTGGAGCAGTTGAAGCAGAGTTTAAGGAGGGAGAGGTAGCTGAACCAAGCGGAAGAAGGAGATCTGGAGGTTTGCAGGCCCGCAGGCAACATCATGGCGAGGGGCATGGGGTGGCAGGCTCAACTGAAGACAACAAGGCTGCAACTGCAGCCCTCCACGAAGAGTGACCACCCACAACCAAGCCCTCCACCCAACTGAAGAACCTTCACAGACTCAACAGACCAGGATCATTTGGGGATGGCAGGCCCCAGAGGACACAAAGAGTGTACCCCAAAACTGCAGCTGGCTTACCTGGCTGGATTTCGAACTGTCAAGGAACCCTGGTTGGTGAGCATGATCCCTGACCTCTCCTAGTCCAATATAGTTAGGTTTTGGGGGTGGGACAAGGGTAAGGGGATTAGTAGCGTGAATTTCCCTCATTATGCCGTGTGTTCCCCATTTTTAATTAAGCGTACTTTGTAGGTCTGTATAATCTCAGTGTAATCCTAATGTTATAAGTTCATTTGTGACTTCAATAAACTCAGTTTTTTCTTGCACCAAAACCAGTTGTCTGCTGCACTTTGTCACAACCCCCAAATAAGTCCAAGGTCTAGAACCCAGGCAGTGGGAGTGATTCGGACCGCTCAGAAGTCAGAGGTGAAGCTGACACACACCACCACCCCCTACACAAGGTCACTGAATACCAAACTGTGGCAGGTATCTCGGATGCCAATTTCCTAAGAAGTTCAGTAGTGGTCAAAAAGATGCTTTCTCATATCCTCGATTTTCTTTGCTCCACCAACTGAGAGCAGTGCCATTGGCTGCCCAGCCTTTCAGCTCTGGAATTGCCTCCTTAAAACTTCAGCTTTTCTCTCCTCCTTTAAGACACTCCTTAAAACATAATGGCCCAGATCTACTGGCCTCTGGATTATTGCAGACCCAATATATGACCCAAGATGCACACCCGGACTGGATCTCACGGAAATCCTGACATGCTAACCTCTGTGGGAATTGCCTGGGAAGTCTGAATTTCCGATGGGAATTCCTACTCCTCGAGACCCTTCGCAAAAGTCTCTGATTCTGATTTAAATTTGGAGACTTTGCACAGTTCTGCAGTACCTACCTTGATAGCTACTCAGGAAATGTTAGACCTAACACCTAGATAACTACAGAGTTGACCCCACCCAAAGGCTCACACTGACTATCTAACTCCCCCTAACTAGTCCCCAACACCACCCTACAACCCCTCAAGGCTCTGACCAACCCCCACGGCCTGGTCACCCCTCTCAACCATGCTAACCCCCGAACACCCAACTATTCCTCCTGACCAGACTTAACTTCCTCCCACCACCTGACTAATCCCCAACACCGGACTAACTTGACCCCCTGACCGGACATGACTAGCCCCTGACCCAGCAACCCCCCAACCCACTCGCCTACCTATCCAGCTTACCCAACAAGCCCCTCACCCACCTGCTATCCCACCCACCTACCACCCTACCCACCTGCCATCTTCCTCACCTGCCCTCCCAATTTCCCACTTCACCCATCTACCCACCCAACCCTTCACTCGTTCACCCACTCACCCGTTCACTAATATTCACACCGGACATTTAAACTTGCCTCACTAGAGCTAGTTCTGTACCAAGGGGGTGTGTCCTGTCTTCCTGGAGCACCAGCAACGTGGAGCACCAGCAACACCCCCTCCACCCCACGACCACCCCCGCCAGTTGGGGCATTGACAGGTTCGAGCAGAGCAGCAATCCAATAATAATTGCTGCTTCATGGAACATTGGGCCAATACTTTGACGCAGCTTTTGGTCTCCTATTCTAGCATCTCCTCATCATGAACTACTGTCAGTTTTGTTTTGGAATGATTACGCTCCAGTGAAGCACCTTAGGACAATTTACTGCATTAAAAGTGCTGCATAAATGCAAAATGTTGCTCTCTTACATCGATTTATCTGAAATAAAGACTTTGACTTTGTAATTGTCTTTTTGTGGTTCACATATAAGTCTATTTCAGTTCGGTATTTGCAATTTCTGGAATAGTATCAAACAAACAGATTTGCTACGGAGTATTAGGCAATTGGCACTAAAGACCCAAGGGTCATAGGTAAAATTGGTTTGAATTCAACATTCAAAACCCCTGAAAACAGATGTTTGTTAATGTTGCTGCTTTCTTCACATTATCTTTTAAGCTTGTTAAGCTTGCAAGAGTCCAGCTCTGCATTATCAATAGCTGGAGTTTTTAGGAAATAGTTGGCTTCCTTAACCATGACATTAAAGCAAAAACAGTAACCTGAAGCTCCACATAATGGCCTAGTATTCCTTATCAGTGCTTTACACAAGAGAATAAAAACTCCCACCATCTGACCAGAATGCAGGGGTGAAAGAATTGCTTGCAATAACTGGTTTTGACATTGCCAGTCAATTGTCAGGGTAAGATCCTGATATATTTGAACATCAAATAAATATAATCTCCCAAAACTGGAAGACCACTGAAACATAGTTGAATTGCATGCAATGTTGATTTCTCCTTAAGGAAAATTGCATTAATACTCTGCTATTGGTAACAAGGTAATTAGGCCACATTGATTGAAGTACTTTTGAGTGACTTTCCATTGAGGAGAAGGGACCCTCATCAAACAGCCCATATTTTTAAAAAAATCCATCATTTAGTGCAAATTGGCAGTCTCAACTGAAGAAGTCCCAAGGTCACTTAGTTTGGAAAATGAGCAAGTTTATACGGAAGCCAAGTGGAGGAAGCTTTACTTGGAAGCTAAACCAAAAAATGTTGGAAAAACTCAACAGGTCTAACAACATTTTTATTTTTTATCCACTTATTTTTATTTTTATTTATTTTCATTTTTATTCATTGTTTTATTCCCACCTTTTATCCTAATTTTGATCTTTTATCCCACCACCGTCCCCTCCCCCCACCCCACCCCCACCAGGGCCATCTGTCACTTGTTCATGTTGTTCTTTCCAGGGTACTTAGCCTTGTCTGGCTAGTATCACCTTCTGATTTTCTTAATGTCACTATCAGCACCTCCCTTAGCCAGTACCGCCACCATTAACACACCTTTGAACTTTTGCTTATGACATCTTTGGCAATCTCACCTTTGCCTCCACCTATCACTGGCCTTCTATCCAGCTTCACCTGCTCCACTCCCACCTTAAGCAGTATAAATTTCACCACATTTTTACTTCTTCTTAGATCTGAAGAAGAGTAATATGGTCTTGAAACGTTAAATCTGTCTTTCTCTCCCAGATACTGTTGGACCTTCTGAGTTTGTCCAGCATTTTTTGCTTTTGTTTCAGATTTCCAGGATCTGCAGTATTTTGCCATTATTTGGAAGCTGTCTGTGCTATGCCTGCCTGAGGAGCTCTCAAGTAAAAGCTAAACACAGAGAATGCTGGAAACCTGAAATAAAAACAAAAAGCACTGGAAAAATTCAGCAGGTCTGGCACATCTGTGGAGAGAGAAACAGAGTTAATGTTGAGTTGAATATGACCCTTCTTTGGAACTGAGTTCTCAATGCTGATAGAAGGTGCCAAGGCCCGAATCTCTGGAGTTCTCGCCCTAAACCCTTCCACCTCTCTTTCTCCTCTAAGATATTCCTTAAAACTTACCTCCAACTAAGCTTTTGACCATCTGCCCTAGTGTCTCCTTGGCTCAGTGCCAAGTTTTGAGATAACACTCCTGTGAAGTGCCTTGAAATGTTTCACTACATTAAAGGCACTTGATAAATACAAGTTGTTGTTGTAAAAATGAGATAATAATCCACTTCCCAGCATGTACTCAACCATGGTAAGCTGATGCTTTAGAAAATACAAAATATACAATTGGATACATTCTACACACTCTGAATTTCTGTGTTTATTTTTTAATGAAGTAGTGTTCTTCAATCCTAAATCAGGTTGGTTCATTTTAAATCCAACGTGGATTAACGGTTTGATAGCAATTGGGTAATTCATTTTTGCACATCTGAAAACAAGTATATGGAATACTTTATTTGGATTAAGTGAACCTTACCTGGCTTGTATATTTGCAATTATTTCTAAACATATATTTAAATCCATTTGAAAAGCCTGATTTCAAAAAACAAAGGTATTGAAAAGACATCTCAGCATCAATCCAACAGTATCTGAGTTCTAGCGTCTGATCTGATTAAGTTATTTGTTTCATTCTGTTTGTGGCCTATGCTAAACAATGTAAACTCAAAACAATGTGCCATGCTCATAAAGGCAATTCATAACTTTTAAAACGTAAACTGTGCCCACTATGGAATCTTCTGGGACTGACTTTTCTTTTTAAAATAGACACTGATGATCTGCACAAGATGGCTAAGAGTCGCCTGATTATTAGTCTGCAGGTTCAAAGCTGCTGCACTGTCTTGAAAGGAGAAAAGGACACATTCCAGACTGCAGTGTCAATCCTCATATCCTGAGACCATCCAAACTGCATTCCTGACTTGAATAGGTCATTCTGAAACCAGAACAAAAATAGAATTACCTGGAAAAACTCAGCAGGTCTGGCAGCATCAGCAGAGAAGAAAAGAGTTGACGTTTCGAGTCCTCATGACCCCTCATGATGGGTCATGAGGACTCGAAACGTCAACTCTTTTCTTCTTCGCTGATTCTGCCAGACCTGCTGAGTTTTTCCAGGTAATTCTGTTTTTGTTTTGGATTTCCAGCATCCGCAGTTTTTTTGTTTTTATTCATTCTGAAACCAAGATTGTCTCAAAACCCCCAGGGTGAATGTCTACAAACAATAGCCCAGGTTTTGGCTTATCAGCTGAAGCCCAACACCATCTTTGAAAAAGGGACTTTGAGAAACCATATAGTAAAGTAACCATGTTGATCTCCCATTTTTAAATCTTTAAGTGCTGCATGGACAATAACTCAACAAATGCAAAAACCGCAGCAACAGAAAGGACAGCAACACTGATACCTTAAAAGCTGGTGTAGTACTTTTCCACTTCTAACACAAACAGTGAGTGACATTGTCAGATGCAATCAGTCTTGTGTTGTATACTAATGACTGGTTGGAACTGCAGCAAGGCTGCCCCAGTGTGATTTCACAAATAATCAATTCAGGTAGCAAATAGAAGTGTTTATTCTCATTGCTGAAGCTGTTCTTTTCAAATGATAATTTACCCATTATGTTCTTTATCAGTGAATTGTTCTGAGCTTGAATGTATCACCTGATAGAGTGATGGAAACAGATTCAATAACTTTCTAAGGGAATTGGATGACTATTTCATGGGAAAAACAATTTTGGGGACGAATTGCCCGGACAAGCCCCCAATTTATGTTATGATCTTTGACCAGATTCCCAAATTTTTGGTAAGATTCAGTTAGAGACCAATAACATTTTGCTTAAAGTGGACAAAGTTTGAGACTCAAGATACCTACTCAGAAAATGAAGCCACAAGATTCTATGGGTTTTGAACTAAAAAAATAAAATTTATTATACAAGGTCAGAAAGATATATATTGCAAATTGTTTTATCACATTCTCGGACAGTCAGGGTAATCATGAGGTGCACATAAATTAACAGCACTATGCTGCAAACTAAATAAAAAATGTGACTAAAACAGGGTCAACGGATTTCTCAACAACCCGCCCAAGATGTCATTGACACTATGAGTCACTCTATCAGGTGATAATTCAAGCTCAGAACCATTCACTGATATGGAACATAATGGGTATCATTTGAAAAGAATAGCTTCAGTTATGTAAAGAAACCCTTCTATCAGCCAATCTCACTGAAACTCTGGTTGGAATTTTCCTATCCCCCCATGGCAGGTTTTGTGCTGGTTGGGAGCAGAGAATCCAGTGGCAGGCAAAAAGCCAGAGATCTGCTGTTGTAAAAACAGCTTGCAATTCTCCCAATGGTGGGTTTATGGCAAGTCAGTCATCCCGCCAAGTAGTGGTGTGAACACAATTTGCATTTATTAAAATGTCATGAATGCTCATTAAAACAGCAGCTTATCAGAATCTTGTCATGCCTTCCAATCTTGCATCACGCCAGCTGGAAATTTGAAAGCCCATTTGAAAAGAGGTGGCGTGCACAAATTGGACTTCAGTTTACTGGTAACCTTGGGTGAGTGGAACATATGGGGCCTACCTGCCATTGCGCTGCGCCAGTCTTGTTGCGATGAACGCCACACTGCTGGGGCTATGCAATGTTGGCATTTATTTCGATAGGACTAGAATATAAAAGCAGGGATGTGCTGCTGAGGCTTGATAAGGCTCTGGTCAGACCACATTTAGAATATTGTGAGCAATTTTGGTCCCCATATCTCAGGAAGGACGTGCTGGCCCTGGAGAGGGGCCAGAGGAGGTTCACGAGAACGATCCCAGGAATGAAAGGCTTAACATTTGAGGAACATTTGAGGACTTTGGGTCTATACTCAATGGAGTTTAGAAGGATGAGGGGGGATCTGATTGAAACTTACAGAATACTGAAAGGCCTGGATAGAGTGGACGTGGGGAAGATGTTTCCATTAGTAGGAGAGACTAGGACCCGAGGGCACAGCCTCAGAGTAAAGGGAAGACCTCTTAGAACAGAGATGAGGAGAAACTTCTTAAGCCAGAAAGTGGTGAATCTATGGAATTCATTGCCACAGAAGGCTGTGGAGGCCAGGTCATTGAGTGTATTTAAGACCGAGATAGATAGGTTCTTGATTGGTAAAGGGATCAAAGGTTACGGGGGGAAGGCAGGAGAATGGGGTTGAGAAACTTATCAGCCATGATTGAATGGCGGAGCAGACTCGATGGGCCAAATGGCCTAATTTCTGCTCCTATGTCTTATGGATTATAGGGTTGGTCTGCTGCTGCTCTTTGTCTACATTGTCCTGAAGAACACAACTGTTCTGCAGCACCCATGCAGGCCCCCACTTTCAGAAACATTTCAAAAAGGAGTGAGCTGTGAGGCGAGGGTACAGTTGACGAACATGAGGGGGGCAATGGGAAGGGAAGCCTGTGGAATGGCAGTCGGGGGAAGGGTCAACACGAGGGGGGCCTTTCTTGGGTTGCCTTCTAACCTCTTGTTGGCGCAGGAATGAACAGGAGTCTGCTTAGAAAGAAAGGAGTAAGACCTCCTTATGACGACAGCTATTAAAAGCCAATAGCTCCATGAGCATTGTTGAAGGGCTACTCAGAACTTGGTGGCTCCACATCACAGTCACTGCATCTTAAGAGTAAAAATAGGAATGTTAAATTTGGGAATGCAGGCAATAGCGAGGGAGGTACAGCTGCATCATATATGACATTCCATCAATGAAGGCCTGTCACATGTTCGCCAGATTTGACATTCCTAACGGGCCAAAGGACATCCACTCATTGACCATGAGCAACTGATTGGTCAGTTAATATGCCACATCTGAGATTGGAGCACAGAGCTAGGTCGGGTCTCTCATCTTACTGATACTTTAGCATCCCACACAGGGCTGAAGGTTTTACATATCTGCGATTCCATCTTGGTCACCTCGATGATGTGTGTGCTGGTGTCTCAGGGACAAGGCGGCATCAGCCACCATGTAAGTAGGGCAGGAAAAACTATAGACCCTTACAATCTCCAAACATGTCACCTTCTGAGCTTCACTCCCTTGCCCCTTGAATCATTAATGTCTTCAATGTTTCCTTTCAGAGAGAAGGAAAAAGCACATATGGATTCAGGGCTCAATGCTACCTTTGTCAGGGTCCTAATGCAATGGAGGAGGAGAAGGAGGGAGAGCGGCTCCGCGCACAGCTCCAGCAGGAGGGACATGGTCAAGCGGAGCCAGAACATGAACAGCAGGGTCAAGAGGAGAGACCTAGACAGGGGCAACTCACCAGACCTAAGGTTTATCGTAGAAGAATCTCCTATTTACAAATGAATGAGAGACCATGCCATGCATATCTGTGCTTGTCCCAAGTGATACATCATATATGCCACATTCTTCATGAAAGCCTGATGCCTGGTGGAGTTGAAGGGTATTCCTGCCAATGGCTTTGAATGTGATCGCTGCACTCAATTTATTGGTCTATGGCTCTTTTCAAGGACCAACAGGCACCCTGTGTGGCATCTTTCATTCTGCAATACATTGATGCATAAAGGAGGTCACAGATGCTCTTTACAGGAAGGCCTTTCATGTTATGTTTGCTCTGGATGAAGATATCCAGGCTGCAAGATTCACTAGCTTCACAGCCTTCTCAGGCTCCTCCAGTTGTGCAGGGTTCAATAGACTGCACCCATGTGGCTATACGGGCTCCATGGCAGCAGCTCCTAATGTTTATAAACCACAAGGGCTATGATTTCATCAATGTACAACTGGTGTGTGATCAGCTGAAGCACATACTGCACCTTTTTGCATGGTACCCTGGAGTTGACATTACTCCTACATCCTGAGTCACTCCCAGGGGCCTGAGATTTTCGAGGGGCCATGACATCTGCAGGGATGGCTGCTTGGGGATAAGGGGTACCCACAGAAACGCTGGCTGATGACACCAGTGCATCACCCTCCGAGTCCGTCCGAGGAGAGGTACCACTCTGCTCACAGCTCCACACAATCCCTTATAGAGCAGACCACAGTGCTTCTGAAGATGCACTTCAGATGCTTGGACCACTTAGGTGGCTCACTACAATACACTCCTGACAGGGTTTCCCGCATCATCGAAGTGTATTGCGCCCTTCACAATCTGGCTATGCATAAAGATGAACCCCTGCCAGAGGATGAACTGGAGGAGGATGAGAGCTCAGCAGAGGATGAAGATCCGGAGGCCCAGGGACCTCAGGAGGCTGCTGAGTGTCAGTATGAGCACCATCGTGCCATGAAGGAAGGAAGGCTTGGGAGATGTGCCCGTGATGCGTTAATCAAGCTAAGTGAGGGAATATGGCCACATCTCTCCTTGCCCTCAATGCCATTTTCTCTCATCTCAGTAGATGTCCAACTGCTCACAGCGAGAAAGAATCCCACATTCACACTTGGCAATTCATGAAGCCAAAATGCACAAGTCATGCTGTTTGCTTTGGTCCCTGGGGCCCTGTGAGGGAGCTCACTCTGAAAACTGAGAGTCCACTTAGGAATAAGAGCGATGTAAGAAAAGACTTGAAGCCTTCGCTGACATCTAATGATGCAAACACTGCTGTGACTGAGATGTGGACATGCCTATGGATCTCCTCCGCCCGTGCATGTCTTTCCTTCTGCCACTACCACTGAGGAGACACAAATGCTGCTAGAAAATCAGTGATGGGCTGCCCTCATTCAATGGTGTTCCTTGAAGAAGAAGAGTTAAAAACACTTAAATCACACATTTCCAATAAAGATTTAAACACATCTCCCTGACATCACACAAGGGTGTGAAGATGAGTTCGGCTGAGGTTGACATCACAGGAATGTGAATCTCATTGTAGGACATTATGGCTAAACCTCGAAATAAGATGATTCCAAAGTACAAAATCACGCCTTCAGTTGACAGAAATATTCACATAAGCATCAAATGTATTAACAAAAGTGCAACTATTTTACATGTCTAGCACACCCGTGACCCAAAAGTGATGTCAATTTTTCTCAACTTTCCTAACTCTACCACTGCACCTGGGTGCAGCCCTGATATCTGCAGCAGAGGTGGAGGCAGCTTGCTGACTGCTCCATCCTGATGTCTGCAATGATCTTGATGGACATCCTTTGGTGTCCCGAGGCCTGGAGGGCCCCGGTCTGATAAGTGTCACCTGCTCAGGGGCAGAAACGCCCTCGGTGACCTGAGCAGCTGGAGTGGATGAGGGTCACAGGCACAGGGGGCTGTGAGTGGCTGCACACCCTTGGAATGTTCTGAGAGGAGGCCCCCGGGATGTCCGGTTGACGCTCGTCCTTTCTGTGGGTGCCCGAGAGCCCCGCCTGACTCCTGGAGGAGATGGTGCATCTGGAGGGAGGTCAAGGTGACTCATCTCCATGTCGCCTACATCTCGATGGTGCTCATCAGGGTGTGCGGCCATAGAGTGCAGGGCCGAGCGCAAATCCGGCAAGACCTGCAGGACCAAGGTCTCCATAGTGGTCACCAGTCTTCCCATGATGATCTCGAGGGACTCACAGGTCAGAGCCATGACATCAGACAGAACGCGGGCAGACTCCCACATCATTCACTCTAGTTTGCTGAGTGACTGACAAAATCTGCCTGATATTCTGCTGCCTGTTATTGCATCTCCAGCATTAATTTGTTGGCTGCTTCCAGAGGCTCCTCATCTGACACTGACTGAGCGGTTGGCTGCTCTCTCACAATCCTCAAAGTGCCGGAGACTTGGGCTGTCCCTGCCTCTGACTGTTGTGGGGACATGTAAGTGTTCCCCAGAAAGTGAGCCTGTTCCTAAACTACATCTGTGTACCACTGATGTATGTGTCTCTGAGCTGGTGAACAGTGAATGTAAGCGCCATGATGGTTCTTCCAGAGTTTCCTTTTCAGGCCTAGTTTTTGGGCTCGTAGTGGTGTTGGACTGACTTGGGGGCCTCTATCTGCTGGTGCCTAGAAAAATTAGAAAATAGAGTTTCAGTTAATGTGCATAAGCTAGTTAAGACTGCACATGACTCACTGCGACTGACAGGTTTTCATAGTGTCACAGTATCTTAACAGTGCAGAATGAGCCCATTCAGCCCATCGAGTCTGCACTGGCTCCCTGAAAGAGCATTTCACCTAGTCCCTCTCTCCTGTCTTATCCCCATAACCTTGCACATTCTCTGTTTTCAGATAACAATCTAATTCCCTTTTGAGTATCTCGATCGAACCTGCCTCCACCACCCTTTCAGGAAGTTTGCTCTAGACTCCAACCACCCTCTGGGTGAAATTTTTTTTCCTCACATCACATTTACTCCTTTTTCCAATTATTTTGAATCTGTGCCCTCTAGTTCTTGTTCCCTTCAGTGGGAAGTTTCTCACCATTTACCCTGTCCATACCTCATAGGATCTTGAATACCTTTAACAAGTCTCCTCTCAGCCTTCTTTTCTTCAGGGAAAAGAGACACAACCTCTCCAATCTATCCTCATAGCTACAGTTCTTTATTCCTGGAATCATTCTTGTGAATCTCCTCTGTACTCTCTCCAATGCTTTCACATCCATCCATGCAGTACTACAGATGAGGCCTAATACAAGTTCAATATGACCTCCTTACTCTTGTACTCAATGCCCCTTTTAATAAAACCTAAGATATTATATGCTTTATTAACTGCTTTCTTAACATGACCTGCCATCTTCTATGACATATGTATGCATACACCAAGGGCCCTCTGTTCCTGCACCTCCTTAGAGGCTCTCCCTTTATTTAGTACTGTCTCACTATATTTTTTCCTGCCAAAATGAATTACCTCACACTTCTCTGCATTGAACTTGATCTGCCACTTGTCTGCCCAACCCACCAACATGTTTATGTCCTTTTGAAGTTCAAGACTACCCATTCATAGGTGACGACATTTCCAATTTTTGAATAATCTGAAAATTTTGAAATCATGTCCTGCACACCACAGTCTAGGTCATTAATATATATCAGGAAGAGCAAGGATCCCAACACTGACTCCTCGGGATCTCCGCTACAAAACTTCCTCCAAGCTGAGAAACAACCATTTATCACTGCACTCTGTTTCCTGTCATTCAGTCAATTTCTTATCCAAGTGCCTACTTTCCCTTTTGTTCCATGACCTAGAATAGAATTCTGCTCACAAGTCTGTTGTGTGGCATTGTATCAAATGCTGTTTGAAAATCCATATACATCACATCAACAATGTTTCCCTTATCGACAATCTTCATTACCTCTTCAAAAAATTCCAGCAACGTAGTTAAACATGATTTTCTCTTAATGAATCCATGCTGACTTTCCTTAACTATCATGCATTTCTCTAAGTGATTATTGATTTTATCCCATACTATAGTTTCCAGAAGTTTCCCTACCACTGAGGTCAAACTGACTGGTCTGTAGTTGCCAGCTTTAGTCTTGCACCCCTTTTTGAACACGGGGATATCATTTGCAAGTCTCCAGTCCCCTGGCAGCTGCCCTGTGTCTAAGAAACACCAGAAGATAATCACTAGTGCCTCTGCAATTTCCACTCTTACTTCCTTCAGTATCCTTGGATGCATCTCATCCAATCCCGGTAATTTACTTATTTTAAGTAAAGATAGCCTTTCCAAAGTCTCCTTCCTCTCAATTGTAAGTTCTTCTAGTGTACCAGTTACCTCCTCTCTCTCCTCGGCCTGGATAGGATCTTCTTCCCTTGTAAAGATATACAAAGTATTCATTTAACACCTCCGCTATTTCTCCAGCAAGTCCCCTTTTTTGTCCCCTTTTTCCCTACTCTTTCTTTTAACACCCTTATATCATTTACATGCTTATAGAAGACCTTGGGGTTCCCTTTTATTTTCGCTGACAGTCTCTTTTCATGCTCTCTCCTTGATTTTCTTATTAGTTTCTTCACTTCCCCTGTGGTCCTTCTATAGTTAGCCTGATTCTCTATTGTATTTCCTACCTGACATCTATTGTACACGCTTCTTCCTTTTCATTTTTACCTCTATCTCTCTTGTCACCCAGGCCGCTCTGGATTTATTTGTCCCACCTTTCCCCTTCAAGGGAATATACCTTGACAGTGCTTGCAATACTTTTTCTTTGAAGGTGGTCCATCGTTCAGCCACTGTCTTTTCTGACAACATTTGATTCCAACTCACTCAACTCAGATACATTCTCATCCCACTGAAGTTGGCTTTCCCTAGTTAATTATCCCTGCTCTGGATTGTTCTCTGTCATTTTCCATGATTAACCTAAACATTATGATACAATGGTCACTGTGCCCTAGAGGATCTCCCACTGATATTTGATCCACTTGGGTCAACTCATTCCCCAGAACTGAATCCAAAAGTACATGCCCTCTTGTTGGACTGGAAACACACTGCTGCAGAAAATTATCTTGAGTGCATTCCAGAACTCTCACCCCTCTTGTCCCTTTGTACTATTCCTATCCCAGTCTATATTTGGATAATTGAAGTCCCCCATTATGATTACTTTATAATTCTTGCACCTTCCCGTAATTTATTTACAAATTTGTTTCTCTACATCCCTTCCACTAGTTAGTTGGCTATATACTACACCAGTCAATGTTATTGTACCTTTTTCACTCCTTACCCCTAGCCAGAGAGATTCTGTCCTTGATCCCTCTGGAACATCCTCTCTCTCCAGTACTGTAATACCATCTTTAATCAATACTGCCACTGTCCGCCCCCCTTTTCTTCCTTTCTGTCTCTCCTAAATACCTTGTCCCTAGGAATATTTAACGCCCAGTCCTGCCCTTCTTTGAACTATGTCTCTATTACAGTAGTAATATCATTATTCCATTTGTCAACCTGTGACTGTGGTTCACTAATCTTATTAGCTACACTTCATGCATTCACATATGTGCACATTAACCCTGATTTAGGTTTTCTTTTACTTTCCCCCTTATTTTTACTCCATCTAATGACTTACTATTGCCTACTCTAATTCTATTAAACTCTCCAAGTATTCTATCTACCTTAATACTACTCTCTGATATATCCTCATTATCAGTTGATACTTCATCACTTCCCACTGCTAGTTTTTCTCCTCTGCACTCTGAATTGCCCCTCAGGTTCTCAGCCCCATGCCAATCTAGTTTAAATCCTCCCCAGCAGCACCAGCAAACATCCCCATGAAGAGATCATTCCCAGTCCTGTTAAGGTGTAGCCTGTCCTTCGTGTACAGGTCCCACCTGCTCCAGAACCAATTCCAATGCCTCAGAAATCTAAAGCCGTCCTTCCTACTCCATTTCTCCAGCCATGTGTTGAACTGCTCAATCTTCTTATTCTTAAACTCACTAGCACATAGCACTGAGAATAATCCCAAGGTTACTGCTCTTGGGGTCCTGATTTTCAATTCCCTTCCTAACTCCCTATAATCTGCTTTCAGGACCTCATCCCTTTTCCTATCTATATCATTAGTCACAATGTGGTCCCCGACTTCTGTTCACCCTCCTCCAAAAGAATGTCCTGCAGTTGCTCTGTGACATCCTTGAGCCTGGCACCAGGGAGGCAACATACCATTCTGGAGTCATATCTACAGCTGCAGAAATGCCTGTTTGCTCCCCTAACTATGGAATCCCCTACCATTATAGCACTTCCACACTTCCTCCTCCCCCCTTGTGCAGCTGAGCCACCCGTGGTGCCACAAACCTGGCTCTTGCTACAGGCCTCTGAGGAACCATCTTGCTCACTAGTATCCAAAATAGAAAAACAGTTAGAGAGCGAGATAGCCTCAGGGAATTCCTGCACCACCTGTCTGTTTCTCTTATATACTCTGGCGGACACCCCTTCCCTCTCTGCCTGTGTACTTCTTAGCTGTGGTGTGACCACCTCTCTAAACATGCTATCCATGTAATCCATGGCCTTGTGGAGTCAGAACAGTGACTCCAGCCACCGCTCAAGCTCCACAGCTCGGAGCTCAAGTTTCTGAAGCTGATGACATTTCCTGCAGATTTAGTCATCAAGGGCAATTTGCGCCTGCACGACTTTTCACATCTCACAAGATGCACATTTCACATGGCCAAGCAGCACTGACTTGGCTTAATCTTTATATAAAACCTCTACTGCATTATTTATTTACTAAGTTATTCAAATTTGCTAATTAATTTTAATTAGATTCTTAATTAATTTAGAATAATTTCTATGTATACTACAATTTACTGTGTTTATTAAATGCTGGTACGACCCACAAATACAACTAAAATTTTGATGAGGCGATGGAGCTGTGATCCGTACTAGGTTGCTGGGAGAGGTTGATCTCTCCTTCTCCACAGGAGTGATCCCTGCCCTCGGCTGCAGGCGCCTCAAACTCACTGAGCCAATGATGTTAGCCGTCCATCCCCCGGTCTGCGCTTTCTCATGCCTGTTGTGTGCCAGCTTGACTGACATGAAGAAGAAAGAAAGGCATGTGATGAGAAGGGATGGGGCAGAGGTTGGGTGAGATGCATGTTCCTGTGTGTGGTGAACCCTCCCCTGAAGGGCCAGAGGATTGAGTACGAGCAACATGACCAGATGGGATGGTGATGTGAAGGTCTCAGTGAGAGAATGAGTGCAGATATGTGCCTCCCGCGAATGGTTGCATGAGTTCCATTAAGAGAGTAGCTGTTTGAGTGCATGATGTCATGATGACAGTTTGATATTGGAGGGTGTTGAAGGATGACTTACCCTGGTGAAGCAGATGAGATCATTCATCCTTTGCCTGCACTGGGTGGCATTTCGGGCATGGTTGCCAGCCTTACTAACCTGCCCCATGATGGCCTCCCAGGCTGGAGAGGTGAGGCTGCTATACTTTCTGCAGCCATCCCTGGGATAGAGTACTTGCCTGTGTGCCTGCACCCCTCTGATCAAGGCCTGGAGGACCTGCTGGGTGAAGTAGGTCCTTCTTATTGAGGCTCTCGGCCTTCCTCTTCTGCCTGCACGACATCTCTGGTGGGCTGGAGAGAGTGAGATTATGTGTTGGGCTGACCTTTAAATATTGTGCCTGGAACTTTGGACCCACCAATTGATGGCAGGTGGACAAGTCAGCTCCCAACCCACCAGGTGATTCAGCCTTTGCATAATTAATGACCGTCCAAGCGCGGAATCAGTCGTGAATTCCCACTATTCCAGCCAGCAGGATAGGTGCGGCCAAAACCGCCTGCCACCACACTTAGTCTCATTAATGGAAAATCCTGCCCTCTGCCTCTCTCACCAGGGATTCCAGTCTTCACCTTCAAAGTTCTAACCTTGAAATTCTCTCCAAAAATTGCTTCAACCTGGACAGCATCAACAACAGCCCACCTCATAGGGTTTCAATCTCAACTCCTGAGATTTCATTCCCCTGGATTACCCAATGTGCACTCCAGCACCAACACACAAGCACGACTGGAGCTCTTTGGCCATGTCAAGCAGAACACTATTGCTCCAAAGGGGTACCTTTGTCCCAGTGGCCCGCAGCACAGAGTCGCCAGCCTTCTTAGGTCTTCAGGGCTTCTCCTGAGCTCTCTTCACTTAAAGTCCGCTAACCGGAACCCTTATCCTATTTGGAGCCTGTTTCTCTACTCATCTCTTTTTTTTTAAACTTAACTGGAGCCTGTCTCTTGCCTTCTTTCTTTGGCCCCTAACTGGGGCTCTTTTTTTGGAACTTCTCCCTGTCCCTTCTCCCTTCAGGACCTCTCCCTGTCCCCTGCCTGGGACAATTGACTTACTAAAACTGAGTGTCTCAGAACTGCTATTCACTGACCCTTGAACTGATCTGGTGACCTATCACGGCACTCTAACCGGTTCCTACCCTTGCAACTATGCAGGAACAAACGTAACAAGAATTGTAACAGTCTGTTACAATTTCCACAGACTGTTTAGATGCCTTAGATACCACAAAATGGGTACCACAAAATTAGATACCACAGCACAGGCACATTGGCCAGATGGCTCCTGTGTTGTAGCATTCCAGGGTTCTCATTGTTTCAATTGTCCTTTTAATACTTGATAAGTTTTTCAGGTGAATGTTTTAACTTAGCTTCAAACAAATATATTTGTTATTTTAGCTTATTTTATCCTATCTGAACATTAAAAGCATCCTATTACAATATATAAAAGATAGTGATAGCATATGGCTACAACTTCATGCAGTTTGCAGAGGACTATAAATGGGCTCATTACTTATCCTCCCAACCAACACCCCAACTACCCTCCTGACTTCCCAACTAACTCCCATGCCTGACCAACCAACCCCTCCACCTCCTGATTACCCTCCTGACCTCCCTAGTGCCCATCCCGACCCCCCCCCCAAGTACTTCTAAGCCCCCAGCAAAACCCTACCCCTCTCACTATCCTACCAACTACCCTCCTGATAATCTGACTACCCATCCTGACATCTCAACCACCCTCCTGGACCTCCTATTAACCCCTAAATCCCCCCCACTAACCCCCAACCTCCACTATCCACTGACTACACTCCCGGCCTCCTCACTACCCCCGCCCCACCAATAATGTCTAATCTACGACCACCTTCTGAACCCCTAACTACCCCCACCCCACAACTACCCTTCTACATCCCGACTGCCATCCTGAATCCCGACTGCCTCCTGACCACACCCACACCCGCTGACTACCCACCAACCATCCCCCCCCCCACCCCCGACTACCCACTAACCTCCTGACTGCCTTCCTGACCTCTCAGCTGTCCCACACCCCATCGAGTATACCGCCACCTACCATTTCCCAGAATGTTCATCCTCCTGCCTGCCCTCTACCCTCTCAACTACCTCTCGATCCAATAACCACCCCCCAATTGCCCTCCTGGCCTCCCCACTATCCTCCACATCCCCGACTATCCCCTCACCCATCACGCCCCACAGTGATCAGCACTCCACTGACCACCCGAAACATCCACCCCCTCCCATACCCCCCTACTCCGGGCTTACCAAAACCACTACTTAGCTTACACACTCACCTTCTTCCTGGCTCCTCAAAGTGGCTGGGGTCTTTAAACTTACCTGCCTTACAGCAACTAGTGCCGTAAAGAAAGGGGACATGCCCTCCTTCCATCCGCATCCATTGGATTTGACCAAAGGCCTCAGGAACCCGCTGCACTGCACTATTCTCACTCAGCCTGAGTCAGAAGGTCAGGCAAGAAAGGTATGGCTGCATTTCAGTTCAAGTGAACAAGGGCAGAGTGGCAATCTGACCATGATTGCCACTCCACCATGTTATGGCCCAATAAAACTATACAAATAGCCAGTTAGTCGTATAGAAGTTGCACATTGCTGAAGAAAGATATTTTGTCAAAGCTTTTTGCCTTCCACTCATCAGGACAATCACAAGAATACCAATGTCAGGAGAAGCAATAACTTTATATGAGAAGAGAGAATGCTGATTGGTTGGCAGTTGGGCTCTGATTGGTAGAGACATTGCCGTGGAGAATGTACCAGTTAATGGTGGTTGACAGTTAACTGCCTAGCATTGTTTGAAATTTAAACCAGGCAACTTGACTCTGATTGGTCAAAGCAATGAACCGGCGAATGGCTGTCACTTATTTTGTTTAGCTGAAACAGGCACAGTTTGTGTACATGTTCTTTCTTTTGCAAAGAACAGGGCCCTGCGTATTAATATATGTAGCTCCCAGGAAACACAAATGCGCCACATTGCGAGCCCGACTGACAATCCTAAATCAGTTGTCAGCGTGATTTTTAGTATACTGAGGATTATTTAGCAAATGTTGTCCAATCGTGGAATCTTATCTAATGTTGGACACTGTGGTCAGAATCATCCGTACCCACTGGCATCGGGCGTGTTTGTTGGCGTGAGCGGACAAAATGTCGAGGAGGCCAAAAATCAGTTTTGTGATGCCGTGAAACCAGTTTGCGATCATCTGCGCAGCCCGTCGATGACAGGCCACATTTCCCACCATTGGACATCGGGAAGTTCATTGTAATACATCAGCATGTCATTATAAGGCCAGCCTGCCAGGCTCACCCTGTCTGGGTCATCCACCCACGTCAACATGTTTGCATGCTGACATGTTTCAGATGGCATAGAAAAGGCTTCCACTTAGTGGGCTGTACTTTGAGGGGAACTCCAAGGTGAGTGCACAGTGGGGTTGCGGAGTGCTCACCTGGGTCGCATGCTGATCTTCAAGGTTGAGGTGTGTCAGGTAGGGGGCGGTGTCAGAGGCTGCCCTGTGGTTGAGTTGACTTTGGGAAGGTGGGGGGAACGGTGTACTGCAGTTGATGTGACTCTGGGGGTTGGGGAGGGTGGCAAAGGCTGCCCTTTGGTTGAAGATAGGGCACAAGCACGTGCAGCGTGGGCAAGGGAAGGAACTACACATAGGGACACCTTGTACAAAGTGACCATTCCTCTGCAGCTGATACAGTTCAGGTACAGCAACATTGATATGATTGGAGTTGGGCCTCTAGTTTATCTGTCCACTCAAGAATCTCAGAGACATGAAAAATCCTCCAAGTACTCCAGAGCTTTTCACCCCTTGGGCACAGACTGCAAACAAATGAGCATTTTAGTAGAATGTAGAACAGTTGGACGACCAGGCACATTGTACAATCAAAAACAGAATTACCTGGAAAAACTCAGCAGGTCTGGCAGCATCGGCGGAGAAGAAAAGAGTTGACGTTTCGAGTCCTCATGACCCTTCGACAGAACTTGAGTTCGAGTCCAGGAAAGAGCTGAAATATAAGCTGGTTTAAGGTGTGTGTGTGGGGGGCGGAGAGATAGAGAGACAGAGAGGTGGAGGGGGTTGGTGTGGTTGTAGCGACAAACAAGCAGTGATAGAAGCAGATCATCAAAAGATGTCAACAACAATAGTACAATAGAACACATAGGTGTTAAAGTTAAAGTTGGTGATATTATCTAAACGAATGTGCTAATTAAGAATGGATGGTAGGGCACTCAAGGTATAGCTCTAGTGGGTTTTTTTTTTTATTTTATATAATGGAAATAGGTGGGAAAAGGAAAATCTTTATAATTTATTGGGAAAAAAAAAAGAAGGGGGAAACAGAAAGGGGGTGGGGATGGGGGAGGGGACTCACGACCTAAAGTTGTTGAATTCAATATTCAGTCCGGAAGGCTGTAAAGTTCCTAGTCGGAAGATGAGGTGTTGTTCCTCCAGTTTGCGTTGGGCTTCACTGGAACAATGCAGCAAGCCAAGGACAGACATGTGGGCAAGAGAGCAGGGTGGAGTGTTAAAATGGCAAGCGACAGGGAGGTTTGGGTCATTCTTGCGGACAGACCGCAGGTGTTCTGCAAAGCGGTCGCCCAGTTTACGTTTGGTCTCTCCAATGTAGAGGAGACCACATTGGGAGCAACGAATGCAGTAGACTAAGTTGGGGGAAATGCAAGTGAAATGCTGCTTCACTTGAAAGGAGTGTTTGGGTCCTTGGACGGTGAGGAGAGAGGAAGTGAAGGGGCAGGTGTTGCATCTTTTGCGTGGGCAAGGGGTTGTGCCATAGGAGGGGGTTGAGGAGTAGGGGGTGATGGAGGAGTGGACCAGGGTGTCCCGGAGGGAGCGATCCCTACGGAATGCCGATAAGGGGGGTGAAGGGAAGATGTGTTTGGTAGTGGCATCATGCTGGAGTTGGCGGAAATGGCGGAGGATGATCCTTTGAATGCGGAGGCTGGTGGGGTGATAAGTGAGGACAAGGGGGACCCTATCATGTTTCTGGGAGGGAGGAGAAGGAGTGAGGGCGGATGCGCGGGAGATGGGCCGGACACGGTTGAGGGCCCTGTCAACGACCGTGGGTGGAAAACCTCGGTTAAGGAAGAAGGAGGACATGTCAGAGGAACTGTTTTTGAATGTAGCATCATCGGAACAGATGCGACGGAGGCGAAGGAACTGAGAGAATGGGATGGAGTCCTTACAGGAAGTGGGGTGTGAGGAGCTGTAGTCGAGATAGCTGTGGGTGTCGGTGGGTTTGTAATGGATATTGGTGGACAGTCTATCACCAGAGATTGAGACAGAGAGGTCAAGGAAGGGAAGGGAAGTGTCAGAGATGGACCACGTGAAAATGATGGAGGGGTGGAGATTGGAAGCAAAATTAATAAATTTTTCCAAGTCCTGACGAGAGCATGAAGCAGCACCGAAATAATCATCGATGTACCGGAGAAAGAGTTGTGGAAGGGGGCCGGAGTAGGACTGCAACAAGGAATGTTCCACATACCCCATAAAGAGACAGGCATAGCTGGGGCCCATGCGGGTACCCATAGCCACACCTTTTATTTGGAGGAAGTGAGAGGAGTTGAAGGAGAAATTGTTCAGCGTGAGAACAAGTTCAGCCAGACGGAGGAGAGTAGTGGTGGATGGGGATTGTTCGGGCCTCTGTTCGAGGAAGAAGCTAAGGGCCCTCAGACCATCCTGGTGGGGGATGGAGGTGTAGAGGGATTGGACGTCCATGGTGAAGAGGAAGCGGTAGGGGCCAGGGAACTGGAAATTGTTGATGTGACGTAAGGTGTCAGAGGAATCACGGATGTAGGTGGGAAGGGACTGGACAAGGGGAGAGAGAAGGGAGTCAAGATAACGAGAAATGAGTTCTGTGGGGCAGGAGCAAGCTGAGACGATCGGTCTACCGGGGCAGTTCTGTTTGTGGATTTTGGGTAGGAGATAGAAGCGGGCCGTCCGAGGTTGGGCAACTATCAGGTTGGAAGCTGTGGGAGGGAGATCCCCAGAGGAGATGAGGTCAGTGACAGTCCTGGAAACAATGGCTTGATGTTCAGTGGTGGGGTCATGGTCCAGGGAGAGGTAGGAGGAAGTGTCTGCGAGTTGACGCTCAGCCTCCGCGTGGTAGAGGTCAGTGCGCCAGACAACAACAGCACCACCCTTGTCAGCGGGTTTGATGACAATGTCAGGGTTGGACCTGAGAGAATGGAGTGCAGTAAGTTCAGAGAGAGACAGGTTAGAATGGGTGAGAGGAGCAGAGAAATTGAGACGACTAATGTCGCGCCGACAGTTCTCAATGAAAAGATCGAGAGAAGGTAAGAATCCAGAGGGAGGGGTCCAGGTGGAGGGAGAATATTGAAGATGGGTAAAAGGATCCGTTGAACTGGGAGAGGACTCCTGCCCATTGTACAATCTCCTGGCTAAAGCTGTCCATGGAGCAGTCATTGATGGAGGCGCTCATAGCCCCTTGCAACGTCACCATCCCGGTTTGGACCTGTCTTCCCCGTGGTTCAAGCTAACAGTGCAGCCTTGTGGTGCAGGTTAGGAGAATGCCTGCACCTGAGCTGAGAGCACAGCAGGTAATGCAATGGGAAAACCTGCTGCCAATCGGAATGGGGGGGGGAGGAAGGTGGGGTTTCGGGCAGCGATGCAGCGCACTAATCTCTGGCCATCCAAATGGTGGCCAGCACTCTCCGGAATGAATCAAGGGGCCTTTGGAAGAGAGGCTCTTAGTACACCCATGCTAACCCACACATCTCTCTCTTTCATCCTGCAGGAGGAGTACATCAGAATCATGGAGACTGGTGAGCTAGCTGTATACCTATTTGCATACAAACAGCAAAGACGACAGAGAAGGCAGTGACTGAGGCACCTGACTGTGCAGAGGAAGGAGCAGAATCACTGGAAGAAGGGGCGGCTAGGACTCCCGAAGAGTCACAGCGAGCCATCGCTGATCGGCGCCTAGCTAGACCCAGGGTCGAAAGACAGCGCCTTTCATTCCTGCAGATGACCAAGAACCAGTGCCGTCGAAGACTGCGCATCTCTAGGGAAATGATTGGTCACATCTGCCAGCTACTGCAGGATTTGCGCCACATGGACATGGAAGGCATCCACTGCCATTGGCCATGAAAGTGACAGCGGTGCTTAATTTCTACACCAGTGGCTTGTTTCAGGGCTCCACAGGTGACCTCTGTGGGATATCACAAGATTTCACCCACAAGTGTATCCATGAGGTCATGGATGCCATCTTCATGAGTGTATAAAACTTTGTATATTTCACCAGGGACCAGGATAGCCAAGATGCAAGAGCAATCAGATTTGCCCAGACCTCGGGTTTCCCACAGGTGCATGGTGCCATCGACTGCACTCTCGTGACGCTCAGATCTCCATTGCAACACATGGTCAACTATGTCAACTGCAAGGGATTCTATTCGCTGCATATGCAACTGGTGTGTGACCACCACAAATGCATCCTGCAGGTCTGCACATGGTTTCCAGAGAGTGTGCATGACTCCTACATTCTCAGTTGTTCACAGATCCCTGACTTCTTCCAGGGTCCACAGAGGCTGCAGGGATGGCTCCTTGGGGACAGGGCTACCCACAGAGGATGTGGCTGATGACACCCCAGCAGCAGCCTCAGACTGAAGCAGAGCAAGGGCATAACGAGGCTCATGTTACAACTTACGCCTTGGTGGAGTAAACCATCGGCATGCTGAAAATCAGTTTCTGGTGCCTGGCCTGTTGGCCCTGCAATATCATCCACAGAGGGTGTCATGCATCATTGTTACCTGCTGCGCCCTTTACAACCTGGCACTGCAATGGGGAGAGGAGCTGGCTGAGGAGATGGAAGAGCTGGAGGCCTCCTCCGATCAGGAGGATGTCGACGGGGATGAGAGTAAGGAGGTCCTTGGAGGTGGCGATGACAGCAATGTACTGGCCAGGTGAGGCAGGCGCGCTCAGGAGGCCCTCATAGCTGCAAGATTTGTGAAGGATGATGACCATATGGAGTGAGGAGATACCATAAGATCCTCACATTGCATCAATGAATGTTTGGCGTCAGTCTGGCTTATGGCAGTGCACATACCTTTGTGATATTACTCCTGTCACGGAGATTTAGTGGAGGCCCTAATACTTGCTCGATTGCAAGCGGAAGATGGCAACATGCAGTGAGCACACTCCGTAGATCTTTAGTTAGCCTCTGAGAATGTCTGACTCCTGTCTGGCTGAGGGCAGATCGATTGTGCTCTGTGATCAGGGTCACAGTGTATAATGTGGCAGATGATGTGCGTCAGGCAGACCAAATCCACAAGGGAACCTTGGTCACTGGTTTTGCAATTTGTACTTATTATGAGAAGATGTGTGCACTGAATTCAGAAGTAATGAGTCCACTAAGACATTTAGAGATTTTTAACAATTAAATTAAAATGTTTATTAACCAAAAAAAAATGTCATGCACATACATAAGACTACAATTACTTACTATTATAACAACCCCTAAATTTCCTTATTAACCTGACTCCCAGTTACATACCTACTTTAAGGCAGCCATCCAAAATAGATTTTAGATTTAAAATAAAATCAGCAGTTAACACAGTACCTACTTGGCAGTGGAATTTAAATGTTTTTTCTCCAACCTTAGTTACTGGACACAATCAATTTATGCACAAAAGCCTGGAGGCTTCTTGAAGCTTGTTTCACACACTCCTGTTAGATCTTACATGGCCCTCTCCTCACATAGACTTTCATTCTCCTTTATGTATGTTTTTCTCACTCTTTAATATGTCAATTCTATTGTTCCCTATGTCTTTGATATAGTATTTTTCTCATAATATAAAAACTTTCATTTTGCCTATATTGTCAGTAACCTTTGTAAAAATAAACACCCTCCTTAGCCTTACTTAAATCTGGCTAGTTGTGAACTGACTAACACCCCTTTGAAATCCAAGCAATTCTTTCTTTTGTCTAAAAAATGCGAATTCCATTCACACCTTACATGCTAAGACAACATCCATGTTTACTCATTAGCATTTTGAGCACATTTCTACACCTAGCTTCTTTTGATAGTTCCAAGCTTGCAGTCTACCTGATTCCAAATGTAATTAAATCACACAGACAGACCCAACTAGACTCACACCCATAAACCTACTTTACAGTAAACCAGAAAAACATTGTGAAAATTATCATACTTTCATAACAATATCATGGAGACGCAGCCATGAAACTTTAAAAACATCTGACCCTTATCTGCCTTCAGCACCTGAGGCCTTTAGGAGCAGAGCATCACTGGTCACAGATGCTGAAGAGATGGGGGCCAGCCCCACCTTAAAGGTGCTGAGAGCACATATAGAGAATGAAGGAACAAAAACAAAAATACCTGGAAAATCTCAGCAGGTCTGACAGCATCTGTGGAGAGGAGCACAGTTAATGTTTCGAGTCCGTATGACTCTTCACCAAAACTAAGGAAAAATAGAAAAGGGGTGAAATATAAGCTGATTTAAGGGGGGGGGTGGTGGGTTGGGACAGGTAGAGCTGGATAGAGGGCCAGTGATAGGTGGAGATTGCTAAAAAGATGTCATAGACAAAAGGGCAAAGAGGTGTTGATGGTGGTGATATTAGCTAAGAAATGTGCTAATGGTGACATTAAGGTTAGAAAGCAGGACGAGCAAGGTACAGATAGCCCTAGTGGGTGTGGGGTAGGGGGAAGGGATCGAAATAGGCCAAAAGGTAGGGATAAAACAATGGATGGAAATACATTTAAAATAATGGAAATAGGTGGGAAAAGAAAAATATATATACGTTATTGGAAAAAGGGGATCGGAAAAGGGGTAGGGATGGAGGAGAGAGTTCATGATCTAAAGTTGTTGAATGCAATATTCAGTCCTGAAGGCTGTAAAGTGCCTAGTCGGAAGATGAGGTGCTGTTTCCTCAACGCAAACTGGAGGAACAGCACCTCATCTTCCGACTAGGCACTTTACAGCCTTCCAGACTGAATATTGAGTTCAACAACTTTAGATCATGAACTCTATTCTCCATCCCCACCCCCTTTTTGATCCTTTTTTTCCAATAATTTATATAGATTTTTCTTTCCCACCTATTTCCTTTATTTTTAAATGTATTTCCATCCATTGTTTTATCTCTACCTTTTAGCCTATTTCGATCCCTTCCCCCCACCCCACCCCCACTAAGGCTATCTGTCCCTTGCTCGTCCTGCTTTCTACCCTTAATGTTACCATTAGCATACTTCTTAGCTAATATCACCACCGTCAACACCTCTTTGTCCTTTTGTTTATGACATCTTTTGGCAATCTCCACCTATCACTGGCCCTCTATCCAGCTCTATCTGTCCCACTCCCCTTAAACCAGCTTATATTTCACCTCTTTTCTATTTTTCCTTAGTTCTGGTGAAGAGTCATACGGACTCGAAACATTACCTGTATTCCTCTCCACAGATGCTGTCAGACCTGCTGAGTTTTTCCAGGTTTTTGTTTTTGTTTTTGTTTTGGATTTCCAGCCTCTGCAGTTTTTTGCTTCTATCTTAGAGAATGAAGGAACTCTGTGATGCCTGCCCATGACATTCCTTCAGCAATGACAAGCACCGTCAAGGTGCAGGCATCAGTAATGTGTCCAGGGAGTGTGAGATCCTGGACTAAGAGACCTGCCTTTATCACAGCTTTCACATCTGTTGGAGATAAACACTGCTCATCAGAACAAGGAGCCATAGACAGTAAAACATTCTTGGGAGTTTATTTTAATTCTCCATGGCAAATGGGCATGAGCAGATGAAAATACATAATGAACGTGCGATTTGTTATCGCCCTATTCCTGCTGCAGGATAAGTGAAAATCAGCCCTAGGACTATTTACAGAAATTGATGCCAACACTGCACTTCAGAATTACTTCATTGGCTAAAAAGCAATTTGGGACATCCAGATTTTTTGAAAGGCACTATATAAACGCAAATATTTTTCTGACTCTGCACCAGCCTCAAGATGACATAAATTGTTTCATAAAACTTTTATGGGCAAGTTATGTGATGCCAATATTTGCACATCTGCCATTTTTATGAAGGCATCAAGTCATTCAAAACAAATATCTATATAAATATAAATACTTGCCTTTGCAAATCAATCAAGATAAGAGCCGAACTGTGTTGTATGAGCAACTGTTCACATCCCTGTGCCGGGTAATACTTAATGGTTGGAAGAACAGGCAACAAGTATAAAGTTGTGTCCACAACTTTCCAATACTGCCTATTTAGACGACTCCCTCACCCCCACCATTGCACCACCTCTCACTGTCCCCTCCTCCACTCGAGTGAGAATATTCTTATGGTGGTCAAATGCATTGCGTGGAAATTTTAACATTTTATCATAAAATGGTGCCCTCTGATTACTTTGAGATTCTCTTCTTTAATAATTGGTAGATCTTTATTTTATGTTGAAGAAAGCCAGATGCTGAAGGATAAAATCAGAACCAATCTTTACTCAGTTTAAAATTTATTTACAGAGTGAAACATTACAAGCATACATTGACTATTTCATCTGCAGCATTACTTCTAGTGAAAGGCCATTTCCAACCGAAATCCTTGGTAACAACGCAGCATTTTAAGTTCAATTCGAGATGCCATGCCCTGGAGAGATAGTCACTTGCTGTGTAGCAGTCTTAAAACAACTGGCAGAGCACTGTGAGTTTGGGACATCGATTAATGACATGTTAAGAGGGCGTGTGGGATTAACGAAGATGCCATTCAAAAAAGGCTGCTGTCTGAAACAAATTTGGATTTCAGCAAGACGCTGGAGTTGACGCTCGCAATGAAAAGTCAGTGGCTCAGAAGAAATCAAGGGAGCACAAAATGGAGCCGGCTGGTAATGGCGCAAAAACACAGGGCTCCATGGAAAGGTGGGAAACAGACCAGCAAAAAGCAATGGCTTTAATGCATAAAAACCACATTCATAATAGCAGAAGTAGAACCAGACAGCTTACAAACGAATGACAATTTAAAAGAACTAAGTGCTTCCATTGACATCGCAATGGGCATGTTATGCAATATTGTAAAGAAGGACTGAGGCCAAAGATCAAACAAAAAGGCAAAAGCTGTGACATTTATATAATGGATGAACCAGAAGAACCAGTCAGATTTTTGCTCCCTGCACAATTTAAAAATGGGTCATACAGAGCCAAGCTACTTGACAGTAAAAGTCAACAGAAAACCCTTTCAAATGAGAGTGGATACAGGCGAATCCACAGCAGTCATAGGAGAACACACATTTAAGTATCTGAATGGAGGGGACCACACACTGAAGCTGGAAAACTCAGGTGCCAGACTAAAGATGTATACTGATAAAAACATGCAAATAAAAAGTAAATGCAAGTTTCCAGTACAATATGGAAGCCAGTCTACTAACCTAACCCTGATAGTGGTAGTAGGGGAGGGTCCAATTCTACTTGGTCGGAACTGGCTTAAGGAAATAAAGTTGAAATGGACTGAGATTTTCCAACTCAGAATGAAAGATCTACAAGAATTATTACAGAGGTATGCCCCTCTGTTCAGGGAAGAGCTCAGGAAGATTCAGGGGCTGCAAGCTAACATCCACGTGAATCTTGGAGCAACCTCCAAATATTTGAAGGTGAGGCTGGTCCCCTGTGCCTTATGGGAAAAAGTGAATATTGGATTGGACAGGCTGGAAAGGTTGGGAGTCTTACAACCTGTACAATTTTCCAAATGGGCAGTGCCCATAGTTCCAGTACTAAAGCCTGACCAGAGTGTGCGAGTATGCGGGGATTGCAAGTTGACTGTTAACCAAGTGGCCAGACTTGATAGGCATCCTATACCAAAGATTGATGCATTGTACTCCAAGCTGGCAGGGGGGAATTGCATATATGAAACTCAACATGAGGCACGCTTACCAGCAATGCGAGCTAGAAAAGGCCTCAGGATTTTGTGACTATCAATACACATAGGGGACTATACCAGGTTATCCTTCAGAGTCTCATTGGCTTGAGCCATTTTGCAATGGGCCATGGAAAATTTATTCCAAGGTCTACCTCATGTGATGGTTTATCTTGATGATGCCCTAGTAACAGGACTAACTGATGAAGAACACCTGGCTAACATGGAAGAGGTATTGAAGCATTTCTCACAAGCCGGAGTACGCTTGAAAAGGAATAAATGTATCTTCCATTCAAAAGAAGTGATTTACCTTGGTCATAGGGTCAACTCACAGGGCCTTCATCTGTAGAAGACAAGATGAGAGCTATTTGTGAGGCGCCAGCCCCAAAAATGCCACAGAACTCAAGTCCTTCTTGGGAATTATTAACTACAATGGTCATTTTCTCTCAAATTTGTTGACAGTACTGGCTCCTTTTTACAGTTTACTCAAGAAAAACCACAGGTGGCCTTAGCAACCCCTGCTGCAAGATTTGTTCCCAGATGTGAGACAAAACTGGATCGTAGTTTGTCCATTCTCTGATGTGTTTGCATTCACTGGTGATGAGTCCAGAAAATTTAAAACAAGACAAGTTCTTGAGGGGTGGGGACATTCACATTCTGTCCTTCAGGGGTAATTGGCTCAGCATGTCTGCATTGGCAATCTAGCTTCCTGGCTGTAGGGGCAGTACTCTCCCACCAGCTGGCAGATGGCTCCGAACAGCCCATTGGCTATGTTTTAAGAACACTCAGTGAGGCAGAACGAAGATACTCACAAATAGAAAAAGAGGGCTTATCATTCGTATTTGGCCATGTTCACCACGTCACCATCATTTCCGATCATATACCACTACTAGGCTTTTTTGGGGAAAGTAAGGCAATACCTTGCCTTGGCACGCATCCAAAAGGTGGGCACTGATTCTAGCTGCTTACGAACATACTTTTATTCACTGGCCAGGAAGCCAGATTGCCAATGCTGACGCGATGAGCCAATTACCTCTAAAGGGCAGCAACGTGAATGTCCCCATCCCTCAAGAACTTGCTTTGTTAGTAAATTTTCTGGATTCATTACCAGTGAATTCCAAATTCCAAATAGACTGCGATCCAGTTTTGTCTCACGTCAGGGAACAAATATTACAGGGACGGTCTAACGAGCCAAAGTAGGACAAAACGAAGCCCTATTTTAACAGGAGATACAAGCTCACCTGCCAGGACAGCATTTTACCGTAGGGAGCAAGGGTCATTGTGCCTCCCACAGGAGGACAACCATTATTCATAGAATTGCATAGTGCTGACTTTGGCATTTCCGGAATGAAAATGTTGGTGTGTAGCTACTTATGGTGGCCAGGGATGGACAGTGAAATCAAAAACATGGTCAGGAGCTGCATGCAGTGCCAACTGGTGCAGAAATTGCCTTCTTCTATCCACTGCATCCTTGGGAATGGCCAGGAAGGCCATGAGCCCCCTCCATGTTGACTACGTGGGACCTTTTTTGGGCACAATGTTCTACTTACTTCTTGACACTCACTCTAAATGGATAGATGTATCCGAGGTGCAATCACCCACATCTGTCACCACCATAGACAGATTGTGGCGCTATATGGTTTACCAGAGGTAATCGTGTCTGATAATGGAACAGCATTCACCAGCGGGGAATTTCAAAAATTTACAACTCTCAATGGCATCACACGTGTCAAGACCTCGCCATACCACCATCCATCCAATGGATTAGCCAAGAGGGTGGTTCAGATCTTCAAGGCCGGAATGAAAAAACTAGATGTAGACCCTATAGCAACAAGTTATCATGTTTCCTGCTCAGCCACAGAACCACACCACGCACGGCCACTGGTATTGCCCACACAGAGTTATTAATGAAGAGACACTTCAGGACATGGTTAAGCCTCATAAGGCCAAATTTAGAGGGGAGGGTAGAGAAAAGTCAGGAGGCTCAGAAAAATGAACACTATTACCATAGTTGTGAAAGAAATTTCACTGTGCGGGAAGATTTTCTCTTGAAGAACTTTGGAGATGGGCCCAAATGGCTACCAGGTGAAGTCAGTGCAGCGACAGGACCCCTGTCTACTATACATTGGCTGAAGGTCAGATAATCAGGAGACATATAGATCACCTCAGGTAACGGGAAACAGATCCACAAGAAAAGGTGCGCCAAGCAGTCCCATTAGAGTCTACACCGCAGGTTGAAGGAACTCCTCTTGCTTTGGAAGTACCTGTAGAACACAAGAGCCTGAGAGAGTTGAAGAGGCAAACTTACAGGTTCCTACTGGGGAGCCCAATGGACAGATATCTCTTGAGTCAAAGGCCTCAGAAAAACCATCCAAAATTGTAGAACCACAACGGTCGACAAATTTGAAAAAAAAAAGCCCCTTGAGAGACTAAACTTGCATATAATTCATTTTTGTAAATAACTAATATATTGTCAAATGTACTTTCAAGCAAAGGGGGAGGGATGTGGTAATCTGAGGTGTAATACACCTTTAAGAGACTGTGAGCAGATTGACCACGTGACTGTAAGACCTAATAGCTGTGTAATGAGGGCTACCATGTTAATGTTAGCCTAGAGTAGGGTCTGGTTGGAGAAGCACACATCATGTTAATGCTCTGTTGTTTGTGTAAATAAATAGAATGTGCTTCATTTCCTATTGGTTTCTGCATCTGCAATATATTGTAATCGACTCACCTGCCAACAGATAAGCGTGCAACCGGTTCTCGAGCAAGGTGACCCATAAAACATAAGACACACTGACCCAAGAAGTCAAATCAATAGACATCGATATCATCAAGGTTCCATAGACATTTTCAGTCTCACGAAAGAATCCACCTTTTTGTGGATAGAAAGCACAACTGCATGGCTGAACAGAATCTTAATACTCAATCTTAAGACTGTTCAAGTTAAGTGAGCGGATCTCGCCTCTGAGACCTTAACCAGCGATGCTGCTCTCTCATCTGTAGCCGCTTTCAGAAATTCAGCATGAAAACTGTCCATGCCTTTTCCTTTATCTGGGCAATTCAGTTGAGAGTGTACTCCCTCCTCATGAGCCGGTTCGCTAAGTAGTTCTAGCTGTGCTGCACACCCTACTGGATGAACCACTTCAAATCCGATCCAATTTAAACATTGTGAAAGCAGCATCTCAAGAATGAAGTGTAAATTACAGTGCATGAGTTCAAAGAGTCAGCACAGAATGAGGTCATTTGGTCCATCAAGTCTGTACTGGCTTTTTGTAAAGCAATCCAGTCAGTCCCATTCCCCTATCTTGTCCCAGAGCCATGCAAATGTATTTCTCTCAAGTGCATATTCAGTTTCCTTTTAAAATTCTAATTTTTAATTTTCATTTTTAATTCAATGTAAAATCAATACAGAATGGCAAATAAAAAAGGGGATAAAAGATTGTATTTCCTCCTCTAAGACATTCCTTAAAAACTACCTTTCACCAAGCTTTTAATCAACTAGTCTAATCTCTCCTTGTGTGGCTCGGTGTCACACTTTATTTTATAATGTTCCTGTGAGTGGCCTTCACATCATATCAAAGCTGTCATATAAATTTAAGCTTTTATTGTTTGAAAGAGCAAAAAAGTGATACAAGCAAAACAAAAATCAAAGTTCACATTTTTAAAAAGTCAACAATAATTAAAATCTGAAGGTATGAAACTCCATGCATGGACTAACTAATTTTTGGTGCCATAGAAGTTTATTGGTAGTAATCAACAGTAATCATCATGAAAAGAATCTCTGACACCTAACTCAGGTTTAATTAAATATGCCAGATTTTAAATGGCTCCAAAACAGGCTGCATGTGTCACTTTAGGCCAGCAAGTTTATTTGGAATCTATACTCCACAAGCACAACAACTTCACATCACTCAATACAATTCAATAGTGAGCCAGGCAGCAAGACATCATTTGCGCAAAGCTAATGGCAGAGAGGTGCACTTTGTACAACAATTTTTGCATTTCTGTCTGCAATCCCCACTGTCATCATCTGACATTGATGTAGCATTTGTGCAATATTAGTCACAATTGCTATTTAGCCTTTGCGTCATTTTGGCAGCAAATTATGGACCATCATGTCTTGGACTTTTTAATAAGAGGAATTATTTTATGCAAAAACTCCTCACAAATTTGTTCCCCTGTAATCTGAGCACCACCAAACGAGAACAAGAAAACTCTACATGAAGCAGTTAGAATAGCTTTAATCTACAATGTCAGCAGTTTCTGTCAGCTGCTTTCAAAATGCTGTTGCATTATATTTAGCACTGATGCGGTATGTGTCTTGTTGTAAATGAACATGTTATGATCATTGGAATAGCATTTTTATAGCATAAATAATTAAGTGAAATACAGGTTCAAATGGGTGGCAAAGTTACTAGCAGAATAGTGATGGGGGTAATCAATAAGTTCTCACTTATAAATTTCATCTCCATGTCAAGTCAATTTCATTCCCTGCCTGGCTACAAATTCATTTTATGACTTTCAATAAAGAATCCCATGGTTTTGATCTTATTTTATTCATGGGAAGATGTAATGTGTCGTTTAAAATTCATAGAAAGGCAATTTTTATAACCCAATTTGCTAAGAAAGTTCTTGAGGCATCCAATTACTTTCTCGATGATGGTGCTTCACTGAGAAACTTGCAATAAATACCAGAAGTATATCTATTTTATAACAGGAGTAAGGTTAATCAGAGACATATTGATCTTCTAATAATATTTCTCTATCTACCCCCCACCATTTTATTTCGTCATAGATATCAGTGTTATTGCATATGGCAGGTAGAAAGCAAATTCAATTTATTTGATCAGCAGGACTGCAGCTCTCCAGTTTGCACCAGTAAAACCCTAGACTGATCTTCAAACAACCATAGAGCTGTAAAGCAAAGGTATCTTTGTTGCGCATGTGGCTGTTTAGTAATTCAAATGATAGCAATTATGCTTGCCAATTTGTAGTGAGTCATCACAATCTGTCATGATGTGGTTGGCAGATCACATATCCAAATACTGTGCCTGAACTTGAAACTGCAGAAAGCGGCATGATACTAAACATAGGTATGAGAGTAAGCTATTCAGCCCCTCAAACCTATCCTGCCATTCAATAAGAGCATGGCTGCTCTGTATCACATCTCCATTAACTGCCTTGGTTCACATCTCTAACACCCTTACCTAACTAAAAACTCTCAAGCTAAGTTTTGGCATTTTCAATTGACCTAGCCTCCCGGCCTTGTGGAGGCATTTGTTCCAGATTTCTACTACCTCTGCATATAATCATGATCACAGCATCCCTGAGAGCCCCCAGCATGCACTTATCTTTCTAGGTGAGGGATATGAGGTGGTGCAGCTATTCCAGGAGTGTACATCTGCCGTGTTTCAGAATTTTGGCAGTGATTCCATCTGCTCCAGAGGCATTGTTGTTTTTCAGCTGTCAAATACGGCTTTTTCAACTTCATTCCAGACCAGGGAAGCGGCAACATCGAGTTGGACAGGGTACTGAGGGATGGATTTGAGGGTGTTCAAGACGAAGACAGAATCTCGATTCAGGAGTTCTTCAAAATGTTCTCTCCAGTGAGCAGTGACTGCCTAAAGCTCTGTGTCCTTGTTGAGCTCCTCTCCATACATGACTCTCAGCAGGGGCGGGTGGGGGCGGGTGGGGGCTTTGAGTGCTTAGGACATGGATCATCTTGACAGCGCTGAAGAAACTGTACATGTTGTTGGTGTCTGTGAGTAGTTGGATCTCTCGCATCTTTCCACCCCCCCCGTAAGTTCTTTATGCCACAGATTTTATGTTATACCGCTGCCTTCAGATATCTGTAGGGCTGTTGCTTTTCTCTTGAGTTGTGGTGGTTTCCAGTTTGTGAAAGCTTTGCGCTTGTGCTTAATTAGGTCCTGTATCTTTTAGTCATTTTCATCAAACCATTCTTGACGTTTCCTGATAGAGACACCAAAGATATTTTCATTGGTGCTTGTTATGGTGGACTTTAAAGTCAACCAGGCATTATTGGCATACTGTAACTCCTGGTGACTCAAGGCTGAGCAGTTTCAGTGACTATATTCAAGAAGGGGGACAAGTCCAATTGCAGTAACTACAGAGGGGTGTCCCTTTTGTCTGCCAGAGGGAAGGTCATTGCAAGGATCCTCTTCAATCACCTCCTCCCAGTGGCCAAAGAGTTGCAGTTCATTTCTTTCCCATCAAGAGGAACCACAGACATGATCTTCACTGAGTGACAAATCCAAGAAAAATGCAAAGAACAGCACCAACCTCTGTACATGGCCTCTCTTGACTTCAAAAAAGCCTTTAACTCTGTTAACCATGAAGGCTTATGGAGTATCCTCCTCAAATTTGGCTGTTTCAAAAGTTTGTCACCATCCTCTGCCTACTCCATGATGACATGCAAGCTGTGATTCCCACCAATGGAACCAACACAGATCCTGGTCAAATAAGGCTGCAACAAGCTACCAACTCTCTTCTCCATTCCCCTAGCTGCCCACAGATGTGGAGATAATTTACAGGACAGACACAAAACTGTTCAACCTACGCCACCTTCAATCCAAAACTAATATCACTCCAACTTCAGTCACCGAGTTCAGCATGCAGATGATGCTTGTTTGTGTGCTCACTCAGAAGCTGAGCTCCAGGTCATTGTTGACTCCTTCTACAAAACATATGAGAAAATGGGCCCTTCACAAAACACCTGGAACAATCAGGTATTCTTCTAACCAGCTCCCACAGCACCATACCTCCCCCCACTGATTAGGATCAACGGTGAGTTCTGGAGTATGTGGAGCATCTTCCATATCTTGGAAGCCTCCTCTCTATGAAAGCAGACATAGATGACAAAATTCATCATCACCTCCAATGCACCAGGTCAGCCTTCCTCTGACCGAAGAAATGAATATGTGAGGATCAGGAACTCAAACCCAAGATTAAGGTCATGGTTTACCAGGCAGCAGTGATGCCCACACTCCTATATGCTTCAGCGGCTTGGCACCTCAAAGTGGTGGTGGAGTATCACCAACAATGCCTTTGCAAGATCCTCCAGATCTAGTGGCAAGAAAGACAGTCCAACAGCAGTGTCCTCTCCCAAGCCAAAACTGCATTTATTTCTTCAAAATATATTGTTTTGATGCCCAGAATTGTGGCATTAATCAATCAAAACCAGCTTCGCTGTGTTGGAAAAGTCATTTGTATGCCTGATACCAGACTCCCAAAGCAACTGTTCTACTTGGAACTTGGTCATGGCAGCACAGCCCCTGGAGGACAGCAGAAATCTTTAGGGTTGTCCTCAAATTATCTTTGAAGATGTCAAACAACCCCGCCAACTCACAGGAGTCCCTGGCCTGAGGCCAACTAAAATGGAGAACGTTCATTTGGGACAGCCCCAAACATGTCGAGAGACTTCATCGCAAACACACAGAGGCGAAGTCGAGGCTTTGGAGGGAACGCACAAGCCTCCAAACACCTCATCTATCCAACCCTTCAAACACCACCTGCCCTGTATGTGGCAGAGTCTGCAGATCGCACATTGGATTTATCTGCCATTTTAGAACCCACTGAACCATAGGAGAAGCAAGTCATCCTCGATCCCAAGGGATTGTCTTAGAAGTAGAAGATCTTTAGCATAAAGATGTGCTTCCTGATGTCAGCCCTGAACAACCTAGCTCTAATTTTAATATTAAGCCCTCTTATTCTGGACTGTCCCACCAGAGAAAATAGTTCCTCTCCATCTATCCTATCAAAACCTTTAATCATCAATTTAATGAGAGTCCCAGGATCCAGCATTACTAACATGATGCATTGGTTTTGCGGCAGCTAGACTTTAGTTATGGTTGCTGGAATCAGCTTCAGCACCTCTGCTCTCGAGAGGGTTGAATAATAAGGGCCAAGGTTTGAGCTTCTGATCATTAACTGGTGACCTGTGCTGGGAAATGCAACTTTGATAAAAGATCAAGTCAGGACTGGGCTCAGATGTGGTGCCTGTTGCACCATGATGTTCACTGGTTAACCTTACATGTGAATAGCCACCATGTTACTGGGAAGTTGCTAATAGCCATGGAAACATATCCTAATTCAAAATAACGCATTCAGAAGAGAAAAAGATAGAAATATGGGAAATGAAGTTGTAATTTGTGCTTTGAGGTAAACTGAATTTTATTTCTTCAAAAAAATATTGTTTTGTTGCTCAGGACAAAACTATTTACTTCTGGTCCTTATGATTTTTGATCAACATTTGTGTCAACTTTTCCCATGCAGTTTTTCTATGCCAACTCTCACCTGCTCAGTACTGTCTTTTACCATCAGTTGGCGCTATATTATCTTTGACTCACAAATCTCCCATGTTTCCAGGGGAAAAAAAATGTCTGTCTTATCCTTTTTTAAAAAATGTCTGCTTTCATCCCATCATAACCTCTCTCTAGAAATTAATTGCAGCGTTGTTGGATATGACACTAGAATTCATCAATTAACCTCAGCTCTAAACTATTTGTTCCTACAGTAACTTCCACAAATATAAACCACTTCTTCACAAATTGCAACCAATTCCTTTTAGCTATTTAACAGATTATGACATGAGAGATCCAAAATGATTGTAAGCAGATGCTTCTACTGTTACAATCACAGGCATACACAAAACAAGGGATAAATGTAATTGTTCAAACATCTGCGTCCAGATAGTGAAATCCTATATATGCAAATGCTTCCAGTCTTAAAAGAAATCTAGTTAGCTACATTTACAAAAGAAGCTAAACAATCAGAGCCTATATAAAGAAAACTTGAGATTATCCTTACAAAATTTGACACCATCAGATGATTCAAGGACTAACTTTTTTTTTAATTAATTCATGGGATGTGGGCTTCGCTGGCTTGGCCAAGATTTATTACCTATCCTTAGTTGCCCTTTAGAAGGTGGCGGTGAGCTGCTTTCTTGAGCCACCGCAGTCCGTGTAGTGTAGGCACACCCACAGTGCTGTTAGGGAGAGTGTTCCAGGATTTTGACCCAGAGATAGTGAAAGAATGGTGATATATTCCCAAGTCAGGGTGGTGAGTGACTTAGAGGGGAAATTCCAGGTGGTGTTCCCATCTATCTGCTGCGTTGTCTTTCTACATGGTAATGGTCGTGGGTTTGGAAGGTGCTGTCTAAGGAGCCTTGGTGAATTCCTGCAATGCATCTTGTAGATGGTACACACTGCTGCTACTGTGTGTGAGTGGTGAAGGGAGTGAATGTTTATGGATATGATGCCAACTGACTGGGCTGCTTTGCCCGGGATGATGTCAAGTTTCTTGAGTGTTTTGGGAGCTGCACTCATCCAGGCAATGGGGAGTATTCCATCACACTCCTGACTTGTGCATCGTAGATGGTGGACAGGCTTTGGGGAGTCAGGAGGTGAGTTACTCATCGCAGGATTCCTAGCCTCTGACCTGCACTTGTAGCCACAGTATTTATATGGCTGGTCAAGTTCAGTTTCTGGTCAATGGTAACCCCCAGGATGTTAATGGTGCGGGATTCAGCAATGGTAAGGTAATTGAACATCAAGGGGCGATGGTTAGATTTTCCCTTGTTGGAGATGGTCATTGCCTGGTACTTGTGTGGCATGAATGTTACTTGCCACCTGTCAGCCCCGGCCTGGGTATTGTCCATTTGGACATGGAGTGCTTCAGTATCTGAGGAGTCATGAATGCCGCTGAACATTATGTAATCATCAGCGAACATCCCCACTTCTGACCTTATGAAGGTCTTTGATGAAGCAGCTGAAGATGGTTGGGCCAAGGACACTACCCTGAAGAACTCCTGCAGTGATTTCCTGCAGCTGAGATGGCTGACCTCCAACAACTGAAACCATCTTCCTTTATGCTGGATATGACTCCAACCAGTGGAGAGTTTTCCCCTGATTCCCATTTACTCCAGTTTTGTTAGGGCTCCTTGATGCCATACTCAGTCAAATGCAGCCTTTGTGTCAAGGGCAGTCACTTTCACCTCATTGAACTATGCTGACATGTAAATCAGGTACTTATAATGTGCCTCCTTATATTCAAATTGCTCTCCTGTAAAGGTCAAAGCTCAACATTGAAGAGTTTCTTTTTTCTCCTAAGGTACTGACTCATGCTGTTGCTCAGTTCCACTGATACCGCTGTTTGTGTGTCAACATTGGGTGTTGGGGTCATTATCCGACTAGGGCAGTGCATGAACCAGTTGTCACCCAACATCTGACACACAGGCACTTTTCACTGCTGCAGATGACTTGCCTTCCATTTCCCTAGTACTGTAGCCAATTCGAGTACCATTGCTGGGACCCGCTATCTCTTCTAAAAGCAGGGAACACAGCTGAGATCCTTCTATGTGGTGGATTTTTAATCATAAAACAAGATGCCTCAATGTATTTTTCATATGTTGAGAGACATGCTTTGTCCTTCCAACTTCTGGATTTTTATTTTCAAATTTCCAGTATGACTACTTGTATTTGCTTCCCACCGGTACTGTATGGGTCATAATAGGCCAACAGTATTTAAGCTAAATTGGATGATGTGATCTAAATGTGAATTGCAGCCCATGTTTAGATTTCTCACTGGCACCATCCAACAATGGAAGGCATTTTGAAAACACTCCTGCAGGGAATGCTGGTTCCGTCAGTCACAGCTGTGGCTTTATATTTGTATGGCATTACAAATTACAATGTACTCACCATAAAAGGCATAAAAATGAGTTAAATGATGTACAAAAGTGGCCCACTATGTACTGATATCCCTGCATGATGGTGTGTTTCTTTCTGATCCATTCCTTTCAAATCTGACTTCTTTATGTCTGTATGTGCTAAAGATGCGTCTGCAGGTAGATTAAAAAAGAAATGCCTGTAACCTTTTGGGTTTTATATTCAGTGCACAGAATATAAGATCAATGAAGTCAGGTCAAACTTGAATAAGACAATGGCCAGATAACTGCAAGGAGCACTGGAAGCAATTTTGAGCACCCTATTAGAGAAATGGTACTAATGCCAAACAGCAAAGGTTTATCAGGATGATAACACAGTTAAATTATAAACAGGACGAGAAATTTGTGGTATTTGGACTATTTTCATTGAAACAGAGAAGCTGGGAAGAGATTTATTGAATTTTTTTTATGAATAAAAAAAGACAATTTCTTCTGTTTGGCAGGTCAGTGACAAAGGATCAGCAATTTAAATGTGACTTAGGTTAGAAGGGTGGTTCCAAAGGATTGCCTTCACATGAAAACTTGCTGGAGCATGGAATACTTGCTACGTGGAAAGGCTATGGTAGAGGCCACTGTCTTTTTTCAGTTAAAAAGTGAATACATATGTGAAGTCAATGAAAATGTGGAGCCAAAGGGAGGGAGCAGGGGGCAACCAACATTGTTGCAGAGCCCGCCCTCAGCTTACAAGCCTTTGTTTTGACTTGCTGTAGCAAAGTGTCAGTATAGATGCGATGGGCCAAATGGTTGCCTCCTGTACTTTAAATAACTATCTAAGTCATTTCTGCAGCATTTACATAGAGAATTTCAGCCCAACTGCTTATGCTCCACATCAGCCTCCTCCTAGCCTACTTCATCTGACCCTATCAATTAGTTTCTGTTGAGATTGATGTCTGGGGTTACTGACAAAGATAAGGTACTTCTAGTTGTTTTGAGCTCACTGTTCATGGATGTCCAATATAAGTCTTTGAGGTGTTGTGTAGGTTCAAAATGTGAACCATTGTTTTCTTTATCCACATAACCTTTCTTTCATAATCAGCTTAAATGTTTACAAAGTGATTTGGGACCAAATACTTCTAACATTTATTTTCTTCAGACATTTCAGCTTTTGTTGATAGGTTGCAGTACTCAGAAGAAAATGAAAGGGTGAGGAAAGAACAGAGTCAAGAATGGGGGGAGGAGTTCCATTTTGAATTTCAAATTTTTCACTCTATCTGGTAACTTGGTAAGGAAAGATGACAGATAAATTATTTGTTTTTATAAAATCAAAGAACGGAGTTGAGGGACAAAACTCATTTAGATAAAAACAAATGAATAACGGAAAATGCTCGAAGTGCTGAGCAGATCAGGCAGCAATCTGTGGAGAGAGAAACAGAATTAATGTTTCAGTTTGATGGATCAGTGCTGCTGGGGCTTCAAGTATTTACCATATATATCAATGACTTAGATAACGGGACCAACTGCATGGTTGCTAAATTTGCTGATGACACAAAGATAGGTAGGAGAATAAGTTGAGAAGAGGACATAAGGAGTCTGCAAAGGGAAATAGTTAAGTTCAGTGAGTGGACAGAAATTTGGAAGATGGAATATAATGTGGAAAATGTGAAGGTGTCCACTTCAGCAGGAATATTAGAAGAGCAGCATTTTATTTAAATGGAGAGCGATTTTTGAATTCTGCGGTACAAAGGGATCTGGGCGTCCTGGTGCATGAATTACAAGAAAATAGTGTGCGGGTACAAGTAATTAGGAAAGCAAATGGAATGTGGTCAATTATTGCAAGGGGAATGGAATATAAAAGTAGGAAAATTCTGCTACAGTTGTACAGGGCATTGGTGAGACCACATCTGGAGTACTATGCACAGCTTTGGTCTCCTTATTTAATAAAGGATTTAATTGCATTGGAAGCAGTAAAGAGAAGGTTCATTCACCTGATTCCTGGGATAAAAGGTTGTCTTAAAGGGAAAGACTGGACAGGTTGAGTGTGTATCCATTAGAATTTAGTAGAATACAAACTGATCACATTGAAATATATAAGATCCTGAGGGGACTTGACAGGGTGGATGCTGAAAGGACATTTCCCCTAGTGGGACAGAATAGAACAAGGGGACACAATTTAAAAATAAGGGGTCTCCTATTTAAGACAACGACGAGAAGGATTCATTTCTCTCAGAGCATTATTAGTCTGTGGAATTCTCTTCCCCAGAGAGTAGTAGAGGCAGGGTTATTGAATATTTTTAAGACTGAGTTAGATAGATTCTTGACTGTCAAGGGAGTCTAAGGGTGGGATTTTCTGCACCCGCCCGCTTCCGCGATCTTCCGGCCCCGCTGCAAATTAATGGACTTCTGGCTGGGGCAAAGCCTCGCCCGTGGCGGGTCCCGCCCGTGATGGTGCTAGAAAATCCCAGCCTAAAGGTATAGGGAGTAGACAGAAAAATAGAAGCCACAATCAGGTCAGCCATGATCTTATCAAATGACAGAGCAGGCGCAAGGGGCCAAATGCCTACTCCTGCTCTTAATTCGAAAGTTCCTATATTCATATTAGAATTAAAATACGGTCAAAAAGAGATTGAAGCAGGTCACGCAGCAATGATTAGGTGACACTACATGTAGATTTTAAATGCCAGGAAGGGGAAACTTAATTCACAATTAAATAGTTGTGAGTCCCATTCTGCACACAATGATAAATCTTGACCAGTGAGCATGATGAGTATGTTAAGTGGCAAATTTGGAGATCTGACAGCAAAGGATAGGCAAATTTAGGGGAGCAATGGACCTAGCAGTATTAAAGTAAAAAAAAAATATTCACATTTATATAACTGCCTTGCACAATTCCACAATGTCCAAATGCTCTCTCAATGCTACACTGGAGAATTAGCCGAGATTTTGTACTTAAATTTCCGAGCAGAACTTGTACCCATAACCTCCTGACTCAGGGGCGAGAGGGCTAACACTGAGCTGCGGCTGACACCTGGTAATTAAGAATTCATAAAATGTACAAGTTTTATCAATATAAAAAGATTTACACAATGTACTGTTCACGTAAGAGTAGATTTCATGCTGCATTATTTACAACAAAATCAGGTTGCTAATTGCGAAGTCAAATGAATTTCATGGAAAATGGATACTAGTAAACAACACAGTATGAACCTTGTATTCATTTCTCCAGCACTCCAAATTACCTTCTTCATTCACAAAAGATGACACATTTAGCTGCCAATTTATTAGTGTTACATCCAAGGATACAACATTCAGTTCACTGATTCCATCTCAATTCAATGTAGCAATTCTCAATACCCAACAATATTTTGAATTATTTTTCCATGACAAGATGGCTACATTTCAAAAGAATCAAATTCCTTATCATGAAAGCTGTATGGTTTGCTTCAAATGTGCAATGTACCACAGACAAGAATGCATCAACTATACAGTGCAATCCACAACAAAATAACTGCATCCCACCAGGAGTCTGTTGTTACAGAGACTGACAAACTGTTACTCGTGCAGCTGCTAGTTGTTTCCTTTTCTCTTTAACTGAAATCAGAAGTGCTTGTGAAGTCCAAATGTACAAACTTCCAAGTGATGAATGACCCCTTTTGTACCCATGTCAATGTATTTAGGGCCTCTGTGGTAGACTTTGAATGAACAGATTTGCAAAGTTGTCTACATTCTGTCTTCCACTGCAACATCCCATGGTCATCAATGTAACTTAGAGGTGAACTGGAACAAGAGTTATATTCCACTCTGAGATGATTGCCTTTCCATCATTCGGGGCTAGTTTGTTGCTGGAACTCGATCATCATCACAGGCACAAACCAGTAATGGGATTGCATCGCGAGAGTTGCACATAAGATCAGCTTTCATAGAAGGAGGAAAGGAAGATTTGTGTTTATACAGAGTGAAATCCGCTCCCAGCCGTGGTTGAGTTGTATACGTGATTTCATGCTGGACAGCCAATTAAGGTCCAACCTGCGTGAAACGCGCCCTCGCAATGATCGGGCGAGGGTGGGAGCTTGTCAGGCGCCGGGTCCAATGGTGACCTGGGGGGCACTTTAAAACTAGCAGAGGCAGTACCATGAAGGCTGCCAGGGGAGAATCTTTGGGGTCTGTCCATGAGACTGGAACAATGGCCTTACCAGTGGCTGGAAACATCAGCTGATCTTCTCTGCATAACTAATCCAGTAACATACAAAATGCTACTGTACCCTCGGTGAATCCCAAAGATCAAGAATTTTCTCAGTGCGGATCTCACTCTGCTGCTATGCCTCTTGCTGGAAGTGTGGCAGAAATTCTATTTCTTCTCTTTGAATAATTCTTCCTCCATGTCTTTTCTTTAGTTGACATATTGTCCATTTTACCACCAAAACATTACAAATCATTTTTGTACAGGCTTGCTTTTATTTTTTAGAACAGAAAATTTGAATAATTTCTCAGTCAACTTATAGTAGTAAGTTAAACTCTGGTGAAATTAAATCGTTGGTCTAATCATTCAGCCATTGGTTAAGCAAAGCTAACTAAAGTGCCCTTACTCTCAAGATATTTTCCCCATGAAGTTTAAGGATGAATACAATGTTGAGTTTGGTTCCACCTGTTTATGTTAGGCATGAAGGCCTTCTGTTCTGCCGTTGTCATGAAAGTATAATAGTTGTCATAATATTTTTCTGGTTCATTGTGAAGTAGGTTTATGGGAGTATAGTTCTGTCTGTCTGTGTGTGATTTAATTATATGTGGAGTCTAGTTGACTGCAAGCTTTAACTAATCAAAAAAGCTAGGTACTTGGCATGCTAATGAGTAAACATGGATGCTGACTTAGCATATAAGATGTGAAGTGAATTTGCATTTTTAGATAGATGAAGGGAGATTTGGATTTTAAAGGGATTTTGAGCTGTTTACAACTAGCCAGATAAGTTTGTTTTTTCTCTAAGATTACTGACAATAAATAATAGCAACATGAAGCTTTTATATTGTGAGGAAGGTACATTGCAAAGACATATGAAAATAGGATTTAAATATTAAAAGAAAGAAACATATATAAAAGCAGAATGAGGTTATGTATCAGGAAAAGGTACCATGAGATCCAACAGATGTGTGTCAAATAGCCTTAATGAAGCCTCCAGCATTTGTGCATAAGCCTGCTGTCTACTAAAACTGAAGTTGGGGAAAGCCATTTGGAAATTCTACTGTCCAGGGTAGTATGTTATTTGCAGGATCTGTTTAAAATCTAAAATCTATTTTTGGACAGTTGCCTTAAAGAAGTTGTACTAGGAGTAAGGTTAATTAGGAATTTTAGGAATTACTATAGTATAATTGTAGTCTTAAACGTGCTTGACATTTCTTATTTTGTTAATAAATATTTAATTTTTTAAAAATCTCTAGAAGTCTTGGTGAACTCAGTGCATGCATCTCAAAATAAATACATATTGCAAAACGATTGTGATAGCGCGACCAAGTTTCCCTCATGGATATGGACCGCCTGGCACACACCATCTGCCGCATCACCATAATGTTTTGTTAATCTGTTTACTGGTGTGAACAATAACACCATGGGCAGAATTTTACATCCCGCAGGCAACTGCATGCCCGACCCAATCGGCTGTGAAATAGTGAGCGATGACGTCTGGTGAGCGTCCCGATGTTATCAAGCACTTGCGCGATATTAATTAAGAGGCCAACTAAGATCATTAAAGCATCAATTAATAAGGAGTTTTTTTCAGCCTGTCCTACCTTACGGTTGGCAGGCGGGCAAATCAGCCAGATGGCCTTTGCATTTGTCAAGGAACCTCACCCAAGGGCGGGATGAGGCTTCCGTAATTAAATAAGAAAAAAAATCTATGCACAGAATTTTTATAACGTCCACGCATAGGTGACTCATTCTGATGCATGGACATTTTTTCCAGATTTTAAATTCTGCCTTTATTCATTTTAAATTTGTCAGCTCCCTGAGGCAGCTCTCTGCCTTCGGGGCCTTTTCTATCTCCGCTGCCCTGTGCCTGCACTGACTTCAACCCTCGCCCTCTTCCCGCCCCCACCCCGGCAGCGCTGAGTTTCTCAGTACCTGTTTCACACTGCCTGGCTGTTAATTGGCCAGCCAGTGTGAAATTGCGCTCAGGGGCCGATAACGGGCGGCAGCCTGTTTCCTGGCTGTTCCCAGGCCCGCTGATCGTGGGCATCCATCGACCCGAAAATTCTACTCCCTATATTGTTATGTTTCTTTGAAGTGGGTGCCAACATGATATAAATTTTGCTTTTGTCTTAATGGCCTGAGTATGCTTCACTAGTTTTTTAGGTGCAGGGCATGGCGCTATCTAATGCTGGATGTAAGTGGATCTTAACCTCATTGCACAGGCACTGACTGGACTTTGGGTTAAAGGGAAAGGGTCATTTCAAACATCTGGGCTGGAGGCGGTACCCCGGCATGAGGTGGAGTCAGATATTTGGCAGCCAAACTTAAAGAGCATTGGATCAAGGTATGCCTGGTATCGCTGCCTCCCTGAATGATCCAGAGGTCTGCCTCCACACCTTCACTGTGCTCCTCACCAAGCTCGTCTTCTGACTCACCACTGAATTCATCTTCTGTGGCCTGCGGAGCTCCTTCAAGATCCTATTCCTTCAGTGAGTCCCCACTTGCCAGAGCCAGATTGTGGAGAGCACAGCATGCAACCACCATCAGTAACACACACTCTGGAGGGTATTGTAGTACTCCCCCTGAATGACCTAGACATCGGAAGCGCAGCTTCGGAAAACCAAATGGTCCTCCCGATCATTGCCCTTGTAGAGGCTTGACTCCAATTATAACGCTGCTCTGCCTCTGTTCTTGGGTGACAGAGAGCCGTCATAACCTACTTTTCAAGTGATAGCCCTTGTCACCCAGCAGCCATCCATCCAGTCGAGCTGGAGCAGTGAGCAGCCTTGGCATCTGCAAGTGTCTGAGGATGTAAGCATCATGGAGGCTGCCAGGGTACCTTGCACAGACTTGCAGAATCTGCGTCTTGTGGTCACACACTATCTGCATGTTTATCGAGTAGAAGCCCTTCCTGTTGATGAAGGCACCCGGCTAACCTGCTGACACCTTGATGGCCACATGTGAGCAGTCGATTGCTCGCTCAGCCTGGCTGGCCTCATCCATACGGAAATGAATAAATGTCATTACCCGCCTGAACAGAGCTTCTGTCACCAGTTTGACAAAACTGTAGACAGCTGATTGGGAGACTCCACAACGATCCCCCACTGACCCCTGGAAACAGCCGGAGGCATAAAAGTTGAGGGCTACTGTGATATTCATAGCCAATGGCAGAGAGTGTCCACCCACACAGTTAGAGGTGATCCCAGACTGAATAATCTGACAAATGGAGGTCACAGTGTCCCTGAAGAGGCTGAGTCTCCTTCGCCACTGCACCTCAGACATGTTGAGGTGGCTGCATCACTGCCTGTAAACCATGGCAGCAGGATAGTGGCATCTTCTGCAGCCCCTTCCGCCTTGGACTTCCTGCTGCCCCTACGTCCCTTGTGCCTGCGCCTCTACTCCCACAGGTCACACCCCTGGAAGTTACATAAGGACAACTGGCCTCCTTTCCCTTCTGCCCCTCTCTTCCTCCTCAGAGGAGGTGAGGTGCCACCAACGGAGAGCACAAACCCCTTTTTCAGGGTAACAGAAGTTTGTCTGGTGCCTGGAAGGGTCCACATGATCAAAATGCTCCAGGGGCCTTGGAGACACCAATGAGTCCTGAAATGAAGCCTAGAAATGCTCAGACTGGAGTTCAGAATGTAGATGAAGCTGTCAAGTTCAAATAAGCAACCAGCAGCAAACAACATCCTAAACTCCTCACTACTCACAATGGCAATGCTCCAGACCCATTTTATCCTGCCCTTGGAAGAGGTTTCGTTAAAAGTGGTCTGCCCGTCTGCCCATTTTTCCTATGCGATGAGCACGAAATCATGCGGGCAACATAAAATCAAGAACAATTCACTTTTTAATGGCCTTTAGTGGCACTTTAATTGTTGGTGGGTGCAGCTCCAACACCTGTGCATGCCGGCGACCTGAAGATTTCTCACATGTGAGATGACGTTTGAATGCTCGCCGACATCATCTCACGCTATTTCATGTCTGTTCGGGTCGGGCCCGCATCTGCCCACAAGTCGTAAATTTCTGACCTAAGTATTTTAGAAGTTGCCATTTTGGCAGACACATTCTACACAGCTTAGTCCCGCAAATGATAATCAAATAAACAACAAGATAATTTGTTTTAGGTGTTACATGAATAATAAATATTTTCCAGGGCACCCTCCCTGCTCTTCCTTAAATAATGCCATAGAATCTTATCCAGCTGAGAATATAGTGTTATTATAATGATATAATATCTTTTGGGCTTATTTACTCTAAAAGACAGAAGGCACTGATCACTTATAAGGGATTGGTTAAACACATTGTGGGTTCATTTATTAAGGCTAGGCACAGGAGAACAGTTATAAATAGGTATAAAGTTTAAATACATCAGAGCTGTGCGTGTGTGCTCTGCTCAAAGCAAAAGTAAAACTTGGACTGAATCATATGACATGTTACCCTTCTATTGATGTCATGTTGATATTATTTAAAGGTGTATTACAACATCCGTTTCCATGGCGGGTGAGCTCTCATTCGCTCGCCATGTTATTACCTCACCGCTTGATCATGCCAGGCACCACATTTAAAATACAGCTGCACTCAGTGATTCCAACCCAGGGCTGACGCAAAGAAGATATGGTTCCAAAAGGCAAGAAGACTGCAGCCCTCGAGCACCTTCTGGACACCATGGAGGCCCACTGTGATGTCCTATATTCCCGCTCTGGTCGCAGGAGAAGCAGCTACATTACCAATCCGGCTTGGTAGGTGAAGACAGTGGTAATGCTGCACAGAACAGGTTGGCCATCCGAAGTGCAGACAGAGGATGAATGATCTCATCCATGCAGCCAAGGTATAGCAACGTATAGCAACCAACTCATCACTCTAAACTCACATACTCAAACCCATCACATATTTACTGCCAGTCAAGGGTTATCACCATCTTTCTTATACACATACCTTCACATGTCCATCTGGCTTCATCACCTCTGGAGACTGCCCCTTCAGCCATCACCACATTGAGGCCACTTGCACAGATTGATATGTGCCCCACACACACACTGGGTTACTCTCTTTCCCCAGTACACCTCCCATTCTGCAACCTCTTCCCTTGGCTGAGGTCACTTCTCCTCTTTCCCCAAGCAAGACCTTGCCCTGCAGCCATAGAAAAGCCACCCACATATGGGTGATCTGGTAGGTAGAGACCTACCCATTAGCCCCCCTAAAAGTGATGTGCTGTTGTCTGTGAAACCTGGAGCTGATGATTACGAGTGCTGACTGAAGCAAAGTAGGCAAACAAATCCTGAAATCCTGAATGAAGAACAGCCTGCCAGATGCACGTCGCTTCTGTGCTGTTGTGAAACACATTGGCGTGTTTTACCGCCAACATGGGTGGATGTTGCAGTGGAGGTGGGGGGGAGGGGGGGGGAATGCGGCACAGGGAGGATATGTCCGGCGGGCTGGCTTTATAATGCTTTGCTGATGTGTTTCAGTTAGGTTCTTGACATCCCGTGGCAGGAAACGCAGCCTGCTATTGGCGAGCTGAGTGGACAATCGCAAATTGGTTTCACGCTGTCATGAAACCAATTGCACCACATTGTCCGCTCACACCACTGAACCCACCCCATATTGGAGGACATGGAAAATCCTTTCTCAACAATTTCCTTAGCGATGAAGATTTTTGAATGAAATTGGGAATGTATGGAGACAGGAAATTAAAGAGACCTAGAAATCTTTGAAGATCACCCTTCTCTTGAGGGGTTGGCATGGCTTTAATATCCTCTGTTATACTTGGGTCAGAACATATGCCAGCACTGGAATAAATGGAGCAAATGAAATTTGTCTGCTACACCTTGATGTCACATTTCAAATTGTTGAACCCCAATCCTTCATTTTGTGCTGCCTGCATCAAAAAGTGCAGGTTATGGTCATGTTCTTGCTTGTTCTTCCCACAGCGGCTTTATCATCTGCATTACAGATGCATCCTGGTACAATGCATGTAATAAGGTCTACATGAGCTTGAACGAGATCTTGGATAACAGATAGCCAAAAGGAAGTTGTTGAAGACAGAATCAACAAAATGGTGTACAAAATGTACTGACCAGGAACCATGTTTGCTACCAAGCTTTGAGAAGAAATTGGCACCTGCAAATTTTGGATTTAACTCTTCTAATGTGGGTATTTTGTAGGGACAACATTTTAAACTTGTTTAAATGTCATGGATTGAGGCATATTCTCAATGATCCGCCCTTCTTTATGACACATGATTGAGGTATACCAATCTGCTTTTGTACTCTTCCAATGATACCCTCTTTCTTCATTTTGTCTAGTAATCACAGTTCCCTGCCAGCCGATAGGGATCATTAATGAGTGAATCCATCCTTTTTGCTTGGCCTTTGCTTTCTTTTATTGAATTTGTTCCTCTCAATTATTAAATTCTGACAGACACTGAAATAAGAGTTGAAGGTTGCAGGAATTCTTCTTAAGAAGTTGAAGCCTCATTAACCCCCCGCCTTGCTATCATGTCATCAATGATGTATCCTACAGCATAAAGTTATGTAAAAGACTTGGGCTCTTTGATCTTTTTAGTGTAATCCTGAAACAGTTCTGAACCTTGTGAACTTATTTTTCCAGTTGTCCCAATTCTGGGCCTGTTGTGAGCCTTCTGCACTTTGAAATGGTTCTGGGAGTGGTAGCACCTGGAATTGTTCCTGCTTCTGTGCTGCTGCTTTCTACTTTGGGCCTATGCTCACTGCTGTTCGGTTTCTGGGCCTGTGTCGCAGCTTGTACCTTCTTGTCCCATGATGTTCCAACATCTTGGTGAAATTGTTTGAGAATCTCTTTTCTTGTCAGTCTTGTATCTTTTTTATAAGGTCTGCTGGGTCTTTTACTCACTGCCACCATGTTTTGTTGCATGGTAGGGGTCTAGCCAGGGGTTTTAGGGGTTGTCTATACTCCCAAAGTATGCTGCTTGAGTCTGTAATTTCTTAAAACCATTATTCTTTATTTACAGCAAATATTTACGTATTTGGGCCTCTACACAAGGTTGGAACTTCTCCTCCTTCCAGGTCTCTCTTACTTCTTAGTGATGTGTCCTGACATCATGATTACATCAGCATCATATATATTTTCGATGTTAACCCTTCACTCTACACGTGCATGGATGGTATCAGGGTCAAACCCAGTTTCAGTCAGATCCAATCTCCCCACAGAGGTCAGGAGTGACAATTGTGGCCCCTCTTTAACCCTGAAGGAGTGTCAAGGTCATTGTGCTCTTACTCTGTTGCACCAGCTAGGATCCGCTGATTCAGAGAAAACCGGGGGTGGCTTTTGTTGATAGCTGAATAACATTCAAATTTTATCAGCTGATATGTGTGACTTTTATCCTTTGCATTCTTTGAATCATTTGCTCTAATTACACAAATCGCATCCTAAAGAAAATATTTCTAATCCTGTAAATGACACTAATCTTCCATTGCATGAAACTTTAGGAAGTAAATCAGGTAGCACCCATGATACGAAGAAGACATTACCTCACATGCAAAGCTAAAATGTCATAACAATAACCAATGCAACGCCATAAATTATAAAAGTTTCAGTACCCACAAGTAAAACAATGAAAACAGTTAACGGTTGAATATCTTTTATCCAGAGTTTTGCGCCCCCACCACCACCACCAGCTCCCCCCCCCCAACCCCCACCAAAGCTGTCAGCATTTGTTGGTGTTGGGCTTGAGTTGGATAGTGTCAATAACCTATTTGGACTCAACCCTGGCCACCCTTCAGCAGACTATCAAACAAGGGGAGGGCACAGAGTAATACTTAAAAAAAAAATAAGGCTGCTTTACCTTTGGGCCTGAAGGATCACGAGGGCCCACTGCATTGAGGAAATTCAGGCAAAGAGTAGCCTAAGTGATTTTTCATCAGTTCAGTTAAACAGAAGGATAATCATCTATGATCATGCAATCCCCTCTTCCACTACCCGTTGCACCCCAGCAATCCTTTACGTCAAGCACAAGATGACCAAAATCAGCTGATATGTCAGCCTTTTTAAAATGAATATCTATCCTGTTGCTAACGTGCCATTAACTCTCTTTCAGATGAGACGTTAAGCTGATGCCCTGCCTGCTAGCTCAATTGGATGTAAGAGCATGGCACTATTCAAAAAACAAGGGAGTTCACCCCAGTGTCTTGGCTAATATTCATCCCTCAACCAAGGTCATTAACACAGATTATCTGGTCATTATCACATTGCTGGTTGTAGTAGCTTGCTGCACACATGTCAGCTTCGACATTTCCTACATTACAACAATGACAATACTTCAAAATTCATTGATTATTTGTAAAACACTGCAATGTACTGAAGTCATGAAAGGTGCTATATAAATGCAAACCTTTCTTTCTACCTTCCCTTGGCAAGCTGATTAAGAGTATTCATTTATTTCTTTCTCTCTCAGGAATGTTTTCAATGTGACCAAATAATGCAAAATTTCCCTTGCCTCTTGAAAACTTACGATCCAAAGGCAGTATTTTGAGAACTGAGTTTGACAAGCTGCATTTGCAGAATTAATGGTCAGTCAAAACTGGGGTGTTGTCATGATCATAATTCATTCTGCCTCTGTAAGCATCATAAAACACCAGGAAAGAAGTGCTGAGCAGGCGCATTCAGTAAATTAGCAAGCTGCTGGAGTCCCGAGTAGATGGATTAGTTTAGAGTAATGCTTTCGTAATAGGATTCACTGCTGTGTAACTAAGAGATGCTATTTTTGTGGCTTAGTGTATTCCTTTTACTCATGTTGCTATAAAAAGTAATGATGGTAAACTACAAATTAAGACATGGGTTCATCAAAGGTTACAGCTGGCTTTGTGCTACTTCTCTCGATTGTGTCTGTGGTACATTGAGTCAAGCTGATGAGGAATTTGTTTCAGGTAATGTGAAAGAAAGACTTGAACACAGCAAGGTTCCATAAAACAGCATTGTGATAATGATCAGATAATCAATTTCTTAACCAATATTGGGAATTTCAGCTACACCACTAGGGAGAACTTTCTGTACCTCTTCAAAATAGTACCAAGGGATCTGCATTGCATGTCCATATGAAGTGGCAGGCAGGCCTCCATTTGATGTATAATTTGAAAGGCAGCACCTCTGACAGTACAGTGCTCCCTCAGTACTGCAGTGGAGTATCGGCCAGCTGTGGAAGATTATTCAACAGGGAGGACACATCCCGAATTACAATAGCAGTCAGTCTGGATTCAAACTGCAAGTTCATTGTCAAGGGAAACAGCTGAATTTAACTTTGCAGAAATGTTACATTTAAAAAAATGTACCTCAGGAACATTACATAAGGACAGGATTAGAGAGCTTTCATACAAATACCTTTCCAGATCTACCATATATCCTCGACCAATGGTTGGCCTCATGTATAACTTGTCCCCTGACTTTGACCAAAAAAATTCATTTTTCATATATCTCGTGTATAAGCCAGCCTCTGACTTTTAGCCAAAAGATCCAAATACTTCACACTTACCATCCACTAGCCACCGCTGAAATCAAGTATTTCCTGGTGCCTATCTACTCATTGAGAGAATTGTTGAATAACACACTATCGAAAGTGGCTGTTCAGTTCCTTGTGTCTGCACATGTCAACACTTGATTAAAAATACTTGCTGGCTTCTTTTGTATTAATTTGGGGGTGGTGTTGGCAGGAAGATTTTCCGACCTGGCAATGCTGCAATAGCAAGATGGTGGGAGAGGGTGGATTTCAACCCCTGGAAAATATTATTCCCGGAAAAGTTGACCCCCCCTACTTTTTGGCTAAAAATTTAGTCTTAGAAGCTAGACTACTACACAAGTTTATACAGTAAAAATATTTTATGAGTTGAATTAACTTTTAGATAAGTTACTTGGTATTTAGTTCTTCTAATATTCAAGCGTCTAATGTAATGCTTTTGTAGGAAATTAGCTGTTTTAAGAGGTTTGAATCAGTTTGCTTTAAGTAGGTTAATGCCTCCACTAAAGTAGCACGCAGAAGAATTTCATACGAGTTAGTGGCCCATATTGGATGAGTCTAATTTCAAGACAGAAGCCCATAAGTACCTAATCTGTTTTTTGTAGGTTGTGGTGTGAAACAATCATTAGCCCATAATTCACTGTGCCAGAACAGCAGGGAGTCCACTGTTTACAGCAGTTTTGGCACTTTAAAAAAAATGAATTGTACATTTTTTCAAAGTCATAACAGGTCTGTGTGTTAGCAACACTGCATCTGAGCATTCTACATTTGCTGATGAAATGGTTTTATAATAGCACCAAGAGTGGATTTTGTTTTAATTTGTAAGTGCTGATTACAAATAGATACCTGACCAGATTCTGAACACCAGTGAGCAAGTTGCATGGGTCATTTTATCCCTTATCCAAAAATGCCTGAAATTAAACCATTATGTAATGGTGAAAAAGGAATTTTCTTTTTGCAGCTGCATTTATTCAGTCTTGTTTTGAAAGGTTTCTAATGTGCTCTGTATTCAAATATCCATTCCGACTCTGTGATTGTTGCAAATAAATTAACTATATAATTTCGCAGGTGCAATATGAAAATACTACCCTATGAGACCGCTAACTCAGCCACTGATTTAAAAGGTGGAATAAATATGTTTGCTAGTGTGGTATTTCAGCGGTAATGGATGGCTTAGCAAGAACTATTTTGCGATGGTTTGAGTTGCTTATTAAATTGCGATTTGATTGGTAGGTGTTTGTTTAGGAATGGAGGCCGGGCTGAGTTACACTTTGAAATAATTCGATCAGGAACACCCAGCTACGTTTGCAGTTAAGAAGACCTTTATTCATTTTATTACAGATCTCTTCTTTCCAACCTCCCAACTTGGGGAAGATATTCTGAGGGGAAGCCTCAAGCAACTGGTGCAAGGGTAAGGTGCAGCTTGGTTTGCTGGGAATTGATAGCTGCTTTATATTCCTGGAAACTTTAGCTTGTCAGAAACCTTCACTTGTACAGAGTATATGCCACTGCAGTGAGGTAAATTGGGACAGTGTAATCTAATTTGCTCCAGGCTTTGAATTCTCAAACATGTTTTACTTTGTGGGGTGTAATTTATAGCATAAAAATATAGATTAAATAAAATAAACACTTATTCTGCAGAAGCTGGGATGGCATTTTTTTCCAAGCTGACACTTGTGGTGTTGACTGTGGCTCAATGATTAGCACTCTCCCTGAGTCAGAAGTTTTTGGTTCATAGTACCACTAAGGAGACTTGAGTACATCATCCAGGCTGACTCCCACAAGAGCTATACTGTCAGAGTTGTTGTCTTTGGGATCAGTTGTTAAATCAAGGCCTTGACATCCTCACAGGTGATCACAAAAGATCCCATGACACTTTTTCAAAGAACAGCAGGTGAGTTCTCCCCAGTGGCCTGGCCAACATTTACCCATGAACCATTTTCACTCAGACAGGTTATTTGGCTATTGTTGCTTGTGGATCTTTGCTGTACCACATTTCTGATATTACAACAGTGACTACACTTCATCAAAGTACTTAATTAACAGTAAAGCACTTTGGGACATCCTGAGGGTGTGAAAGACACTATATAAATGCGAGTTCTTTCTTTTCTGCCCATGGAAGGAGAGAAGGATGTAACAGCATTGCATCCCAGAACTGTTGACGTTTTATGGTTTTTTGAGCTGTGAATAGAGGCTAAAACAAGAATGAAGCAACACATCCACCCTGGATCACAGATGAAGGAGGACTTTGAACACAAGGTACCAAGGGCTGAATTGTAAGTGTCGCCTCCCTACAATTTGGACCTATTTTGCGTCACCATTCGGTGAAAAATGCTATATGTTCCTTGTGTTTGTTAAGTACTTTATTCACTAAACTTCAGTTCCAGTGAGACATCAGTAGGTGCATAAAATTAACTGCTAAATAATGCAATTTTTTTGCGAGAACATGGTTATACTGTCCTGTTAGTGAGGGCAAATAACTAATGCTCACACCATATAAAGTGGATATGGTGCTTTCAGGTCACAAGAGAAATAATTTCAGTAGAATTGAACATTTAAACTGGAAACATATGTAAGGAAAAATGCAAAAGTCAATTTTAATAGGTTATTTGGAAAAGCTTAAGTGAGTGCACTATAATTTAAAATATTTAGGTGATTCAGCCAGAGGTGAGACAGTTCACCTGAAAAAGAAACATTACATTATGAATGAGAATACTTGTTAATGTGCAATGTTTTTGCTGGGGAGCTTAAGATACAAAAGATGCACATTTGTCACATTTATAATACTGGCTTTTTGCCCTCAACTCTCACCCTGTCCCAATTCATTAAGGATTAGGCTGCAAAATATGGGGCGATGTCTTTCTTTTTGAGAAAACTGGTTGAGGTGTCAAAGCCCCATAATTCATGACAGTGCCAAAGTTAACAAGAGGAAAGCTAAATCAACAGGTGGTGATATGATGTTCAGCTTAAGTGCTTAAAGGTTGTGGACGATAGCTAGAAGGAATTCCACAGTTTAGACATTCTAGGGACCCATGCATTAATGTTTAAGGCCGCACAATTTCAATTCAGCGAAGTTGCAGGGGAGAGGAAGACATGTAAAAGAGAGTTTCAAGCTTTGTGGGAATAGGAAAGGCAAGTTTAAAGGAACATGATGATAGAGCATGTTAAAAAAAATGGAGAAAGATTAGGGATATTGCAGGCTAGAGATAATAAAAGAATCATCAATCAGACAAGATTTTTCTTGCTCCTGCCTAGTTCTCCATGCCTCATGACTACAATCTCAGAAATAAAATATTCAAAAAAATGGGATCAGGTCTGTGATTTTTCCTCACCACTAGACCCCCGCCCACCTCCCCCACCCGTCACCTTTGCTCAACATAAAGGTAACAGAGCAAATATTTTCTCCAAATCATTTGCAATCCAGAGCTGATTCAGTAATTTCAGGCATTCACTTAAATTGAATACACCCACTGAGGCCACCTGCTCTGAAGGGTTGTTAGGTAGCACCTTCACTTCTGAGTAAGAAGGCTGTGAATTCAATTCCTACTCCAACAACTTGAGTGCATAATATTGGTACATACTCTAGTTTAGTACTGATGGAATACTATTGTCAGAGGTGCCATCCTTTGGGTGAGATGTTAAACCAAGGCTTCACCTGTCCTCTCTGTTGTAATATGCCTTTAAGGGATAACAGCATGACATCCCTAGAAGTGAAGCAAGTCATGTGCCCCAGTATTAGTTTCATTTTTGCTTTGGGCAGAGCTACAGCTCTGTCTCATGGTTCAGTCTTAATAAATGAACCCACAACATGATTACTCAATCCCTTATGAGCAATTGGTGCCTTGTGTCTTGTACAGTAAATAAGCTGAAGGTACTTATAGCATTATAATAAGATAACATGGTGACAGCAGTGGAATGACAGATGGCAGCAAGGCTAAGTGCAGGTATGACGTGGTGAACAGCCTTAGATCATGCCACATGGCATGAAATGACCCTTGACATTTTGATCAGACCACAATGAAGTCATAGCATCAGAGAGTAGTGAAAATGTAGCATGATGCCTACAAAAAAAGCTTTGGAGATACAGCGTTGAGCTGGTGCTCAAGTAAAGAGCTGATAAGCAGACAGATCCCTCATGGTGAGATTGCAGCACATAGCCTTTTAGTTCTGTGAGTGGGACAGCGCCAGCACAAGGTTAGCTCAGTAGGGAAAGGTGAGTGATCAGCTTGTGGACCAGATTGATAGCAAGGGAGAGTCAAAAATAAAAAATAAAAAAAATCATTAAAATATGGCCAGGGAAGGTTATGAATATAATGTGTGCTTTCAGGAGTTGCTGAACAATAAATTGAATAAAAAAAAAAGACGCTATTATTCCGTAGTGCATTCCTGCCGCAACTGGTCTTCGTAGGCAGAGCTTCAGAAAAGCACATGGAAGTGGCTACAGTGATACTCATCCTAGATACTACAGAAGAAAGAAGGTCAAAGGGATATTGTCAGAATGTCCATAATATTCCCCAGTTTGAATTGGGACGCAGCTGACCCACTATCCAACCGGGCTCAGATCTTTAATCAGAGGCATAGACCATATGAGTTACCAGTGCTGAAGCCCAGAGAGAGTATATGGATTAGCACCTCATGCGTTTTCACCACCTTGCCGGAATTAAGTTCACCCCCCCAGCCCCCTAAATTAAGTTCCCCACCAGCAAAAATTTAAAATGTTCAGTTATACGACTGTATATAAATGGCATGCACCTGGCAAGCTTCACTCCTTCCACAACTTTCAGGTCAGTAGATGCTTTTGCCTTCTTGCAGACCTCACATAACTTCACTCATGTTGAATGGTGGTAGCAAAAGCTGCGTCAAGACTGGAGACGGGAGGCAGGTGTAGGCTGGAACGGGGGACAGGGTGGAATGAATGCTGGACAGGGGAGGCAGGCTAAATGGGAAGAGAGGTGAATGTCCGTGGGAGGGGGGTGAGTGTGTCTGGGGAAGGGTTGAGGAGGGGGAGAGAAAGTATCTTAGAGGGTGCAGTTGGTGGTGTCAACATGTGGTCCTGGGGCTGAACACAGGGTACTGTTAATAGGAGGGAACAGTCACAGTCTGGGGGAGTGGTGGGGGGGGGTGGTGGGGGGGGGGGGGTTGTTGTGGTAGGGTGGCAGAGTGAGAGTTTGGTAGATGATGGTTTCATGGGGGGCAGGGAGTAGGTGGTCACGGAGGCAGACTAGACAGGTAGCTTGGATAATGGGAGGACTGGGGGATAGGTTTGGCATGGGGAAGCCCACAGGACAGCAGATTTCTTCCCGAATCATGAGACTAGGAACATCGAGATCCCAGCGAGGTGTGGTGCTGTTGTTCATTCTGTGCCATTTGCCATCGGCTGTAGTCAGAAACTGGATGACAGGAGGGAGGGAGATGGATGCCTCCAAGGGCATGGCTGATGGTGGGCAGCCAACATTCAGCACCAAACCTCCACCCTCCTGGATGAGTGATCATGACTGTCAAGGGCTGATGTGGTTAGTCCTTCAATGCTGCCAAGGCAATATTCTCTCAATGGACTCTCGAAGGTAGTAGAGGAGAGTGGAATAATGTCAGAAGGAAGCTTCCCGCACATGGCTCTCAACAACCTGACCAAAAAGCAATGTTTCCATGTGTCCTCCAGGGTATCCTTCACCTGGAAGGAGTGGGGTGGGGCTGCCATGTCTTGATGAAGGCCAGGCAAAGGGCTCAGCATTGGCCTGCTGGCTTTGGGATAGAGGGAGACCAGCGAAAGGCATGCTCATTAAATTTATCACCTCAATTCATTCACAGGTCCACTGAGGCTACGATGATGCAGGCTGCAGGAAATCATGCCTTGGTACTGGTTCTTATCCAGATGAGGAGAAGGAGGGTCTGTCACTGCTTGGTACAGGGCCAGGAGGAGAAGGGCCTAAGTAGCAAGAGGCAGCTAGGCCTCAAGAAGATCGAGGTGCTGGCAAACAGGGTACTCTGCAATAGCAAGCATTGGCCCCGCCATGGGCATATCTCAGGCAGTGCTCTCATTTAGAAATGAGTGAAAGACAATGTTGGATGCACCTGTGATTGCTTACATCTTCCAGCTCCTCCAGGATGAGCTGTGGTTGCATAGACTCTGGAAGAGTAATGCAGCACTCCTGGTCTGCAGTAAGTGAATGGCTGCTTGGGTGCCATTTAAATATGGCGCCTGGACCTTTGACCCCATGAGGTAATGGCAAAGCAGGTGACTTCCTGTTTGCCACACCACAAGGCTCCCCATGGCCTCGTGGATGCATAATTAATGAGTTGAACAGTGGAGGATCGCATGTGTTCAGCAGTCCCGCCTTCCATGGGAATCACTCTGACTTCCCCATCAGGCACTGGACTTGGACTCCAGATGAGAAGATTTCAGCCTTTCTCTCTCAGAGCTGCCTGGAGCAACACTGATATGCATATGCATGCTATCTTTCAAAACTAGTCAACTTTTCCAAGTCCTCTCCTTGATCGGTCTCTCAGTGCAAACAATCCATTTCCTAGTAAGGTTATTGATCTTAAATCATTCAGTCTGTAATTTTGTCTCGATTGTAATTAACTGCACACATGTTATCTTCTATGTGCTGTTCATACTTTAATACATCATGCTCTTTTACAAAGAGATAAAAGCAAAAAACTGCGGATGCTGGAAATCCAAAACAAAAACAGAGACAGAGATACCTGGAAAAACTCAGCAGGTCTGGCAGAATCGGCGGTGAAGAGCACAGTTGACGTTTTGAGTCCTCATGACCCTACAACAGAACTAAGTAAAAATAGGAAAGGGGTGAAATATAAGCTGGTTTAAGGGGGGTGGGGGTGGACACCTTCAACACCTCTTTGTCCTTTTGTCTGTGACATCTTTTAGTTATCTCCACCTATTACTGTCTGCTTGTCCTAACAACACCCACATGGATGGATTGTAAAGACGATTGGCCCTTTAGAAACCCTACCACCTGGAAGTTCCCCTCCAAGCCTCTTGGAAATACATCGCTGTTCCTTCACTGTTGCTGGCTCAAAATCCTGGAACTCCCTCCCTAACAGCACTGTGGGTGTACCTACATGACATGAAGTATAGCAGTTTAAGAAGGCAGCTCACCACCACCTTCTTAAGGGGAATTAGGGATGGGCAATGAATGCTGGCCCAGCCAGCGATGCTCACATCCCATGAATGAATGAAAAAAGCCAGTCTTGTTCAGCATTAGTAATAATCTAAAACGCTCTGGAATTGTTTTAAAACTTTCTTTCCACTTACCGAATTGAAAATAAACGTGCCACAGGCAAATTCTTCTCATTATAAAGCAATTGCATCAGGCTCACATTATCCTTACACGCCCAGCTCACCTAGTTCCTGCGTTAAAATTGGGATCAGTAGTTGACCCCCCTCACAGTAAGTTGCAGTGAGCAAAGAAAACAGAGTTACGACAATTTTTACAGCAATAACAGCAACAAAAAGGGACAGCCTAGCAGAGTCATTTGGTTTGAGTTTATATTAATGAAAGGAAAGCATCCTCCAGTTTAAATGACTGCACATGGGCTTGAAAAGTAAGTCAATGGTTTCCTTACATTTTTGTGGCTCCAAATTATTTCAAACCATACATTGTTTTAAGGCTATGTATTTAAAGCAACATTGGTTTCACTTTAATGGCTATTTAAGAATTATGACATTATTTTTCTCGACAAGTTAAGACTTATGAGATCTGTTTTATTTTCTTTGGTATTTTCTTTACCACAGTTATAATTTAAGCCTTGCAACAGCAGCTTAGACAATCATTGTAGATTTTACATTCCTCATCTGAAGTGATCAACATTTGGATTAATTTGCTTTAACACTGATGTTCTTGACATACCTAGATATGTAGCTTTCAGAATCTAAGAGCAATTGACACAAAGCTATTATAGCTATAGAGATTAAAGGAATTAAGCAAAATTGAGGAATAAATGCCATGAAGAAAAGGACTTTGGGAGTGAGGTCAGGATTTCAGGAAACACTAAATCAACAATGTATTGTATCTCTAACTAACATTCGGGCAGGCAGCATTTATAAATAGTTGCAGTGTAAATATTTCAACTGTGCATTCTGTCAGGTACATACATTCGCTCATGGGCGAGCCTCCATTGTGAATGCTTAATGACCTTCTACATCATTATACAAGCAATAGCAAAACAGCCTGATTTATTTTAATATCACCCTCCGTTACCTCCTGCCGCAATACATAAAGAATACATGAAGGCCGTGATTACCTAAGCAGAGAAATCTGGAAAAAAAACATTGGCGCAGTCCTCAGCTATGACTCATTACCAAGGCTTCCTTCAAGTCCCTTGTTAGCTCGCTTTCAGTAAATTACAAATGCTTCAGCTATTAATTGTCACTGTTTAACGCAGCTGCTATATTGGAACAAGAAGTGACAACAACAAGAAGACAGGCCCCGAAGGGTCAGAGACATTGAAACCGATTATACACATTACCACAGCTTTAAGAATTTGGTAATTGTATTCTGGACCAGTTCAAATTCCCAGATGGCTCTTTGATAGGACGGGCTCAGTGCAAGGTGATCATTTGCCATTATAATATTTCAAGAATGGTGCTGGTAGAATAAGTGGCAATGCTTTATTTAAAGAGTACATGAGCAGACAATGAAAGAGAATGCAATTACAGTGCAGCAAGCAATCAAACATACAGCCATTGGAATGGAAGCAAAGCCCAGCAGCAGGATATTTTTCATATTACTCACTTTAGTCTCCTCTTGCACTCAGTCCCCTGCAGGGAGCCAAGTGTCACATCAACACAGATGAGGTAAATGAGCCCCCGTGGTGACCAGATGAGTGAGGCAAAGCTAAGGAACAATCACAGTGAGTCAACAAAAATAACCAAAACAAATTAAAGACGATGGCATAGTGGTATTGTTGCTGGACTAGTAATCCAGTGACTAGTAATCCAGTAGACCAAAAGGTAATGCTCGGGGACCTGGGTTTGAATCCATCCATGGTAGATGGTGGAATTTGAATTCAATAAAAATCTGGAATTAAAAGTCTAATGATGGCCATGGAACCATTGTTGTAAAAATCCATCTGGTTCACTCATGTCCCTTTAGGGAAGGAAATCCGCCATCCTTAGATGGTTTGGCCTACAATGTGGTTGACTCTGAAATGGCCCCAATTGTAACAAACTGCTACAAAGTCATAAAAAAGGAATGAAACTGGATGGACCACCCGGCATCGACCTAGGCACCGGAAACAACAACGGCAATTTCAGCCCTGTCAACCCTGCAAAGTCCTCCTTACTAACATCTGAGGGTTCGTGTCAAAATTGGGAGAGCTGTTTCACAGACTAGTCAAGCAACAGCCTGACATAGTCATACTCACGGAATCATACCGTACAGATAATATCCTAGACACCACCATCACCATCCCTGGGTATGCCCTGTGCCACTGGCAAGACAGATCCAGCAGAGGTGGTTGGTATACAGTCAGGAGGGAGTTGCCCTTGGAATCCTCAGCATTGACTCTGGAGCTCATGAAGTCTCATGGCATCAGGTCAAACATGGGCAAGGAAACCTCCTGCTTATTACCATGTACCGCCCTCGCTCAGCTGAGGAATCACTCCATTGTGTAGTGGTGGCACAACCACCGTACTAAATGGGATAGATTTTGAACGGATCTAGCAACTCAAGACTGGGCATCCATGAGGCGCTGTGGGCCATCAGCAGCAGCAGAATTGTACTCAAACACAATCTGTAACCTCATGGCCCAGCATAACCCCCACTCTATCATTACCATCAAGCCAGGGGATCACCCCTGGTTCAATGAAGAGTGCAGGAGGGCATGCCAGGAGCAGCACAGGGCATATCTAAAAATGAATTGTCATCCTGGTGAAGCTATAACACAGGACTACTTGTTGCTTATGATATTTGGCACACAAGTGATAAACAGAGCTAAACAATCTCACAACCAATGGATCAGATCTAAGCTCTGCAGCACTGCCACATCCAGTCATGAATGATGGTGGACAATTAAACATCTCACTAGAGGAGGAGGATTCACAAATATCCCCACCCTCAATGATGGGGGAGCCCAGTACATCAGTGCAAAAGATAAGACTGAAGCATTTGCTACAACCTCCAGCCAGAAGTGCCAGATGGATGATCCATCTCGGCCTCCTCCGGAGGTCTCCAGCATCACAGATGGCAGTCTTCAGCCAATTCAATTCAATTCAATCCACATGATATCAAGAAACAACTGAAGGCATTAGATACTGGTTGTTGGAGGTCAGTCATCTCAGCTCCAGGGCATCACTGCAGGAGTTCCTCAGGGTACTGCCCTCGCCACACCATCTTCAGCTGCTTCAGCAATGACCTTCCCTCCGTCATAAGGTCAGAAGTGGGGATGTTCGCTGATGATTGCACAATGTTCAGCGCCATTCATGACTCCACAGATACTGAAGCAGTTCATGTCCAAATGCAGCAAGACCTGGACAATATCTAGGCTTGGGCTGACAAGTGGCAAATAATATTCACACCACATAAGTGTCAGGCAATGACCATCTCTAGCAAGAAAGAATCCAACCATCGCCCATTGATGTTCAATGGCATTACCATCACTGAATCCCCCATTATCAACATCCTGGATGTTGCCATTGACCAAAAACTGAACTGGACGATCCATATAAATATTATGGCTACATGAGCAGGTCAGAGGCCAGGAAGCGTGCAATGAGTAACTCACCTCCTGACTCCCCAAAGCCTGTCCACCATCTACAAGGCACAAGTCAGGAGTGTGATGGAGTACTCCCCACTTGCCTGGATGAGTGCAGCTCCCAAAACACTCAAGAAGCTTGACACCATACAGGACAATGCAGCCCACTTGATTGGTGCCACATCCACAAATATTCACTCCCTCCACCACCAACGCACAATAGCAGCAGTGTGTACCACTTACAAGGTGCACTGCAAGGAATTCATCAAGGCTCCTTAGACAGCAACTTCCAAACCCCACAACCATTACCATCTAGAAGGACAAGGGCAGCAGATAGATGGGAACACCACCACCTGAAAGTTCCCCTCCAAGTCACTCACCATCCTGACTTGGAAATATATCACCATTCCTTCACTGTCACTGAGTCAAAATCCTGGAACTCCCTTCCTAACAGCACTGTGTGTGTACCTACACCACATGGACTGCAGCAGTTCAAGAAGGCAGCTCACCACTACCTCCTCAAGGGCAACTAGGGATGGGCAATAAATGCAGGCCCAGCCGTTGAAGCCCACATCCCATGAATGAATTAAAAAAACACTTCATTTTCTGGGTTATAGTTCAGTTTTAGCATGTTTCAAATATAGTTAACTACATATCACAGAATAGTAAAGTACATATCCCTAGGGATGACGCTAAAGCTTCACGATAATAACAGTGAGAATATCAGTGCTTGCCATTATAATGGAATAAATTAGACAGCAACTTCAGCCATCAGCCCACGAATGGTGAAACATGGAGTTCAGGAAGTTTCTGTCCAATTTGCCCTGCTCTTCTGCGAGTTTCACCAAAGCAGTGCCTCACCAAGAGACTCAGCATTAAAATGCATGATGTGCACGAGGTTGCTGTATTTTTTACTCACTAAACAAGCCAAAACAATTTAGGCCTCGTCAACTCAACTGCATTGAAAATTAACTTTTACAAGTGTTCAATTTCATTCCTTCTGATTTTGGTACAAAATCTGACATTGAATTAAATATTCTGTCGCATTCTGGATTAGACTCTTTGTGTCTCAGTGAGAATTCTTCAGTTTGATTGGTTTGTCTCACACAGGTCCCTGATCCTCCCTGGAGTAGCTATGCAATGTCGGACTTCCAGTGACCGTATGTGATTGCTCAAAAGCCCAAAGAAACTCTGTTGGCAGCTGTAAGTATTGTTAATGGCAAGCACCAGTCTTTCACCACTGACTGCAAAATCTGGCCAGTGTGTTGATCAGCTTCTCCACATATTGTGGTGTTCAATTCTACAACAACTGCTAACATTTGTATCTTACATTTTATGTTGTAAATGTCACAAGTTGCTTCACAGGACCATCATCAAACAGAACCACAGATGCAATATTAGAGCAGACATCCAAACAATTGGTTAAACAGATACGTTTTAAGGAACATCTAAAAGAAAAAGAGAAGTCGAGAGGCCGAGAGGTTTAGAGAGGGAATTCCTGAGCTTGGGGCCTCGGCTGCTGAAGGCATGATCTCTAATGTTGAAGTGATTAAAATCAGAAGGAGGAGAAGAGGCCAGAATTGGAGCAGTAAAGATATCTTGTAAGGCTGGAGGAGGTTACAAAGATAGAATCACCCAACCAAAAAAGATAGCACACATATGTACGGGACAGGGTGTGAAGAAGAACATGATAACCAATTCCAATTGCAAAGGAGACAAGCTATGAATAAAGACTAGAGAAATGTACTCACGTGATATATAAAACAATAATGATAAACCTAGCATGATAAACCTAGAATATTATTTTAAAACAATCAAGGACAATTGAGCATGGGTGTAAATTTGGATTTCTGAATAGTAATCTGGAAGGAATTGCTCTTTTCAAATGGTGATAAATGCTTGGAATCATCTGCCAATTAGAAAGTGGAATTAAAAACCCTGAATATGTTCAAAATTCAATTGGATGCTGAAGTAAGATACCATAGGGATGTGCTTTGATGGGCCAAGTGACCATTTCTCATCATTTTCTTTTGTTTATAAACAATGTTCCATGTTCACTTTTTATCATGTTCACTTTTCATAATTATTATAGTTTGGCAATGAAGCAGCATTGGGACAGTACAGGAGAGAAAATGAATAGAAAACTCAAAACTGAAAATATTTGAAAGCTGCAACAAAATTCTGGAAGCACTCAGCTGTTCAATATTAATCTGTGAAGGGAGTGAATCAGTTAAAATAAACCCTTTATCCAAACTGGAAAAGTAATTCTGCACAAGCTATATTTAAAAAGACACAAAAGAAATATTCTGACTTGGGGAATGTTTTAGAGGAAAACAGGAGATGGTTAAATGGCTGAAAAATGGCTTCTTCAGTGTTGTTGGAGCTACACCATCCCAGCAAGTGGAGAACAATCCATCACATTCCTGATTTGTGCCTGGTGGAAAGGCTTTGAGGAGTCAGGAGGTGAATTACTCTCTGCAGAATTCCCAGCCTCTGACCAGTTCTTGTAGCTACAGTGTTAAGTCTCTGGTCAATGGTGACCCCAGGAGGCTGATGGTGACAAATTCAGAGATGGCAATGCTGTTGAAAGAGATAGTTATACTCTTTCTTGTTGGAGATGGTCAGTGCCTGGAACTTGTGCAACATGGGCTTTACTTGACATTTATTAGCCCAAAACTGAATGCTATACAGTTCTTGCTGCATGCGGGCACAGACAGCTTTGACATCTGAGGTCTTTCAAATGGAAGTGAACAATGTGCAATGATTAGTAAAGATGCCCACATCTGACCTTATGATTGAAGGAAGGTCATTGATGAAGCAACTGAAGATGGTTAGGGAGATAACACTACCCTGCAGCGATGTCCTGGAGCTGAGATGGCTGGCCTCCAGCAACCACAAGCACCTCCCTTTGTGCTAGGTATAATTCTAGCCAGTGGAATTTTCCACCTGATTTCCACTGACTCCAATTCTACTAGGGTTCTGTGATATAACATGCTACCATGATGTCAAGGGCAAATACTCTAATCTTAACTCTGGAATTCAGCTTACTTGTCCATGCTTGGACTAAATGGTCAGGAGTCAAGTGGTCCTGGTTAAGTCCAAATCTAGCACTGCTGAGCGGATTATTGATGAATAACTGTTGCTTGATTGCACTATTAATGACATCTTTCATCATTTTATTTATGATTGAGAGTAGGGTGATGTCCTGATTGGATCTGACTTGCTTTTTGTCGACAGGACATACCTGGGTAATATTTCTCTTTGTTGGGTAGATGTTAATGTTGTAACTGAACTGGAACAGCTTGACTGGAGGTGTGGTAGTTCTAGAGTGCAGATCTTCAGCACTACAGCCAGGATGGTGGAGAAGCCCATGGACTTTACTGCATCTAGTGTGCTCTGCAATTTCTTGATATCACCTGGAGTGAATTGAATTGGCTGAAGACTGCCATCTGTGATGGCAAGGACCTCAGGAATAATCCAAGATAGATCATCCACTTGGCATTTGTGGCTGAAAATGTATACAAATGCTTCAGGCTCATACCATTAATGTCTACCATGATTCATGACAAGATATGAAAGAGCTTTGATCTGACCTATTAGTTGTGGGATTGCTTAGCTCTGTCTATGGAGTGCTGATTGAACTGTTTAGCATGTGCGTAGCTGTGGTAATCTGATGTGTAATATACCTTTAAGACAAATGTTGTAACGTAAGATCATATGATCTTAATAATCAATAGCAGTGTAGCGCGGGCTACCTCTGTGGAGAAGTCTTGAGTTAGACACTGAAGAGTGAAGACAGAGTTTTGAGTTGTGAGCACACAAGCTGCTAAGTTTCATTTATAAATAAACAGTGTGTGTTTAGTCTAACAACGATCTACTGATGTTCTCTGTCTCAGAACTAACTCGATCACCTTGAAACAAGCGTACAAACCAGATCCTTTAGCCCCAACAAACCAAGGGCACTGGATCCAACAGTAGCCCAGTGAAAAGGGCCCCAGAAAGCCTAGGAAAACCCCAGATGTTTGACCACTCCAGATGGTGCAATAAGTCCAAGGCACGGGTCACCCCATCCGAGTGGACAGCCATGGCACCGGGCTTGTAATGACTGTCAGGTGATCTGTGGGGGCCAACGGCCGAGACGTTGGAGCTCTGTCCGGCTTGGGGCTACAGACACTGGGGGCCTCGTCCAGGCCGGGTAGAGCACTGGGCCTCTGGGAACGCTTTGGGTAAGGACGATTGGAGTGGGGTCCTGTGTCCCCTTTCCCTCTCTTACACTTCCCCCATTCCCCCCTCACCCCGCCCATTCCCTATTCCCTCAACCTTTGCCAACCTGTGTCCCTTCTCTTTCCCTTCCCCCGTTCCCTTCCCCCTAGTCCTCAACCCAGTCCCCTTATCCTCCCCCTCCCCCAGTTCTCTGCCCAGTCACCATCTTCCCCCCTCTCCCCAGTCCCCCATCCAGCAACACCACACCCACCCAAGTCTGCCACCCAGTCCCCCTTTCACTAGGCCTCTCCCACTACCTTTTCCCAGTCTCCCTCTCCGTCTCCCTGCCCCTTCTTCCTCCTAAGCCCCCTCACCCCCTCCTTCCCCCTCAACACCCTCCCTTACCCTCAGCCCCTCCCTCCCCTCCCTGCACCCTCCCTCCCTGACTCCTCCCGTTCACCCTCTTCCTAACACCCTCCTCCCTTCCTATTACCCCCTTCCTCCCCCCCATCCTCCATCCCTATTACCCTCATCTCCCCTTCCTCCCAATCTTGGCTTCTACCTTTTAACAGGAATTGCCAGCAATGGATAAAATAGCAAGGGAGGGAGGGTCCCTTCAATCCTTGCTTGGCAACCCTCCTAGGAGAGGGAAACTCTCAATCCAAGCCAACGGCTTGGAACCTCACTGCTACCATCTTAGCTTGCTGGGCCATGACAGCTGAGCCCCTGGCTTCAAGGGTGGGCATAGCTCCACCTCAAAACTCCACTGTGCAGGCAGGAAGGATGGGTCCACCCTAACTAAAACTCAACAAGCAAGTCCTACAGCGATGGGAAAGGGGTGAAACAGCAGGTGTAAGATGACACTGGAAGCTGTTGTTCCAGTCCTGCATACAGGCAGCTCAGGAAATTGTTCATTTTGCTGATGACCAAGAAACGATACCATCACCCCGTAGCACCCTGAGCTAGCAAGCAGCCTTTTTGAGGAAGAGCACTGCTTGCTTTGCAATTGGCTAGGGGCCTAGAGCAAGTGGCCTAAACAAATGCTCATCTCCCCACCACCCAGTTGGCATGCCCGGTCAACGGGCATCTCTTAAAGCGGCCAAACTGTGTCAGAGAAGAACACACAAACTCCAAACCTACCTTCAAACCTCACTATGAAAGGTGGGAAATGAAGAAGAACTCTGAAACCCGCCTGCTGGAAATGAGAACAACTCTTGATTTTGATGATAACAGTCGCCTCCAACGACGCTCAGCCCTGGTGGCCCATGAACCAACCAGAAGCAACATCAATTATGGCAGCTCTGAGTGAGGTCCGCCTCTCAGAGCAAAGCAGCCTGGCAGAACACAATGCTGGCTACACCCTTTAATGGCTGGGTAGTTCTCAAGGTGAACAGCACCTCTTTGGTGTCAGCTTCATGCTGAAGAAGACTATTGCTACTAAACTTTCAAGCCTGCCAATCAGCCATTCCAAATACATCATGTCCTTGCACCTCGCCCTCCTGGATCAGCAGCATGTAACTCTCAACAGCATTTATGCCCCAACCCTGAAGGCCAGCCCAGCTGACAAAGATAAGTTCCACACTGATCTCTGTGAACTCATCCAGAATGTCCCTCCCAAGGACAAAATTGTCACGCTTGGTGATTTCAACACCAGAGTTGACAATGACAGCCTGACATGGTTGGTGGGGGGAGGGGGTGGTGGTGGGTGGTGGGCTGTGCTCATAAGCCATGGAGTTGGAAATTGCAATGAAAACAGACTGTGCAGAAGAGCAGCTGTCCACAACCAACATTCTCTTTCAACAAAAAGGCCACTTCAAGACCACATGGGTACGTCCCCACTCTGAACACTGGCATCTGATAGGCTAAAGTTTTGTGCCCCAGCCTGTCCAATAGGATGCCCTGCTAACTAGAGTCATGCCCAGTGCTGACTGCTATACAGACAACCAACTTGTTCACTCAAAGCTGTGCTTCCATTTCAAACCTAAGCCCACGAATAGGCCCAGAAACAACCCATCAAAGAAATTTTGAAGCAATAACCCACAAATCACATCTTGCAGATATAGATATCAAGCAACCTTACCAGCCAGACTGGAACACCCTAATCTCACTGCTGATTTCACTCCAGGAAAACTCTGGGAACACATCAAAGCTGTAGTACTGGGTATTTCCAATTAGGTCATCGAACCCAGCACCAAGAAGAACAGGGACTGGTTTGATGAAAATGACGAGAAAAATCAAGAACTGCTAACCATAAAAAAGGTCAGCTCATCAGGTTCACTTGACCCAATTGGCTAGCCAAGAGAAAAAGGCAAGCATGCAGCACCTTTCACTGTAAACTGAGGAACATCCAAAATGACTGGTGGATTGTACTTGCAGAACAAACTCATGCTGACATTGGCAACATAGAAGCAATCTATGGACTTTCATATCATACTCAAAACCTCCTGAGGAGTGCCAATGACAAGACAGTGCTCACTGACAAGCAGTCGATCCTGGGTTGCTGGTCAAAGCACTTTGAAACACTCATCAGTGCCCAGTGCACAGTGCATTATAATGCCATCAACTGCATCCAACAAGAGCTGATCAAAAGAGAACTGGATGAAAGCCCAGCTCTAGAGGAAACTGTGACTGCTATCAACCAGATGAAGAGCAACAAACCCCTGGAGTTGATGAAATCCCACCTGAAGATTTGAAGTATGGTGGCCCTGCCCTATATGCCAGGTTCCATGAGTTATTCATGATCTACTGGGAACTAGGCAGGATACCACTAGATCTTCATGGTGCTTTTATTATTACCTTATACAAAACAAAGGAGAAAAGTCAGACTGATCCAACTACTGTGAGATAACCTCCTTTCTATTGCTGGGAAGATCCTGGCTAGAATACTTCTGAACAGCCTTTTATCTACCATTGTTGAAGAAAACCTCTCAGAAAGCCAGTGCAGCTTCAGAGCAAACAGAGGCACCACAGACATGGTATTTGCACTCAGACAAATATAAGAAAACTGCTGTGAGCAAAACAAAGGCCTGTACGTCATTTTTGTAAACCTCACCAAGGCACTTGACACTGTGAGCAGAGTTGGGCTCTAGAAAACCCTTGAAAAACTTGCATACTCACCCAGGTTCCTGGCCACAGTGAAGCAGTTTCGTGTAAATCAGTATGGACAAGTCAAACACAACAGAGACCTCTCAAATCCCTTCAAAATCTCCAATGGCGTGAAGCAGGGATGTGTGCTGGCCCTGACCTTATTCACCATCTTCTTCAGTGTGATGCTGCAGCAGGCAATGGAAGACCTTGCATGTGCTTCCAGACTGATAGAGGTCTTTTTAACCTTGGGTATCGTCAGGCTCACACAAAGACACAAGAAAAGCTCATCCTTGAGTTTCTTTTCGCTGATGACTGTGCTCTCCTGGCCCACTGTCAATCGGACCTGCAACACATAACAACACATTTCTCCAAGGCAGCAAAACTCTTCGGACTAAAAATCCATTTAACGAAAACTGAAGTCCGGCATCAGCCTGCACCCTGAGAAGAATATAAACTACCAAGCATGTCACTGAGGGAACCGAACTGAATGCCATCAAACTATTTACCTATCTGGGGAGCATCATCTCTTTTGATCCCACCATACACAAAGAAGTGAACAATAGGCTTTCAAAAGCAAACAGCACATTCAGCAGACTCTACAAATGATAGCCTCAGAACACAGTCCAAACTCAAAGTGTATACACCCATCGTCCTCACATCCTTCCTGTGTGGTGCTGTGTCATGTATGCCTTCTTGAGCACTTCCTCCAGCACTACCACCACAGCATCCTCAAGTTTCAATGGAAGGACCGCATTACAAACACTAATGTGCTGGAAATAGTTAACGTCTCCAGCATCAAGGCCATCCTTCTGCAAAGTCAACTACGCTGGACAGGTCACATTGACCGGATACATGACAGCTGGCTGCTCAAGATTGTGTTGTACAGAGAGCTGACCACTGGCCCCATGCAATCATTTCAAGGACTCCCTGAAGAAGTCCCTCTCCGTGTGCCACATCGACCATCATCAGTGGGAAATGCAGGCACTAGATTGTGATGCCTAGAGACACTACATCAGGAGTGCCACAGACACCTTTGAGACTGAGAAAAAAAAAACAGCATGGAAGAGAAGAGGAGAAGGAAAGATCAAATTGCCCCTCGGCACCAACTGCAGCTTCACTTGCACTCGCTGTGGAAGAATCTGCTGGTCATTGTTAGGCCTGACTAGTCATTAGCGGGCCTGCAATCATTAAGCATAAACCTTCCTAAAACCTTCGTCTGCAAAGAAATGCTGAGAGAGTGAGTCCTGTGTTGTAGCTTCACCAGGTTGACACCTTATTTTTAGGTATGCACGGTACTGTTCCTGCCACATTTTCCTACACTACTCATTGAAACAGGGTTAGTCTCCCAGCTTGATGGTAATGGCAGAGTGAGGAATATGTGAGCCCTGAGGTAAAATGAAAATTCTGCTGTTGTTGATCGCCCACGGCATCTCATGGATGCCTAGTTTTGAGCTGCTTGATCAGTTCTGAGTCTATCCCATTTAGTGCGATCGTAGTGCCACACAACAAGTTGTCTCCAAAAGTAGTGTGGTGATCACTCCTTCCAATACTGTCACGGCCAGGTGCTTCTGCGGTAGGTAGATTGTAGAGGATGAGGTCAATTCTTGATTGAGAATTTGATGTATTTAACCTGACAAAATATGATCTATGGACCTTAACACAAAATGCAGAGTGCAGTAAACCTTTCATCTTTACACTTTAATTTAAGGAGATCTCCATTTTCCAACACGTTGTAATTATTTGTATCCTGAAATGTTAATAATTGTGCAGTCCTTTTATTATTTTATACCTGATTTTTATTTTAATGATTGCCTATAACCTTGTCATGAATTATGACTACTCGTTTTATTTGTAATGTCATCACAATTCGCCACCTACCATCATGATGATAATTTGATAAACCAATTATCTACCTAAGTAGACTTTTCTCTCATGTTGGTTATCTATTTACCTGGTATCAGCCCATTCTGGCAGGCAGTGTCTTTCAGGACTCAGCTAGCTCATCAGTAGTAATGCTACCGAGCTACTCTTGGTAATAGAAATTGAAGTCCCCCCACTCAAAGTACATTCTGTGAGTATAGCCATGTCAGGCTGTTGCTTGACCAGTCTTTGGAACAGCTCTCGCAATTTTGGCACAAGGCTTCATTTGTCGTGATGGGGCTAGAGCTCAAATCTCTGGAACAGGCCTCTGCATTACCCAGCAACATACCCACTGTGTTACCAAACCAATTTAATACTGGAGACTGATAGACTGAGAAAGACATTGCCTTCAGGTGGGTTGCAAATTAAAAATGAATAACATGTGAACTGGCCCCTCACAGAGGAGATCAAGTATGTTCCTAATGGGCTGGGGTCTGGATCATACATTCTCTCCAATGACCCCAACAAAAAGGTGGACAAGCATCAGACTGCATGTCTCTCTATGTTTGACAGGTAGGTCCCAGAGATGTAATGGCTCGGTGTAAGTGAAGTGCAATCCAACTGAATCCACAAATTCCAGGAAGGATGGTCAGTTTTAGAGGCACTGGCAGGGATGATCCTGTCTGATGTGTGGTCAGTGGCTTTTTGGACCTAACAGTCTGCCTACCCTGCCAACCCAATTTTCTTTCCTTTCCCTTTGAGTAATTTTAACATTGCTAGGAAATGCAAGTACTGCAAATCCCTTCATTCAGATACAGGAATTTGCCGAGTTCCCTCGAGCTTCATCTTTTAGCTTTTCCACTAAGCATTTCCCCCTAATGTCAGTCAGTCTTCTGTCTGAATTTCCTATTTATTTTAACTCCTCTTGTCTCGAAAATATATTTTCTAATCCTGGAACCCTGTAGGTAGCAGAAAAAGTGTGTATTTTTCTATTTGTTGTGCCTCTTCAAAATTAAAAACCTCTATCAGGTCATTCCTCCCTCCTCATTCTCTGTAATATGGGCATCACAGCTAAGGCTGGCACTTATTGCCCAAGCTGATCTTGTGATATGATGGTAAATCTTTTTCTTGAACTGCTGCAGCCCATTTAGTGAGGTTGTTCCACCCACAATACAGATAGGTTGGGAATTGTTCTTCTTTGCAGTGGTTTGCTATAACTGAGTGCCTTGCTGGGGCACTTTAGACGGCAGGTAATAGTCAACCACTCTGGTGTGGAACTGGAGTCAGATATCAAATAGACTGAATGAGTATGGCAGGTTTCCTTCCCTGAAATGAACGTTAGTTGGGATTTATGATAATCCAGCAGATTCATCATTACTTTTTAATGATACCCGGCTTCCTATCCAGATTTTTGAACCAAATTCACATTTATCTGTTCATAATTAATAAAACTTACAGTGGTGCTCATATCATTAGGTAAAGGCCTAATCTCTGTCTGTTCTTGATTCCGTTATATAACCCTCTTCAATGACACCTTTTCCATGATAGCCTTCAGGATGACAATATTGTAATCAACATTGAACAAGCTCTTTGAGGCTGCGATGACATTAACATTTCTCCAGGCATTTACCTTTCATATTTCATCTTCATAAAATGAATCTGTTTCTGATTTCTAATGCTGAACATCATAACCTTGGAATTAAAGAGGCAGTTGGAACTGTAGAATACTTACTTTTTCAATCAAGTAATAAAAATGTAATCTTGGTATTTTAATTTTATCACAGATTTACTACAGTATTCATCAGACGGTTAAAGGCAGTTGAAAATCCTTTAAGAACAAATTCAAAGGACAAGATATCCACAATAATGTAATTGTATGGTTTCATGTTTTGTAAACAAAACAACAAATACTTGCTTTAATATAGAGCCTTTCAGGACCTCAGCATGTCCCAAGGCATTTTATAGCTTATGAAGTACTTTTGGAGTCACTGTTGTAATGTAGAGAAATGGAACAGCCAACTTTCACACAGTCATACAAAGAACAATTAAATAAATTAACAGGTCACTGGTTTTAGGCACTGGTTGAAGGATACATTTTGTCCAGGACAATAGGGAGAACCCCCTTCTCTTCGTCGAATAGTGCCATAGGATCTGTATGTCAAAAACTTGCATTTACATAGTATCACTAATATAGCTGGAAAGGCAAGTATTACTCCTAATAGAGTCCTAAACATTATGACAAATACTTCAAAGCCAGCCATTTCCATGTTCTAATGAGGGGAACTGCTATAATGAATATTCCACAAAGTAGCATTAAATTTGATATGCAAAGGGATTCTTAGACCTGTAGTCTTTTTAACTGGGTTAAGTTAATGGTCCTATTATTCTGCAAGTGCTGGTTTGATACCAATACTAGCTCTGGAATGATGTAAGGAGACAACATTAGGTTATATTATGCCAAGCAGGCAAAGCGGATTTGTGTGTGCACATTTAAACCCTTGTGTACAGTCCTCTGCTAACAGCAGGATGTCAAGGAAATTTTTAAGGTCACCCAAGAATTAACTATACTGTAGCTGATAGAAATTAGGTAACCTCCTTATGGTGAAGGGAGATATACATTTTTTGCAGAATTATCTGTGAAGTATGCTCCTGTACCATAAATTTGTAATGGGCCAGATTGCTATACTGCTGTGACATGATTTCTGTGCAGCCCAGATGCACATTGCCCAAAGTTATATGGTGTGAAGTCTGCCATTTAAGGTCAATTTGAATTTCAGCAAGTGCCATAAAATTACTTACTTCATACCAGAGATATGCTATGGCTGGCTGTGTAAACACAACAAATATCCAGAACGTGTGGTAATAGTTGTTTATCAATGAGCTACAAGGCTGGGTCAATCAAGCTATGATCCAGGAGAACCTGAAAACTGAGTAGAACCATGAAGTCATTGACACTTAAGGCAGTATTTTACTGTCGGTGTGCGGGGGCGGGCCTGACATACTAACGTGTAAAATGATGCGCAATGACATCGCGCGTCATTTCGATATTCCGTCCGATGGGCGCGTGCCAGAGTCAACTCCGTGCCCATCCCCGCCCATGCCCTGCCCGCCCACCATAGGAAACATTCTCCCCTTAGTTTTAGTTGAAAATGTGGCAGAAACAGATTCAACAATAGCTTTCAAAAAATAATTGGACATAGCTTTGGATGATTTGTTAACTTAAAGACATTATATATATATATATATATATATATATACACGCAAGTTGTTGGTATTGCAAGACTACGGAGAAAGAGCAGGGGAATGGGACTAATTAAATAACTCCTTCAAAGACCTAGCACAGGCATAATGTGCAAAAATGGCCTCTTTCGTGCTGTATGATTCTAAGATTTCATATGTAAATATTGTAGGATAGTTTCTGCTTTAGGTGCAAATGTCAATTTTGGCTCAAATTGTGTCAGACATTATGCTCATTTTGAAAAGTCTTCTCTCCCCCCAAGTTTCCACTGAAAGTCATTTGCAAATCATTCAAAGCTAAATCTGCTATGAATCAGTGCAGTCAGGCAGCATTTTAGAACATATTTTTTCTGATTTGCTTTTTTAAAAAATCCCTATCATTTTTAAGAGTGGTAACTTGGTAAAGTTTGGCTAATAGAACTGAAAATGGGTTCTCAAAATACCAGCACATTAACTCACCTGTGTGCAACTGATTTTAATTGGCTGAAAATGGCTTGTAAAATTCTGCAATCTTTTGTACCTAACACAGCAATATCAGGAGAATTGTGTTGAAAGAAAGCGTGTTTGAATAGAAACTCCAGGCCTGTATTTTTATCGACTTCTTACCGCTACAAAGTAAATATGCCAAGCAGAGTTGGGGAACAGCACAGAGTATCACAGTGACAGAGTAACAAGGGTAAGAAAGCTTGTAAAGTAGGACCTGAAGGTATGCAACTTTATGTATCTAGTGTTATTTCTTTGACTGCTAGTTGCTGGAAAATGAACTGCTCTGTATATGTTGTTACGCAGAAATGGATAGCAATGAGCGGATTATCAGACAGGTACGCCAATCTTACGTTGGTGATTGCAGGACCTTGTGACTTTACCGGTCCACGGGGCCCTACAATTTATGTAACCACCTCAAATTTGCTGAGTGCCACATTTCACAAATTAGAAATTGATTTTTGTTTTTAGAAAGGTTGCCTTTGCTTACCTCTCTCGCCTCCAGTTCCTCAGCTTTGTGATCTTACTTTAGCAGTTGAATGTGACATGACATTCTCTGAAGTCAACGAGTGCAAGTTGTTGCCATTTGTTTCAAATTGAGTTTCTGCTGCTTTGTTTCATTGATTTTGACACTGTCTTCCACAAAAAACATCGAATTGTGATAAAGGACAAAACAAATCATTGAGAGCACTTGCTATGTTTAACATGAAATTGCTCTCTCCACATGACATGCTTCTCAAATGAGTAAACACTGGAAAAATGTACATGGGTGGAACTGAAAACATACTCTGTTTTCAGAACAGAAGGCAGCAGATGCTCTGAAAAAAGAGTGGCCAGAAATGGCAAGAAAAATGAAAATGGACCTTTGACCACTCAAAATCACTGACTAGTCACAGATGTGGCTACAGTGATAAGTTGGCCATGTGCACCAATACTATTCAAAAAAGAATTGCATACAATTCAGGTAAATGTACTCGTATATATTAAGTTAAATATCTATAACCGTTCCATGTGAAGGGGTGGAATTCATCTTGGGAAGTTCAGAGCAGCTGATTGCAAATCAGAAGCCTATTTTACTGATAGCCTTCTACATTAAAACATTGATATCATTTCATATCCAGTGATGCTGTCAGCTCCAAGCAGGCAACCTATCTGACACATAATAATATACATGAAACTAAAACTTATGGGGCAGAATTTTCTGTCTGTCAGGCAGGTGGGCCCGACCCAATCTCCGGTGGGCGGGGAGCCAATCCCCGCCGAAGAAGTGGGCCCCCGCCGCCATTTTACATGGGCGGGCCAATTAAGGCCCACCCAGCGTGACATCCAGTGGGAATATGGGCTTCCTGTGCGGGTGGGGGGCGGGGGGGATTCCCCAAAAGTGAGAGTGCGCTCTTTCGCACATGCGCACGAAAGAGCACAGGTCTCCCTGAGGCAAAGTGCAGCCTCAGAGAGATCGCTTCCACTTTGAAAAAGATTAAAAATAGAAAAAAAAATGCCCTAACATGTCCCCCTCATGAATGTCACATGTGATGGGACATGTTCATAATTTACACTATAACATTATTAAGCTTTTTAAAAGCCTGCATGAAACCTCATCCCATCAGTGTTTTTCGTGTTTTTTCTATTTGCTGCCGGGACTCCTGGCTTGCCCGCCAACCTTAAGGTTGGACGGGCAGGTCCTTTAATTGTTTAAGTGATCCTATCAATGGCCTCAATTGGCCATTGACAGGTCGGCAGGCCCGCAGCTGATTTTGCTGCACCCCCACCTTCCTGAAAATTTAAATGGGGCGGGGGCGCTTCATTTTACGTATCAGTGAGTGGGCCCCACCCCCTGCTCGCCAACGGCAAAATCCTGCCCATGGTGACTGATATTCATGTACAAATGAAGAATGTATTTATGTCAGATTACTTCGAGGGTAATTTTAAATCTTATTGCTGGGCTCAAAATGGGCAGCAGAAAGTCAACCATCCATTTTATATCACATCAGAATTTCTTTTCTAATGAAGTAACTGGGAAAGAAAATTAGTCTGTGGGATGCACATTGGGAATCGGATTCGCCATTAGCTGTATTTTCACCCTGTCATAAAAGTTAAAATTTACCTGCTTTGCTTTCTAATTTTATGGTGGAATTCTTCTCCAAGTCACATCCTTAATTATTTGAGGGTCACCGAACCACCGTTCATGCCACAATTTTACTACTGAGGAGGGGAGGAGGCAGGGCCCAAGTCTTCCTCAGCTGGAATGGGGATCAAGCCCCACCCTGTGGCATTGCTCCATATCACATACAAACTGTCTGGCCAACTTAGCTAACCAGCCCCTCAATGATGGTATGAACCGATTTCAAAATGAATGAGATTGAAGGTTCAGTTCCCATTCCAGGAACTTGAGTAAAAAATATAGGCTGACAACCCACGAGTGCTGCACTGTCAGACGTGCCATCTTTCTGGTGAGATGTTAAGTCAAAGCCTTGTCTATCCCTTCAGGTCAACATTCGAGGTCCCACAGCACAATTCAAAGAAGAACAGAGAAGCTCTGCCCGGTGTTCTTGCCAGTATTAATCCCTCAACCATTGCCTAAAAACAGATTATCTGGTAATTATCAGATTGCTGCTTGTGGTCCTTGCTGTTTGCAAATTGGCTTCTACATTTTCTACATTACACATGTGTCTATAGTTCACAGAGTACATCACTAGCTGTAAAGCACTTTTAGATGTCCTGTGCTCGTGAAAGATCAAATGCATGTCTTTCTTTTCTTTCATTCAATGAGTTAGTTGTGTTAAAGTAAAGGACAATGTAATGTCATATAAAGAACTTCATTGTTCATTTGCTCATATTGTACACAGCGATCTCTAAAGTAGACCTTAATTGGCACAGATACTATTTAGCTTTTGATTGGCATTTTCAATGATGAAATCTCTATTAAAGGATAGAAGTACTTTTGTAACCCAAGAAAATCGGTTGGTAGTTTGCTCTGTCACTGTTGCTTCATCTAATTCTTTTATCCACTGCATTTTGATAAAAGATGATTTCAGTTTCCAATGATGAACTGGTCTTCACTCAAAAATGTGGGTTTGGACACCATAGAGATTGGTAATAAAAAACCCTTGTCAAATTATTACATTGAAAGGCAGATCGTAAACATAGGAACATAAGACTTAGAAGCTGGAGTAGGCCATTCAGCCCTTTGAGTCTGTTCCATCATTCAGTAAGATCATGGCTGTTCTGGTTGTGGGTAAAAACTCCACTATGCAATCTGCCACCATAACCCTGCTGTAACCTCCTTAATAATGGATTCTAGCAGTTTCTCTGTGACAGATGTTAGGCTAACTGGCCTGCAGTTTCTGGCTTTCTGTCTCCCTCCTTTCATGAATAAAGGTGTTAAATGAATTATTTTCCAATCCATTGGGACCCTTCCAGAATCTAAGGAATTTCAGAAGATTATAACCAATGCATCATAAAGTCAGACGATTGCCAGGCAATTGTTCATTTCTTCCAAAATGTATTTGTATATCCACCAAGAACAAACATCATGGTGCAAGATTCAAGTCTGGATTGATGAAGAACATCTTGTCTATCAAAAATCTAACTCTGCCTTGGATAAATTTAATGACCCAGCCTCCACTGCTTTCTGGGGAAGAGAATTCCACATATTAATGGCTCTTTGAGAGAAAAAAAAATCCTCATCTCCATCTTAAACTGTAGACCTTATTCTTAAACTGTGTCCTTTGGTTCTAGTCTCTCCCACAAGTGGAGACATCCTCGTGATATCTACCCTATCAAATCCTCTCAGGATCTTATGTTTCAATAAGATTACCTTTCTTCTAAACTCCAATGGGTATAGGCCCAAGCTGTTCAACTTTTCTTCATAAGATAAGCCCTGATCCCAGAAATGAGTTGAGTGAACCTTCTCTGTACTGCCTCTAACATTATTATATTTTTTTCAAATAAAGAGACCAAATCTGTACACAGCATTCCAGATGTGGTCTTGCCAAGGCCCTGTACAGCTGCAGTAAAACTTGCCTATTTTTATATTTCATTCCCCTTGCAATAAATGTCACATTCCATTTGCCTTTCTAATCACTTGCTGTACCTCCATACTAACATTTTGTGATTCATTTATCAGGACACCCAGATCCCTCTGAACCACCAAGTTTTGCAATCTCTTTCCATGTACTGCTTTTCTATTCTTCCTGCCAAAGTGGATAATTTCACATTTACCCACATTATACTCCATCTGCCAATTTTTTGCCCACTCAATTAACCTATCAATTTCCCTTTCCAGGCTCTCTACCTCCTCTGACAGCTTACTTTCCTTCTTATCTTGGTGTCATCAGTAAATTTAGCCACCATACATTTAGTCCCTTCATCCAAATTGTTGATGTAGATTGTAAATAGTTGAAGCCCTAGGTACTGGTCCCTATAGCACTCCTGTAGTTACAGTTTTCCAAACCATGTCCCATTTATCCCTATTCTCTGCTTCCTGTTGGCTAACCAATCCTTTGTCCATGCTACACCATTTACTCTTCCTTTGCATAGTAACCTTTGATGTGGCACCTTATCAAATGTCTTCTGGTAATCCAAGAACACCACATCTACAAGTTCCCCTTTATCCATCTTGCTCGTTACTTCCTCGAAAAAATTCTACTAAATTAGCTAACCATGATTTCCCTTTCACAAAGCCATGCCTGATCAGATTCTAACTATCCTGCTGTAACCTCCTTAATAATGGATTCTAGCAGTTTCTCTGTGACAGATGTTAGGCTAACTGGCCTGCAGTTTCTGGCTTTCTGTCTCCCTCCTTTCATGAATAAAGGTGTTAAATGAATTATTTTCCAATCCATTGGGACCCTTCCAGATCCTAAGGAATTTCAGAAGATTATAACCAATACATCATAAAGTCAGATGATTGACAGGCAATTGTTCATTTCTTCCAAAATGTATTTGTATATCCACCAAGAACAAACATCATGGTGCAAGATTCAAGTCTGGATTGATGAAGTACACTTCAGGCCAAAATAAAAATAAATGCTGTCTCAAAGAGGATAACATAGCAATATTAATAATTTGTCTTCTTTTGATGATCATTCATCCAAGGATTCAACTGTTGCCATGGGAACTGATGAAGAGATATGCAAACTACCTCCTGCCAAGACAGCAGCTTTTGTAGCAGATTGACTGCCATTAATTTCTGTAACAGTGAGAGATGGAGGCTCTTTTTTGTATTAATTATGTTCTAAGTGAATTTCTGTAATATTTAGTTCAGTTCAATTAGAAACACAGATATCAGGGTGTGAAATATCCCTTATTTCATTATTCACAGCATCTGTCATGCTAACTGGAGTCATTAATTTAATTAAGAAGTTGTTCCTGGTTTTCACTAGCATGAACAGTTGTTCACCTTCGAAGCATTTCACTTAGGTACTGTAGACTGTATTATCTGAAAAATTATGGATGGGTCCAATGTAATGGGGGTCACTGTGGAGTGAATGTCAATCTTTGATACCGCAGAAATGACTAGTGGCTGCAGACGATGCAGTGTGCGTTTGTCTTCAACAGATAAAACGATGATTTCAATGTGCAGTTACATCATTTCTGATAGATTGTTGGAGAGATCCATCCAAGCCTGTGACCAGTTTAAAATGTCACAAGTTAGCTTGAAAACATGAAATGGACTCTTACAGAATCATAGAATTAAAGATATTTACAGCAAAGAATGGGGCCATTCAGCTCACAGTGCCTTTGTCAGCTCTTTGAAATTTGTCAAATTTAATCTCACTGCCTAGCTTTTTCCCATAACCCTGCAAATTAGTCCTCTTCAAGTATATGCCCACTTGCCTTTTGAAAGTTCCTATGGAAGCTGGTTCCATCGGTCTTTCAGGTAGTGCATTCCAGAACATAGCCATCTGAGGAAAACAATGAAGAATTCCACATCTCCTTTTGGTCCTTTTGCCAATTATTTTAAACTTCACACCTCTGGTTACTGACTCCTATCTCTTCAGAATTGTCTGCCTCTCCTAGGGCTGTGGGAGTGCGTGACAGATGGGATGTAGGGTGGTGAGATGCGTATCATGATGCTCTGGCCCTCATGGTGTGGGGCAGGCTTGATACCATAATTCATCTTTTACTGCCCATCAATTTTGTATGTTCAGTGATGCAGCTGAGCATGTTCAGCATGTCACGATTCGAACTGGGATCCTTGCTGCATTCTGAGCTCCCTCAATCTGGCTCCAAGCCTTTCCTCTATGTCCCTCAGTTCATTATGTGCCTCGCTCTCTGGTTACATCATTCTACTTCACCATCCCTTCTCTCTAATTCACCTGTTATTATGACTTAATTCGCTGTGCAGATATACATCTTCAGGCTTGGTTGCTAACAATGAAGTGTATCTGATTTAGAAATGCTGGATACCCAATAATGGTGCATAAAAAGCTAAGTCTTCCACTTGGCTTCTGCTCCCCAACGCTAACAACCTTGGCCTCTTTACAAGAAGCATCAAGTTCCAGCTGCCATTAATACAGTTGGTGAGTAATGAGGTGTTGCAGTCATCTATAGAGATGAACAATTGCCCGATCAGCAGTTACACAGCTAAGAATGGGCTGATGTATCAATTAATGTATCTCTAAAATGCCATATTACTGTTCCTTTAAATGACAATACTGTTCTTATTCATGAAACAAAATAGGTTCATACATCATTAAATCAGAGAGGCAATCAATTCCAGGAAACAAGGTTTGTTCTTAACAGGGATAGATTTGCCCAAGGCTGAGTTTGGAGATGCCACAGCTAGAGAGAATGCAATTCTCATACACGTATTTGTAGTGACATCAAATCCAGATCATGCAACCCCCAAATCTTGTTCAAAGCAAGGTCGAAGATTTTGGGCAGAATCGTCTGGACAGGCTGGCATTGTGCGTGATCAATGGCGAGAGCAGACAATGTGGCAAGAGCAGAGAATATGGCGAGAGCGGACAATATAGTGAGAGCAGACAATATGGCGAGAAGGACAACAATTGGTTTCACGACGTCATGAAACCAAGTTGCCATTGTCCGCTCAGCCTGTCGATGGTGGGCCGTATTTCCCGCCATCGGACATGGGAATCTCATTCTAATACATCAGCATATCATTATAAGGCTAGCCCACTGGACTCACCCCCATCCCCTCTCCCCCCTCGACTGGATCGTCCACCCACATCAGCGTGCAATCATGTCGACGTGGTTCACAACGGCATATATAAGGCGTGCACTTGACAGGCAGCACTTTGAGGGGAACTCAGAAGTGAGTGCACAGTAACGTTGCAGAGCGCTCGCGAGGAGCACCTATTGGACTTCATGGTTGAGGCGCATTGCGGGGGGTGGGGAAGGCTGCCCTGCGACTGAAGGTAGTGCACATGCACGTGCCACGCTGGGGACGGGGGGCAGGATGTTCCAGGGGAGCAGCCATGCATTAGGGACATCTTGTATAACGTGACCATTCCTCTGCAGCTGAGACAGGTCAGGTGCAGTCACATTGATATTATTGGAGTCGGAACTCTAAGTTATCTGCCCACTCAAGCAATGCAGAGGTCTGAAAGTGCCACCAATTGCTCCAGAGCTTTTCACCCTTCGGGCATAGACAGCAAAGTAATGAGCATTTTAGTGGACTGCAGAACAGTTGGACAACTGGGCACGTTGTACAATCTCCTTGCTAAAGCTGGCTGTGCAGCTGTCACTGCTGGAGATGCTCACAGCCCCTTGTAATGTCATCATCCCGGTTTGGACCAGTCTCCCCCATGGTTCAAGCTAACAGTGCAGCCATGCAGTTCAGGATGGTAGAATGCCTGTGCCTGAGCTGAGAGCACAGCATGCAGTCCAATGGACAAAGCTGCTGCCAATCGGTCAGGTGGACTGGGTCGGAAGTGGGTGGGATTTCGAACAACCATGCAGCACACTAATCCCTGGCCATCCAAGTAGTGGCCAGCACTCTCCAGGATGCGTTAAGGGGCCTTCAGACTTAAACAAGAGAGATTCTGACTACACTCATGCTAACCTCTCTTTCATCCTGCAGCAGGAGTACATGAGGGTCATGGAGCCTGGTGACCTAGCTGAATGCGTCGTGGCTTAGAGAGTGAAGACGACAGAGAAGAGAGAAACTGAAGCTGGCTGTGCAGAAGGAGGAGCAGCATCATTAGGAAGAAGGGGTGGCTGAGCCTCCGGCACACGCTGCCGAAGAGTCATAGCAAGCTGTCACTGGTTGGTGCCTAGCAAGACCCAGGGTCTATAGATTCCTGCAGATGACCGAGAACCAGTGTCGCCAAAGACATGAGTAGGGAACCGGTCAGGTCACATCTGCCAGCTACTGCAGGATTTGGCGCCACGGAGACATGGAGGGCATCCACTGCCAGTGGCTGTGAAAGTGACTGTGGAGCTCAATTTCCACATCAGTGGCTCCTTTCAGGGCTCCACAAGTGACCTCTGTGGGATATCAAAAGCATCCAAACACAAATGCATCCATGAGGTCACAGATGCCACCTTTGTGAGGGCACACAAATTTGTGCATTTCGCTTGGGGTCAGGAGACCCGGGAAGCAAAAACGATTGGATTTTCCCAGATCTTGGGTTTCCCACAGGTGCAGGGTGCCATCGACTGCACTCATGTGACACTCAGATCTCCGAGGCGACAACCAATCAACTATGTCAACTGTGAGGGATTCCATTAGCAGAATGTGCGTCCACCACAAATGAAGAGGCCCTGGACTACAGGAGCCCAAGGTTTCACATCTGAGTGACAAGAACACTGCTCATCAGAACAAGGAGCCATAGGCAGGGAGACATTCTTGGAAGTTTATTGACAATAGTGAACATTATGTACAAGTGATTAACACCTTTGGCCAGACTGTGCTTCTGTGCGGCAGGTGCCGTGCACGGACCACAGCCTGATGTGGGCGGAGCTCACTCCGTCCTGTGCTTGGATGGGGTCCACATACTGGTACTTTAACAAGCTGCTACTGGACGACAAGTGGTTCCTGGACTCGTTCCGTTGTTTCTGGGCCAGATGGAGAAGGAAGCAGGGAGGCTTCCCCTCCTTGAGGCTATGATGGGATGGGGGCAAGGTTCAAATCTGCATCTTCTGTCAGGAGCACGTGAAGGGGTCGACAAAGAGTTGGAAATCCAAGTTCGAGGAATTGGGGAAGGATGTGGAGGCACTTCTCCATCATCCCAATGTGGACCCGGCCCCGTGGCTGGCGTACGATGAGAAGAAGGGCACGCTGCGGGACCTGCAACTCGTCGGGTCTCACGGTGCGTATGTGAGGTCGCAGATCCGGTTCCTCAAAGACCTGGACTGTTACTCCTCCTTCTTCTACTCGTTAGAAAAAAGGCACTGAGTCCGTCAGCAGCTCCTTACGCTGCTGGCCCATGACGGATCCCTTGTCTCGGATCTGGAGGGCATCAAGGCCATCACCCGAGACTACGACACTGCCCTATTCTCTCCGGATCCATCCAGCGAGGATGCTTGCAGAGCTTTGTGGGAGGACTAGCCTCAGCTCGGCCCAGAAAGCACCGGAAAGCTTGACTCCCCTGTAAGTCTGAGGGAGCTGACTGGTGCACTTGACAACCTCTCCAGGGGCAAATCCCCAGGGCCGGACGGGGGGTCTGACCACGGAGTTCTTCAGGGTGTTACAGGATGTCCTGGGGAACGATTGCATGGGGGTCCTGGGGAGAGTATCGTGACTGGGGAGATGCCCCTCTTGTGGCACAGGGCTGTGATTGCCCTGCTGCCAAAGTAGGGGGATATCCACCTGTTTAAAAACTGGTGCCAGTCTCTCTCCTCAGCATGGATAATAAAATCTTTGCCAGGGCAATGTCTTCTCGCCTTGGCACCGTGCTGGACTGCATGCTTCACCCTGACCAGTCCTACGCCAACCTGATCCGCTCCATCTACGACAACATCCATCTGGTCTGGGACATGATCCACTTTTCCCAGAGGACTGATCTATCGAGTGCTTTCCTGTCTCTTGACCATAGGGTAGATCACAAATATGTATCTGGGACTCTGCGAGCGTTTGGGTTTGGGACATATTCCGTCCCCCGGATCTGACTTTAGTACACTGCTGCAGAGTGTCTAGTTAAGGTTAATGGGTCTCTGATGGCACCTCTTCGCTTTGGGAGAGGAGTGTGTCAGGACTGCCCCCTGCCTGGCCAATTGTATTCTATCTGCGTGGAGCCTTTCCTGCGCCTCTTGTGGAGGATGTTGTTGGGAATTGTTCTGCGTGGGCCGGGCATCGGGGGATCTTCGCGGCTTACGCCAGATGACATGCGAGTGCCAGGAAGTCTACTCTGCCGCCCCCTCTGCCAGGATCAATTGGAACAGGTGTTCTGGACTCCTGGTCGGTCAGTGGCAGATGGATCCCTTACCTGAGGAGCTCAGGCCTTTCAGCTGGAGCAGGACCAGCCTCATCTACCTGGGGTCCACCTCAGCCCTGCTGAGGAATCCTGGCTGGTGAACTGGCAGGAACTGAAGGCCAGAGTCACCACTCACCTGCAGCACTGGACAGGACTGCTCTGATTGCTGTCTTACTGAGGTCAAGTGCTGGTCATAAACCAGCTGATTTCTGCCATGTTGTGGTACCGGCTGTTCACTTTGACCCCTCCCTTGGATTTCGTCACAAAAATCCGGAGAATGCTTGTCGATTTTGTCTGGGACAAAAGGCTACACTAAGTCGCTGCTGAGGTTCTGAGTCTCCCGCTTAGGGAGGGCAGTCAGGCTCTGCTGTGCCTATGCACCCAGGCAGCGATATTCCACCTTCAGGCCCTGCAGGAATACCTATACCTCTAGCACCCTCCAAGATGGCATGCCCTGGCAATGTATTTCTTCCGCCAGGTGCACGGCCTGAATTATGACGTGCAGCCCCTGTTTATAGACCTGAGGGGCCTTCGTGGCTCCTTGCAGGCATTGCCCATCTTTTACCAGGACCTGATCAAAGTCTGCAACATGGTTGCCTTGTGACGTAGCTCTCCGCCGCCAGGAGTAGCGACTATTGTCAGAGAGCCGCTGCTCAGGAATCCGCCCCTCCGTCCCTTTCAGTGGCTGGCAGAGAGAAGGGCTGTGGCTACTGGGGTGACCGGGATCAGGGGTGTGCTGGGTAGCAGAGGAGTGGACTGGGTGATTCCACAAGAGTTGGCTCATCACACGTCCGTGGATTTCCGGCTCATGGTCAATGCCATTTAAGACCTTAGGACAGTCACACTCGGCCCTAACGTCATTCTGGGCCTCAAGATGGCTCAGGTGCGTGGTGATCTTCCGTACGAGCATAGCCCTGTTTGGGGCTTGGGGCCAATGTGGAATTCCCTCCAAACTCTCCCTCAGGAGCCGGAGACCCGCAACCTAAGTCGCCTCGTAGAAAAACCCTCTGTGCCCTTTAGCGCGGCGCAGGGGGGTTTCCTGCATGGGCTGCTGCTGCATATCCTGCACTTCCTTGCCCGACGCCCACCACCCGGACATGCCCTGGTGTGCTTTGTTGTCGTCCGGTGGTGGAGGTCTGCACCCGCCCTCTACCGAGGCGTCCTCCTATTTTCCATCGGGGACCGGAGGTGGAGGGTGTTGCACACAGCAGTCCCACAATCGTAGGATATGTCAGTTCATGGACGACTCCCAAGGTGCCTGAGTTTTTTGCGGTCTTGTGGAGTCGGTGGACCATACGCGTGGTAAGTTGTTGTTGGCTGCATTCCCTTTTTAATTTCTTGATAAACATGTTACTGTTTTGTTTGCACTTCAGACCCACACTCCTGATCTATGGACACCCGGTGCGGCGGGGGGGCTGGGAGGGAGGAGGACCTCCTCGTGAACCTGCTCCTGGACGTGGCCCAGTTGGCTATTAACAGGTCCAGGCAGCGGGTGATAGAAAGGTCGTTCGACCCGATTTTCTGCCCCTCTCCCACAGCTACATTCGCGGCCAGGTGTCCCTGGAGAGGGAGCACGTGGTGTCTGCTGGCACCTTCGAGGCCTTCTCTGCCCAGTGGGCACCATAGGGACTGGGGTGCTTTATCGACCCTTTTGACCACGTTTTGGTTTGATGTTTGTAAATTTCCTTTGAATTTTGTCTCTTTTTTTTGCAGTTTCCTGTTAAGGGACTGCCTTTTACCTTGTCCCTTATTTTGTTAACTTAGTTTAATTGTTTTGACTCAAAAGAGCTACATCTTCTTAACTTCCCTAACCCTGCTGCTACATCTTGCTGCTCCCCTTACATCCACAGTAGAGGTGGAAGCAGCCTGTTGATGGCTGTGTCCTATCTGTAATGACCTGAGCGAGCATCCTCTGGAGGGCCGAGACCTGTAGGGCCCCGGCCAGCTTTTGGGCTCCTGCTATGTGGCAGTGGCACCTTCCTTGGTCTATGGAGCTGGAGCTGCTGGGATCACAGGAAGAGGAGATTCAGATGGGCCGGGCACTCCCCGGGTCACCTGGGTGGATGGCCCCGAGGGATAAACCTGCTGATCCTCCTCCCTATGAGTATCCGAGGGCCCCAAGGCTGACTCCTTGAGGAGAAGGGGTAGCTGGAGTGAGATCAGGCTGCCCTGTACCCCTCTTACATACACACGGGTGGAGGCCAATATGGTGTCAGCTATGGAGTTCAGCACGCGCAGCAGTGCAAGACCAATGTCCTGAACCAAGGACTCCATGGCATCCGCCATCCTACCAGTGTTAACCTTGATGTATTGGCATACCAGTGCTGTTACATCAGACTGAAGGCAGACAGGCTCCTCCATCATGCCTGGCAATCCAAGGAGTGCAGTGGACATCCCTTCCTGATGTTCCCAAGCTTGCCTTTGCAGCTCCAGCAACTGTGATATGATCGAGTCCAGAGGCTAGTCATCTGACTCGGACTGAGCAAATTTCTGGCCACCAGAAGTCTTCCGAGTGCCAGACACCTGGGAAGTCCCTGCCAACGCTTGCTGTGGGTCAGTAAGTGCGATGTACTCACGATTGTGATCTCGAGACTACTTTAAAGCTAGGTCCCACCGAGATGTGTGTCTCTCTGCTCTGGTAGAGGGTGTGGGTGAGCGTTGTGATGGGACTTCAAGAAAGGTGCCTTCAGATTCCGCTTTGGAGGTTTCTTCAGGGCTTGATTGGAGGCCCTGGGTTGCGGACTCTGTTGGCTGTTTGGCAGATGTGCCTGTGAAAGCAAGAGAAGATAATTAGCGCATGGCAGTGACCTGTGAAACAGGACACATCACCCAGAGCATGGTTGGTGATGGGTGTTAAACTGCTGGATCCTCAATTGGTAGAGCACCACTGACCTCACCGTCAGCACAGGACTGGTCCAGATTCTCACCGGCCAGCTGGGTGGCTCTGTTTTCAAAGTTCTTGAGAACGTTGATTTCAGGCATTCCTTCACCGGTCTGCGACCTCTCCCTTTTGTTGTGTGCCAGCTTGTTCTGCATAAATAGAAATGGAGAGAGGGTAAGCAGGATGCCTGCCAGGCCGGATGATAAGGCATATGTGGGTGATGAATGGTCCAATGAACGGGATGAGGACAATGAGGGCGTGTGTGAGAGAGTGAATGGTGATGTCCCTGGAACTGGCAGTGAGTGAGGATCCTGTGTATGTGTGATGGGTTTGTGGTGTGAGTTGAGAGTGATGAGAAGAGTGACTTACCCTGGCAGAATGGAGATCATTCATCTTCTTGTGAAACTGGGTGGCTGTCTTCTTTTGCTGGGCATTGGCACTGACCACCGCTGCCACCGCCTCCCAAGTCGGATTGGTGAGGTTGCTGCCCAGCCTGCAGCCAGAGCAAGGATAGAGGACATCACGGTGAGCCTCCACGGCTTTCAAAAGTCTCTCAAGGACTGGGGGTTGTAGCCTTTTTGTCTTTCAGGGCCATGTCTTCTTTGCACCAGTCATGGGCGGGATGCACTGAGAGGCGGGTGCACGCCTGCACTTTAACTATGATGCCCGGCGTGATGAAGCACTGAGGTGATGGCATGGAGGATGAATGAGAGCCCGTCTGCCATCAAAAGGGCATGTTTCCTGGGATTGCATGATTAATGCGGCGGGTTTGGGACGATAGAGTGTGAAAAACTGCCGTTGTGGCCGACGGGTAAAATGTCATTTTACCCGCCTGCCACTACTTAGTGCAAATCTGGGACCATTCCACCCTTTGTAACTGGTGCCCAGTGAATGAAATCTGAAAACCATTTCGACTAATACATATAAAATCACAATCTTACAGCACCTATCACAATAAACTTTATATTTTGTTGGGACACATTATTCATTTTGCTTTGTTTTTGCATCCCATTTCTAAGATGAATGTTTTCAGGTTTCACTGAGCCTCTAGGTAGCCAGTCTAACTGAACCCAGCGTGAAAGCAGCATTAATAACTGCCTTTGCATTGCATTAACTGGGCTGCTGTCCAAATTCTTCAGTGTATTTTCATATTCAGCATGGTGTGACGGTGCTTTGGAGTAAGGCATTCTGCTGTGAGGTGGATAAATGTCCATTTCCCAGTGGGGATTCAGGATAGGGTTCGGGGGATTCAGGAGAGGGAAGGTGGGATTCTGGTGGGGGGCTACTCAGGAGCAGACTGGGAGGATGACTCGTAAGAGGGCTGTGGTGATGGGGAGTGGATTATTAGAGGGTCTTGGGAGAGGGCCAGGGATGGTGGCTCAGAAGAGGTGCAAGGTGGGTATGGCTGCGAGACTCGGGAGGGGGCCTGGGCATTTCACGAGGGGGCGGACTCAGGAGATGGCCACAGTGGGCGATTCAGGAGAGGGCCAGGGGGATTCAGGAGAGGGCCGGACTCAGGAGAGGGCTGCAGTGAGGTTTTGAGGAGAGGGCTTGGGGAGCGGGGCAGTAGAACCTGGGAGAGGGCTTGGATGGGAGCTGTTGTGGGGTGCGCTCCTGAGAGGGTCGGGGGAATTTGGGTGCTTGGTGGCGAGGAGGTTCAAGAGAGGGCTAATGGGGTGGGGGTTGCTCTGGAGGCTGAGAGGTGCACACCAATGATATCAGCGTTGGAAGAAAGTGCACTTGCGCTGACACACAGTGCGAGCCGATGGGACATGCGTAATGGTTCCTGGCGCCTGGCTAATTGGCATCAGGAGCTACAGTGTCTGCCCAAGTTAAATATCTAAGCAAAACACTATCATTGTTATTCAAGTATATTTTATTGCTGGCTCCAACTACCTTCATTGCAGAAAACAACATAATATAGACACCAGCCCCACCACTTATAGTGGACACATTCATGCGAATTCAATTTGCCCATTAAAAACAATGGCTGGTGAATTGTAGTGGTTCTAATAAAATTAAAAATCACTTCAGTTGCCACGATGTATGTTTTTTGGAAGATTCCAGTGGCATAGCAGATTTCATATAATCATATACAGAGCCATTTAGCGGATCTTTTTGTCAAGAGACCGTCACCCAGAGCATGCATGCTGGTTTGCTCTCTATAGATGTGCACAGTGATTGAGATTGAATACCTGCAGTGAGAGGGACAGTTACAATTCACACTGCAGCAGGTGCTAAAGATACCTGTAGCTGGGATAGCAATAAAAACAAGGGAGAAATGTAACAAAAAAAGCTGTGTTGTGAGGTGTGAATGAGTATTTAAATGCAACTATTCCTGCCCAAATAAAATGGAGCACCTATAATGTCATAACTGGCAACTTTGAAATACTCATCAACACAAATGGCTGCTGGTCATAGCATTTAGAATGATATAAGTGACTGCCTGTTTTAAACATGGATGTTATACATGGTGGGCACAGTATTCAAAATGTATTCATATTCATTTAACACTGGTTTTGGGAGATGCTTGTATCACTGGTCTCCTGTACCACTAGCAACAAAAGTATAAACTGGATGGATATGCTAACATCAACTGCCAGGAAGGCCTAATTTTAAAAAAAATCGGATCGCAGCTTGTCTGGTAAGCTTACATTAAGGTTGCTACAGGATGTACAAAGACTCAAGTGTCAGAAGCCAGCAGTGTAAGTAGCTGTAGTAATTGTAAATTAAACCTTTTCTTACTATTATGGGGATCATATGATTGTACAGACAAGCCAGCCCCAAGGAATCCTAGGGACAGGGTATTTTAGCCTTGGTTTTGGAACAAGGATGCAGCCTCACCAGGAGTCTGTAAATAAAGTTTACTGTTCCTTACAAGTAACCAACCCTGCATTTCAAGTTTATTATAATTGATAATGATGAGTAACGCTGATGTAGCACTTCACCTCGCAACTGTGAGTGTTTTGATTATTAAGGGAAGAAAGAAAAGAATTATACTCACCACCAATGCCTCTCTTTGGCAGCAGTGACCCGTATGACTCATCTGTCGAGGACTGGAGTCAGCAGAGTGATCAGGTTTCTACTTTGTGGTTAACGAAATTAAGGCAGAGGAGAAACAGAAGGCAATTCTCCGAAGTGTCGGCAAGAGAAAAATGTCTAACCTAATTCGTGCAAAATTCCAGATCCTTCCCCAGGCTAGTAGATCCCATGAATGGACAGTTTCAGCATAACTTCAGTGATCTTGCAAAGATTCAAGTTTTTATTCTCGAGTATGGGCCTCCGGTGAGCTGATCGCAATGTACGTCGCAAAGTTAAAACAGTCAACAGAGCACTGTGACTTCAGTGATTATGAGATAGTTTGGTTTGCGGCATTAACGATGACATCATTCAGCGCCGTTTGCTTGCACGAGTTAAGATAGACCTGAAGTGCGCCATGGAGATAGCGCTAGCAATGGAGAATGCTGGAAGGAGCTCTCAAGCTTTGCAGAGTGTGCAACATGGCGCTGTTCTGCAGTTAGGGTGGGGACCTGCCACTGGGCATGGCACGCAGACCAAGGAGGCTATTGCGAAGTGGGACATGGTGCCTACCGCTAGATAAACAAAAAAGAAATAGTGGAAGCAGCTCACCAGTAATCCAGAAGTTAAAGTGCTAGCATTGTGGTGGAAACCATGAACCCAAAGTCTGCAGATTTAAAGAGGCAGAATGCCACTACTGTCACAGAAAAAGGCATGTTGTTAAACAGTGCAAGACTAGATCAAGACAGCCATTCAGACAGCAGGTCAAGTTGAATAATGTGCACAATATAGATGAACCAGAAGCTGCTGATTCCCTATACAATCTGAAGGCCAGGAAAACTAACCCAATCACTGTTACTCTTCAAGTAAATGGAAAGCCTCTGGTCATGGAGGTTGACACAGAAGCATTGACCATAGTGGTGGGAGAATACATCTGTAACTACCTCAGAGAAGGTGCTCAGCCATGGAATTTGGAGAAAACCGCTGCTCAGTTAAAAATATATACAGGAGAAGCAATACAGGTGAAAGGCATCACCTCTGTGCCTGTATCATACAGACAACAGACAGTCCAACTGCCAATAATTGTTGTAACAGGAGAAGGACCTAGCCTTCTGGGCTGTGATTGGTCGAAAAAATCTGACTAAGCTGGTCAGAAATTTTTCAGGTCAGATCAAGAAAAAATCCGAAGTTGACAAGAGAATATGATGGTGTCTTGTGGAATGCAATAGAAAACCAAAGCACCTTCACAGGAAACAAGGATTCCTCAGGTCAGAGTTGGTTCCACAGGAAAATCATGAAGAGAACCTAAATGAATGCAGTGCCACTCTGAAGCAACTGAAGAAACAGTTGGGAGAAAAAAGCCAACAATGTTCAATGTTCCAAAAGGAAGCCAAAAGATACAAAAAAGAGACAGAAGAACTAAAGAATGAGTTGATGGAGACAAAAGAGGCATTAGAAGGAAAAGTCATGGAATTTTCCAAGATGCAAATGGTAACTCAACCCTTGAACTGATCCAAGTTAAGATTTCACCAGAGAGAAATTTGTCCGGCTGTGAAATCAGAATGAAGGATGAGACAAAACTCTGTGGCAAACATAACAAGAAAAAAAACAGAAATCAAAGCTGAAAGCCCAGTAGAATATGTATCCAGAACTCTTACTGTAGCTGAGAAAGGATACTCAAATTTAAAAAAGAGGGCTTATCTATTGGATTTGGAGTAAAGAAGTTTCATCAATATTTACACTGTTGACACTTTACCATAGCGTCAGATCGCAAACCACTGTTAGGATGGCTTAGTGAAGAAAAGGCAACCCCAACAATAGCCTCTGCTGGAATTCAAAGACAGGGTTTAATTTTGTTGGCATATGAGTACACTTATATGCATCGTTCAAGTGTGCATATTGCAAATGCAGACGCCTTCACTTGTCTCCCTTTGCCAGATAGTATTACACATGTTCCAGTACCTCAGGTGGTAGTACTTGTGTTGAATCTCCTGGACTCCTCACCAGTCTACGTAACACAGGTAAAGAATTGGACAAATTGGGATCTGATTTTAGCAACAGTCTGTATTGCAAGGATGGTCAAATGCACAAGTCTCTGAAAAAGTAAAGCCATTCTTTGCCCATGGATCTGAACTGAGCTGGTAAGATGGTATCTTGTTATGGGCAGCAAGAGTCGTTATCCCCTTGCAAGGAAGAGAACCAATATTGGAAGAACTTTATAGTGTGCATCCTAGTATTTTTAAAATAAAGATGCTCACACAAAGTTATATCTTGTGCCCAGGTATAGACAGTGATATAGAAAAAATGGTGAAGCACTGTCTCCAGTGCCACCAACAGCAGAAGTTGCATGTTTCAGCTCCACTGCATCTGTGGGAGTGGCCTGGTCGACCCTGGATTTGACTACATGTGGACTATGTAGGTCCATTTCAAGGTACCACTTTTCTTGTGATCATCGTCGCACCTTCAAAGTGGATGGATGTGGTTGAAGTGAGATCACCTACATTGTGTGCAGCCATTGAAAAACAGTGTGAGAGTTTCAGTGTTCATGGTATACCAGAAGTTATTGTGTCAGATAATGGTACTGCTTTCACTAGTACTGAATTTCAAAGATTTGTGAATTTAAATGGGATTAAACTCATCAGAACAGCACCATATCATCCCTCGTTCAATGGGTTAGCAGAAAGAGCAGTACAATCCTTTAAAACAGGCATGAAGAAATTATCAGAAGGAACATTAGAAACACAAATTTCAAGGTTCCTGTGTAGCTATCACACAATTCCTAATGTGACCACTGATTTAACACCTTCTGAATTGCTAATGAAGCACTGATTTCACACAAGATTGAGTTTAGTATTCCCTAATTTAGAGGGGAAGGTGAAAAAACAGATTAGTCAATGAATCATGATGTTCACGGTAGAGGTTGAGATTTTGCTGCGGGAGAGACAGTTTTTGCATGAAATCTTGCAACTGGACTGAGATGTGTCCCTGGTACAGTCAGCTCTGAAGCAGGACCTTTATCTTATCAGGTCGAAGTGGAAAACAGGATTGTTTGGAAACACATGGATCATCTCAAAAGTCAAGAACCCTCCAACAACCAGTTAATCCACCTGAATTTGAAGTCAAACCTTCAACCCCTGAGGTGCTAAGTCAACAAAGAATAGACATACCTGTTGTCTCTGTTGAAGTAAATAATTCTGAACTGCCATTGTCTAAGGGTGTCCCTGATGCTGCAGTTCCTGGTCAAGTCGATCCAATGAAAGAACCTCCAGTTGTAGAGATGCATCGCTCTACCCAAATCCAAAAACTTCCTCGAAGACTAAATTTATAATTGCATGAACTGTATATAATATGGGTTAAGATATTTTTGTAAATAAGAGGGTAAAATAAAGTTAAAGGGGAGGAATGTGGTAATTGTAAGTTAAAACTTTTCTTACTGTTATGAGGATCATGTGACTGTACAGACAAATCAGCCCTAAGTGCGGGGAATCTTAGCAGTGGAGTTTTTTTAGTCTTGGTACAATCATGTAGCTTCACCAGGAGTCTGTAAATAAAGTTTACTGTTTCTCCCGTAAACCAGCCCTGTATTCCAAGTTTATTACAGTAGCCTTCGAAGGCTAATGCAGAAGCAGTTACTGAAGTGTTCAAGTACAAAGAAAAGATCATTTGAGTAAACAAATAATCATTGCACAGATCTTATAGAATTTAAGCGGTCACTCTCAGGTCCAGTTCATCTTGTGAGGAAAGGATCTATGAAAAAAAATCTGCTCAATCTCAAGAAAATGAAAAAAAGGCTTGCATTTATAAAGTACTTTTTTAATAATTTCAGAAACTTGATTCCTACGTATTTCTGAAATGTACTTACTGTTGTAGAGAATGCGACAACCAATTTATGGGCCCGGTCAACCGCAATGTGATGATGACTGGATAATCTTTTTCAGTAGTGATATTTGTTGATGGATAAATATTGACATGGTCAAAATATAATAGAAAATGACAGGAAATATAGCAAAGTTCTGCAATATTCATCAATCTTACAGGATACATGGCTCAGCCTTGACTATCATATCTGACATATAACTTGCATGGTACTGCCCACAAAGATATTTGAAGACTTGCACTGAGGGTAAACCAATCCCAACATTTTTTTCTTTGTCAGAAAAAGACGGTTCATATGTCTTTGCCCCAGTTGGTGAGCAATAAGTTTTCAGACCTTTTTGGCTGTAGAGCAAGGCTCATAAAAATCTTTTGCAACAGGGTCAAAGATGGTGTTGTAATATGGGTTCTTTAGATGTCTTGATGAGATCTTGAGACTCATATTTAAAGATGATCTGTTTATTGCTAATCTTTAATTATTTACAGATCCTGGGTTACTGTCATGCATGGTGCTGTTTCTACCTGCAGACTGGCTCCGCAGTGTTCTCTCGAGACTGTACTCTTGTGTGTATTACCATGTGACTCTATGCATCATGCCATGGGCAGTGCTATTCTCCAGTCCCACATTAACCCTTGCTCTGCCGAGCACTTTAACATTACAATGGCATGCAGCCGCATCATACGACAGGTGGCACGATTATTTTTTAAAGAATGATGAGAGTAGCACTTTCTCTAGCACACAGTTGCATCATAAAATCATGTTTACACTTATTTTGACATCAGAGCATGATTAGATGTTTGGAAACAAGACAACATTTATGTACTTGCCACTGGCTTTCCAAAAACTGCAAGTAAATACATTCTTGAAATAAATGATGCCCACAGGGAATGAAAATGGCAAGAGTACCTCACCCCTTGTTAGACAGTAGCTTCATTTATTTACTTTTTGCATTGCTTCTTCCTGCAATTTTGCTGAAAGTTTGATCAAATCACCCGCTCAGGCGAAGCTTAAGCATTTGCATCCAACAAACCAAATTAAAAATAAATGTGGCCACAATTGTTTGCTTAAAAAAAAAAGCACAATAATTAAAAAAATTATAATATGAATGTAACATTAAACTAAATGCTAATGGAGATTTATTGAAAAGAACTGCTCCTTCTGATAAAGCAACAATGGAAAATGACAAGAGTGGAATGATTGACAAATGCAATGGCAAAATATTGCATTTAAAGAGTTTCAATTTGCTGAGAACCAACCTTACTTGATTTTTCCCTCTGAATAAAGTGGCTTGCTCTGAAAAGCTCAACATATCCAATAACCTCTCTTTCTTTAGCTGATTGGTTATCCCTATTACAGTCTACATGATGAACAATTCACAATTTCTTTTCATACCACATCAGCTCTCTAAACCTGATCACTGGCAGGTAACATTGGTTAATGTACCTATATCTGTGTATGTGCATTCTCAGACCAAGGGAGTCAGTCAAGACCAACAATTCTTTTAGTATGTTGTCTGAAATTGAAAACAAATAAACTTGTCTTTATTTCAGATTTTCCACATTATCTTTCTTTTTTCCATTGTTTATTACATATCATCAACAATACCATTATGTTTTCTAATTTTTTCCTTTTCTAATAATTTTACTTGTTTTCACAATTTGCAAGAATTAATAACTTTGCCTAAATAATGGCATCTTCTATGCTCTTGATTTCATGGATCATTAAAATTTGGCATTAATACAATGTAGCCTCAGTCCCAAACCACAATGGGCATTCCTCAGTGCACCAGATCGCACATTAAATCTTCTAATGTTGACCTTGGTCTGACACAGCTGAGCAGAAACATTCCAACTGGAATGCAGATTATTCCTTCAAGTCAGGAGTGAAGGAATAATATACTCCATGATTTTGTTTGCTATCTAGGTTTGTATATTCAGGTTCAGATTAATCAGTATGATTCTGACTTAATTTTAATTTTGTAACTTGTCTAAATGAGTGCAATTTTGACTATATGCACAATATGTGACACGTTCTTTCTGTCTGCCAAGATCAGGGCTCTGTGTATGAATATATGTAGCTTCCAGTACATGCAAATGTGCCACACCACTAGCCCTAGTGATAATCTTAAATTGGTTGTCAGTGTAATCTTTAGCACACCGAGGATTATTTAGCAAACATTGTCCAATCACAGAGTGACATCTAATGTTGGACACTGTGTTTAGAGTTTGGGAAGCGCAGGCTGGTTATCGCCTATCACTGAGGGTCCTCTTCGACACCTAGCAAAACCAATGCCCAAAGATAGGCTATGCTAAATTTGTGCATCCCAGTACACCACAGTACTGATGCTTTGGATGTATGTGGCTCTGAGCATGACCACCTCACCCCTCATAACCTTGTCTGTACATTGCCTGTTGTAAACAGCAGAAGGGATATGCTGTTTGATATGATCTGCCAGTCTTTAGGACATACAGTCGACACACCTAGCATCACACTGGCACTAAAATTCATATGCCACATTACTCTTTTGTATGATAGGCAGAATATCTTTTTGGCTTGACAGCAACATCCTGTTAGTGGCAACACCACACATGTTGCTACTGCATAGTAGCAGCATGAAGCAGCTAGCTTCACCTGTTGCTCAATTTTTTGAGATACCTTGCCCTTCCAGGGTAATCTGAGGTAGACTGGGCACTTTTCAAGGCTGAAAGTCACAGCCTTAGGCCTGTTCATGAGTTTTGGCATGATATACAACATGAAATGATTTGATCAGTTGATGGGTTGATCACATTTAACTCACAACCTCAGGTACCAAAATATTTTAATCAATTAATAATGCTGCATTTTCTAAGACTGACCTCGAACGGAGTTTATTTTAGTTATAAAATTTTGCAAACTTGCTGACAGGCTCGAGGGGCTGAATGGCCTACTTCTGCCCCTATTTTATATGACTTCAAGTTGTAGCTGTACAGTTTTCTTCCACAGAGACAAATCAATGCTAATGAATAAAGTGGATGCTGCCTTGCCTGAGAAATGATATGTCCTGTGAAGGATATTATTGTATTGCTTTTCATGCTCCATCTGATGTGTCACTCTGCATTGAGAATATGAAAGTCTCAAATGGTGCTATCAATAATCCTTCATAGGGAGATCCAGCCCTCATATGATCAGATAATCATTAAAAACACGGCTTGGGGAGACTAATGGAAATTCTGGGAATTAACACTAGATTAATATGTGCTGGTTGCACCAATAGAGCCCCTGTTGACATAGTTGAGGAATTGTTTTAATGCACACTTGTGGAAGATCAAAGGGAAATGATATCTATCTGAGCAACTGGTAAGGAGGCTATAAATGTTCTCATAGGTTTAAAACCTGTCGGGTTGAAGCAACTTTGCATCTGTTTGACACCATTCTCATGGCATTTGGTCATGTCTGAATGCTTTATTTAAAGAGTTCAAATATTGTAGCAATAAAACCATTAAATATTAGTTTACCATATGTTTAAAATACAATTCAAGTTTAAAAAGAAACAAATCTTGTTGATTGAACCAGTACCGAAAATATTAAATGAATCTGATTTTGAATGTACATCAGAAATATGGTTCAAATTTTGAATTGCTGAACACACAGAATCATAGAATGACAGAGCGGAGGAATAGGCCATTCAGCCCACTGTGCCAGTGTTAGCTCTTGGAAAGAGCAATCTATCCCAATCCTCTACTCTTTCCCTGTAGCTCTGCAAAGTTTTCCCCTTCAATTATTTATCCAATTCCCTTTTGAAAGTTACTATTAAATCTGCTTCCACCTTCTTTCAGGCAGTGCATTTCAGATCGTAACAACCCTCTGAGCTAAAAAAAAAAACTCCTCACCTCATCTCTGGTTGCTTTGCTAATTACCATTGCCTTTTGATTAATAATCCTTCTGCCAGTAGAAATGATTTATCCTTCTATATGTTAGAAGAACCTCTCATAATTTTGAACACCTCCATTAAATCTTCCCTTTGCTTTTTTTGCCCTAAAGGGAACAAACCCAGGTTTTCTAGTTTCTTCATGTAATCAAAGTCCCATATCTTTGGTATAATTCTATTAACTCTCCTCCACCCCTCTCTAAGATTTCAACATTCTTCCTAAAATATGTGTCTAGAATTGGAGACAATGCTCCAGCTGGTGATATAATGGTTTAGGATAACTCCCGTGCTTTTATACTTTATGCCCCTGTTTATGAAACAAAGGATGGCTTGTTCTGCCATCTTTAAAAATGTGTCTCTCTGTTCCTGTGTCCCCTTTAACATTGTACCATTTAGTTTATATCACCTCTCCTCATTCTTCCAACAAAAACACATCATTTCACACATCTCCACCCTAAATTACATCTGCCATCAAATGGCACATTTCACCAGTCTGTCTGTTTATTGACCCACAGTAGCTCAAGTCTGGATATAATGCCAAATCCAGTTGTCTTAAATCGGCACACAGAATACCAACTGCCTAAGAAACCTGTTTTTACACAAACCTATTAAGTGCACACTCCTTCAAGTATGTTGAGCGCTCAGCTTGAAGTAATAACTGTTACTAATTCATTAGCAGCCCATTGAGTGCAAATAAAGAAATACATGTGACTTACTCAGAAGTAGATACTCACAAACACAGAGCAATATCCAAGAGGGACTTTGTTAACCATTGGCTTCCCTCATATAATTATCAGAAAGCATTTCAATGATACACGACCTACTGAAGTTGCCTTTATAACCTAGAATATTATTTTTATTTCAACACAGTAATACATGTCTCCATCCTCTCACCTGCCCTTAAACTACCATTGCGAACCTTCCAGGAACAAACATGTGGTGAGACCTATAGATATTAACATATTTAAAAGCAAAATTTGGTTTACCTTTTCCCCTCATCTAAAGGCCTCACATTTGCTGAGCTATGTGGCTCTAAGGGCTTTAGTTATCCACCTGCATCTCATTCAAGCAGCCTTTGTTTATCCATAATCATAGACAGTGTTTGCCCTCAGGTTACTCAACCAGGAAGGGATTGGGAGGGATTTACATCACAGTCTAACTGATTGGAGACTGAATTATATAGTCCCTTGAAACAGGCACAGGGATTATGATGTGCAATTAGCCAACCTGTTTCCACTGATTACAATGCAGGCAGCACACCAATTTCATGCTGCCTGAGTGTTTGGTCATTTCAATTATCTCCCTGTCCAGCCAGCTATAACTGCACTTTTCATTGGCTGCACACATCAGCAGGAAGCCAGTTTCATAAGTGGCTAGCACCACTCAAAGCTAGACTGTACTACCTAAGGCTAGCCTAAAGTTAGGGGGTACTTTGTGTTTCAAGCAGATGATGGGAGTTGGGGGCAAAGAGAATCTGATCTGGGCCTAAGTGAGGAAAGGCACAGCTAGGGAGACTGCAGCCACCCTCCAAGAATTTCAGACCCTACTCCCATGGTCTTGGTGGAGACAGTGGAAAGGAGGAAAGATGTACGAGGGACCAGGAAGCCTTCAAAACACATTTAGAATGCAATGGACACAGCTATAGATCAATGCCAGGAGTCAAGCCCCGAGGACTCGTGTATGGTGCGCAAGGAGTTCAATGATCCCTTGAGGTCAATGTCAGTGAATGCATTTTAAAATGCCCTATCCTGTATTAGAAGCCTCCACCACTGCTCAAATCATCCCACCCATATCACTCACCCACTACCAATCTCTAACAATCAGGACTCTTGCCTATCATTTATTTGCATCACCTCACCCTCACATACCTAGCACTGCTGCAAGTCTCATACCCACATCTCAAAGGTAGTACACATATTGCCAGCTATTGAACCATGGCAGCCACATCAGCCAAAGAGATTGCCCAACAATCACTGACACAGTTCCCTCCTTCTTGAAGGACAAGGTGACACAAAACCATAGGCATCAGGATCTAGTCCCCAGGAGGAATGGCATGCTTGCATATCACAACTCCCATGTAGGACACTGTGCTGGCCATTTTTTGGATTGTCATTGCTGAAGCCATTGAAGATCTATCCTCAAATTTAATCTTCCTTCTCACATCCCACCTCCCCTTCAACCCATGTTTTCTTTTGATTTCGAAGTGGCAGATGGTGTAAGCAGACACCTTGGAATTCCCCACCCCAACCTGCACCATAAGTTGACCTTTATATTTTTCTATTTTCAGATATGCAAGAGGTGCAATCTGGGAATGTAGTGGAGGAACGACAAGGAGACAGTAGTGACATGACACAGATAGTAACACTTTGCGTATCTTAGAGGACAGATTAAAGGCAATGCCGATGGTAACACACCGGGGAACTGTGGTGTGCAACCAAAGCAAAGATAAGCATAGAGCAGGTGCCAGCTCACTGGAGGGTGAGATTGCACATAGGGTTTTACCTCAGAGGATTCAGATGAGGTCTTTGATGGATAGCCTATAGAAGAACATTCATGAGTAGGAACAACAAAAAAAATGTTGCTTTGGAAAATCTACCAGAAAGCCTTTGGTCAGTGTCAAGGACCATGGAGGAGACCAACACCAATTTGGCACAAAGCTTTGCACAGGGCTTGAAGCCCATCCTTCCCAGCATGGACGCGGTAGCCAACTCCATTTGCATATTTATGCATACGATGGCCAATATCTCAGCTTCCATTGCAGCACAAGCAGCAGCCACCCAAAGTCTGAGTGCTGTAATGGAAGTTCAGATTGCTGTCACTCAAATTTGGCTAGCTTTCATGTAAGCTCAGACTGCTGCCATCATGGCTATGCTATCATGGCTATAGTGCACAGTGCACAAGTGTCTTGCAGGATATCCATCAATCTGTCCTGCAACAGATTTTGAGGATTACTGAGGCACTGCCATGGGGGAGAAGCTGAGGATCCATGAAGCATGAACCTGCTGTCCTCTTTCAGGAAGACAGCATTTGTCCTCTGGACCCTTTCACTCCACCAATCACCAATGCCCTTGCTGTTACCTGCCAGACAGCCTGCCAAGACTGCTGCTGCCCATAGCAAGCTGGTACAGTCTGCAGCTGGGTCTTCTAGGCCCAGAACTGCTTGAGGTCACCCTACAAGTCCTCCACTGAAAGTCAGCCATGGTTTAGCACAGCATAGCAACACTAGTGCAGGCAAAAGCACATGGGAGACAACCACTGAGGGGACACACAAGGGTAATTCTTGGCTTTTGCATGCAATATGACATGCTTTAATTTATAGGTTTGGGTTAAAATGATTATTTTGTGCTTTTTTTTTGCATTGAAGGCAAGCTGATGCTGTGATGGTCAGTAACATAGGGAAAGTAGGGTGTAGAACTAATGGCAAACAGTGAACTTGTGTTGTGTTTACTGGTATTGCACTTGGATGCATTCTTCATAGAAAGCATGGGCAGAAGGAGGCTGTCTAATTTGCCTCCTCCCCTCCCTTCTTCCTCTTCTCCACTTCATGCTCCTGGCCTTACAGCTGGGGAGAAGCAGTGTCCGATCCTGATGAGGAGCTTATGTAACCATGCAGCAGACCACTATGAGTCTTGAAATCTGCTCTGTCCAGTATTGCAGGGCACCTCAAGAGAAGTCCAGGCAGCAGAAGCATTACTTCAACTTGACAATGGTCTCCTCTATCACATTTTGAATGGGTGCCTAGTTTTCATGGCATGCTGCACATATGTGCATGGGTTGCACGCCAAAGTCATCAGCCATATTATCAGTGGATATCCTTTGTTGCACAGTTGTTAATGTTGAAATTATGCTGCAATATATTACATGCTTTAAGTTGGTAATTAAGCACAGCTGACCCCGATTGGGGAAGGTTGAGGGAATCATTGCAAGAACATATAAACCAGTTCATTCTGAGTGGCTGGGAGGAACTGAGAGAGTCTGTGACTTGACTTTGCTGTCTTGGAAATAAACCTGTTCTGAGGTACAGGCTAGCTTCAGGCTCATTCTTCCTCAAAATACAATTATTGGAATTAATACCGGTTACCATATCTTGGCACAGTGAATTGCTGCATAATGAAGGTGTCATGACTGCTACCAGGGCACAGAGCATTGACCTGCGAGATTCTCTGCCTATGGTCACAAACCAGCTGGATGATAAAAGCGTGGAATCACTTTCAGTTCCCTTAGAAGGCAAAGCTGACATGTGACACTCGCAAAGTGATGTTAACAGCACCCTGCACCGCGGAGAAAAAATAAACCTTAGCCAAATCATAACTGTCTGCTCATTTCTGGCAAGATAGAATAAAATGTAGTCACCTCTCTTTGAATAGAAAACTCAGTGACCTACCTGATGTAGAGTAGATAGCCAATGCATATAAATTCATAGCCATGGTCACATTCATAACCACTGGCAGTGTGATCCTTGCCCTGCTCTACAGTTCAAGTTGTGGTTACAGGATGTAACATCCTTACTGAAGTGCATTTCCCTCATGCATTGCTCTGCACTGAGATTCAGGTATGACAATTGCTTTCTGAACATCCTGGGTAGATATAGCATCCTACTGAGAGCCTTTCTCACCCTCCTCCTCCCTTTTCCAGTTGCTTGTTCTGCTTTGTGTGACCTCTTTTCATTCTTTAAGTCATGCTATATCCTAAGGAGAATGTTTACTACTGCATCCTAATCTGGGAGCAGCTGATTTTTGCAGAAGTCAGCAGTAAGTCGTCCAGCATCTGCCACATCGCTCCCTGTCGATTCTTGCAAGTTGAAACAACTGTAGAAAGCACAAAACACTTGAGGAATCACAAGAAGAAATCAACAAGTAACTAAACTGCAAGTGGTTGATGTCCCCTTAAATGGAACTGCTCAGGATGGACGTGTCAGTGGGATGGGGGCTGACTTCCTCCTGCTTACATGTGTTGAGAGGTTAAGATAGAATGCTGGCTGAAGGATTGAGCTCCATATTGGAAATACTGGTCTCAAAACAGCGTTGCATTCCGTTTGGTGTAATGATCCACATGCTCTGCATACTTCTAGCGAATGATCACTGCATGTGAGCACACCAACACATGCACCAATATGGTGTCTGGCACAATTTTTTTCACTAGCGTGCATGCAATACGGACGCCATTTTGAACTTCAAGATCACTTGCAGCAGCGAAAAAAGGGATGCAACTCATTTCAACTGGATTATCCTTCTGGGATGAGTGCAATCTCACATCCAGCATCTCCTCATCTGATCCCAATACACACATTTTCCCAAATGAGTCACTTGATGTTTTCTAAGAGCAGAAGCCCTTGCTGATTCTATCGGTCCTTCCCACAACTTTGGGGGCATTGAGTCCAATCATAGAATCCCTTATTGTAAACCTGAGACTTTTTGAAAAGATGGCCGGAATTTTGCAGCCACTCATGCCGGCGGGATCTTCCGGTCCCACCAGTGTGAACGGAGATTTCAAAGGCTCGCCAGCCCTGTCACAGGGAAACCCACCATGGGAGGGCATTCTGGAAAATTCCAGGTGACGGTTTGTCTTGAAGCACCATTGTTTTCTGTTAAAGCACCTCCTTTGAAAGAAATTTTGGGCCACACATCCATGGCTTCTATCCTCAATGGCCTACAGTGGTCACTGGTCTTTCCAACACACTGAGCTCTAGATCTTCATCCCCGCTTTCAAATCACTCCATATTTCCCAGGTACATGCTCCTCACCCGCAGCTTCTATGCTGAATCTCTAAGACCCTGGCCTGCTGCTTTTTGCTCAATAACTTCTTAGTTCAGTGGAAGCACTTCCCATCTCTAAGTTAGAAAGTTATGGCTTCAAGCTCCATTCTGGAGATTTGAGTACAAAGGTGAAGCTAACATTTTAGGAGTGCTGTACTATCGAAGGTGCCATCTTTCAGATGAAGTAGTCCCCTCCAATCCCTAACTGCCCCTGAGAAGGTGGTGGTGAACTACCTTCTTGAACTGCTGCAGTCCGTGTGGTGTAAGTGCACTTACATTGCTGTTGGATAAAAATTCTGGGGTTTTGGCCCAGCCACAGTGAAGAAACTTCAATGTATTTGTAAGCCATCATGCTGTGTGACTCAGATGGGAACTTGCAGGTGCTGGCCTTGTTCTTCTAAGTGGTTGAGGTTGCACTTTGGAAAGAGCCTTGGCAGGTTTCTGCCAAGCATTCTGCAGATGGTACACATTGCATGGCAGCTTTGTGACACAGTGGTAGAATTTCCACCTCCGATCCAGAAGCTCCAGGTTCAAGTCTCACTCCAGGACCTAATGGCCACGAAAGGTGTGTTCATAAAATGGCTAAACAAATGGATTAGTAGCCTGTATGTCCTTCCAAGATGCCTGATGGCAAGCACTAAGATCAGGAGAGTTTCCTGGTCAGCCATTCTGCAGAAGGCAATGGAAAACCACTGCAATACTTTGCCAAGCATTAAAATGGAAGTCCATGGATGCTAATCTCCTCTTAGGAGGCACAGCACCAAAAGGAGTGTGCATATATAAACTAGATTAAATTATAGTTATATATATATAATACAAGTCTTTCTTCTGTGCTTCCTTTCCACCAATCTTCCAGTTCCTTCTCTTTGGGTTTCCCTATCTAAGTAACTTTACCTTGTTACATCTCTCTTTTGCTTTAAAAGCCTCTTTAAAAACAGCTCTCTTGCACTGTGTTTTTGCCTCATCTTCTGTTTGCTGTTTTCCTTGTCCCCCTGTCAGTGGTTCCTATGTGGTTTTGTACATGATGGATGTTCTATAAATTCATGTTGTTGGCTTGGTACTTACCATTTTTTCCCACAATAATTCCTTTGTGTTCTGAAAACATGAACACATTCTCAGCTAATTAATGCACGGCAACGTTTAAATGAGTATTGTAAACAATGTGACACTTCCCCGAAGAGGTATTAACATGCTTCATTTGCTCGCAAGGGATGGAAGATGCCTCAGTAACTAAAACACATCAACCCTTTGCTGTCTTTTCTGCGTTTCTTAAACAATTCTGAGTCAGGTGAAGTGATCCATGAATCAAGAGTTAATTTACTTAACATTTCTTTAGTTGGGGAAACTTAAGTTCTTGCTGTAAATTATGCACAAGCTGTTATTCATATTCCAGGAGCTTGGTATCTAATTGGGCAGTTTGCCTAGACTAAGTACATCTGCCTCAACTAAGTATTTTATCTAAGGGTTGGTATAAACAAACCTTCAGCAAGCATCATTAAATTACATTTTAGCTTTCAGTAGAATAGAGATTAATTCTGAGTGCATACGTACATTTTTGGACCTGTGAGCTATTTTGCAGCTTAATCTTTTTCCAATTGGATCTGGTTACCCAATCATGTATTGTTGTGACAGGAATTTCATTAAAGCCCACTAATGTCCTTGGGCGCTTACTTTGTCTGTCGAGTCTCTAAAATTAAAAAATATCCATCAAAACAGACTGAAACTTTGAAAGCACAACTTTCCTCTCACCACCCCCCATGCAACCCCACAGCCCACACCCACCACTACCAACAACCCCCCTCCCCTCCTCCCTACTGGGGCATAAGAGCAGAAGCAATCAGATAAAAACTGGAAATTATTCTTTATTCTTTGCTCATTTACCCAATTGAGAACATTAACAGTGCAGCCAGTCACAACAGGAAAACAATCCATGTATTAACTAAATGCTCATTAATATCAGTAATGAAAACGAACAGTGGTTTCCGGAGTTTTCAAATCTAAGCTGCGACAATAAAATAAATGAATTACTTGAAGTTAATTGTTTGTCGAGGCTGAATGCTGACTCAGCACATTTAGATTGGTTAAGAAAACCTGATCATTAGCAAAGATGGACTTTCTGAGAAATACATTTGAACCATCAGGAATGAGGCACTTTCAAAGTTGATGCCAGTTTCCTTTTTATTTAGATTTATTCCCACACTTGACAGGACCTACAGCAAAGAACAGCACAATACTAATCATTGCGGCACAATGGGCAAATAGTTTTTTGATTTTTACTTCCGCTAGTTTGTTATTCCCCTCTTTAACTTGGCAGCAGGCAAGAAAAACTGTTAAAAAGGCTGCGTATATTTTGAGTGCTGACATCATCTAGGACTCAAATCCATTAGAGCAGAAAAGATGTTCATTTCAAATCAAACCAATACCAAGCAGAAGACAGCAGCCTGGATGAGTGCAGTTCCAAAAACACTGAAGAAACTTGACACCATTCAGTCAAAGCAACCCACTTGATTGACACATCGTCGAGGTGGACTTTGTGCCACTTTGTGCGTAAGCAAAAACCTACAAAAGCTACAAAATACACTACAGATGAATGCACCAATAAGACCAAATGTTCTGTTATCTCTTGGATTATCATGACCCATTTACCTATGAACTGTGAAATGTGTTCCTTTCATTATGCTGCTGCAGTATATGGCTTTAACTGGGGTTACCATTTACCACCATTGCTGGATGATGGTACTCCAGCTCCTGTTCTAGTGATAGCCTCTGGCTTTCTCTTAATGGTAACCTAGAAATATCAAGCAGGGCTGAGGCTAGGTTAAGTTCCTTCCTCCCCACTCCTACTAAGTTCTACCCAGGACATTTTTCATTCTTCTCCATCTGAAGTATGTAACCATGGCTTTGCACATAGTCTAAATCATTGCACAAGCAAACTTTTCTGAAAAGTGGATGAATGGATGAATTATTAATACTTAATCCACTGAAAACAGATTTCTTCTGTGTATTAAAATGGATTTTCAGCAGACTTAAGTTTATAAATCATGGGTCAAACACTCAATAAATTATATATGTATATAGTTTAAAATCCTCTCATACAGCAACCTAACATTCAGTTTTACCTTTTCTGGAACCTGGATTGAAAGCCAAAAACTTATCAAATGATTCCTTTGTCTCTTAGCTTCATCAACACACAGGCATTTTTTATTGCTCTTTTTGCTGGCAATAAATATTTAACTGTTTTTACAAATATTCTGCCGCACTTAAATCTGCAACAGAATAATAGTTCCATTAAGTGACATTTGAACCACAATAACAGCATCTGAATGGTACTGAAAGCAGGGAGCCACAATTACACCCCCACTTTCAGCATTGAAGAATGGGGGAAGGGTGGCTTCTGTTCAACAGGCTGCAAGATATTTCTGATCAAGAGCTGATGGGAGAACCAGCTCTACCTCTTTGGCCAAAGCAGAATGCTACTTTCCAAAAATTCTAAGCCTCTTTTTTTCCAAAAGGCTTTCAATAAGTTGCCTCGTGACGAAGGCTAGGTATGTGGAGTCAGGAGACTAGTAGTAGAATGAATAGTAAGCTGACCATGAAGCAGAAAATAGTGCAGGTGTTAAAGGTACTTACTCAGACTGGCTAATGTTGAGAAGTGCTGTTCCACCAAATTGGTACATGGACCACTGTTGTTCACATTTAGATGATTAACGTGTATACAGGAATCAAAACGTGAATTTCAAAATTTGCAGATGATTCTGGGGTAGAGTTTACAAACTATAACAAAATATAAGATGTTAATAAACTTAAAGAATGAGCATGTAAATGGCAATGAATGTCACTATAGATAAGAATGAGGAGGCGCATGGTGGTGGGAGGAACAAGGAAGCCACTTAATGCTTACAAAAAATGAGCATCTAAATGAGTATTGGAGCAAAGGAATCTTGGCGTGCAGAATCACAAATCTTTAAAAGTAGCAATGCTAGTTAACAAGGTCATGACAATGGAAATAAAAATACCAGGGCTCATTCCTGGAGGAATATAATTGAAAAGAAGAGAGGTTGGCCCAGGTTTTAAGATCAGCAGCATAGCAACAGTGTTTGGTGCTGACCTCAATGAAAGTAAGCATGGTTTTGGGTTGATCTATTCAGCTAAAGAGGCACCCTTGTTAAAACTGATTGTGTTTTGAGCAGGTAAATGAAGAGCCATGAATACAAGTTTGGAGATGAGGATCCCAATTGCTCTGCTGTCGTCCAGCACTGGCTGGTGCAGACACCTCGTCTGCAAGCCCTTTGTGTTAAAAACAAAAAACTGCGGATGCTGGAAATCCAAAACAAAAACAGAATTACCTGGAAAAACTCAGCAGGTCTGGCAGCATCGGCGGAGTAGAAAAGAGTTGACGTTTCGAGTCCTCATGACCCTTCAAGAGAACAGCCCTTTGTGTTGGTTGGCTGGAATGTTTATACAATGCAAGAAATGTTACATTCCAGGAGTTTGATGAGTTAGCCTTTATCCGCATTTAAACTGCTCAGAAACTTCCAAAACTATCACAATGTGGTCAGCTGCGGCCATTTTATTAGTTCAGCCATTTGTTCATCTTACATTTGTGATAAGTTTGTAAAGTAGCCAGGATGATGTAGATATATATATATATATATTGTTCCTATCTTCTGATCATGGAAATAGGAATAGTTGTAAATGAAAGGAATTCTTTTTTCAGTTGAGAATCAACATCCTGGAGGTTACAGTTGACCAGGAACTGAACTGGACTAGCCATATAAATACTGTGGCTACAGATCAGAGGCTAGGAATCCTGTGGCAAGTAACTCACTTCCTGACTCCACATAGCCTGTCCACCATCAACAAGGCACAAGTCAGGAATGTGATGGAATACTCTCCACTTGCCTGGATCAGTGCAGCTTCAACAGCACTCAAGAAGCTCAACACCATCCAGGACAGAGCAACCCACTTGATTGACACCCCATCCACAAACATTCACTCCCTCTGCCATCGATGCCCAGTGGCAGCAGTCTGCACCAGCTACAAGATGCACTGCAGGAACTCAGCAAGGTTCCTTAGGCAGCACCTTCCAAACCCACATCCAATACCATCTGGAAAGACAAGGGCAGCACCTCAAATTCCCCCTCCAAGACACACACCATCCTGACTTGGAAATATATCACTGTTTTTTCACTGTCGCTGGGTCAAAATCCTGGAATTTCCTCCCTAACAGCACTTTGGGTGTACCTACGTGACATGAACTGCAGCACACCATCCCCTTCTCAAGGGCAATTAGGGATGGGCAATAAATCCTGGCCTAGCCAACGATGCCCATCCATTGAATAAATAAAAAAACATTTATTTCTTGAAATAAGAATGATCACACTAAGCCCTTGTTCATAATCACAGCTCGCCCCTGACCTTTTTTAAAAAAAGCTATTGTTATGAAGAATTATAGAAACAGGTATGAGATTGCCTCACAGTAAGGCTTACAACCTACTTCTTAAAGCCATGCCCAATGTCTTGGTGCAGTACTGGCCTCAAATGTCATTATTACACTTCAATTCACATGTAATAATGAAGCCAGTCCTTTGCCAGACGCCACCTTACAATACTTGAAATTTGTCTTTCATCAGTCCCACTCCCCAGATCCCAGTCAGTGAATAGGAGGACAAATTACTTCAATCACGCTATTGTGTATGCCTTCTCATCAATTACTGAATCAAGTTATTCCTTCGTCGTACAGAACCATTTTAATTATTCACTTAGTCCTGCATACCTCTGTTGCTGCAAAAGAAAAAAAAATCAAAGCACACACTTGAGAGTTAGATGAACGTGCTCTAAGAAGCAAACAAGTTCACAGACTGAATTTCAAACAATAATTCTTCTGTACTCTAGATTCCTGCGCTTCCCAATATCAAGTAGATGGTCTGACAACTTGTTTTCCCTTTGTCGTTTTCCTTGTCTCTCAGGCTATAAACACAGAGCGGATAGAAATAGAATTGAACTGTTGCCAAGTGTTGCACACATTTCCAAGCACTGATTCTAATTAAGGATGCACAGGACATGAGACAGTATGCCTTCCAGCAGAACCAAGCCACACTTACACCTGAAACTTATTTTAACAGGTAAGGGACTATTTCAACCAATAATGATGAACTCTGCGATAAAAGCTTTCATAATAGCAATTTTACCTCAAATTAAACTTGTGGCTTTTTAGGTTAAATCTCTGTTCATACACAGTGAACAACTGATGAAGTTTGGCAAATCAGCTGAGTAGCTAACGGCTCTTGCAAAGATAATTTGGAATTAATAGAGTGGGGCTGCACATTATCCTTTCATCCCTATGATCTGGATTTGAATGCAGTTTCAATCAATGGACTGACAATTTCTTCTCTTAACTCTCAACTCGAGTGATGGTGAAAGAATTGTATTTATTCTCTTCTTTGGAGGCACCAGTCCATAACTTCATCATGCTCTTTTCTCAATTGGAAAAGTCACTTAGAAAATGGCAGCAGTTAAAAATGGAAGACTCCCACTGGTTTGGATACTGATGCACATTCCTGTCATGTTCACAGTGTCAAACTTCTTCCAGAAGGCGGTTGGCATAATATGGAGTGGTGTCTGATGTTCTAGAGTCACCCACTCATTGCAGGGCAAATTCAGAGTCTCCCTACCAAAAACTAAACAATGAGAGAGATTCTGTAAATCTAATTTCTCTTTACCCAGTTGTGTCCAGGTTTGTAGCGTCAATTTTTATCTGATGGCCGTTCGTTTTGGCTGCAGACAGAGATGCCATTATTCCCAGCCAGTATGGAGGTGCTCATAGCCCCAGCCCATTGTCAACACTGAAGCAAAGGTCCCATGCCTATGATGAAAGGTTGGCTGTGAGCAGCTCTGATTATGCAATGAAAAGGGAAAGCCTGTTAAATTAGAGAGGTCAGAAATATAACGCAAACAACAGCCCTGTTCCTGCAGTCTGCAGCAGTTCTTCAAAATTAGGGCTGAAGCAATAAATCACTTCCAATCTCAGCAATCTCTAAACCAGTTTATATTATAGCAATGTCATAATCTCGCCAATAACAAAAATGAATTCTGTCCATCGAATAACTTATCACCACAGCTATTCTTGTTGTTGAGCGATTGCTTTGCACGTTATGTTATTTAGAATGCATATTCCTGATCTCCTAGCAGTTTTGTTTGTCTCTAGACTCACCAGCACTTATCTCTGGGAATAAGATGTATAAATTATGCAGAGATTGCCAACAAAAAGAGCCATCTCACTATATCTTGTTATGTAAAGACAATAAAAGTGTAGCTCCTTGATGGCAGGTTTGAGTTACACACTATCAGAGATAGAAAAAATGTCTTCTTTCACACTGCAGCGACAAATCATGCCTCCATGTGATTGTTGTTTGAAACTCAAGTTTGTCAATCAAAGTTCAGAATTACTAATAGATAAGAATAGCAGCGATACCTGTCATCAGCCATAGAGTTATTATACAGCAGCTTCTTTATAACACTTTGGTTCAGATTCACTAGCCATGCGATTATTCCAGAACTGATATAGCCGTAGTTTAAAATAACAATTCTCGCTTCTCAACATCCCCAAAGTCGTAAAGGTTTCTATGTATTTCCAAAAGCCAGTGGAACACTTGACTGAATGCAAGAGCTCACATTCACTGCACAGGAGCTCTCTTATGACTTTGGTTGACCAAGCAATGTGGATTAGATAGAGGATGCATCATGAAATGTGATATCAAATTGAATGTATTCATTAGGGAGGATTCACCTGATAATGCACAAGTGTCATCGTCCTTTACTGGTTATCTGGGCATTTCTCTGCAGTCAAATATGGATTTTATTGTGCCTCCTATCTTGATGTTTTCTGTTCATCCTACGTGCTTGCATTTGTAAAAGAAAAGGCTAGGCTTACTCTACTGACCCAAAAGGGGAGAAAATCTTGAGGAGATAATATTTTAGCATAATTCTCTCAATTGTTATAAGGTCCAGTTATATTGTAGATGCTGTAACAAGAGAACATGGATGTAAAAATTGTTCCAAAGCCGAGGACGGAAATCCAACTTGTGGAAAATTCTGCCAGAAATAACTCCTCCAAACTGAGTGCTGCTCATTGATCAATCTTGTGCTGATATTGGTTCCCCAGCTCCCAGTACCTGAAGTTGAACATCTTCACCTTCCATGTTCTTGCCCCACCCAAACTCTGGAATCCCCTCCATCCCTATATCGGATCCCCCAAATCACTCTGTTCCACTGACTCAGGCCGATTTTCATTTTCCACTTCATTTTCACTTTCCACCTCACAGCACACCCACCGCCACCACCCCCCCTAACTGTGCCCATCCCCCCGCCCCCACCGCCCCAACCACCATCCCCCCTAACTGTGCCCACCCCCAACCCCCCCCACCGCCCCAACCACCACCCCCCCTAACTGTGCCCACACACACCCCCCCCCACCGCCCCAACCACCACCCCCCCTAACTGTGCCCACCCCCCCCACCCCACCACCCCAACCACCACCACCCCTAACTGTGCCCACCACCCCCCCCCTCAGCCTTTGAATCCTACTCTTCAACCAAGGTTTCACCCTTAATCTCACCTTTCTCTGCTTACCCTCTATTTCCCATATCTTATTGATTTGCTACATTTTCTGCCCAACAGCAAAAGCACAATGTAAATGAAGGTTGCTGTTGTTGATGCTTCATTTTTTAAGAGCTGCAAAATCACCTGGCCAAGGTTTCCTGTGTGACAATGAGTCCAGAGTTTACAACATTTAGAGAAAATCTGTCTGCAGTATAGCTGTCACCTTTGCTGTCTGAATTTCTACAATTTCTTCTTCAATGAGAAACCTGGTAATGACATTAAAAGTCTGACTGGTAACCACAAACATTGGTTGTGTGGCACTTTGAAATGTTCTGAGATCAGGAAAAGTACTTGTAATATGCCTTTAAGGGATATCAGCATGACATCACTAGAAAAGTGTTATGCGATCCGGTCTTAGTTTCACTTTTACTTTGAGGAGAGCATATACACAGCTCTGATGCCATCACATATCTATGTTAACTGTTCTCATCTGCCTGGTCTTAATAAACAAACCCACAACATGTTTCCCCAAACCCTTCTGAGCAATTGGTGCCTTGCGTCTTGTATATTAATAAGCCCAAGATATTATATAACAACACAAGGTGATTAGCAGTGGTAAAACAGGTGCCAGCAAGATAAAGTACAGGTATATCATGGTGAACAGCCTTAGGTCATGCTACATGGCATGAGAAACTTCTCAACACTTTGGTTGGATCACAACGAAGGTACAGCGTCAGATAACTCAGCATCGTGATTGCAAAGAAAAACTTTGGAGACACAGTCTGGAGCTAATGCTCAAGTAAAGAGCCGGAAAACAGATGGATCCCTCAGGGTGCGATTGCAGTGCATAGCCTGTCAGTTCTGTGAGTGGGACAAGGCATCAAGGGAACCTGCACCCGGTTAGCTAGGTCGGGAAAGGCAAGTGACCTGGGTGTGGGCTAGATCGATAGTGAGCCAAGGAGAATCAAACAATAAAAAAATCATAAAAATTAGTTAAGGGAAAGTTGTGAATATATTGGGCTGCTTTGGAAGTTGCTGAATGATAAACTGAATAAAAAGCAAAGACGTCATTATTCCCACTACAACTCCTCTTCTTCGGTGGAACTTTGGAAAAGCCGCTATAGTGACATTCATCCCAGGCACCACAGAAGAAGGAAGGTCAAAGGGACATTGTCAGAATATTCACAAAATCCCCAGTCCAAAGTGGGATGGGATGCAGCTGACCTACAATCTGAATTCAAAATGTTTTAACAGTGTACAGAGCAATGGGGCATAATTTTCCCCTTGGCGTGCGGTGATGTTGGGCAAGCGTCCTGGCGACACCGCGCGCCATCATGATATTTCGCTGGGTGGGCGCACGATGATGTCCGCCATTAACTAAGGGGCCACTGAAGGCCCTTGACTCCCCAAACGACGCCGATTTTTCGGTGCCCGTGCTATCTTCGGGTCGGCGCATGGGCGTAATGGGCAGGCGGGTAGGACACATTTGTATAAACCTCATCCATGGGCAGGATAAGAGGGATCACTTGGGTCGCGCGTGTGCACAGTCAAGTCTTTATTATTGAAAGATTTTCAAACTTGCCTGTGTGATCTGCAGTCCTTCAAAATACATTCCAGCTGCTTTTTCTGGACTCTTAACCCTCAGATCAGCCCCCTGTAATGAGTAATCTTTTCTGGGCCTGCAGTTTTCAGGAAGCCTTCCCTTAGCCTGGGAATGGGAGCTGACCTATCCACTGGAGGCAGCTCCTCTGAGGAGGAAGGAAGGACTAAAAGGGAGAGGAGGCCAAAAGTGTACATTCAGCCTCCAGGGGAGCCACTTTCGGGAGGACAGGTGCAGGCACAAGGGGCGCATGGCCAAAAGGTAGTCCAAAGCGAAAGGGGCCGCAGAAGATGCCACTATCCTGCTGCCAACATATGCAGGCGGCGAAGCAGCTACCTCAATATGTCTGAGGTGCAGTGCCGAAGGAGGCTCCATCTCTTGAGGGAGACAGTCAACTATATCTGTCAGATGATAAGGCCTGAGATCTCCACTAACTGTTTGGGAGGACACCCCATGCCAATGGCTCTGAAGGTCACAGCTGCCCTCAACTTCTATGCCTCTGGCTCCTTCCAGGGGTTGGTGGGTGATCTTTCCAATGTCTCCCAATCAGCTGTCCACACTTGCGTCAAGCATGTTACAGACACTCTGTTCAGCTGTGCATTGACCTTCATCCACTACCGTTGGGACCAGGCAAGCCAGACACAGTGAGCCAGAGGCTTTGCAGCAATTGCTGGCTTCCCCCGTGTCCAGGGTTCAATAGACTGCATACATGTGGCCACCAAGGCGCCAGCAGGTGAACCTGGTGCCTTCTTCAACAGGAAGGGCTTCCACTCCATGAACGTGCAGATAGTGTGTGACCACAAGATGCAGATTCTACAAGTCTGTGCAAGGTACCCAGGCAGCTGCCATGACACCTACATCCTCTGGCACTCCCAGGTGCCAGGGCTCTTCAGTGCTCCATCCCGGCTGGATGGATGGCTGCTGGGTGACAAGGGCTATCCCCTCAGAAGGTGGCTCATGCACCTCTCCGTCATCCAAGAACAGAAGCTGAGCAGCGGTACAACAGGAGCCATACCTCCACAAGGGCTGTGGTGGAGAGAGCCATCAGTCTTCTCAAGATGCACTTCCGATGCCTGGACAGCTCAGGGGGCGCACTCCAGTACCCCCCAGATCGTGTATCGGTGATAGTGGTTGCATGCTGCGTTCTCCACAATCTTGCGCTGGAAAGGGGAGAAGCTGTGGATGATGAAGACATCGACTCAATGGCTGCAGCTGCACATGATGAGTCCTGCATCCTGCAGTGAGTCCGAGGATGAGCACACACAAGGAAATGCTGAGGGGGTAGATGCTGACCCGTCATACTCCAGGGAGGCTGGGACACCCTGGAGGCTTTAATTCAAAGAACCATCTGCTAGCACACCACAGATCGACCACCAGGACAAGCCGGGGAGGAACTGCTGCCCTCATCCAGAGCGCCCTGAGAGGTGCCCGCAGAGACGACAAGCAGCTACTGCGCCAACATGAGGATGCTTTAGACATCCCTGCTCACTGTGGATGGATGGGCACCAGGATGGAAAGTTGATGTCCAAACCATCTCCCACACTGGCACTGACCAGCTGAGGTCAATGCCAATGTGAGCGCTTGTTGATCAGAGCGTATCGCTAGGAAGCCCTGATGGGTCTCCTGGAGTAGCCTCTCCACGAGAGTCGACATCTCTCCATGGAGGATGCATGGCACTCAGACGTGTGGCTCATTGCTTTGGCGATTGTCCGTGTAGACTCCTCCACCACGGAGACCAAGCCAAGCATAGCCTCATGTATCTCCCCCAGATGCTCCCGCACACCAGGCCGCATTTCCTGCCCCTGCTGCGTCATGAACGACTCCAGATTCACATCATCAAGCACTGACTGAGCATGTGCCTGGTTCCCTGCAGTTCTCCAACTGCTGGCGCCATGGGCACTCTTTGTCTCTGCCAACTCCTCCAGTGACTGCGAAGTGCCCTCATCACTGTGCCCTGGGATACTAGCTGATGTTTGAATGCCCACCGAGGTGCTGGTATCTGTGCTGGTGCGTACCTCACAGAAATGGTGTGATACTAGTGAGACCTCAGGGCCCTCAAGTGTGACAGAGGGTCTCTTGTTGCTCCTTCTCACAGCCCAGCTCCGATGATGCTGAAAGGAAGAACAAGGACAGTGGATCAGTTAACATGGAGACAATTCGAAGAGCATTCCTGTCCCCCGAATCATTATGTGCTCATCCTTCCATAATCAATTGTCAAGCTATGTTGCAAAATTAAATCACTTAACATTCAGCACTGCCATTGCTGTTTGGAGAACAATGCTGACCTCACTGTTGGGCATAAATACCTGGCTGAGGCACCCCAGCCTCACCAACACCAGTGGACATGGGCACATGGCACCTCTCCAGATCTAGGGCCTCCTGCTTGAAGCGGCTAAGAATGGCTATCTGTGCCAGTCCACGCTCGCTCTATCTCATTATGAGCATTTTTCTCCTGAAAATGAGAGACGAGCATTGATTAGTGCAAATTGCACATGGGATCTCTTCGCGGAAGGCCCACCCTAACCAGAGTGGGACATATCAGGGCTCCAATGCCTCCTCACCCCGCTGCTGCCAAACACTCACAAAGATGCTAGGCCTGCTCCCCACTCCCCCAACACCCCATCCTTTGGACACATGCTGCCTACATCACATTAGGCACCACACGGTATATCCTTCCTTAACAAGGAGGCGCAAGCACGTGGAGCGCAGAGTGCAGCAGATGGTTCGTTGACACGCCACCTTGAAGCTCCCCTCCCACCATCTCATCACCCTGGCTTGGACATGCCCTTGAGTTCTAACACAGCATCTAGGTGCAGCTACTCCAGGTTCCCCCAAACCAGTCATGTGGGACTCAGTGTAACACATGCTGCGGGGGAAAAACATATCTCTTCATCACCCTCTCAGGCTGACCTCAGCATGGGCAATGTCCGCTTGGGGGGGGGGGAGGGGGGGGGGGGGGGGAGGGGGGGGGGGGAGGGGGGGGGGGGGAGGGGGCGGGGGGGGGGGATGGGGGTGGGGTGGTGGTGGGGAGCAGCAATGGGGTAAGCCCACCTGCTGGGTTACATGACCAATGCTAACATTGTCCTCACCCTGCCAGAGCGCAGCAAGACATTCAAGCGCTTGCGACACTGGATCCAGGTGTACCGCACCATGTCGTGGGAGCTCACCACCTCCGCCATCTCCTCCCAGGCACATTTCATCATGTAGGGGTACTCCTCCTCCCATCCTGTGGAGGCAGCACCTCCCACCATGCTGCCACCCCCTTGAGGAGGGCAACAAGGCAGTCATCTGAACAAGGAGAACACTGGCCCCCAGCCCTACCCTCCAGCCTGGCCTGCTCTGCTGGCCTACCCTCTGGACTAGCCTGCTTACCAGATGCCCTCTGGTGAGCTCTTCCACTTGCCGTTTTGAGCAGCCTTGCAAAGGCTGCCAGAGTTTCATATGAACATTGGACCCGGCAGAAAATGCACTCCTGCCACTGCCCGCCCACTCCTGATGTCCTTGGGAGTTGCGGATTACACTGGGCGGGCCTTAATTGGCTCGCCCACGTAAAATGGCAGCACGTACATGATCGCAGGCAGCAATCAGGTTTGTGCCCTCCCAAGCCCGCTCCCACTCCACCTCCTGCCAACCAGAAAATTCAGCCCATGGTTTCTTGATTCAGGTGTGTCTGAACCAGGCAAGCAAGGCATAAAAATTCACCTGCCAATTGGGAATGAAGGTCAGCACAGGTTTAACATGTCAGTATTAACAAAAAAAAAATGATGGCTAAGAGCTAAAGCTAGCAGACAGAATTGTTGAGTTGCTAATCACATCCACTCCCATGGAAGCATTCCAAAAAGATCTGCTAGATAAGCCCAAAATGTATAGCATTGTAGATAGAAGTAAATGCAAAATGATCCCCGCAGATCGATGAAGCTTACAGGTCTTAAGTATAACTACAATTGTTGATGCACTCACTAGAACGCCCAAACCTAGCAAGACATGTGGAAGGTGTGACCTTCTGTATGCACAAAGGAAATGCCCAACTTTTTGTCAATTCTGCAAGGCATGTGTCAAATTGGGCAGCAGCATTGACAGCAATGGTTCGAGCAAAGGCTAATGCAGCTACAAAGAGCCAAAAACACTGATCCAAACAGACTGTACGCAATGGGTACCTTCAAGCAATAAAAATGACCATCCAGTATCCCATCAGAAACATATATATGAGGTGACTGACAAACTAGGAAATGACAATGATTTACAGAAGAGCAATGAACACATGTTTCACACTGTCAATCTCATAGAAAACATGGATGCCGTCCCACCACCTGAAGATTCAAATTATTTGTCTGAAGGAAGTTGGTAACTATTCATTATTGGCCAAAATTGACACAGGGCAAAACCTATTGCTGTGAAACATTTGTTGTACAATGATTCATTTATTCCATATGCAGAATCCATAATCCCAGAGTCTGTGTACAATCAGTACAATCCTGAGTGTCACAGGTGCTCTATATTGTGAAAACTAAAGGCACGGTGATTACAGGTCTACCAGCATGTAATGGCCTCACACTAATAACAACACATGGAATCAGTCAGACCTCACAAGGCAGATTAATCTCAGTAACTACTCCTAAAACCTCAGTTCAAGACCTAACATTGACATATCTAGAACAATTTGACAAAATTGGCAATTTCAAGGGAGCGGCAACATTACACATGCAAGTGAGTCAATTGATCCACCACGTAAGTGCAACATTCACATACAAAACAAATTGAAGGTTGAACTGGACAAAATAGAGAAAGACAGAATCATTAGAAGAATGAAATAGCACTTAGATTGGTGCAGCTCAATTACGAGTGTCATAAAGAAGGATGGATCTTTGAAAGTACGCCCCCATCCATAACATTTAAACACAGCTTTCAAACATTGTCCTTACAAAATACCCACATTAGAAGAGTTACACCTGAGATTTGCAGGTGCAATTTTGTTTTCAAACTTGATGACAAGCATAGTTCCTAGCCAACATACCTCACAGAGAAATCCCAAGAGTGATACATTTTATACCCCATTTGGATTATACTGTTTTCAATGACTTCCCTTCAGGCTATCTGTTAGCCAAGATCTCTTTCAAACTCACACGGGCTGCATTACATACACTGTAGCAGGATACATCTGTATCAAATACAATGCAGCTGTTGTGGGGAAAACAAAGCGAGAACATGACCATAATCTGCACTTATTGATGCAAGTGGCACGGAATGAAGGATTGGTGCTCAACAGTCTGAAATGCTACATCAACATGCAGCAGATCATTTTCTTAATTTCTATTTATTCCAGTGCAAGCATATGTCCTGACCTAAGTAACGAAGAGGATAGTAAAGCTATGCCAACTCCTCAAGGTAAGAATGATTTTTGAAGATATCTAGGTCTCTTTAATTTCTTGTCTTCATTTCACTCAAAAATCTTTATCACTAAGGAATTGTTGAGAAAGGATGTGCCTGAAGGCATGAAGGCCACTAATACCTCTTCGAAGCACTGAAACAGTCATTATCAGAGCACCAACATTGCAATTTAATAATCCTATGGAGATAACTACCCTGGAGTTGGATGCCTCACAGAAAGGTCTGAAAGCATGCATACTACAAAAAGGCAAACTGACTACATTTGCTTCAAAACTTCTGTCCATTACACGATCCAACCACTACAACATCAAGCAGGAAACATTAGTTTTAGTATTTGGAATCATTTGTTTTCATACCTATCTATTTGGCAAAAGCTTTATGGTAGGGACCAACCACAAACCACTGGAGATGGTATGGTGACTAGTGCGCTACCAAGGTTTCAACAGCTCTTGATAAGGATTCAAGGTTACAACTGTAAGATTAGGTACAAGTCAGGTAACTTGATGATCACACTGGATACACTTAGCAGATTCTGTAACCTTGCAAAAACAGAAGATTGGATCTAAATTTGACTTTATTGACATTGAATTTGAAGATATTCTCCAAATTGATACATTTTGTGCAACATAAGTGCTAGCAGCTATAAGAATAAATAGTGAAATGTTCTACACTACAAAATCTGTGGAAAATTATCATTGAAGGATGGCCTGATTCAATTCAACATGTCCACAAACACGAGACCAGGGACGAGCTAGGCAGGAAGTCATTTTTAAAGGCAGGCAGGTCATCATACCAGAACCTTTGCAACCTGATATTCTTTAACAACATCATCACTCACACATTGGCATAGATTAGACAAGAAAACTTGCAAGGGAGCCAATTGGCCGGGTATGAACAATGATGTTAAAGTTGTTGTCAAGAAGTACAAGGCATGTCAAGAGCATATGCCAAGTCAGCACAAAACACCATTGATTCTACATGAAGTTCCTACCCATCCTTGGTCCAAAATTGAATCTGACCTCATTCATGTCCATGGCAGTAGCTTTGTCATCATCTTGACTACTTTACCAAGTAACCCGTTATTCAATAATTACACAATACATCAATCACAACTGTCATACAAACACTAAGTGCTATTTTCAGTTTATAACAGTCTGCAATTTATTGGTAAGCCATTTCAGGATATCTGTTAGAAGTGGAATATTAATCACACTATCTCTTCTTCTCATTAACCTAGTTTTAACAACCTAGCTGAATGAATGATGTTCATGGTGAAATCCCTAATTTTCAAATGTAGACAGGCCAAACATGATCTACACATTGCAATGGTAAACGTGAGCAGGATACCTTTAAGTGTAACTATTTCATTCACGGCAGAGCTCATATTCGGCAGACCAGTGCATACCTATTTACCTACTCGTACCTATTCTATTCTCTCAGAAATTAGAAATCAACATATAAAACTACAATAGAAGGTGATCAACATGCACAATAAAAATGTGGGCACAAAATTGCCTAGTTTACAGTTGGGACAACAGATTCCCATCCAGGATACCACAGGAGATACATGACAACCAGTTGAGGTGACAAGGATTTGCTCAGAAGTCATTACGCACAAAGGCACAATGGTGAGGGATACCTGAGGACAAATCAGACCCATTGCAGCCCCTTAACTTCTGTACAGTCCTATTGCATCTAGGACAAGTTCCCAAGTGCAACCAGGAACAGTATCAAAGAATAACAATCTCATGGATCATGGTAAGCAATCAAAGGAATCTCCAGACAAGGTTACCATTACAAGATCTGGGCATACCAACAGATTGACTTTATGCTTTAGAAACTCATAGGTTCCTCAGTTCTATGCACTTCTGTAATGGTAACTAAACATGAACATGAACTGTAAATAGTAATATTTCTTTGGAAGGGGGGAAAGTATCTTTAAAAATAATTATATTATAACGTGCTTTTAAGGGATAGCAGCATGCTATCACTAGAAGGGAAATGTATCATGTGATTCCGTCTTAGTTTCAATTTTGCTTTGAGCAGAGCACACATACAGAAGCTCTGAAGCCTTCAAGCTTTATATCTATGTATAGCTGTTCTCATGTGCCTAGCCTTAATAAATGAACCCACAACTTGTTTACCTAATCCCTTATGAGAAATTGGTGCCTTGTGTCTTGTACAGTGAATGAGCACAAGCTATTATATCATTATAATAGCATGACAGTTCTAACTTAGTGCTGCCAGCTCTACATTGTTCTAATCAGCTACCAGCCTCAATTTGGTTCCAGCACCATGCTCTGTAGTTACTGGTCATGTGTTTTTTGTTAAGACTCAAAAAGCTCAGAGTCTTTCAAAAGCATTCTAGAAAGAAGATAGCGTAGAATCTTTTTACCTATGAAGGAATCATTTTTTTTATTCATAACACTAGTGAGGTTGGTATTTTCTGGTTACCCTGAGAAGGTAATGGTGGGCCTTCTTCTTAGACCATTGCAGTAGGTTGTGAAGCAACTGAGTGGCTTGCAAGGCCACTTCAGAGGGCAGTTAAGAGGCAACTACACTCCATTCTTGGGTATATCACATTGTTTTGGGCTGTAGAAAACCACTGGCCTCTCCAGTCAAACCTCTCATCAGGATCCTGATTGTGATTGAAGAAGTAATATTACTAATGAAAATTAATCCACTCCTTTCTTCCAAACTTGCCATGATATTTTGATTTAACAAATTGGGGATCTTTTCTTGAGGAAAAAGAAGGCTGCAGAGTGACCTAATCAAGGCTTTAAACTTATGAAAGGGTTTGATAGGTTATACATAATAGAAGATGCAGCCAAGGGTGGAGGAGTCCAAAACTATGGGCCATAAATACGAGATAGTCACTCATAAAATCAATAAAGAATTCAAAAGAAGCTTCTTTGTTTGGAGAGTGGTTGGCATGTAGAACTTGCTACTACAAACAGCAGTTGTGTTACAGAACATAAATACATTTGAGGAGAAACTATATGAGGGAGAAAGGAATAGAAGCATATGCAAATAGGATTGGGTGATTTAAGGTGAGAGGGGCCTCATGCAGAGCCTAAACCTCAGTATGGACCAGCTGGGCTGGCTGACCTGTTCCTGTCCTGTAAATTCTATGTAGTTCTACCACTCTCTCTATTCAATGACTGCAACTGAAATAAAACCTTACTTTCTTGCCTTTTTACCAATAGCTTTGAATACTGGCAGCCGAGGCTAAAGGCAAATAAAGAGATCAGTCAGCAATGTGACATTGAAGGAGATTCAATTTGAAAATCAATGAATGTAGATGTCTGAAAGGGCAAAGAGGATAGGGAATGCAAGAACAGAGCAATCATTAAGATGTCTCATTTCAAGGAATGTTTTTCTTTGAAATTGATGTGAAGTGTTTGCATTGGTGGCTTCAGTCATCTACTGTAGCCATACAAAACAGATAAATGCAATCAATTTGCTTCAGGGCTTCAGCAGTTTCATCCAGCAAGATAGGATGTGGCTGTGAGAATAGGACCGGACTTGGATATGCCATCGACTGCAGTGAAATGATCCACCATGAATTGCTCCCCCAGTACACCAAGGAAACGCAGCCTAGCTTGACTCAGTGCCACCAGGAGAGGAGGGGGAGAAAAGAGTGCTAAAACCAAAACACAAATACATACTAGCATAGAATAGAATCATAGAATAGTAACAGCACACAAAGAGGCCATTTGGCCCATCATGTTCTCTGTAAGGGCAGCTCACCTAGACCCATGACTGCCACCCCCATCCATATTTCCCTGCAATTTTTTTCTCTTTTGATAATTATCCAATTCCCTTTTGGAAACCACAATTGAATCTGCCTCCACCACACTCTCGGGCAGTGCATTCCAGATTCTAACTACTCACTACATAAAAGGTTTTTCTTCATGTCGTCTTTGATTTTCTTGCTATTTACCTTAAATCATTGTCATCTGGCTCGCAATCCTTTTGCCAACAGGAATAGTTTCTCCCTATCTACTCACTATAGATCCCTTGTGATGTTGAACATCTTTGGCAATTCTCCTCTCCCAGTAGAACATAGCCCCAGCTTCTCCAGTCTATTCACATGACTGAATTCCCTCACCCCTGGAACCGTTCTCTCTAGTGCTTTCACATTTTCCCAAAAGTGTTGTTCCCAGAATTGTACACAATATTCCAGTTGAGGCCAAGCGAGTGTTTTTTAAAGATTTATCATAATTTCCTTGCTTTTGTACTCTCTGCCCCGATCTATAAAACTCAGGATCCTGCATGCCTTCTTAATCACTTTCTCAACCTGTCCTGCCACCTTCAATGATTTGTGCACATATATCCCTCGGTCCCCCTGCTCCTGCACCCACTTTAGAATTATAACCTTTATTTGACATTGGCTTTCATTTTCACATGGAATTTTTTTTAAACAATGCTTTTGAATGATCACATTTCAATGTTAAGTGTTACCATCGCTCATAATTTCATTAGCAATCTATAGGTTGTACAGACAGGGTGTGGAGCACAGGGTAGGTGCGACATTATCTGCCTCACCTGCCTAATGACGTTCACAGAGGGCCCTATGGATTTTGTGGTGGGGCCTCATTTGAATGGAACAGGTGATCTGTTAGAACAAGTTACAATGCTTACAGGCAGCTCAAGGGAAATCTGGTGTCAGATTCCCATGGTGGCCATGCAGAAGTACCTTAAAAGGCCAGAGGTGGAATCAGGGTTATAAAAGTAGCAGCAGATTTCAGTGGCAGAGAAATGTTATGAGCACACACAACACCAAGCAGATAAACAAGTGAAATTGGACACCCCCTCTTTACTTTAAACAATGCCTCAAATGTCTTCATCCCTTGATTTCCAATGTAATAACATTAGATTGTAATCCAGAATTCTTGCAATCTTCAGTCTCTGAACAATGGCTTTAAATATATGATCTGTTTAATAGGAGGAATGCAATTCCACTTACCTGCCAGACACTTCTGTCTCACTCTGTGTGTTTTCCATTTCAGATACTGTGTGGTGTTACTTAATTAACAATAACTTGATACTTAAGAATGCAATGTTGCTAAGGCTGACATCCAGTGGAGTACCAAGGAGTCCTGCACTGTCAGAGGTTCCATCTTTCGGATGACACATTAAACCAACGCCCCATCTACCTGCTGGAGATGAATGTAAAAGATTCCATGGCACTATTTTGAAGAAGAGCAGGGGAGTTATCTCCAGTGTCCTGGCCAATGTTTATCCCTCAATCAACATCAAAAAAGCAGATCACTATCACATTGTTGTTTGTGGGAGTTTGCTGTGCGCCAATTGGCAGCAGTGACTTCACTTCTGAACAAAGTACTTCATTTGCTGTAAAGTGCTTTGAGACATTCACTAGTTGGGCAAAGCACTGTTTAAATGTATCTTTTTCGTTTATCCACACTTGCCTAAATATTAAATGAATGAAGCCTCTACAGTCTTTTTTATTGCATTTTCATCATGTAAATACTTCTTTATATACTGAGCTGAAGCTTTGATGAAAAATGAGTACATCTGTGAAATCTCTCAGTTTTTGGATTCCTACAAAGCTTTTTTGCAAATTCCAAAATAGCTGCTAAGTTTTTCAGAATTTGGGACTCCCTGATGCGTTGATTTTAGTATGCGTGTTATGACTTAAAAGTGGAACGACTGATACCAAAGGATCCAAAAACACGTAAGCAAGTGTTTTCTCTTCCACAGCATCTCTATTCTTTTCCAGATGTTCCACTGTTGAAAATGAAGCACTAAGCATAACTTCCCAAACAACAGGGCAAATGTTAAGCTTGCAAAACGCAATTGTGCCTCCGCTACAAAAACTACCACAATATATTTTCAGGGACAGGGAGAGAGGGCAGCACTATTATCAACTCAGGTATTTTTTCATTAGAACTAAAGAATGACTACATAGGACATGTCAAGGCCTATAGGATTATAACAAGGTAGTGATAGATTGTTTCAATAGTTTGGCACAAATTTAAGATAATCACAGAAAAGATTAATTGGGAGGTTGGAAAATGAAATCTTTATATCTAAAACAATAGCAACAACTTGTGTTTATATAGCACTTTAGGCAAAGTAAAACATTTCAAGCCGCCAGACAGGAGCGTTGTTAAACAAAATTTGACACTGAGTCACGTGGAGGTGTTAGAATGGAAAAGCAAAGACTTCATCAAAGTGATAGGTTTTAAGGAATTTCTTAAAGGAGTAAAGTGAGGTAGGAAGATGGAGCGATTTAGGGAGACAATTTCAAAACTCAGCATCTAGTCAGCTGAAAGCATGGCTTGCCAATGGGAGTGATTAAAATCAGAGATGCTCAAGAGGCTAAAGATGTTTAGAGAATTAGAGATATCTTGAGGATTGTAGGGCCAGAGGGAAACAGATGGCGGTGTGAGGCACTGGAGATGTTTGAAAACAAGGATGTGCATTTTACAATAGAGAAGTTGCTGAACTGGGAGCCAATGTAGGGCAGCAAACACAGGAGTGATGGGGGAATGCAACTTGGTGCAAGTTAGGATACAGACAGCAGGGTTTTGGATGAAATTAAATTGATGGAGGGTGGAAAATGAGAGGTTGACAAAAAGAGCATTAGAATAGAAAGTTTGGAAGTACCAAAGGCATGGAAGAGGGTTTCAGCAACAGGTGAGCTGAGGTGGGGCAGAATTGTAATCAGAACGTGGAATTCTCTGTCACAAACTATTGTTCAAGCAGAGTCCAATAATTGAAAAGGCAAATAACTGCTTGGAAAAGAAGTATATTATTATCTATGGGGAGCTGCAAGAGATTGGAGAAGGTATCTCTCAGAATTGATGGCTGAATGGCTCGGTAAAATTCTACAATTTGATGAGGAGTCTCCTTGCTGTGTAAGTGTAGCCGGCTTTACAGTACTTTGCCACGTTCCTTTAACCAAAAGAAAGTTTGCAATATGAAGGTACCACAAAACAATTAGGTGAACTGCCACCACTTTAACATGTAACAGCTGGAGGAATACCACCTGGTGAGATGAATGAACCAAGCTCGAAACACTACAATTGGCAGCTTTTGTGTTTGTAGAATATATTTGATGTTCTCTGACTTTTGTAGAAAATGAGCCAATTAACATCTCAAACAGAATTTCACTTTCTGTTCCACTGATGAGCCAAGTCTGCATATGGATAATCCACTCCAAACATGAATTGTGCTGTATTTTTGGAAATTATGGGAAGTTTGAAAGAAGTCTCTCCATTTGCAAAATGATTAGGAGGAATGCAATTCATAGCCAACAATGAAGAGCTCCATATCTGGAAGAATAATAAGCAAAAGAAGGAAGTGAAGGGGAGGAGGCAAGCTGTTAAATAAACAAAGCCCATCACTGATATTGAAAGGAACCCCATCTGGGTGATTATTGCTCCTCTCGCATTTCATGCCTCTACATATCTCCATTTCAGTGGGCCATGTATAAAGTGATGCATGTAGGCAGAGGAAAGTGTCACTAGCTAAAAATATACAGTGCAAAATCAAGGTGAGGACAGCACAGCCAAGGCTGATTAAAGACTAGGAGCTAACACATCGTCCTGGTTAAAATTTCAGTGTTTCATACATCATCATAATCACAAGATGGAACTGGATGATTAAGATCATTTGGTCCATCCTACGGATGAAAAAAAGCATAAAAAATAAACTGCATGCTCCCTCATCACAGCATCTGACAATATTTCTGCAGTGATTCAAAGCTTTTTGTTTCCACTTCATTGCAAAATTTGAATGCTTTGTAAAAGTGATGATACACACATATGAATTAGGAGCAGGATTGGGCCACTCGGCACCTCGAGCCTGTTCCTCCATTCGTTAAGATCACAGCTGATCTGATTGCAACCTCAACTCCACATTCCCACCTACCTCCGATAACCTTTCACCACCTTGCTCAGGAAAGCAGAATTGTACGCCCTGCAGGCGGGCATGCTCCCAACCCAATCGGGAGTAAAATAGTGCACGATGACATTGGGCGAGCTTCCTAACATCATTGCACATTCACATGATATTTTGGTCAGCGGGTGCATGCGAGAGTCAGCAGCAGTTGACAAATAAGAGGCCTACTAAGGCCATTAAACTAGCAATTAATTTATATTTTTTGCTGATCGTCAAACCTTATGGTTAGAGGGCAAACAAATAGGCCAGGTGGCCTTTGCATTTTTAGGAAACCTCATCCACAGGTTTTCAACAGTAATTTAAAAAAAATTAAACATAATTTTTAATAAATCCCTGTTCATGTGACTGATCACATGTGAGGACATGTTTCCCTTATTTTTAAAATCTTTATTTTTCATTGTAAAATTCTTTAGCTCCCTAAGGCAGCTCTGTGCCTTCAGGGAGCTTTCAGTGCAGGATCCCCTGCACATGCGCAGACTTCAGCGGTCTCGCTCTTCCCGCCCCAACCCCAGCAGTGCTGAGCCATTCAGCGTGTCTTTCATTCTGGCTGGCCGTTAATTGGCCGGCCAGCACAAAATTGTGGGCGGGGCCCGCTCACGGGCAGGTGTCCATTTCGCAGCCGCTCCCAGGCCCGCCTGCCGCACCCGATCAATGAAAGGAAAATCCTGCCCCAAGAATCTATCTACCCCGCCATAAAAAAAAATCAAAGACTCTGCTTCCACCGCCTTTTGAGGAAGAAATTTCCAAAGACTCACCATCCCCTGAGAGAGAAAAAGTCTCTCCATCTCTGTCTGGAATGGGTGACCCCATAAGAAGAAAAATCCTTTCCATAGCCACCCTGTCAAGACCCCTCATAAGTGAAAAATCGGCAGGTGCAAAACCATTAGTACTGAATATCCAGCTCACTGCTTTCATCTTACCTTCCTTGTCCCATTGTATGTTTCCATGTGCCTTTTATTTTTTATAACCTTTCCAGTCCTTCCATGTGATGATGTTATCCCATTCTTGATTGAGAGGATGGAGAGGTAGCCTGCTTCCAATCCTCTGCTGGTGTCTCGTGGTTCAGCTATCCCTTTGTGATTTGCCTACACTTAAAGTGTCAGCTGATTTTGGGATTTCATTCTGTAGCACTGTGTGTGAGTGCGTGCTTGCCTATGCATACTACCATTCTGCTTTCCATGAGCCAAGCTCCATCGCAATGACCCAATTCAGATCACATCAATCCATCTGAAACTCTTAATTCATACAGTGGAAAGAAACATTAAAATAGAGACAGCCATTAATTGCTTTCGAAGAGATTTTTTTTAAAAAATACTTTCATCACCAGACAATCAGGTCTTAGAAGCTACCTGCAATATGTGTGAACACAGAGATACCAACTTTTACTGGGAGTTTTCACAGCAAATAGATTTCACCAGCAGTAAAGAAGATAAATTTCTCATGAATACTAATAACCACCCCATATTCTAAAGGCATTTTTGTGTGATATAAAGGTCTAGCTGATGGGAGACTGCTGCATCTACTGTGTAAAAGAAGCCTTGCTCTCCTATTCCAACAGAAGGGTCCATGATTCTGTGATAGGATAAGGGAGCCAGTTTTTGCTATTTTATCCCGAGGCACCTTTTATGTGTTTACTCTCAGTAGGGCCACTAGACCAAGGTACTGGCAAGCAGCCAGCATCCATGGAACAATACCTCAAGCAAGTAATCGGCACCAGAGACAGGAGAGAATTGGAAAAAGAAAAAAAATAAGCTCGTCTATCTTGCCAACTATAAAGGCACTAAGTCGGCACTCTCACTCAGAAAGGCCAATGATTGGCTCCAGTGGGAAATACTATTGGCACAATGTGTACCTTTCTCAATTTGGTTTAAAATTGCATTGTTATGGAATATAAAAGGAGCTTTACTTCTCATTTTACTCAGGTTGTTACATGATCTGGATTACCTTCAATGCTGACAATATCAAGGCAAATGTAATGTTCTGTTCCTAAGTCCATACAGGAAATAACTTTTGACTAATATTAAAAAACAGCAATTATTTGCCTGAATGTATCAATTCAGGTGCATTAATACCAACATTATAACCAGATCCTCTTTGTATTATTGAGCAAAGTTATACTGAGAGCAAAAGTGACCAGATTTAAAATATCAAGAATAGAATAATTTGGAAATACTGTGTGTGAGTAATTGATTGTAACAGAAATGCCCTCCAAATAGATCCAAAAGGAAATGGGAGACTAAGGGCTGAATTTAATGCACTTTCCCGAGGTGAGTTTGGTAGCAGGGTCATTTAATTGGTGCTGAAAGGATGGCGGGTCGAAACCCTGCCACCTTCCTACCGCTTGATGAAGTCCAGTGAGAAGGCTCTTGGACAGCCTTCCTGTCCCAATATCAATTGAGAATGGGCAATTAATGGCCACTTAAGAATCTTATCCTGCCACCACTGGTATTCAACTAGTGGCGGGTGGGGGACTCGGCATGCGGGAAGCCCAAAAAGCAAACTATGATGTGGCTGCTTGTGGGCTTCCACGGGGTTGTATCTTTCAAAGGCAGTCAGTGACTCTGGAAGACGGATGGGGAGGGGGGTGAGGAAGAATGCATTGAGAGCCACCCTGATGTCGATGCTGCCAACTTCCTTCCTCCCCAACTCCACATATCTCATGCTATAGCCCCCATCCCACCATCATCCACTTCTGGCTTTGGTCTCTCCGCGATATTGGGCCTCGGGTGGGTGCATTACTGGCAGAAGCCACTCTCTCCCAGTGGTGCTGCCGAACATGGACAGCTACAGCCCTCTGATTGGCCGGCAGTTCTCAGGTGGGGGTGGGTCAGTGGCAGGATTTCTACCATCAGATTCTCTGATCCTGAAGAATCACAGAATTACAGTGCAGAAGAGGTCCTTCAGCCCATTAAGTCTGCACCGACACTTGAGAAACACCTGACCTATCTGCCTAATCCCATTTACCAGCACTTGGCCCATAGCCTTGAATGTTATGACGTGCCAAGTGCTCATCCAGGTACTTTTTAAAGGATGTGAGGCAACCTGCCTCCACTACCCTCCCAAGCAGTGCATTCCAGAACATCACCATCCTCTGGGTAAAAAAGTTTTTCCTCACATCCCCCCTAAACTTCCTGCCCCTCACCTTAAACTTGTGTCCCCTTGTGACTGACCCTTCAACTAAGAGGAGTGGCTGCTCCCTATCCACCCTGTCCATGCCCCTCATAATCTTGTACACCTTGATCAGGTCGCCCCTCAGTCTTCTCTGCTCCAATGAAAACAACCCAAGTCTATCCAACCTCTCTTCATAACTTAAATGTTTCATCCCAGGCAACATCCTGGTGAATCTCCTCTGCACCTCCTACAGTGCAATCACATCCTTCCTATAATATGGCGACCAGAATTGCACATAGTACTCCAGCTGTGGCCTCACCAAAGTTCTATACAATTCGAACATGACCTCCCTACTTTTGTAATCTATACCTCGATTGATAAAGGCAAGTGTTCCATAGGCCTTTTTCACCCGCCATTGCCCAGAACGGCACTTAACGTGGCGGGCCTTCCTGAAAGGAGGCGATGCAGGGCTCTCGCCAGCTCTCGAGCCAGCACATGAGATCCCGTCGCTTCCATTAAATAATACCTTAAGACTTAAAGGACATACACCAATCTCAGCAAGATGCACCATTTCTGCACATATAAAATCAGCCAAAGAAGCTTTGATGGTGAACATCACAAGCTTCATCTAATGATCATTTACACACAGAATCCCATTTACAATAAAATTCATCTGAAGACATACCTGCATTGCTCAATATCTTTCATTATTCATCCTCTCAAATGAATTGTTCTATTGTTTCATTGAGTTAACTTTAGCCTCATCAAAATGTGCTTAGGTTTTTCAAAACATATCTGGAGCCTTTCCACAAAGCTGAGATGAATAGGCCCATAATTTCATCCAAAGTGCTTGTCTTTTAATTTAACAAAGGAGGAAAAATAAAACAAGTCAACAAGGCCTCACTGTGTCCAAAACAAAACCAAAGGCATTTTCTTCATGCATTAAAATCCTCCACTTTCAATTCAGTGGAAATAATACTTTTCAGATGCACTGACTTGCTGAACAGTTGATGGGAAGACTCACAGAGTCTGCATCAGAAAGTTTCTAATAAAGTGGTCAGATAAATAGGCCCACTGGACCTAATCATGACAGAAAGAGCTTTGTTGTGGTGAGTTTCAGTCCAAATGAAGGTGCAAATTGGCCAACCTACCAACTCGCGCCAATTTATCAGCAGTTTAACGGCAGTTTCTCTCCTCACCAGTCTCCCCAAACCTCCTCCCACCCACCACCTTTCACCTTGATGGGGAATTAAAGCGCATAAATAAAATTAAGCTGGAGAAGGGAGGGCAACCGGACAGTCAGGTGAAAAACCGATTACACATGGGGCAGGATTTTCCCCTTGTCAGGCAGACGCGGCGGGCAGGCATGGGAATGGCTGTGAAACAGACCGCCACTCATGATCGGGCTCTGACAGTGATTTCACGCTGGTGAGCCAATTAAGGCCTGTACAGTGTGAAATGTGGCTCCCCACTAGCTGGGAAGGTCAGAGCGGGGCAGGGGCCTGTTGGCAGCCAGTTTAAAAGCGGCCCAGGCAGCCTCTGGAAGGCTGCCACAAAGGACATCCCCTAACCTTCATGATGGACCTGAGTGTGGCTGGACAAGGCAGATGAGAGGGCAGATCAGGTGGGCACTCGGCCCCCTGCTTCTCTGATGAGTGCCGCGCCACCCTCCTGGAGGAGGTGGCTGCCGGGGGGACAACCTTGTCCCGAGGGATGGGAGGAGGAGGCCAACGCACCTCACTAAAAGGGCATGGGAGGAGGTGGCAGCAATGGTGAGTAGCCATGATGTGGTGTGGCACACATGGGTGAAGTGCTGTAAGTGTTTCAATGATCTGCTGTGCTCAGGAAGGGTGAGTACCGTGTTGGCGTGGGTCAGTGTGCAGATGTGTTAAGATCTGGCCTTCCGCCCGTGGACCTCAGGAGTGCTGTGGCTGAGCACCAACTGTCAGTGACACTGGAGCTGGCCAAGGAGGTGAGCCCTGGCTGCTTCAACTGAGTGCCTTGTGGCTCAAAGGCCATGACTCGGATATGCCCTGGGATGTGATCCTCAGCTGGGGTTGACCAGGCTGCAATGGCGCTACAGGTAGAGAGTGGACTAATCAACGCTCCTCTGTTCTTTCAGGAGAAGACAAACCATAACCAGGCAGAGAGGGCATGTACAGGCAGAAGGCAGCCCAGCGTCCTGCTGCTCAGAAAGTTTGAGCAAGATGCCCTGGAGCTCGAGCCTGGGGTTGGCCAGGCTGCAATGGTGCTGCAGGTACAGAGTGGACTAATCAATGCACCTCTGCTGTTTCAGGAGAAATAGGCCCACAACAAAATGAAAAGGTCGCGGACTAGCAGAGGCTCCGTTAGTCTCCTAATCCTCTCGAGATATAAGCAAGATGCTCTGGAGCTCGAGAGCCAGCAAGCCCCACATGTAACCTGGCATGGAGACGCAGGGGTGACAGATGAAGGTAAGAGTCCAGTGCACAGAGGTGAGACTCTTGGATTATGGAACCATTCTAGTGCAGTCTCCTCATTTATGTAAGCCTCGAACCTGGAGCCCTTATTGATTATTGGAAGATGATGGCACCATGATGCAGATCTCCATTGTCTCACCAGGGTGCCTGGCATGCACAGTGACAGTGTGATGACTTAAACTAATGACATGTCCTTGTTCTCCCTTTTAGGTTTGCCAGCAGGCATCCGATCTGCAGACCCCAAAGGGCCACCCCTGACACCGAAGGACCACCAGGCATCATTTGCACCTTGCACCTGCGTCACACCTGCTCTCTGAAGCAGGCACCAGCACAGATACCAGAACCTTGGTGGGCATTAGAGCAGCAGCCAGTATCTCAGTGCACGCTGGTGAGGGCACTTCACAATTGCTTGAGGTGCAGGGCACCAGCAGTTAGAGGACTGCTGAGGACCAGGATGATGCTGAGTTGATAAGTCTCTGGAGTCCTCCATTCGGCGGTAGATGCTGGATGTTGAGCGGGATGTGCGGGACGATCTGATGGAGACCCATGTGGGTATGCGCGCCATGGTCTCCGTAACGGAAGAATCCATGTGGAGCGTGAGCACTGCACTGACTGTGATGGTCGAGTGCATTGCCTCCTCCATTGAGAGAGTGGCAATTCTCATAAAGAGGCAGCTACAGGGACAAAATCAGGGGTTCCTGGGTTTACGTTTGGACCTTCAAGCCCTCACACAGGCACAGACCTCAGGTGGTCAGTGCCAGTGTGAGAAATAGATGAGGCACCCAGTATCCCAGCTAGCTGCCCATCCATCAATGGCGAACAGGGAGGTCCAGAGCGACCTCTTATTGGCACAGGAGCTGCCTATCGTCTCTGCGGGCTCCTCTCAGGGCGCTCTGGATGATGCAGCATCTCCTCTGCCCCTATGCACTCCACTAGTGACCGTGGCATCTGATGAGGCTGTGGCAACTGGGAAGATGCCAGCCATGGCACTGGCCACTCCCTCCCTGGTGGGGCCAGCATGGGCTCCATGGGCCAAGGGATGCCCGCCAAGGTCAGCAAGACCAACAAGAAAACAGAGTCAGCTAGCTGTCTCCAATGCTGGTGCCAGCGAGGGAGGAGAACCTAGATGCAGCACTTGCAAGCGTAAGTTAAAGGCACCATGGGCACAAGAGGGACATGTCACAGGTGATTTTATGTTCATTTATGTTTACTTTATCTATACTGGTCTGGGAATGAAGACCAGAGAAAATTATGTAAGTAGATTGGAATTATCAAAATGAGATAAATTTTGCATTTGTTGTCATGGCCTGAGTATCCTTCACCTTTTTATTTTATTGGTGCAGGGTACGCCAGTATGTAATGCTGGAAGTAAATAGATTTGAACTTTATTGCACAGGCATTGAGTGTTCTTTGTGTTCAAATGAAAGGGTCCTTTCAGATATCCAGGATGGATGTAGCAGCCCTGGAATGCATTTGAAGCTGAACTTTGATGGTCAAGCTGAAGGAGATTGGATCAAGGTGACCCTGGTGTCTCTGCCTCCCTGAAGGTTATGGAGGTCTGCTTCCATGCCCTCAGCATCCTCCTCACCGTGCTCCTCTTCTGACTCACTACTAGACTCATCATCTGTGGCATGTGTAGCTGAGTCAAGATCCCCTTCCTCCAGTGGGTCACCCCTTGCCAGTGTAGAATGTGGAGAGCACAGCATACAACCACAATCAGTGACATCTGCTCTGGGGAATATTATAGTGCATTCCTTGAATGGTCCCGGCATTGGAAGCGAATCTTGAGAAGACATATGACCCTCCCTACCACCGCCCTTGTGGAGGCATGACTTTTATTATAACATCTCTGCCTCTCTTCTTGGGTGGTGGAGAGATGTCATGAGCCACCTCTTCAATGGATAACCCTTGTTGCCCAGCAGCCATCCATCCAGTCAGGCTAGAGCACAGAAGAGCCTTGGCACCTGGGAGTGTCTCAGGATGTAAGCGTCATGGGAGTTGCCAGTATACCTTGCACAGACTTGTTGAATCTGCATCCTGTGATCACACTGTTTCTGCAAGTTCATGGTGTGGAAACTCTTCATGTTGACAAAAGCACCCGGCATACCCGCTGATGCCTTGATGGCCACATGTGTGCAGTCATGATGGTACCCTGGATGCAGGGAAACCCAGTAATTGCTGCAAAGCCTGTGGCTCACTCAGCCTGGCTGGCCTTGTCCATACGGTAAAGAATAAAGGTCAGTACCCGCCTGAACAGTCACCAGTTTGACACAACTGTGGACAACTGATTGGAACACTGCACACAGATCCCCCACTGAGCCCTGGAAAGAGCCGGAGGCATAGAAGTTGAGGGCTACTGTGACCTTCAAAGCCACTGGCATGGGGTGTCCACCCACACAATTGGAGCTGATCTCAGGCCCAATCATCTGACAGATGGAGGTCACAGTTTCCCTTGAGAAGCGGAGCCTGCTTTGACATTGCACCTCAGACACATTGAGGTAGCTGCATCACTGCCTGTAAATGCTGGCAGCTGGATAGTGGCATGTTCTGTGGCGCCTTCCACCTCGGACTTCCTCCTGGCCCTGCACACCTTGTGCCTGTGCAAAGAATGAAACCCAGAACAGAGATGAGGCTGCCAAGTACCAATAAGCAACCAATAGCAAATTATTTCCAAAACTCCTTACTACTCACACTGGCAATGCTGCTGACCCTTTTTATCCCACACTCGGATGAGGTTTGTAAAAATGTCGGCTGGCCGCCTGCCTGTTTTGCCCATGGGATGAGCTGGAAATCTGATATACATTTAAGAAGAATGTTATAATGGAAAATCATATGATCTTAGTAGCCAATAGCAGAGTAGCATGGGCTACTTTAGTAGTCAGTAGTTAGTAGTAGTAGTCTAGAGTTGTAGCCTATAATGTAGAGATAGGGTTTGAGTTGTAAGCACACAAGTGTAACTGCTGAGTTCTTCTGTAAATAAATAGAATGTATTCTACAATGAACTGTCTGCTGATCTACTCTGTCTATGGTACCAACTCTGTCATCCTGAAACAAGCGTGTAGCCCCAGATCCAATGAAACTAGGGACCAGGATCAACAAACTGGCGACAAGGAAAAAGCAAGAAAAAGCAAAGAAGGACGAGAAAAAAAGCAAGAAAATGCAGGGAAGGAAGTCAAGTGAACCGAAATCAGGCCATACCTCGCATGCAAATTATAAGTTGAATTTCCATCCTAATCGTCGAAGCAGTCCAGTCAAAGCATGCCGCAGTTTAGAACAATTGATTCTTTCAAACCAACCACAGATGATTGGTCTCTTATGTTGAACATCTCGCATTCTATTTCCAAGCTAATGACATGATAGTGCGGTTGAGGCAAGTTCAACTGAGGCATTCAGAAGGGAATTAGACTATTATCTGAAAAGGAAGGATGTGCAGGGTCACAGGGAAAAGGCAGGGGAATAGTACTAGGTGAATTGCTCATACAGAGAGCTGGTGCAGACACGATGGGCCGAAAGGCCTCCTTCTCTGCTATGACAATTATATGGACAGAATTTTCCATGCCCGCTGGCTTCGGGCATGCTCGGTGGTGTGAGCGGACAATAAGGCGAGGAGGCCAGAAATCAGTTTCACGTCGTAGTGAAACCAGTTTGTGATCGTCCTCCCAACCCGTCAATGGCAGGCCATGTATTCCTTCATTGGACGTCGATGACCTCAGTGTAATACATCTGCGTATCAATGTAAGGCCAGCCTGATGGAATCATGCTCCCCTCCACCCCCCACCCCCCCACCCCCCGTGCTGGATCATCAGTCCATGTCTGCGTGATTGCACACCGGCGTGTTTCACAACAGCATATATAAGGTGCGCACTTGGCAAGCTGCACTTTGAGGGGAATACAGAGGTGAGTGCACAGTAATGTTGCACAGCGCTCACAAAGGTTGCCTGTTGGACTTCAAGGTTGAAGTGCATTGGGGGGTCAACGGCTGCCTTGCGGTTGAGGAGCATTGGAGGGGGTGCAAGGGCTGTCCTGCAGCTGAAGCTAGAGCACAAGAACATGCAGGATGGGGTGGGGAGGGAAGCAGCCATGCATTAGGTACGCCATGCATAGAGGGACCATTCCTCCGCAGCTGAGACAGTTCAGACACAGCCACATTGACATCCATGGAGTCGGACCTCTAACTTCTCTGCCCACTCAAGTAACGCAGAGGCATGAAAGTGCCACCAAGTGCTCCAGAGCTTTTCACCCCTTGGGCACAGACTGCAAACTAATAAGCATTTTTGTGGACGGCAGAACAGTTGGACAACTGGGCACATTGTACAATCTCCTTGCTAAAACCAGCCATGGAGCAGTCACTGGTGGAGGTGCTCACAGCCCCTTGTAATGTCAGCATCCCGGTTTGGACCAGTCTCCCCCATGGTTCAAGCTAACAGTGCAGCCTTGCAGTGTGGGTTAGGAGAATGCCTGCTTCTGAGCTGAGAGCACAGCATGCAATCCAGTGGGCAAAGCTGCCGGCAATCGATCAGGTGGAGTCGGGTGGAGGTGGGTGGGGTTTTGGGCAGCCATGCAGTATCCAAGTAGTGGCCAGCACTCTCTGGGATGCATTAACGGGCCTTCAGACTTAGCCAAGAGAGGTTCTTAGAGCACCCGAGCTAACTTACACATCTCTCTCTTTCATCCTGCAAGAGGAGTACATCAGAAGCATGGAGTCTTGTGAACTAGCTGTGTTCCTCTTGATGTACAAAGAGTGAAGACGACAGAGAAGAGAAGAATGGAGGCACTAGGCTGCTCAGAGGGAGGAGCAGCACTCTCAGGGAGAAGGAGCAGCTGGGGTTCCCGCACAAGTCACCGAAGAGCCACAGCAAGCCATGGCTGGTCGACACAGGGTCTATAGACACTGCCTTTCATTCTGGCTGATGACTGAGAACCAGTGTCGCTGAAGACTGCACATGTCAGCAACTGCAGGATTTGGTGCCAAGTGGATATGGAGGTCATCCCCTGTTAGTGGTTGTGAAAGTGACCATGGTGCACAATTTTTATTCTAGTGGCTCCTTTAAGGGATCCACAGGTGACCTCTGTGGGACATCACAAGCCTCCACCCATAAATGCATCCATGAGGTCACGGATGCCATCTTCACGAAGGTACATAACTTTGTGTATTTCACTCAGAACCCGGAAAGCCAGGATGCAAGAACAATTGAATTTGCCCAGATCTCAGGTGCAAGGTGCCATCAAATGCATTCACATGGCGCTCAGATCTCCGTTGCAACAAAGGGTCGGCTATGTTGATTTCAATCACTGAATGTGCAGCTGCTCTGTGACCACCACAAATGCATCCTGTAGGTCTGCATGCAATTTCCAGGGAGTTTGCACGATTCCTACATTCTCAGTATGTCACAGATCCCTGATGTTTTCCATTGTCCACAGAGACTGTAGGGTTGGCTCCTCAGGTACAAGGGCTACCCACAGAGGATGTGGTAGATGGCACCCATGCAGTGGCCTCAGACTTCAGCAGAGCAAAGGTATAATGAGGCTCATGCTGCAGCTCACAACTTGGTGGAGCAGACCATCGGAATGGAGAAAATGAGGTTCTGGTGCCTGGACTGGTCTGGTGGGGCCCTGCAATATAGTCCACAGAGGGCATCACGCATTGTCATCACCTGCTGCACCCTTTACAACCTGGCGCTGCAACGGGGAGAGGAGCTGGCTGAGGAGGAAATGGAGGAGCTGTATGTCTCCTCCAATGCTGAGGACATTGATGAAGGCGAGGATGAGGAGGTCTTTGAAGGCAACGATGACCGTGATGAGACCCTCTCATTGGTCAGCTGAGGCAAACGCGCTCGGGAGGCCCTCATAGCTGCTAGATTTTTTAAGGATGATGACAACATGCAGTGAGGAGATGCCATCAGTCCCCATAATGCACCTATAAATGTTTGACTCCAGTCTGGCTTATGGCAGTGCACATACCCTTTGTGATAATGCTCCTGTCATGACGATGCAGTGGAGGCTCTAATAGTCGCTTGATTGTGGGAGGATTATGATGACGACATGCAGCGAGGACATTCCATAGATCTTCACATAGTCTCTGAGAATGTCTGACTCCTGTCCAGCCGAGGGCAGCTCATTTGCGGTCTGTGATCAGGGTCATCTGAGGGAGACACAGCCATGAAACTTTAAAAGCACCTGAGCCTTTGTCAGCCTTCAGCTGACACCTTCAGGAGCACAGTGGCACTAGTCACAGATGCTGAAGAGATGAGTGCCAGCTGCACCTTAAAGCTACTGATAGCACACGGAGAGAATGACGGAACCCGATGATGCCTGCCCATGACATTCTGGCAGCAATGACAAGCACCATCGAGGTGCAGGCATCAGGAATGTGTCCAAGGAGTGTGTGGTCAGTCTGAAGGCTGCAAAAAGCATAGGGAAAAGACCCTGGACTGAGACACCTGCACCTAGGGCAGAACGGTTTCACACCTGAGTGACACGAACACTGTTCATCAGAACAAGGACCCATTGGCAGGAAGACGTTGTTGAGAGTTAATTGACAATAATGGACATGATGTACAAATGATTAACACCCATGCTCAGTCTGTGCAACTTAGGCTTGGCCTAAATAGCCAAGTGGTTATGGTACTGGGCATGCAACCCCAAGATTAAGAGTTCAGATCACACAATGACAAACTATGAAACAATGTAACTTCATCTGAATAGGAACAAATGGAAAGGTGTTTGTACTCAAAAGAGTTACATCTTCTTAACTCGGCTACATTCGCAGCCGGATGTCCCTGGAGAGGGAGCACGTAGTATCTGCTGGCACACTCAAGTCCTTCCATACTCAGTGGGGACTGGGGTGCTTTATTGATCCCTTTAATCACATTTTGGTTTAAAGTTGTAAGTTTCCTTTAAACTTTGTCCTTGGTTTTACAGCTGACCTGAATTAGGGGCTGTGCCTGATTTATCCCAATTTTGTTAATTTGGTTTAATTGGTTTTAACTCAAAAGAGTTACATCTTCTTAACTCGTCTACATTCGTGGCCGGATGTTCCTGGAGAGGGAGCACGTGGTATCTGCCGGCACTCTCGAGGCCTTCCGTGCTCGGTGGGCACCGCGGGGACTGGGGTACTTTATCGACCCCTTTAATCACATTTTGTTTTAAAGTTTGTAAGTTTCCTTTAAACTTTGTTCTTGGTTCTACAGCTGACCTGAATTAGGGGCTGTGCCTGATTTATCCCAATTTTGTTAATTTAGTTTAATTGTTTTGACTCTATAAGAGTTACATCTTCTTAACTCGGCTACATTTGCTGCCGGGTGTCCCTGGAGAGGGAGCACGCGGTGTCTGCCGGCACTCTCGAGGCCTTCCATGCTCAATGGGCACCGCGGGGACTGGGGTGCTTTATCGACCCCTTTAATCACATTTTGGTTTAAATTTGTAAGTTTCCTTTAAACTTTGTTCTTGGTTTTACAGCTGACCTGAATTAGGGGCTGTGCCTGATTTATCCCAATTTTGTTAATTTAGTTTGATTGGTTTAACTCAAGAAAGAGTTACATCTTCTTAACTCGGCTACGTTCATGGCCGGGTGTCCCTGGAGAGGGAGCACGCCGTGTCTGCCGGCACTCTTGAGGCCTTTCATGCTCAGTGGGCACCGCGGGGACTGGGGTGTTTTATTGACCCCCTTAATCACATTTTGGTTTAAAATTTGTAAGTTTCCTTTAAACTTTGTCCTTGGTTTTACAGCTGACCGGAATTAGGGGCTGTGCTTGATTTATCCTTTATTTTGTTAATTTAGTTTAATTGTTTTAACTCGAAAAAGAGTTACATCTTCTTAACCTTCTTAATCCTTCTGCTATGTCTTGGTGCTCCCCAGACAGCCACAGCGAAGGTGGAGTCAGGCTGCTGACTGTTACCCCCTGTCTGTGATGGCCTTGACGGGTGTTTTCTGGTGGGCCAAGACTTGGAGGGCCCTGCCTGCTTTTGGGGTCCTGCTGTATGACAGTGGCACTCTCCTCAGCCTGTGGAGCTGGAGCTGCTGGAGTCACAGGAAGAAGTGATTCAGATGGGTTAATCGCTCCCGGACATACCTGGATGGATGCCCTGGGGTGTGCAACTGCTGATCCTCCTCCCTATGGGTGCCCAGCGGTCCCTGGTTAACTCATTGTAAAGAAGTGGTAGCTGGAGTGAAATTGAGCTACCCTCACGTACACACTGTTGGAAGCCAATGGCATCGGTGATGGAGTTCAGCCCGCACAGCAGTGCAGGAGCGATGTCCTGAACCAACATCTCCATGGTGGCCGCCATCCTGCCAGTGTTGACCTTGGTGCATTGGCATGCCGGCGCTATCACCTCAGCCTGAAGGTGAATGGACTCCTCCATCACGCCTTGCAATCTAAGGAGTGCAGCAGGCATCCCTTCCTGATGTTCCCTAGCTTGCCTTTGCAGCTCCAGCAACTGTGGCATGATCGAGTCCAAAGGCTCGTCATCTGACTTGGGGTCAGCAAATCTCTGGCCTCTAACGGTCCTCCGAGTGCCGGGGATCTGGGAAGTCTCTGCTGCCGCCTGCTGTGGTTCAGAAAGTGTGATGTGCTCACTAGATTGTGATCCCAAGGCTAAAGCTAGGTCCCACCGAGGTCTGTGGCCCTGCGCTGGTGGAGGGTGTGGCTAAATGCTGTGGCAGGACTTCAAGGTGGATGCCTTGAGAATCCTCTTCAGAGGTTCCTTTGGGGCTTGATTGGAGGCCCTGGGTCATGGACCCCTCGGCTTTTTCCCTGATGTGCCTGTAGAAGCAAGGGGAGATAATTAGTGCATGGCAGTGACCTATGAAACAGGACATATCACTCACAGCATGGCTGTCTGATGGATGTTGCATGGCTGGATCCTCAATTGGTAGAGCAGCGCCAACCTCATCATCAGCACAAGACTGGTCCAGATCCTCGCTGGACAGCTGGATGCCTCTGTTTTCAAAATCTGTGAGGATCTTGATTTCAGGCATTCCTCCACTGGTAAGTGACATCTCCCTCTTGCTGTGTGCCAGCTTGCCCTGCATGAATAGAGAAGGAGACAGTGTAAGAAAGATGTTTGCCAGCACACATGATAAGTATGCCTGGCATGTGTGGGTGGTGAGTGGTCCCATGGACGGGATGAGGACAATGACAGTGTGTGTGAGAGAGTGAATGGTGATGTCCCTTGAACCGGCATGAGTGAGGGCCCTGTGGATGTGTGCTGGGTTTGTGAGTCTGTGAGTTAAGAGTGATGAGAAGAGCGACTCACCCTGGCGGAATGCAGGAGATCATTCAACCTCTTGCCGCACTGGGTGGCTGTCCTCTTTTGCAGGGCATTGGCGCTAACACCGCTGCCACCGCTGGATTGGTAATGTTTTTGCCCATCCTGCGGCCAAACCGAGGGTTAGAGGATGTTACGGTGGGCCTTCATGGCTTCTGTCATTAAACATGGGGTCTGCAGTCATTTTGCCTTTTGGGGCCATGTCTTCCATGCAGCTGTCTCTGGCTGGAAACACTGAGAGGTGTGCGTGCAGCTGCACTTTAACTGTGTGATGAAGGGATGAGGTGATGGCATGGCATGGCTGGTGAACGACAGCCTGCCCGCCATGGAAATGGCATGAATACATAATTAATGAACATAAAATTCCGCCTGAAGCTTTTGTAAAAAGCTTCGACCGGTCAGAAGTTAAATAAGCCACAAATGTTTACAAACCAATCTATATTGTTTACGTTTGAAAAAATAAGCAACTCATGATTTATAACCAAAATCTCTTGATTTTGAGAGCTTGCCTTTTGGTTTATGAGACAGTGGGGTTGCCATTTCTGCATTTTGTCCAAAGACCCTTCTTTTTAGAAAATTTAAAAGGCACTCCACCCTATTTAAATTACATTTGTTTCCTTGGTGAAACAAAAGGGATAATAACTCTGGGCGAAGTCAACTCAGAAGCAATAACATTTTAAATCTGTGTGGGCTATAAACATCAAATCCACTGGGATGGTGTAGAGCCTCGCAGACTCAATGACTTTTTCTTTAAAAATATAAAAGGTTAGATTCCATTTGGTTTTATCCCTGGTTGTATTAAGATATAACTTGAATCAGAATGTGGACCATTTCATGTCTGTAAAATAAAAATAGACCAATAAAATATCAAAGCGGAATAAAAGATTAAACTTTCAAAAGGAAACCAAACTGGCTTGCTGGAGGTTTAGGTCAATTCTCAAAGTAATGATTTAGAATCCTTAAAGATTCTGTTAGAGAAGCTTAAAATTAAAACCCATCCCCATGTACCAGAATGCCTGGTGCTCCTGTTGAATTAGAATTTGATCAGTTTTATTGGTTCATAATTCACCTCAGTTTAGAACTGAAATTGGACTTGCATTTAAAATGCGTAATTTAGAAATAGCCTGGAAAATACACAAGGTGCTGTGTTAACTGAAAATTTCAATCCCGTAAATCCTGCAGCACTTAGAAATTTCAACAGGTGGCTATTATTCATGAGCTGGTATGCATTTTGAATATGGAGGCAGAGATGTTGACTCCATCTCCACTGAGACTTGATTTCAACTGGGCTCACAGAAGAGGAGTGAACAACTTAGCAGCATTCATTAGGCCAATGACGCAATCCATAACCATAAGGCAGCAAGATCTTGACAACATTTCACCTCGGGTTGATCGGTGGCAAGTAAAATTTATGCCACTCAAGTGCCAACATGTCTGAAACAACAGAGAATCTAACACCACCCCCTGATGTTCAATGGCTATCATCATCCACATTCTCAGGGGAGGTCACCATTGACTAGAAAATTAACTGGACCAACCATTTAAATGACGTGGCTACAAGAACAGGTCAGAGGCTGGGAATTTTGCAGAGAATAATTCATGTGTTGAGTTGCCAAAGTCTTTTCACCATTTACAAGGCGAAGGTCAGGAGTGTGATCAAATACTCTCCACTTTCCTGGATGCTCCAGCAACATTCAAGAAGCTCAACATCATCCAGAACAAAGCATTTACAGGATGCATGGCAGCAACTTGCCAGGGCTTCTTTGTGAGCACCTTCCAAATCACAGCCTGTAACACCGAGAGGAATAAGAGCAGCAGATGCATTGGAAAGTCACCAGTTGCAAGTTCCCCCGAAAGTAACACGCCATCCTGATTTGGAAATATATTGTCATTCCTTCACTGCATCAAAATCCTGGAACTATCTCCCTTACAGCATTGTTTACAGCATTGGGTTTACCTACGCCACAAGGACTTCAGCCGTTCAAGAAAGCGGCTCACCATCACCTTCGGACGAGCAATTAAGAATGGGCACCAAATAAAAGAAAAGGAAGATTTGCATTTATACAACACTTCTCATAAACACCGAATGTCTCAAAACACCTGGCATCCAGTGACATACTTTTTGAAGTGTAGTCACTGCAGTAATATAAGAAACGTTGCAGCCAACTTACTCAGCAAACTTGCATGAACAGCAATTTGTTAATAAGCAAATAATTTGTTTTTTTGAGGGATAAGTATTGGTAGGACACTGGGATAACTTCTCTACTCTTCTTCAACATCATGCTATTGGATATTTAACATTTACCCGAACAAGCAGATGGGGCCTTGGTTTAATGCCTTATCTGAAAGATGCCACCTCCAAAAGTACAGTGTCATGAACAAATGAAGAAAAATCAAATTACTAGGTATATCCTGTGGCGGTAAGTTGAACAAGTTTCACCTTCTATACATATCATGTGTGTGGTGGTGGAGTGTTTGTGTTACTGGACTAACAATCTAGAGGCTAAAACGTGAGTTCAAATTGCACCATACAGTTTGAGAATTTCAATTCAGTTAAAAAAGGGGCTGGCACCAGTACAAGAGACCATGAAGCCGTTGGATTGTTGCACAAACCCAATTGGTTCACTAATGTCCTTGAGGAAAGGGTGCTTGCTGTATTAACCTGGTCTGTTCTATCTATGACTTCAGTTCAAACATTACGATTAACTCTTAAATCTTCTCTGAAGTGGCCGAGAAAGTTGCATCAAACTGCTACCAGCAATTAAAGAAGGCAGCTCACCACCACTTTCTCAAAGCAAATTAGGGGTGGACAATAAATGCTAACCAGCAATGCTTAAATCCAGAGATTGAATTTGGAAAATTCATTAACAGAGAGTGATTATTGTGTGGAGATCACTACCAAAGGAGTGGTTGACATAAACAGAATAGATTTTTTTTATCCATTCCTGGCACATGGCCACCACTAACAAGTCCAGTGTTTGTTGCCCATCCCTAATTGTCCTTGAGAAAGTAGTAGTGATCCACTTTCCTGAATTTCCGTGGTCCATCTGGTGCAGCTACATGCAGAGTACTGTTAGGGAGAATGTTCCAAGGTTTTGACCCAGTGACAGTGAAGGAATGACAATATTGTTCCAAGTCAGGATGGTGTGTGGCTCAGAGAAGCATTTGGAAATGATGGTGTTTCCATGTCCCTGCTGCCCTTGGTCTTCCAGGTGATGAAGGTCACAGGTTTAGAAGATGCTGTCAAAAGAGCATTAATGAGATGCATTCAAGGGAAAGCTTGTACATAAGGGAGAAAGGAACAGAAGGATATGTTGATGAGGTTAGATGAAAAGAGGTGGGGGAAGTGGGGTTCGCATGAAGCATATTTACTGGAAAATTGTAGATCAGTTGAGTCGAATGGCCTCTTGCTATGCTGTAAATCATTTGTAACTTCCACAAAGAGAGTGTTCGGCCTTTCCTGTCTGTAAATCCTTGTAGGCTGTTAGATTGCATGTGGAATGTTCATTGGTTCCTTCTCCCTTGAGCTGGCAGTGAACAAGATGTCAGTGAATGTGCGATGGGTTTGTGAGTTGAGATTGATGAGATGGTTGACTTACCCAGGCGACATGGATGAGAGCATTCATTTGTTTTCTGCACTGGATGGCCGACCTCTTCTGTGCAGCATTGGTGCTGACCACCTCTGCCATTGCCTCCCAAGCTAGAGGGATGAGACTGATGGGCCCCCTGCTGCCAGAGCGGGGGCAGAGGACATCGCGGAGGGTGGTGTCCCAGGGATATGTCACTGAATTGGGGGTCTCCACTTTTCTTGGCTTTTGGGGCCATGTTTTCACTGGAGCAGTCCTGGGCTACAACCATTGAGAACTGTGCACACAGCTGCAGTTTAAATATATGGCTTCCAGCATGAGTAAATGGCGAGGTAATGTGTGGCAGGCAAATTGGAGGTCGCCCAGCGGCGATCATACGTTTCCCGTGACTACATTATTTACAAGGTGGGAAGGGGACGATACAGCACAAAAACCCGCCATTGCAGCCGGCGGGTAAATGTCTATTTTCACGCCCGCCACAGCATTTACTGCAAATCTTGGACGATTCTGCCAATATTGTTTGTTGTATCCAGTGCTCACATTCCTTGATATCATATAGAGTGAATCAAATTGGCTGAACCCTAGCCTCTGTGATTCTGGAGACCTCAGAGAAGGTTCTTGCTGAAGGTGGTTGCACACTCCTCAGCCTTCTGTTTTGCACTGACGTGCTGGGATTCACCATCATTCAGGAAGAAGATGTTCATGGAGTCACCTCCTTCTGTTGTTCAATTGTGCGCTGCCATTCACGACTGGATGTCGCAATACTGCAGAACTTGGTTGTGAAAGAGCCTACTTCTGTCTATGGTTTCCACTGTTTAGCATGCAAGTAGTTTTGTGTTGTAACTTCAACAGGCTGAAACCTCATTTTTTTGTTTTCTTGTTGCTACTCCTAGCCTGGTCTCCTACACGCCTCTGTGAACCAAGTTGTAATAAGCATAAAACAAAAATATTCCATGTATCTCAGAGAAAGGTAGACATGTGGGTCCCCGTGGTAACACCTGTTTATTTGGTGGAAACAGTGGGAGTTAAAGGGAAAGTTATTCAATTTGAGAACAAGTTCAGCCAGGTGGAGGAGGGTGGTGGGGGACTGGTTAGACCTCAATTCAAGGAAGAAGGAAAGAACCCTTTGACTGTCCTGGTGGAGAATGGAGCTGCAGGGAGATTGAACATCCATGGTGAAAAAGAGACAGTTAAGGCCATGAGTCGGTAAACTGTTGAACTGATGGAAGAGTTGCAAATATATGTTGGACAAGGGTAGAAAAACTAAAGGAAATCAGTTCAGTGGGGTAGAAACAGGCTGAACCGATGATTCTATCAAGGAATGTTTGTGCCTATGGGAAGGAGATAGAAACGGGCTGTTTGGGGACAAGGAGATTTGAGGCCGTGGAGGGAAGATGTCTAGATGAGATCAGAATAGTGACAGCACTAGAAACAATGGTTTGGTGCTTGGTGGTGAGGTCACAGTTAAGGGGAGGTTGGAGGAAGTGCCGGAGAGTTAGCCTCTCTTCGGCCTCTGCTCAGTGGAGGTCAGTATGCTAAACAAAAATAACACCACCCTTGATAGCAGGTTTGATGACAATGTTAAGATCAGACCGAAGAGAATGGAAGGGCACAGTCAGAAGGGCACAGGTTAGAGTGGGTAGGGGGAACAGAGGAATTGCCAATGGCCAATATCACGCTGACAATTCTCAACTAAAGATTTAGCGAGGGTAAGAAACCAGAGGGAGGGGTCCGAGTGAAAGGAGAATTTTAAAGATGGATAAAAGGGCCTGCTGAGCTGGGGACAAGACTTCTAGCCAAAGAAGTGCAGGCAGAGTGAAGGCGACAGAAGATGAGCTCAGCATCATGCCAAGCTTGAAATTAATTGAGATAGATGCCTAAGGAGATGAAGCTGAGCAAAGACAGATTATTCAGGGTCAGAGAGGATAAAGCCAGAGGGTATTGTAAATATGTGGCAAGGTTTGAGATTGATAAAAAGGATGAGGCCAGAGGGAAGTGAAGAGAAAGGAGAATCCAATTGGGCATTGGTACTCATGAAAGATGAAGCCTATGATCCTTCACATGTAAAGGGAAGAATAAAAGTTTTTTGTTGAAGTACCGACCGGTTGAGACAGAGGATAAAATGAAACTACTGGACAGCTTTAAGCTAGAGTGAGTTGACGCTGCTCAAGAGAGGTTGAGAGTTTGCTTATAGCGGCACATAGCATTGAGTGTAAATCTCAGGAGGTAGTGAGAACAGCGATTTGAGTAACACTGTATGTCTTAGAGATATTTCTAATTGTGAGTGGGTCTGAAACAGGAATTTCAGTTGGAATCCGTGTGGACTAACTCAGCTAGAGACAGTTGCTGACGAAGGAAATGTGACAGTGAAAGTGAGTTTTGATAAATACCTGATCAAACATGAGAAAAGAAATAGAAAACTTTGAAGGTGAACAAGGTAGATAAAACAAAACTGAATTCTGACGGAGAGAAGAATAGAACTTTTTCAAAGTGGACATTCCTACAAAAGAAGTGGTAGTGAATTAAACACTAATACAATAGCAAAATACTACAGATCCTGGAAATTTGAAATAAAAAGAGAAAATGCTGGAAATACCTAGCCAGTGTGTGGAGAGAGAAACAGAGCTAAAAGGCTAGATTTAATGCTCCCCTGCAGATGAGTTTGGAGGATATGGTTGCCATTACCTAGGAGAAGATGCTAGGAAAACTGAAGGGTCTGAAGGTGGATAAATCACCTGGGCCAGATGGATTTCACCCCAGAGTTCTGAAGGAGATAGCTGAAGAAATAGTGGAGGTGTTAGTGGTGATCTTTCAGGAATGACTCGAGTCAGGGAGGGTCCCAGAGGACTGGAAAATCGTTAATGTAACCCCCTGTTTAAGAAGGGAGTGAGGCAAAAGATGGGAAATTACAGGCCGATTAGCCTGTCCTCGGTCGTTGGTAAGATTTTAGAGTCCATTATTAAGGATGAGATTTCAGAATATTTGGAAGTGCGCGGTAAAATAGGGCAAAGTCAGCATGGTTTCATCAAGGGGAGGTCATGCCTGACAAATCTGTTAGAATTCTTTGAGGAGGTAATGAGTAGGTTAGACAAAGAAGAGCCAATGGATGTTATCTACTTGGACTTCCAGAAGGCCTATGACAAGGTGCCGCACAGGAGGCTACTCAGTAAGATAAAAGCCCATGGTGTTAGAGGCAAGGTACTAGCATGGATAGAAGATTAGCTGTCTGGCAGAAGGCAGAGAGTAGCGATAAGGGGGTCCTTCTCAGGATGGCGGCCGGTGACTATTGGAGTTCCACAGGGGTCAGTGCTGGGACCACAACTTTTCACTTTATACATTAATGATCTAGATAAAGGAACTGAGGGCATCCTGGCTAAGTTTGCAGATGATACAAAGATAGGTGGAGGGGCAGGTAGTATTGAGGAGGCGGGGAGGCTGCAGAAGGATTTGGACAGGTTAGGAGAATGGGCAAAGAAGTGGCAGATGGAATACAATGTGGGAAGTGTGAGGTCATGCACTTTGGTAGGAAGAATAGAGGCATAGATTTTTTTCTAAATGGGGAGAGGATTCAGAAATCTGGAGTGCAAAGGGACTTGGGAGTCCTAGTTCAGGATTCTCTTAAGGTTAACTTGCAGGTTGTGTCAGTAGTTAGGAAGGCAAATGCAATGTTGGCATTTATTTCGAGAGGACTAGAATATAAAAGCAGGGATGTGCTGCTGAAGCTTTAAAAGGCTCTGGTCAGACCAAATTTAGAATATTGTGAGCAATTTTTGGTCCCGTATCTCAGGAAGCATATGCTGGCCCTGGAGACGGTCCAGAGGAGGTTCATGAGAATGATCCCAGGAATGAAAGGCTTAACATATGAGGAACGTTTGAGGACTCTGGGTCTATACTCGATGGAGTTTAGAAGGATGAGGGGGGATGTGACTGAAACTTCCAGAATACTGAAAGGCCTGGATAGAGTGGACGTGGGGGAGATGTTTCCATTAGTAGGAGAGACTAGGACCTGAGGGCACAGCCTCAGAGTAAAGGGAAGACCTTTTAGAACAGAGATGAGGAGAAACTTCTTTAGCCAGAGAGTGATGAATCTATGGAATTCATTGCCACAGAAGGCTGTGGAGGCCAGGTCATTGAGTGTATTTAAGAGCGAGATAGATAGGTTCTTGATTGGTAACGGGATCAAAGGTTTTGGGGAGAAGGTGGGAGGATAGGGTTGAGAAACTTATCAGCCATGATTGAATGGCGGAGCAGACTCGATGGGCTGAATGGCCTAATTTCTGCTCCTATGTCTTATGGTCTTATGGTGAGGGACATGTTAAATCCAATGGGCAGCCTATCCACCCACCCCAACCCGACTGCAATTTTACAACTGGCAGGGATGGTGTCGGGTGCCCACTTGAGGCCCTTAAGTGGGCAATTAATGCTGCCACCATCAAGAAGTAACTGGCGGCAGGAGAGTCCCATGCCAGGCGACCAGTCTGGCAGCTTTCCCTGTGCAGGTGATGGTGGCAGCATTAATTAAGTCCCTCCTTAACAGGCCTTCTGCCCCCACCCCCCTCCCCCAGTCCCCCAGGTTCCCCTACCCTGGGGGCTGCCAGCTTGGCCTAGATAAGAGCCCCACTCACCAGTTCCAATCCAGCACCGCACACGTGGCCTATACTGGAGACCTGCTCGCTTCTGATGGATTGATGCCTCTGCCTCCAGTCTATTAACAGCCAACCTGCTGTTAAATAGTTGTCAGGCAGCCATTCTTCTGCTGGGTGGGCTCCACGCCCCCGACTATTTCATTAGGGCGGGGATTGCAGAGTTCCGTTAAATCCAGCCCACAGTTTCAAGCTGATGACCTTCAATCAGAACTGGGAAAAGTTGAAGATCTAAAAGGTTTTAAACAAGTGAGGGTCAGAACAGGAACTAAAAGGAAAGTGTGTGGTAGGGTGGAAGGCAGGGCCAATTAAATGACAAAAAGATTAATGGTGGAAGACCATAGGAAATGGTAATGCAACAAATAAAGAAACAAAAATGTGCCTGGAAGCCCAGTCTTTAAAAGAAGACTGATTTCTCCTTTTACCTCTGAAGCAGAAAGTTATGTTTTCAAGTTCCACTCCAGAAACTGGAGCACATAATCCATTCTCAAAGGGAGAACTGTAATGCTGTCTTTCATATGAGATATTGAACTGAAGCCCTGTCTACCATCTTGGATGCAGTGATTCCATGGCACTATTTGCAGATGGGCAGGGCTATTCTCCTAGTATCTTGTCAATGTTTATCTCTAAATCAGAAACAGATGATGTGATTAATATCTCATTGCTGTTTACAAGAGCTTGCCATTCACAAATTGGCTGCCAGATTTCATTACAAAAGTGACTATGTTTCAAAAGCACTTCATTAGCTGTAAAATGCTTTCAGAAATGCTTTCATAGAAATGGAAGGTTTATTTTGCTTTTCTTGGAAATGTACTTGGTCAGCTCACATTCCAGAATCTTAGAATCATAGAATGATGCAGCACTGAAGGAGCCATTTGGAGTTTATTTGAAAGAGCTATCCATTTAGGCCTATTCCATTGACATTTCCCCTGACTCCAAACTTGTTGAATTACCAACCATCTGGTATTCCCCAGAACACCCCGTGGCTGCCGGGTGAACCCCCTCCTGGAATATGCGCATAAGGAAATTCTCGGCCACCAGTAAGCCCTCTAACCACTCTTTACTGTCAGAAAACCTGAGCTCAAGCAGCTGGATGCACTTCCTGAGCAGGTGTTGAAGGACAATTATGAGGGGCATAGATAGGGTGGACAGGAAAGAACTTTTCCCCTTGGTGGAGGGAGCAATAACCAGGGGGGGCATAGATTTAAGGTAAGGGGCAGGAGGTTTAAAGGGGATGTGAGGAAGAATTTTTTCACCCAGGGGCTGGTGGGAATCTGGAACTCACTGCCTGAAAGGGTGGTAGAGGCAGAAACCTTCATAACATTTTAAGAAGTATTTGGATGTGCACTTGCAATGCCATGGCATAGGCTATGGGCCTAGTGCTGGAAAATGGGATTAGAATAGTTAGGTACTTGTTTGACCGGTGCAGACTCCATGGGCCAAAGGGCCTTTTTCTGTGCTGTAGACCTCAATGACTCAATGTCTCTACTTTGCTCTTTAAGAGCCATCAGTAAATGTTTTGGAAAAGATGGCCAATTTATTTGATCAGACACATTTCGATTGAGACTACAAACAAATTTGAAATAACAATATGAATTATTCCACAGTATTTATATAATTCTATTCTGACTTACGTTTTATTTAATCACAGTTGTAAACACAGTTAGTTTATTTTTCCCCCAAATGTCAGCCTTGAAAGTTTTTGCAGTGGATTTGATTATCACACCCATTTGGCAGTCTGGTTTGTGGTCTGGAGTAAGCCAGATTTAAATAGAGTTATTAGACAAACAAAGATTTAAAAAAAGGAACAGAGCTGAATGAAAAAGGGAAATAAGGTTGCACAACAAAAACAGAAAAAAAGAAAAGGTTTGAAATAGGGCGGTTAAAGCAAAATACTTTGAACATACTTAGTATTGACAGAATTGTTAATATAGTTTCATTTGTATGTATGGGATGACTTTCCATGTGAAAAGATGGTAAACTGCAGTTTCCAAAAGATGTTTCACAATTTAGGAACAGAATAGACCGTACAGAGGGTTTTTATCAAGAGGCAAATATGAACTTTGCTCTTTAGTCTTTTATAACATTTCCTTGCAAGTACTTATGAAAAAATTGGTACATTTTTGTCTAAGATTAAGTGTCATGACTCTATGGAACAGACTGGCTTCACCAATAAACGGTTAAGCTTCATGACAGTGATATTTTCATCACTTGCACGCTCAACCAATTCTCTCATTGGAAAAAGCCCTGACTGCATCACTGTGTCCCCCCCATCCACACCCCCACCAACCCCAGATTGTCCACACTCAGAGCTCACTGGTTGAAGCCCCCGCAGCATATCATGTGACCCGTGATTGACAGGAGGGAGTGACTATACATCCAGTTATCACATTTCTACAATTACTCTTTACAGAAAATCATTTAAACAATCCAACAAACATGTATACAATTTCAGGTGATTATAAATCAAGTCTCTAAGGTGCTTTTCTTATACAGCTAGAGAAGCGTAACTCTACCACGGGAGGTTCCTGAACACGATCAACAGGATCTGGAGTTGCACTATGAGACACATCATCGGAAATAGGGAATTCAGGACTTGGCAACTCTTCTGAAACACCTGGAATGTCTGTTCTAGGTCGATCACACCCTCAGAATTCAATAGTTCAACGTTAATCACAGGTTGGTCAATCAATTGTTGGAATGTCTCTCTGGAACAGATGTGATCAACGTGCTTATGGACGATTCTATCTCCCACTTGTACTTGGGAAGGTAATGGACCAGCCTCTGAAACAATGGAGCCTGGAGTCCAACAGTGTCCACTACCGAAATTTTGCACATATACCTTGTTACCTACACTGAATGTGTGAGCTTTGCTGTGTATGTCATGGTTAAATTTCTGATTACTCTGGTGCTGCGCTACCTTCCCCTCTAAATTCAGAAACACCAAGTGTAAACATGTTTGCAGACGATATTTCATTAATAACTCCAATGGTGTTGAACCTGTGGTCAAATGTGGCATTGTATGATAACTGAAGAGAAACCGGGAAAGTTGAGAATCCAGAGTGCCTTCTGATAATTTTTTCATGCCAGACTTAAAAGTTTGTACTGCCCTCTCGACTAGACAATTCGATGAGGGATGCCAAGGGGCTGTTTTAGTATGTCGGATCCCATTCAGATTCATAAATTTCTGAAACCCGGTGCTGGTAAAGACTGTACCATTATTAGAAACAACAATTTCAGGTAGGCCACGAATGCTGAAACAGTGACATAGCTTTTCGATAGTTGCATTTGACGTTGGCGATTTGGCTTCGTACACATCCATCCATTTTGAATATGCATCTATAATTAACAAGAACATGGTACCTAAGAATGGTCCTATATAATTAATATGTAGTCGATCCCAGGGCCGACCAGGCCACTCTCACAGATACAGGGGAGGTGAAACAGGTAACTTCTGTTGTTGCTGACAGTGGAGACAGTGCTTGACCATGCTTTCAATGTTGCTGTTGATGCCCAGCCATCAGACATAGCTTCGTGCAAGCATTTTCATCTTTGATGTGCCTGGATGCGCACTGTGGGGCTGTTAAGAGTGAATCTCTACCTTCCAATAGTACGACAATTCTTGATCCCTACAACAAAATTCCATCTCGACAGTTTACTTCAGTGTTTCTGACATGGAATGGTCTCAATTTTTCAGATACAGGCGAGTTTGGCTATCCTTACAAAACAAAGGCCGGAGTTTTCCAGACCTGTTGTGGGTGAGACCCGCCGCGGGCGAGGCAGTGCCTCTGCCAGAAGTCCTTGACTTGCGGCGGGACTGGAATGTCCTGGTGGCGGGCAGGTGCAGAAAATCCCACCCAAAGTCTCTGACTTTTGACAATATTGAATCTTTGTTTGTCCAATTTCTAATTTATCTCACACACACAGGCAAAGAATCTAAGAAATTCAGAAATAGCACTAATTTTTATGGAACAGGAGTATTTTATGATGACTGTGCATCTGCATTTGCAATGTGTAGGCCAGGGCGGTACATAAAAGTATTCTCATACCCAGATACTGTCAGAGCCCAGAGTTGTATTCTTGCTGATGCTATTGGGGAATGGCCTTATCCTCACTGAATAAACCAATTAACGGCTTCTGGTCCGACACAATGGTAAAATGTCGTCCAAGTAGCTACTAGTAAAAAAAAAAATTACACTGAATGCTACTGATAATCCTTCTTTTTCTAACTGAGAATAGTGCTTCTCGGCTTGGGGAAGGGTTCTTGTGATATAGCCAATGGGCCTTTCTGATCCATTTTCCATTTTATGTGATAACACAGCACCTACATCATAAGGAGAGGCATCACATGTTAATACCAGCTCTTTCGATGGGTCATAGTGCAACAATAAACACAACGAACAAATGCTGCAATTTCTTTGCTTTTACAAAGGCTTCTTCCTGTTGTGAACCCCATGTGGTTCTTTTTTTAACAGTGAGTGTAATGGTGCCAAAACAGTTGACAGGTTGTGTAAGAAACGGCTATAGTAGATTATGATACCTAGGTAGGACTTGAACTCTGTTACGTTAGGTGGTGATGGTGCATCTTTTATTGCCTGAACTTCAGCTTCTACCAAATGCAAATCCATGGCATGCACCCTGTGACCTAGATAAGTAAATTCTGGCACTTGAAATGTGCATTTTTCCTTCTTTAACTGTACACCAGTTTCCATGAGTCTTCTTAGAACTTCCTCCAGGTTGGCCAGGTGTTCAGTCTCAGTTGACCTAGTGATGAAAAAATTATCCAAATATACTACCGTTCATGGGAGTCCTTGCAAAAGACTCTCCATTGTTCTATGGAAAGTGGCACATGCTTACGGGACTCCAAAGGGTAGGCGAGTGTATTGATAGAGACCTTTGTGTGTGTTAATAGTCACGTATTCTCTCAGTGTGCTATCCAGTTCTAATTGTTGGTAGGTGTGGCTCATATCCAATTTCATATAGAGGACTTGCCCCCAGCCAGCTTGGCATATAAGTTATCTATCCGTGGGATGGGGTATTTACCTGGTTTTGCTGCCGTATTTACAGACAATTTATAATCCCCACAGATGTGTATGGTGTGGTCAGGCATAACCAATGGAACTAAGAGTGTGGCCCACTCCGAGGATTGGACAGGCTGGATGGTGCCCAGATTTTTAAATCTGCATGACTCTGCATCCACCCTTTCTTTCAACGCATAAGGCACAGGCCCGGCCTTAAAGATACATGGCGTCACCTAAGGATCCACATGTATCTTGGCGTGTATGCCTTTTAACTTCCCTAATTCATCCTTAAAAGCCATGTTTTGTTTCCTTAGAAGTTCTGGGATTCCAACTGATTTTATGTGAAATATCTCAGACCAGTCGAGTTTGATCTTCTGTAGCCAATCTTGACCTAAAAGACTGGGTCCCTCTCCTTTCACTATTGTTACAAGCAGTTGGGCTGTCTTCGCTCGTTAGAGTCTGGGACTGTGGCAATACCCTTTACTTGAACAGCTTCTCCTGTGTCTTAATTTAACGGTTGTCCACCCCAAGCTTCTTGGCTGCCTTCCTTCATTAAGGTACCTGAAAGTGTGCTCTCCTACCACCATAGTTGAGGCACCAGTATCAACCTCCATTGTCAATGGCTTCTCATTCACTTGTGCTGTCACCGTATAAGGCTCAGTCTTCACAGCAGTCACATTATATAAAGAGTAAACTTTAGGAGCAACAGCTTCAGCCGTTGTGATACCTGTTGCTTCTATCATGTTTGTTTGCTGTTTTGCAAACTGCTTCAACTTTGTCCGGCATTGCCTAACCACAGCACCTTTCTTATGACAGTAATGGCATTCTGCCTCTGAATTTACAAATATCTGCTTCATGGTCAACTGCACATCTCCCAATTTTGTCTTGAAATCAATGATGAAGCATTTCTGTTAGGTTTCTTAATGTTTCTTACAGTGGACATTGAATTGCGCTTTAATTCTGCAGGTCTGGCTTTTGTGCCATACTGGGCAGCAGGTTCCAGCTCAACATGAAGTATGGCGCCATTATCTATGCGTTGCAAAGCCTGCGAGTCTTTCGCAGCACTTTCCATGGCAAAGGAGATTTCTCATCCGCTTTCAAAATCGATATCGACCTCAGCAAGCAATCGGCGCTGAATGGCGTTGTCCATGACTCCACATACCAATCACTCCCACATGTCGTTTAAAATGTCTCTGAAGTTGCAGTATTCCGTTAACTGCTTGAGGTTTGGTACATAGGTTGCGATGGACTCTCTCGGAGCCCGAACTCTTAAATTGAATTTAAAGTGCTGCATTATGACGGATGGCTGGAAGTGTGTTGTAACCAGGTCCACTCATTTGCTATATGACTGGGAATCGGGTGTGTTTGGGCTGTCAGATTGCGAATCAGGTTGTGTGTTTTACTGCCACATACACTTAAGAGTATCGATTTCCACTCTTCTTTGGCGGTTATTTCATTCACTACAAAAGTAAAATCCGAGGCGCTCAACATACTGGCTCCAACCTTCAATTTTAGCATCATAAGGATCGGTTCTTCGAAACAGCAGCGTGGTTGGTGAGTAGTTTTTTTTAAAATTCAATTTACTCACAGTAACAAGGCGAGGTACAGAGTCAAAGTTGATTTTACCCTCATCGCCAAATGTGATGACTCGATAGAGCAAACTGGTTTATTCAAGAAACAGTTCAACTTTTTTACAGAGACATTTTCAGTACTTGCACGCTTGACCAGATCTCTCATTGGGAAAAGATCCACCCCCTGGATTACCACACTAAGAGCTCACTGGTTGGAGACTCTGCAGAACATCACATGGCCTGGGATTGACAGGAAAGATGACTATACATCCAGTTACCCCACTAAGTGTTTTGGAATCTGCAAATCTGTCACGATGCATATGTAGTTAAAAAGCCAACTTCATGCCCAAGAGAATGTTACAACTAGCCTTGTTACATTTTGTCAGATGACAGGAGGTGGTGTGGGGGTGGGGGCGATAGTGGGAAGCTGGGAACTGAAGTGATTAAATTTGCCAACATAAACATTGCAAATTACAAGTTCAAATACGTGTCAGATTGGCAGTTCTTTTTTAAGTTTAAGAAATAGTTATTTAAATTCACCTTGATCCTGTCTACTGGTTTGAGGGTACAGTATCTGACTGGATCATATCAAGTGCTATCAGGTTTCCCTCTCCTCTGTCAAAACTGTCCAATGTTCTTGGATTGAAGTGAAAAATTAAAACCCATTTTCTTTTCTCCATGGCCAACCGTCAGCCTAAACCATTCACCCATGATGGCTTCATCCTCACCGGCAAAAATAAATACAAGGTGCCCAAGGAATTCTTTGTCACCATCAATTCAATTACTTTTCTCCAACTTTAACAACCAAACAAAATCTCCCCTGCTCTAGCTCTGAATCTGCATCTTTTTTCCAGTGCCTGTATCCTACCCTGTACCATATCCCACTCAACTATCAGCCCTGCCTTTGCAGACCTATATTGCCAGCTGGTCCCCTAAGGCATCCAATTGAAAATTATCCTGATCCCTCCTTCTGCAACCCCCTCCAGTCTGATAACTTTCCGTTCCCTGGTGTCCGGTCTTGTGTGCTGTATCCACTTTGTTTGGTTTAAACATTGTTGGCCATGACTTCAACCTCCAGGCCCCATCTTCTGCAATTTTATTCCCAAATTGATCTCTCTCTATCTCCACCTCTCTCTACCCCTTGACCAAGCTTCTGATCTGCTAACATCTGCTCCAGAGAACTTTTTTTTCTGATTACGCCTTTGTGAAGCACCTTGTGACTTTTTTCATGTTAAGGGCATGTCATAAAGGCAAGTTGTTATAAATATTCAACTTTACTGATATTGACATTGAAACAGAATCTTGAAGAGATCTGCTAACAGTAGTGCAAACATTGATGCTTGTGACTGATTCAATAGGTTCTTTGACAATCTTAGCCAGACACAGAGACACATGCACACGCACAAAGTAAAATATCAATTTCTTAAAAAGTACAAAGTGCAATCCTAGATTGAAATACTGAATTAAAAATTATTTAGTAAAAACAGTATTAAAAGAAAAATGGTAGCTCTTTATTTATAAACAAAAGTAAAGGCCCTGGGAATAAGGCTGAATTATTGGTGGCGAGAAAAAGACAAAGAGAAAGAGAGAATGAGGACAACTTCAGGGTGCAGAAAAAATCTAATCCAATCACAGCAAAAAAAAGTAATAAATTGTTAACTGAGAAGTGACAAAGAATAACTTCATAGGGACAATTTTCCTGTGATATTTGTGTCCAATCTTTAGACAAGCTGAGATCACTGAAAGTGCCAGCATTTTGATATTCAGTATTAGGAGATTCATTTCAATTTAACTTTTCCAGGGTATGTTAAGAGTATATAAAGCTAAATTAGTAAAAGATAAAGAAAGACTTTCACTTATCTTGCATCTTTCACAACGTCTGAATGTCCCAATTACTTTACAGCCAATTAAGTATCTTTTAAAATGTAGTCAATGTTGTATTTTAGGAAATATATTACTTACAATATCCTAACTTTGTCAATGAACATAATTTGTCTGCAAAGGCAAGTCAGGTGTAAGGAAAATATGTTGGAATTCTGTACCTGCTCAGTTCACAATTACATGGATGTGTGGGACACAATCAGAAGAAAGTACTTAATTTGAACCAAATGACATCCTTAAAGAGAGGCTCACTCGATACTTGTTCAGAAAGTGGGTGACCATGGTGGGGAGGAGGGAGGCGTTGGTGGGAGGTTGGGCGGGGGGGGGGGGGGAGTTGATGAGGAGGAATAGGGCTAATAATACATCTGATAAATGCACATGAAAAGTGAAAGAAAGAGATATATTTCTTGAGTGGATATGGGAGGAGATGTTGTCACTGATAAGGTCATGCACGGATTATGGAATAGAAGACTTGATGACCAAATAGTCTTTGATTGTTTCAAACTCTCCTTTAGTCCTGTGACTTATTCATTATTTTATACCACAGTCTGAAGTCATTGTGATTTATGCAGAACTGTCTCCTTGTTTTGAAACATAATTTTGTAGTATTCTACTCAAGTTATTTTTGCCTCTCTGTATGATGGGGTGTACCCTGAACTAAACTGAAAGTCCATTTTGAAGTTCTGACTTGTTAGCATTTTAGCAAAAACAACATTGTGAAACCCCGCAGCAGTTGGCGTGCTCACAGTTGCTGTATGTAGCTGCTTTATGACTTGTGTGTTACCTTGGCAACTTTGTTGTGAATGGGTATCTATTCACCCTCCTTGTCTGGGGTCTGCCAACAACCCCCTGAGTGCAGTGAGAATATAAATCTATAGAGTGAGATTTTAGCAGCCCCTGGATAACAGGCTAGGAAGCAGGAGGAACCTGTAAAATGCCAGCAAGCTACATCAGGTTGGCTTCCTGGTGCAGTCTCCCCACTGTGCCATTATACCAGTGGCAGGGGCAGTAGTGGCTCGGCCTCCTGCCAACCAGAGAAAGGCAACCAATTAAGCTAAATTAAAGGCCCACTTGAGGGCCAACTTCCTGGGCAGCTGGATCTCTCTCTCACACACATACAAACATGTACACCCACCAGTAGAGATGGCTGAATAAAAGAATAGGCTTATAGGATTTTTACAGTTCATAAGTAATAAAACAAGAAGTATGGACATAGCTGTTCCTCGGCTGTTCTCAATGCAATGATTCTATGTTGCAACCATTTTGTTCTGTTGTCTTCTTGGGTGTAATTTTATGGAGCAGGTTTCCACATCTTATTCCCAAAAAAGGTCTTGGTTCGCAGTGGATTTCTTTTCTCAGTATGGTTACTTTGCAAACCAGCCAGCACTTCCAAGAGGGAGAGAGAGAGACAAAGAGGGCAGACAGCTTCAATAGCTTTCAGTTCAATACACCTTTGCCTTTTGTTCTCTGCCTCCTGCTTGGTAAGCAGTCCTGGCTGTATATTCCAGAGAAATTCTATTAGTTCATGTCTACTGCAATTATTGTTTCAGAACAAGTAATTGCATTTTGATGTCTCATCTCAGAGATGTTTGAAATGATGTGAAGACAACAGAGGATGGGGTCATTCATGTTCCCCAGAGGGTTGAGTGTCTGTTTTTTTCATCCCACTTGGTGGAATGCAAGATTATGTGTATTGTAGAAGTCTGGGCAGTTTTGTTATTGTCTCTTAGAGGGTTCCAGTTTTTATAAAAATTCAGCCAGAACATTTAGAAAATTTAGAAATTATATCTTTTAAAAGCATATTGTCTTAATAACATGCTGCTTGAATAATAAAGGAACAGCTTTAAAATGAGCCAATATCTAATACACCCAGTCCTTTCCAGACCTAATTTTATTGATGCCGTTTTTGTTTATTTTCTGATAAATTCTGCTTTTTTTAAATGATCATTATGCAGTCAAAATAACACATAAAGTTCCCACATATGTCTTCATTTATTTTCCTCCCTTCCTGCCTTTTTCTGCAGGTCTGTTGCACAGTTCCAAAGACATCAAACACTCTCCAATGCCATGAATGAGAGACGGTCATTAGTTATGAACCTCGAGAGTCAGGAGGTGATTTGACCATGGATGCCATCACAGCAAAGCCTGATCCTGCCCTCAGTCCATATACACTCTCATGGAATTCTAGCAGGATAAACGTCAAAAGACAGAGCTCATACCAATTTTATTTCCCCTCCCTAACCTGGGGCTACTGAGACCTATTGGTGGGACTTCCAAGCTAAGATCAAGTAATTCAGCAGAAACTGAAGGTCAAACCTGTGGCCTTCCTTGTCTGTAATCACCAGATAAACCCAAGCCAGCTGTGGAATAATGTCCTGTATGTACAAATAAAATCTACAGGCATATTTTGCTGCAGCTTTAAATAGCCAGAAACCCTCGAGCCTGTAATGCACCATATCTTTCAGGCAATACACTTCAGTTAATTTAAAACGTCATCCTCTTTTCAATATTGCCTCCTCTCCCCCAGCAGTCGACTGATGGAGGACACACTGTCAGTGTTACTAACGGAGAGGCTTCCTAGTTTGCCTGCCAGCGCCTGTTCTTCTGCACTGCATAATGACAGCTGTGTTTATGGTGATTGATTTTTAAAAGCTTGTTTCAAAGTTGCTGGAAATCGCTGCTCTAAATTGTACTTTGATGGAGACTGTGAAAGTACATCAGGCACCTGTGCAATGTTATAAAATATTGAAAGAAATGGCTGTAAATCAGAGTAATGGGCTAGGCTTGATTTATGCTCAATGTTTACGGCATTCAACCCTTTCTTAGCCCATTATGTTTTTAAGTGGAGTATTCATTAATAAGTAGTAAAGTTTAAAAAATTACCATAACAACATCTCTCACACTTATGCACAATTACTTCAGGGGCATTTATTTTAACTTCAATATCACAGGATCATTCCCTATAAATATGTTCATTTGTATATTCCTGAATACTAATTTGGACAAAAGGCATATTTTCTCCTTACATTTTACAAAAACGTTCAATTTTGTAATTCTAGTGCAGTAATAATGTGGATAAATTCTTTTTTCCTTAACACATTGACTCCATCAATTTCCATTCAAGAATCTTGCACAAAGCTTGGTATAAATGCCCAATTAAAAATGCAAAAACTGAGAAAAAGCAATTTGTGATATCCCTGAGACTGTTACTTTCAGAAATATGTGGAATAAATTGGAGTGAAGCTTGATATTCAAATTCCAAATATTATTCCGTATTAAGCCAAGGTTAATAATTGGGAGAGATTTGGCTGCTGTTTCTCTATCTGTTAGGACAACAATATAATGAACTCATGGCAAGAAGCTCTTATTCTGGTGAGCGTACAAATGATGAATCTGATGCAGAGTTCAATGTCAAAAAGCTTGGCAGAAACAAGACTGCTAGGTCATAGGCCCATTACCCAATGTCCAGAGGGTAATACATGCACTTAGCAGGAATCCATTTGAGATAACTATCTATTGCTACCCTTTATAAACAACTTACTATATTGGCAATCATTGGGATCTGATAAATGTATCTAATCTCTGGCCTTTGGAGCTGTTATTTATTTATTTAGCTGGTGCATAGTCACAGAGCCAAGTAATTGTCTTGTCAGAGACTAGATGGAAATCTTTAGGCCTGCCTTCAAGTTTAGTCAGCAGACACTCCTCAACAGTGTGAGTCATTGGGTGGAATTGTCCGTGCCTGCTGACGTTGGGCATGTATAGTGGTGTGAGCGGACAATATGGCGAGAAGGTTAAAAATCAGTTTCACGACGTCGTGAAACCAGTTTGCGATTGTCCGCTCAGAGCATCAATGGCCGACTGTGCTCCCCACCATCGGACATGGGGAACCTCATTGTAATAAACAGTATATCATTATAAGGCTAGCCCACTGGACTCATCCCCCCACCACGCTGGATCGTCTGCCCACGTCAGCGGGAAAACACCGCCAGTGCAGAACACATCGTGACAAACGTGAGGTGCAAAAGTCGGGGCTTACCGCCAGGGCCTTGCTCACATGGCGAACATCCGTGGAGCAGAAGATGCTGGAGCTTGAGAGCAATGGGATCCTGGAGGAGGATCCAAAGCATGCAGGGAGGATTCTCATGGAATTGGCTCTGCTGCAAAGCAGCTCACGGAAGTTGGCAAGTCACCATTGGTGCTCATGACGGATGATGGTTGAAGGAGTGGGAGAGGAAGGTCTAGGATCGACTGGGAGAGGAAGAGGTGTTGGTGGGGGGTGAGGTTGGGAGAGGGGTGTTGAAGGTGTCAGGAGTGTGAGGTTGGGGAGGGAGGGAGTACTCTGGGGAGGAGATGATAACGGGAAAGAAAGTGACATCTGGGGAAGTAGGTGTAAGGGGGGGGTGGAAGGTGTAAGGGAAGGAGTTCAGAGCGGGGAAGGAGTGCAGAGAGGGGCAGGACTCCAGGAGGAGGAATTATTACGGAGAGGGGAGGTAATCTGGGGGGGGGGGGGGGCGCTGGTTGGGAGGAGTGCAGAGAGACGAGGGAGCCTGGGGGCACAAAGGATTGTGGAAAGGGGAGGGAGTCTGCAGGGGTGGTGGACTAAGGGGGGAGGGAAGGGCTTTTGGGAGGTTGTCCAGGTGAACGTGCAAGGGTGAGGTCTGATGGGTCCATGACTGCCTCCTGGAGAGTGAACTGAGGGTGGGTGCAGTATGAGGGAATGGTGAAAATGACTGAGGGCAGAGTCGGCAGTAGGGTGGGAGGGTGAGGGTTTGATGGTGGCAGTAGAAGGGACGGCAAGGGTGGTTGTTGGGGAGCTGGAGGCAGACATGGACCCTGGGGGTGGGAAGGAGGAGGTCAGGGAGGTGAATGTGGATGGGGGTGGGATTTTTGGGAAGGAAGGGAATGTGCACGTTCACCTGGACATCCCCAAAGGAAAGGGATTTTGGCTGGTAGGTCATGGAGGGGAGATGGAAGGTGATGCCAGAGGGGTCAACAGTGCTAGGGAAAAGGAAATGGATGATTGGGGGAGGGGAAAAGATAGGGGAGCTGATCATAAACTGAATCACCACCATGCTGTCTAAATCGAAAATGAAATGACAGTTGTGGCAGGAGAGGTCAGGTGCTAATGGGAGTGTGGTCATTAGGTGGACCGAGATGCAGGTCAGCTCAGATGGACAACTGAAAGCGAACACCAGCAGGCAGCGTTGAAAATGCTCAGGACGTTGAGCTGAGTGTGATATGTGAAGGATCCGTGTGCGTGGGAGTGTGCTTGCAAGAGGCTCCAAAAGGTCCTACTGCACACACACACACTTCTCCCTCCATAATCACTCAATGGCCAGCTACTCCCCCTGCACTGACACAGGACAAGGTTGAGGGGGTCACAGGCAAAGGGGACTCAGAGGGAGAGTAATTCTGAGTGGATTGCCCAGGGGTGTTCCTCCTCCCTTCGGGTGCCCTGGGGCCCCGGCCTGACTCCTTGAGAGGAAGGAGCACCTGGAGATGCCCTGTTTCCCTCTTGTATTGTCACTGCAGGAACTCACCCATAGCTACCACGATGGAGTGCATGTCTGCATACATTTCCGCATCCTGTTGGACCAGGGTCTCCATGCCATCCGCCATCCTCCCCATGGAGACCTCCAAATGCACATATGTGGGCACCATTTCATCAGAGAGCAGGTGGACGCATTCCTCCAACTCATGTACCACTCTGTTGAGGGCTTCCACCAGCTCTGTGTGAAGTTCCCACGCCTTCTGTTGACTCTCCAGGATCAGTTGGAAAGCCAAATCCAGGGGCTAGTCATCCAACTTGGACCTCACAAATACCTGATCCCCAGCAGTCCTCCGAGTGCGGGGAGCTCGCATGAACCTGCCTCCTCCTGCTCTGAACATGTATCCGTGTGGTGACCATCTGATGAGAACGCAAGTCTGCTCTAGATCCAAGTCCCAGCAAGGTGTGTGTCTCTGCGCTGGGCATGGGTATGCGCTGTGACGAGTCTTCCAGGTAGCTTATTTCCAGCTCTTCAATAGAAGAGGTGTCTTTTTGACTGGAGGTGAAGACCTGGATGGAGTTGAGAGATCAGCTGACTGTGGCTCTCAGTCACTTGGCACAGCTCCCTGTGATCCAAAGTAGAGAGTGTGAGAGTTGAGAATGATGAGAAGAGTGAATTACTCTGATGGAATGGATTAGACCATTCATCCTGTAGTAGTACTGGATAGCTGTTCTCTTTTGCAGGGCATTGGTGCTGCCATTCATGCTGTATTGGTGATGCCGCTGCTCCTCCTGTGGCCAGAGCGGTGATAGAGGACATCATGGCATATTTCCACGGCGTCAAAAATGCATTCGAGGGACATGTCACAAAAATTGGGGGCAGCAGTCTTTTTGCCTTTCGGGACTGTCCTGTCTTCCATGCAGGAGTTGTGGGCTGGAAGCACTGAGAGGTGTACACGCGGCTGGACTTTAAATATGTCGCCTGGCATGATGAAGTGGCGAGGTGATGGTATGGCACACAAATAAGAGACCGCTCAGCATGGAAACGGCTTGTTTCCTTGGAATGAGTAAATAATGCAGCGGGTTTGGGTGATATGCTGTGAAAAGCTGCCATTCCTTCCGGCAGGTAAAATGTTGTTTTACCTGCCCCCTACCGCACTTAGTACGAATCTGGGATAATTCCGCCCATTGTTTAGAAAGCCCTACAGCCGCAGCCTGGATGGTCTTAGTGATCCCATTGATTTGGGTGGCTGGACAGGAGCCTAGGGCAGTCTGGAAATGGTTTAACAGGACCCACTGTCGCTATGGGAGATCAAAGCTAGGTGGACAAACAGGAGGGTCTACGATGAGAAGATGGTTTCTGGTAGAAGTTTTCCCCTGCCGATCCTCCTGCGATAGGCCCTTGGCTCTTACTCCTTGGCATGGTGGTTTTAACCAATGGGGTGGTGTGAGGGAAGGCGTACTGTTGGTGTGTTGAGGTGGTCATTGAATAAAGGTAGGTTTGCATTGGAGTAGACCTTCTCTAGTGGCTTGCCTGTTGCAATTAGCCTCATGATGTCAGGGCATAATGTTGCTCAGGCTGGGAGCCAGGGGAGGTGAGTTGGCCGAAGAATACCTGTGATAATGCGCTTTGTTGAGTTGAGATCGATAAGTTTGGTGTGTGGCAGAGTAGTGCCATATTGGAGTACACTATTCTGTGGTCGAGTACGTGACCGCAAAAGTAAAGGTCCTTAGAGTCTTGGCCTGTGATTTCCATGAGGTACCAGCCAGTTGACGGGGTTGTTGTGGGTTTTAATTTTTTCGATAGCCTTGATGAGGCATTGTCTTTACGTGATGGTTCCGTCAAGGGTGACGCCTAGATAAACAGGGTTGGTATCGTGCTTCAGTCTCTGGCCATCCAGGGTGATGGCATTGTGAAGGTGGAATGCATAGAGACCGTTTTACTGGAGCTCAGTTGTAGGTGCCCTGTCTTGCAATATTCAGTCAGCTTTTTAATATCATTGTTTAGTCTGTCTTATAGCTCTGGGAAAGTCTGAGCCTGTATTCCTAGCAGATGTCGTCTTCACAGATAAACTTCGGGAACTGGGTTGGGGTGGGGAGTGTAGGTCATTGGTGTACAAGTTGAACAGGGTTGCGGTTAAGCCAGACCTGTGAAGTAGCCCATTTGTCTGTATCCTCCAGGCACTAGCATTGTCACCCAAATGCATCCTGAACTGTCAATCCTGAAGTAGCAGTTCAATAGCATTAGTAACCCAGGGAGGGAGAACTTCTGGAATTTTGACAAATAGGCCATTGTGCCAGATTGTATCATACCCTGCAGTGAGGTCAAGGGAAATAGCCTCTGTTTTAAGAGTCCTTTGAAAGCAATTTTCAATTAAAGTGGTCAATGTGAGGACTTGATCACATGTTCATCCTTGTCGAAAGCCTGCTTGGGTGTGTGTGGTAATCTGAGGTGAGATTAACCTTTAAGAGAATATGAGCAGATTGACAACGTGACTGTAAGACCCAACAGCTGTATAGTGCGGGCTACCATGTTAATGTTAGTCTAGAGTAGGTTCTGTTTGTAGAAGCACACATCATGTTAGTACTCTACTGTCTGTGTAAATTAATAGCATGTGCTTTATTTTATACTGATCTCTGCATCTGCCGTATATTGTAATCGACTCACCTGCCAACAGAAAAGTGTGCAACCGGTTCACGAGCAAAGCGACCCCATAGTAATACATAACAGTGAGTGAGTGAGCACTCTGAGACTGAGAATGAACTGAACACACACACACTCACTCTATTACACTCTAATATGCATCTTGATTTATTTCTCTTTTTTTTTGCTCAGCAAGTCTTTTCATTTCATTTTTCTTTTAAAATTCATGTGTAGACAAAATTTATCTTTCCGAAATTAGCTCATCTGCCCCTTGAGTGAGAAAAATTTTGAAATGTGGTTCCCCGCACCAGCCCCATCACCCCCGCCCAGGCAAAAAATGTTGGACAACACTGTTCCAACACTTTGTTCCAAGATCTTGTTGTCTTCGTCCTGATTGGCTTTTGGAGCTGTGAATCAAAGCTACAAATATTGGCCAAGATGGATCTCGCACATGCACAATTCCTCATCACAAGGCTGAAAAGCTTTCCATTCAATTCAGGGAGTGACACTGCACCATGTTCATCGGGGCCTCCTGGTGCTCCAGCTCTATCAGACTATCAAGTTTATCTGAATGGGACTGGAGTCCAAACTGTCCAAATTACAATAATCCAAGATAAACCTTCCTGACCCGTTTAAGCTTCAATACACAACGACAAGTAATTTTCACATTCTCTTACATCATTTGCACAGAGAAGCATATTTTCAAAATGCAGAATTTTAAAATCTATTCTTATATGTACATTATTTTTTAAATCCACTGGTGCATGCTACAGGCAGCCTCTCTTGTCAACTTGCTGAAACAGTTTTCGTAAATATTACTCTGAATGAAACTTGTGGGACTGAATGAGGCAATATTCAAACCACTGCTTGTGCTGCTGTTTAACTTTTAATAATCATACCAAAGCATTTGGTGGCTTGAGTCAACTTCAGAGTGACTTTTTGGTTATATTAGAAGGGAAGATAGTAGCATATCTCAATGGCAGTGGGACTGTCATGCAAAAAGACCTTTGATTTAGATAGGTTGTGATGAATTATTCCTTACACCTCCCTGGGTGGTGGCAGTATTGTAGCTGGACGAGTAATCCAGAGACCCATAGTAAGGCCCAGGGAACCTGGCTTCGAACCCTGCCATGGCAGATGGTGGAATTTGAATCAAATGAAAGTCTGGAATTGAAAGTCTAATGATGTTGTAAAAACCTGTTGTTAATGCCCTTTAGGGAAGGAAATCTACCATCATGTGTCTCTGAAATGGCCTAGCAAGCCACTCAGTTGAATCAAAATGCCACAAAGCCTCAAAAAAGGAATGAAATCGGCATTGACTTAAGCACCGGAAATGACAACAGCAAACTCAGCCCTGTCAACCCCACAAAGTTCTCCTTACTAACATCTGGGGGCTAGTGCCAAAATTTGGATAGCTGTCTCACTGACTGGTCAAGCAACAGCCTGAAATAGTCATGCTCATGGAATCATATCTCAGACATCATGACCTGTCTCACCCAGCAGAGGTGGCAGCACAGTAGTATACAAATGGGGAGGGAGTTGCCCTGGGAGTCCTCAACATTGACTCAGGACTCCCTAAGGTCATCAGGCCAAACATGGGCAAGGAAACCTCCTACTGATTGCCACGTATCGCCCTCCCTCAGCTGATAAGTCAGTACTCTTCCATGTTGAACACCACTTGGAGGAAGCGCTGAGGGTGGCAAGGACACAGAATGTACTCTAGGTGTGGGACTTCAATGCCCATCATCAAGAGTGGCTCAATAACGCCACTATTGACCGAGCTGGCTGAGTCCCTAAATGACATAGCTGCTAGACTGGGTCTGCAGGAGTTGGGTGACGGAACCAAAAAGAGGGAAAAACATACTTGACCTCATCCTCACCAAACTGCCTGCTGCAGATGCATCTGTCCACGACGGTATCAGCAGGCGTGACCACTGCACAAGTTCTTGTAGAGATGAAGTCCTGTCTTTACATTAAGGATACCTTCCATCGTGTTGTGTGGCACTACCATCGTGCAAAATGGGCTGGATTTTGAACAGATATAGCAACTCAAGACTGGGCATCCATAAGGCACTGTGGGTGGCAGCAACAGAATTGTACTCAAACACAATCTGTAATGTCATGGTCTGGCATATCCCCCACTCTACCATTACCATCTATCCAGGGGCTCACCCTGGTTCAATGAAGAGTGCAGGAGGGCATGCCAGGAGCAGCACCAAGCATATCTAAAAATGAGGTGTCAACCTGGTGAAGCTTTAACACAGGACTACTTATGTGCCAAACAACATAAGCAGCAAGTGATAGACAGAGTTATGTGATCCCACAACCAACAGATCAGATCTAAGCTCTGTAGTTCTGCTACATCCAGTCGTAAATGGTGGTGGACAATTAAACAACTCGCTAGAGGGGAGGCTCCACAAATATCCCCATCCTCAACGATGGAGGAGCCCAGCACATCAGTGCAAAAGATAAGGCTGAAGCATTTGCTACAATTTTCTGAAGCCTCCTCCAAAGGCCCCCAGCATCACAGATGCCAATCTTTAGCCAATTTCGATTCACTCCACATCATATCAAGAAATGGCTGAAGGCACTGGATACTGCAAAGGCTATAGGCCCTGACAATGTTCCGGCAATATTAATGAAGACTTGTGCTCCAGAACTTGCTGCGCCCCTAACCAAGCTGTTCCAATACAACTACAACACTAGCATCTACCCGGCTATGTGGAAATTTGCCCAGGCATGTCCTGTGCACAAAAAGCAGGACAAATCTAACCCAGCCAATTACCGCCCCATCAGTCTATTCTTGATCATCAGTAAAGTAATGGAAGGGGTCATCAACAGTGCTATCAAGTGGCACTTGCTTAACAATAACCTGCTCACTGACACCCAGTTTGGGTTCCACCAGGGCTACTCAGCTCCTGACCTAATTACAGCCTTGGTTCAAACTTGAACAAAAGAGCTGAACTCCCGAGGTGAGGTAAGTATGACTGTCCTTGACATCAAGGCAGCATTTGACCAAATGTGGCATTAAGGAGCCCTAGAAAAACTGGAGTCAATGGGAAGCAGGGGAACAACTCTCCACTGGTTGGAGTCAGACCTAGCACAAAGGACGATGGTTGTGGTTGTTGGAGGTCAGTCATCTCAGTTCCAGAACAGCACTGCAGGAGTTCCTCAGGGTACTGCCCTAGGCCCAAACATCTTCAGCTGCTTCATCAATGACCTTCCTTCCATCATAAGGTCAGAGATGGGGATGTTCGCTGATGATTGCAAAATGTTCAGCACCATTCGTTACTCCTCAGATACAGAAGCAGTCCATGTCCAAATGCAGCAAAATCTGGACAATATCCAGGCTTTGGGTTGACAAGTGGCAAGTAACATTCACATTACACAAGTGCCAGGCAATAACCATCTCTAACAAGAGAGAATCTAGCCATCGCCCCTTGACATTCAATGGCATTACAATCACTGAATCTCCCACTACCAATATCCTGGGGGTTACCATTGACCAGAAACTGAACTGGACTTGCCATATAAACACTGCGGCTACTAGAGCAGGTCAGAGGATAGAAATCCTGCGATGAGTAACTCACATCCTCCCCAATACACAAGTCAGGAGTGTGATGGAATTCTCCCCACTTGCCTGGATGAGTGCAGCTCCCACAGCACTCAAGAAGCTTGACATCATCCAGAACAAAGCAGTCCACTTGACTGGCACCACATCAACAAACATTCACTCCCTCCACCACCGAAGCACAGTAGCAGCATTGTGTACCATCTGCGAGGTGCACCGCAGGAATTCTACTAAGGCTCCTTCAACAGTACCTTCCAAACCCACAACCACAAATTTGAAAGTTGAGTATGTTTAAAAATATATATAATTTAATTGCTAAGTACATGCACATTTATCCTTCCAGATTTTACAAGTGTTCAGGGGAAAGGATGAAATGATGCTGTTGTGATGTCAGCAGCATATTGTGGATATGTTTGTTTTGTGAATAAGGCAGTTCAACAAATCTGGCTTCTTAAATCTAGATAATTATATCAATGTTATTACAATCTAGAAAAAAGGTCCTTCATTCCTTATTACAAGGGCAGAATACAAAATTTGGATTAAATATTTCCTTGTGTTGAGCATCAAATGCAGATGAGGGGACCTTTACACCTTCAAGCTTTTAAAACAGGCAACATGTCTAGAAGGACAAGGGCAGCAGATAGATGGGAACACCACCACATGGAAGTTCCCCTCCAAGTCACTCACTATCCTGACTTGGAAATATATCACCGTTCCTTCACTGTCGCTGGGTCAAAATCCTGGATTTTGCTTCCTAACAGCACTGTGAGTGTACCTACACCACATGGACTGCAGCGGTTCAAGAAGGCAACTCACCACCATCTTCTCAAGGGCAATTAGGGATGGGCAATAAATGCTGGTCTAGCCAGTGAGGCCCACATCTCATGAATGAAATTTTAAAAAATCAGGCACCATGATCCATCAGGGAAAATCAGGCCTGTGTGTTTGGCCCAGGGTCTCTGATGACTATGAGATGTATGGAAAGAAGTCTTTTGGTAAAAATTCATTGAATGAAGAAAAAGCAGGTAATGTAGAGGCTTTTCCATTTCTACTTACACATAAGGCAGACAAAACACATATGTATGTATCTTTCTATGAGCCGTAATTTCCTCGGAGTGGCAATCAGTGTCGAATTGCCACTCCATGCCTGGATTTCCTTCTGTGTCTGTCCCACACGACCTTCCGACTCGGACTGCGTGAGATCCAGGCAGCGCAATTGTCTCCGAATCCCAGCTTCACAGACCAGATCTGTTGGATTGAAGAAGGACATGCCCCTTTTTCACAGCACTAACTGCCGTAAACCAGGTAAGATTAAAGGTATCATTGGAATTGACAGGTCAGGGAGAAGATAAGTCTATAAGGTAAATTGTTAGGATTTGGGGGAGGGGGGAATTGGAGATTGGGAGGATGAGTGGGAGAGGTGCTGGAGCTCGGATGATGGGGGTGGGGCTGTCGTTCAGGGGGGTGAGGGGGTGGGGTGTGGGGTCGGACCTCAGGGTGGATGGGGGTTTGGAGGCAGGGTTGGGGGGTGGGGTCAGACCTCATTGCTGGCTGTGGAGCAGGATCTCGAGTGGGCTGGGACTGTCAGACCTCAGGGGGTGGTCAGGTGGGTGGGGGGTGTCGGGTTGAGAGCGGAGGAGGAAGGGTCAGGCCTCTGGGGGAGCGGGGTGTTGGGAGATTGGGACTTGGACCAACGGACCTCAGAGGTGTGCAGAGATTGGAGGTTGGGCAGGTGGGGTGGTCGTTGGTCAGGTGGGTGGGCGTGGGGCAAACCTCGGGAGGGTTGGACATCCGGAAGTGTGGGGGCGGTGGGTCGAAGGTTGGGTGAGTAGTGGTGGAGGAGAGGTCAGAGTGGGAGGGGGTCAGGACCTTGGGGGGTTGTTGGAGCTCAGGGAGGGGTGGGGGAGTCAGAGGTCGGGTGTTTGGGGCAGGGTCGGGAGTGGGGGAGAGGGTCAGGCCTGTGGGTGGGTGGGTCCGGTTAGGTTGGAGGGAACACCATGGGGAGTCGGTGGGGAGGGATACTGTGGGGGCTGGCTAGTGGGGGTGTGGGGGAAATCCCATGGTGGATAGTCAAGGGAGAGTGGGTGGAGTCCCCTGGAGGTGTCGAGGATGTGGAGGGTGGAGTCCCATGGGAGGGTCAGTTTAGGTCTTTAGGTGTAACATAGTCAGAACCATCCGAAGTTTGCGATTTAAATTGCATTTTCCGATGGTTCTCATTGCAGGGCAATAGCCCAGAAGAAGTTTGCACTTCTGGGCAATTACCACGCAAACCCTTACCTATGAACTTCCGAAGGGGATCCCCCAGCACATCTTTGGGGCACCCCCCAAACCCGGCGCTGAGGAACTCGAAAGTTACGGCTCATTACCTAGTTTTTCCTGTAACAGTTGCTAGCCTGTCACCAGAGGCTATAATTTGAGGGGCAGCAGCACTCGACAGCAAGTATGGCTGGCCAGGAGCCTCTTCCATTCTTACCACTTTCCATAGGCATATTGGAAGGATTTACAAGTTGATTATCAACCTGCTAGGTCACATTATGAATGCACCTTCCATGACAATCAAGTCCTGGAGTGGGACTTGAACCTGGAGCTTCAGGGATACTACCCACTGCTTGATACACGTGAGGCAAAATCCTTCAACCAGATTGACTTGAGAAGCATAATATACTGTTACAGTGCATCAGTGTGCGCTTTGTAACCACTCAGCATTGTGATCTTAGAAAATGCCCTGATTTGTGATGCTCTCTGGCCGCCCTCCTTAAGCTTCAACTCATTTAAAACCCTCTCTCAGATCTGTTGTACCAAGTGCCACTCACCCATCATTCTTGGCCTCCCAGGCTCACATTATTTCCCTGTCCCTAGCACCTCTAACTTAAAATTCTCAACATTGGGCTGAATTGCATTTTGGGGGTGGGGGTAGGAAACATGAGCTGGGATAGTTTTCAGTCAAAACGGTCCCTGAGCGGGGAGGAAATAGCCACTTGCAGGAATTTTGACTGAGGCATCCCTGTAATTGGAGACAGGTTCCCTGTCCAATTTAGGGCATCAGGTGGACTCACAAAGCTGCATGCCAATCAGGGCTTTTCCAGTTTAAGAGAAGCAGCAGGCTGCAGTAACAGGTATGTAACTGAGAGGGTGCTTCAACATAAAAGTGCCCTCTCACCAAATGTTTTAAAAATTCAAATACAAAGTAGAATGAAACAGCCAGGCTACCATTGTGAGGTGTGGAGCAAATCTCTCTGGCCATTGGCTGCAATCCCATCCAGATAGGCAGGGATGACCTGTAGGCCTGGTTGGAGCACTACCCCCAGCCTGCAACCGGGTGCCCACCTCCAGGCAATTGAACTGTCCACCATCACATTAGGAAACTGGAGAATGACTGGATAATCCCAGTTAATCCCTATTAATGAGTCTAACTGGCTGCCCGTCTTATATGAGGCGGGCAGCCCTGTCGGACTCTGAAGCCACCTCTCCTAAAATGGCTGCCGCTGGATACAGGGTTGGAACTGAGAATCAGGCATATTAGCTAACGTTGATATATTCTCCCTCCACCTGCACCTCTCCCTCTTCTTACCTTCTCTTGATCTTTTCATTGAGAACTGTCGGCGCGACATTAGTCGTCTCAATTTCTCTGCTCCTCTCACCCATTCTAACCTGTCTCTCTGTGAACTTACTGCACTCCATTCTCTCAGGTCCAACCCTGACATTGTCATCAAACCCGCTGACAAGGGTGGTGCTGTTGTTGTCTGGCGCACTGACCTCTACCTCGCGGAGGCTGAGCGTCAACTCGCAGACACTTCCTCCTACCTCTCCCTGGACCGTGACCCCACCACTGAACATCAAGCCATTGTTTCCAGGACTGTCACTGACCTCATCTCCTCTGGGGATCTCCCTCCCACAGCTTCCAACCTGATAGTCGCCCAACCTCGGACGGCCCGCTTCTATCTCCTACCCAAAATCCACAAACAGAACTGCCCCGGTAGACCGATCGTGTCAGCTTGCTCCTGCCCCACAGAACTCATTTCTCATTATCTTGACTCCCTTCTCTCTCCCCTTGTCCAGTCCCTTCCCACCTACATCCGTGATTCCTCTGCCACCTTACGTCACATCAACAATTTCCTGTTCCCTGGCCCAAACCGCTTCCTCTTCATCATGGACATCCAATCCCTCTACACCTCCATCCCCCACCAGGATGGTCTGAGGGCCCTTAGCTTCTTCCTCGAACAGAGGCCCGAACAATCCCCATCCACCACTACTCTCCTCCGTCTGGCTGAACTTGTTCTCACGCTGAACAATTTCTCCTTCAACTCCTCTCACTTCCTCCAAATAAAAGGTGTGGCTATGGGTACCCGCATGGGCCCCAGCTATGCCTGTCTCTTTATGGGGTATGTGGAACATTCCTTGTTCCAGTCCTACTCCGGCCCCCTTCCACAACTCTTTCTCCGTTACATCGATGATTACTTCGGTGCCGCTTCATGCTCTCGTCGGGACTTGGAAAAATTTATTAATTTTGCTTCCAATCTCCACCCCTCCATCATTTTCACGTGGTCCATCTCTGACACTTCCCTTCCCTTCCTTGACCTCTCTGTCTCAATCTCTGGTGATAGACTGTCCACCAATATCCATTACAAACCCACCGACTCCCACAGCTATCTCGATTACAGCTCCTCACACCCCACTTCCTGTAAGGACTCCATCCCATTCTCTCAGTTCCTTCGCCTCCGTCGCACCTGTTCCGATGAAGCTACCTTCAAAAACAGTTCCTCTGACATGTCCTCCTTCTTCCTTAACCGAGGTTTTCCACCCACGGTCGTTGACAGGGCCCTCAACCGTGTCCGGCCCATCTCCCGCGCATCCGCCCTCACGCCTTCTCCTCCCTCCCAGAAACATGATAGGGTCCCCCTTGTCCTCACTTATCACCCCACCAGCCTCCACATTCAAAGGATCATCCTCCGCCATTTCCGCCAACTCCAGCATGATGCCACCACCAAACACATCTTCCCTTCACCCCCCTATTGGCATTCCGTAGGGATCGCTCCCTCCGGGACACCCTGGTCCACTCCTCCATCACCCCCTACTCCTCAACCCCCTCCTATGGCACCACCCCATGCCCACGCAAAAGATGCAACACCTGCCCCTTCACTTCCTCTCTCCTCACCGTCCAAGGACCCAAACACTCCTTTCAAGTGAAGCAGCATTTCACTTGCATTTCCCCCAACTTAGTCTACTGCATTCGTTGCTCCCAATGTGGTCTCCTCTACATTGGAGAGACCAAACGTAAACTGGGCGACTGCTTTGCAGAACACCTGCGGTCTGTCCGCAAGAATGACCCAATCCTCCCTGTCGCTTGCCATTTTAACACTCCACCCTGCTCTCTTACCCACATCTCTGTCCTTGGCTTGCTGCATTGTTCCAGTGAAGCCCAACGCAAACTGGAGGAACAACACCTCATCTTCCGACTAGGCGCTTTACAGCCTTCCGGACTGAATATTGAATTCAACAACTTTAGGTCATGAGCTCCCTCCCCCATCCCCACCCCCTTTCTGTTTCCCCTTCCTTTTCTTTTTTTTTCCAATAAATTATATAGATTTTCCTTTTCCCACCTATTTCCATTACAAAAAAAAAGGAAAAAAAAAATTTTTTTTTTTTTTACATCTTTTATGCTCTCCCCACCCCCACTAGAGCTATACCTTGAGTGCCCTACCATCCATTCTTAATTAGCACATTCGTTTAGATAATATCACCAACTTTAACTTTAACACCTATGTGTTCTTTTGTACTATTGTTGTTGACATCTTTTGATGATCTGCTTCTATCACTGCTTGTTTGTCCCTACAACCACACCCCCACTCCACCTCTCTCTCTCTCTCTCTCCGCCCCCCCACACACACACCTTAAACCAGCTTATATTTCAACTCTTTCTTGGACTCGAACTCAAGTTCTGTCGAAGGGTCATGAGGACTCGAAACGTCAACTCTTTTCTTCTCCGCCGATGCTGCCAGACCTGCTGAGTTTTTCCAGGTAATTCTGTTTTTGTTTTTGTGTTGATATATATCTTCATGCCCTGTCCATTTCTGCTCCCGGCCTTGGTAAGGTCTGAAAATTCGACTCATTAAGTGTAAATCCCTTCTTGGCATTCCCTGTTTCCTACCTCTGTGACCTCTACCAGACCTATAGCTTTTCCAAAATTTTCTGTTCCTCTGAATCTGGCCTTCCCTACCTTCCTTCATTTCACCATTGGTAGCTAAGGGTAGTCTGGATCCTATGGCCCTGTCTATATTTCCTCCCGAAACCTCTAGGCTTTCTTGTCCCTGCCTCTCCTCCTGTAAAACTCTCCTTAAAACCTACCTGTTTGACCAGCTTTTGATCACTCCTCCAAATATCTCATTTTTTAGGCTTAAGGAGTGTGGTGGTCAGTGACAGAATAGGAAGTGGTGCTCAGAAAGTTACACTGGAAAGTTTCTTCGAGTAGAGGCACAGTTCAACAAAGACATAGACAGATTGCTAAGTCAGAGCAGAAGCACCTCAATCCATTGTGGAACCTGCACTAAGTGGATTTGAGAATAGATTGTATGCAAAAAGTGAAAATGAGCATTCTGTTCTCTAGCACTGGCATTCGGCTTGCTAAATAACATATTTAGAATTGAAAAGTAAGCCATCTTTCTTAAATGCTCCTTTATCGAGTGAGAAATAAGGACCACATTGTGATGTAACTCTCATTAAAATGAGACATCTCATGAATGAATCTACTTTATTGTGATGGTTTGTGCTATATCAATGCAATCTAAATGTGCTTATGTTGACCTTCAGAGTCAACAAAAATAAATAATTTAACAAGTCACATAAAGGCAACTAAGATGGTAAAACTGGAATTCTGATATTTTTTAAAAACCAACATTATAATGAAAGAGTGTTCAATCATGAATGTGGTGTTTCTTATATAACAATGTATCAACACAGCTGCTCCATTAGTCGTACTTTGGGCTAAACAGCACATTACAGCTGCCAATCTCTCCAATCATAGCAGCCTGACACTTCTGCATCTCAGTTGCACTTTACATAAATAACTTTTGCCTCTTGTTCGCTTACAAATCACAACGAAATTTCATCTGTCATCCAGCGGATTATATTGATTGTGCATAAGATGATACACAAACATCTGTGTCTGTAGAGGGTTCAATGCTAGTTCAATTTCCATCATCAATATCTGCAAAAATGCCAGAATAATTCATCATTCCAAAGTGTTCATTAATTGCAAAACTCTTTTCCTCCTCCACATGCAAAATGGTGAACTTATTCAAGCCTTAGTCAAATGCGCAGCTAAAACAAATTTCCTTGCATAGCCACATTTAGATTAACTGATAATATCTCACCTTAATTAAAACAAACACTTAAAGATGCACTCTCATCATGGAATCTGGGCTTGCGTGCCATAAATTCTTGTACATTAGCATATTGCCCAATCTGCTGGATAGCCCATTGAGGGCTATGTTTTTGAGTTACAATAAGCCTGAATGAGACAGACTTGATCTTTTTCTGTCCATCTTTGTCATTCATAAGTCAACCACAGCCATTTTTGAATTGCATTGCTGGTATCAAGAGCAACTGTCACAGATCTGAGTCAATGCTTGGCACCAAATCATCCCTGGAAAACTGACAATTTTCCCTTCAATGGGAAATGCATTTATTTCCAATAGGACCAGGAATAGGCCATTCAGCCCCTTGAGTCTTGCACCATTTATTTAGATCATGGCTAATATATATTTTATCTCCATCTACCTGCCTTGATTCTATAACCCTGAGTACTCTTGCACATCAAAAAGCCATCATTCTGAATTTTGAAAGTTTCAATTGAACCAGCTTTTACAATTCTTTTGGGGAGAGATTTCCATGACTCAATGTGTGAAGAAGTACACCCTGGGACCACCAATGAATGGCCCAACTCTAATTTTAAGGTTAAGCCCCCATGTTTTTGTCACTCCACTAGAGGCAAGAATTTCTCTGTATCTAACCTTTTAACCATTTTAAATACCTCAATTAGATTACCTCTTAACCATCTATGCTTAAGGGAACACAAACATAGTCTAAAAAATCTGCTCACATAATTTAATCTTTTTAAGCACTGATATTATTCTGTTTAATCTGCGCTGCACACCTTAAAAAACCCTTCCTGAGGTGTGGGGGCCACTTCTAAATGCAACACTTTAAATGGGTTCTAACCAGAGCTCTGTACAACTGTAATATTATTTCCACTCATTTGTATCCCAGGCTTCTGCGGAATAAAACAACATTCCATTAGCCTTTTTAATTTTATTTCTCCCATCTGCTATTGCTTAGTGATTCTCTACCTGCAGCCTAAGCTCTGTGCTCCTCCATAGTCCTTAGCTTCCTACCATTTAGAAAATACTTTATTCTATGGCTGGAATCATCCCCAGATTTGCTCTACGTGCAGTAGTGGGTGTGAAAAAAGACATTTTACCCGCCAGCTGCAATGGTGGGTTTTCACACCGTATCGTCCCCTTCTCGCTTCATAACTTATATAGTCATGGGAACATGCTGGATCACTGGCGACTTATCTCCAATTTGCCCGCCATGCCGCTTCCTCACGCCGGGCGCCATATTTAAACTGCAGCCATGCGCACACTTCTCAATGCTTGCAGCCCAGGACTGCACACCCACTCACAAGGCCATCACGCATTCACTGGGATCTCACTCACTGCCAGCTCAAGGGATATCACCATTGACTCTCTCACACGCACCCTCACATCTCCTCTGGAGATAGCCTCCTCATCTATTCCATGGCTCCACTCACCACACACGCACGCCTGGCATCCTTCTTATTTGGCCTGGCACGCACCTTGCTCACACTTTCTCCATCTGCCTTTATACAGGACAAGATCGCGCACAATCAACAGGAGAGGTCCCAGACCGTGTGGGGTAGAGTGCCAGACATCGAGGCCCTCACTCCATTTGAGAGTCACGCATTGGAGAGGTTGTGGACTGTTTCCGCAGCAACGGTGAGATCTGTGGTGAACACCCATGTGAGGATCCTGCATCACATGATCCCTCACTCAGCACCACTCTGAGTCCACTGTTCTGTGTTCAACACAGCTGCCAAACACTAATAATCTCCACTTTCTGCCCGAGGCACATGTAATACATCGCCCTCAGGCAACTTTGAGCCCGACCCCAGTGCCGAAAGAACCTCAGATGAGGACCCTGAGGGCAGCACCATTGAAGACCCATCATGGCGCTCACCCACACCCTCTACCAATGCAGCGACACACACCTCGGTGGAAACGAGATGTAGAGTAGCCTCGGGATCACAATCTGGTGAGCACAGCACACAGTCTATTCCACAGCAGATGGTGACAGGAATATCCTTGGCCACCAGCACTCAAAGGACTGCTGAAAGCAAGGAATTTGCTGAGCCTTAGCCAGATGATGAGCCTCTGGACCCGGTCCTCAATCAGTTGTTGGAGCTGCAAAGACAATCATAGGAGCATCAGCAAGGGATTTCTGGTGCAATATTCTGAACGCAAGAGATGATGGAGGAGTCCATCTGTTTTCAGACTGATGTGATAGCTCCGTCATGCCAACACATCGAGGTCAACACTGGCAGGATGGGGCCACCATGGAAACCTTGGTCCAGGACATCGGTCCTGCACTGTTGTGCAGGCTGAACTCCATCGCTGACACCATAGTTGGTCTCCAACGGTGTAGACACAAGAGATTTATGGGGCAGTTTGATCTCACTCCAGCTTCCCCATCTCCTCAGCAGCTCGGCACCCTGAAGCCATCCACCCAAATGACTCTGTGAATGTCTGGCCATTCCAAATCACCTCTTTCTATCATCCAAGCAGCTCCAGCTCCACAGGCCGAGGAGGGTGCATCTGGCCTACATTAGGACACCTAAAGTAATCTGGGGCCCTCCAGGTCTTGGCCCTCCAGTGGATGCATGCTGCGGACATCACAGACAGGGTATTGCAGTCAGCAGGCTGCCTCCACCTCTGCGGTGGATATTGGGGGAGCACCAAGACATAGCAGCAGGGTTCGGAAGGGTAAGAAAATGTAACTCTTTTGGATCACAAACAAATAAACTAAATTAACAAAATCAGGGACAAAGTAAAAGGCAGCCCCTTAAAGGGAAACTGCAAAAGTAAAAGATAAAATTCAAAGGAAACTTACCAACATTAAATCAAAAGATGATAAAAGGGTTCATATAGCACTCCAGTCCCCATGGTGCCCACCTAGCACAGGAGGCCTCAAAGGTGACAGCGGACACCACATGCTACCTTTCCAGGGACACATGGCAGCAAACATAGCTGTGGAAGAGAAGCAGGCAGTTGGGTCGGATGACCCCCTTGATCGTCCTCCCCCCTCGCCGCCCCCCTCCATACCGGGTGCCCGTAGATCAGGAGCATGGGGCTGAAGTGCAAACAAAACAACAGTAAAAGGTTTTTCAAGAAACAAAAAGGGGTTGTGGCCTACAGCAACCTACATTAGCATGGTCAACAGAATCCACAAGGCTGCAAAAGAGGCAGGCATCTTGGGAGTCCATGAACCAACACATCCTCTGATTGTATAGACTGCTGCGAACACCTTCCACCCCAGGTTTCCAATGGAATGTGGGAGGACACCCCCACTGGGGACTTCCGCTGCTGGATAGCAACAAAGTCCAGGCGGCAGGCAAGGTAAGGAAACGAAGGGTATGCAGCAGCAGCCCATACAGGAAACCCCTCCGTGCTGTGCTAAAGGGCACGGAAGGCATTTCTGTGAGGTGACTCAGGTTGTGGGACTCCGTCTCCCAAGGGAGGGGTTGGGATGTGGGGCCAGTGTGGAATTTCGTCCGAACAGGGATACGCTCAGATGGAAGATCACCGTGCACCTGTGCCACCTCGAGACCCAGAATGACATGGGGAGGAGCACAACCGACCTAACATCTTGAATGACACTGGCCACGAGCTGGATGTCCATCGACCTGCGACGCACCAACTCCTGTGGAATCACCCAGTCCACTCCTTCGCCACCCAGCACGTCCCAGATCCTGGTCACCCCAGCAGCCACAGCCCTCCTCTCCGCCAGCCACTGAAAGGGATGGAGGGGCGGATTCCTGAGCAGTGGCTGTCTGACAATACTCGCTACTCCTGACGGCAGAGAGCTACGTCACAAGGCGACCATGTTGCAGACTTTGATCAGTTCCTGGTAAAAGACGGGCAACACCTGCAAGAAGCCACAAAGGCCCCTCAGGTCTATAATCAGGAGCTACATGTCACAATTCAGGTCATGCACCTGGCGGAAGAAATAGGTCACCAGGGCACACCATCTTGGCGGGGGCTTGAGGTAAAGGTATTGCTGCAGGGCCTGAAAGTGGAAAGTTGCCACCTGGGTGCATAGGCACAGCAGAGCCTGGCTGCCCTCCCTAAGCAGGAGACTCAGAACCTCAGCAGCGACCCAGTGTAGCCTTTTGTCCCAGAAAAAATCGACAAGCGTTCTCCGAATTTTTGCAACAAAATCTAAGGGAGGGATCAAAGTGAACAGCTGGTACCACAACATGGTGACAATCAGCTGGTTTATGACCAGCGCTCGTCCCCGGCCAGACAGCACTCGGAGCAGTCCTGTCCAGTGCTGCAGGTGAGTGGTGACTCTGGCCTTCAGTTCCTGCCAGTTCACCAGCCAAGATTCCTCAGCAGGGCTGAGGTGGACCCCCAGGTAGAGGAGGCTGGTCCTGCTCCAAGTGAAAGGCCTGAGCTCCTCAGGTAGCGGATCCATCTGTCACTGACCGACCAGGAGTCCAGAACACTTGCCCCAGTTGAACCTGGTAGAGGACATGGCAGACTAGACCTCCTGGCACTCGCACATCTTCTTCAGGTCAGCTAGGTCAGTGAACATGAGGAGCACGCCATCGGCATAAGCCGAGAAGACCACCCCGATGCCCGGCCCACGCAGAACCAATCCCAACAACCTCCTCCACCAGAGGTGCAGGAAAGACTCCACGCAGATAGAATACAATTGGCCAGGCAGGAGGCAGCCCTGACACACTCCTCTCCCAAAGCAAAAGGGTGCCGTCAGGGACCTGTTAACCTTAACTAGGCACTCTGCGGCAGCGTACAGAAGCCAGATCTGTGTGACGAAATATGTTCCGATCCTGAATGCTCAGAGTCCCGAATAAATATTAATGATCCACCCTGTCGAATGCCTTCTCCTGCTCAAAAGACAGGAAGGCACTCAACAGACCAGTCCTCTGGGAAAAGTGGATAATGCCCTGGACCCAATGGATGCTGTTAAAAATGGTGAGGCCCTGGACCATGTAGGACTGGTCAGGGTGGATCATGTGGTCTACTGTGGGCAGGAGGGTATGCATTGATCTTCTTCTGCAGGGGGCGGAGTCTTCCACTGGGCTGCTGGCACCACCCAGGCACAATTCAGGCTAAGTTGTTGTTTTCTTTTCCTGCAGTTGGTTCTGGGTAGCACTGGCTAACCCAGGCAAGGGAGGGCAGAGACGGGCGCAGATCATATTTCCCATTCAAAGCTCAGTCATTAACAGCCCTCCCTTGTTGCAACAGATATTCTTTTTCTCCCCCTGCAGCCAACAAAACAATTTAAAGAGTCTTAACTTCTTTTCCTCCCCCTGGCACCCATCTCCGGCACGGTATCAGTCCTCCACTTTCTAGCTGGAGCAGGGTCCCCCCCTCCCAGCTCTCTCCGAACTCCTGCCCACTGGCTCCTAAGGTCTCAGTAGGCCCTGCTCTGTAGTAGTAGTCAGCAAGAATCCTCAAAAGTCCACTCCTTTGTTGTTCCTTCTTTCCCGGCCTCCTGATAAGCAGCAGTCCTCCTCTTTGAAGCAAGGAAGGGAAATCCATCATTGCAGTAATAGTAGGAACAGCAAACAGCAGCCAGTAACACCAACTCCCAACTACAGCTCAGGCAACAACAATTTGCACCTGAGCCCAATCAGAAAGATGGTATATTTTTAATTGTAACAATCATGTTGCATGGTACATTTAATCAAAGAGATAAAAGCCCATGTCATCATCAGACTCTTCAGATTCCTCCTGTTTCTTCTCTTTTTCTCTTCAGCAGCAACAGGGGCAGTAGTGGAAACAGCTGCTGCAGCAGCTGGGGCACTACCACCAGCACCAACATTGCATATCAGACTATTGATATCAATGTTAGCCAATGCCTTGGCAAACAGGCTGGGTTAGGAAGGCTCATTGGTTACACCAGCTGTCTTAATCAGGGCATTGCGTTTGTCTTCAGTCACGGTGACCTTGTCGTTGTACAGGGTGAGTGCGCTGTAGATACAGGCGAGTTCCGAGGTGGAAGCCATGGTGCTGGATCTCTGCGGGTCTGATAGTGCCAGTTGCTGGGAGAATCTCGGTCTTAGCTTCGCTCAGAAGAACCAAGAACTTCCAAACCAGGCAGAGCAAGAAAAGTTGCACAGCCTGGGCACAGGTGTTACTCACTTGTACATAATGTTCACTATTGTCAATAAACTCCCAAGAATGTCTCCCTGCCCATGGCTCCTTGTTATGGTGAACAGTGTTCGTGTCACTCAGATGTGAAACCTTGGTTCCTGTAGTCCAGGGCCTCTTCCTTGTGCAGTGCGTAAACTTCAAACCAAAGTGATGGTCTGACTTCACACCTCCTGGACACATTACTGATGCCTGCACCTCGATGGTGCTGGTCATTGCTGCCAGAATGTTGTGGGCAGGCGTCACAGAGTTCCATCATTCTCTCCGTGTGCTCTCAGTACTTTTGAGGTGGAGCTGGCCTCTATCTCTTCAGCATCTGTGCCTCTGTGCTCCTGAAGGGGTCAGGTGCTGAAGGCTGACAAAGAATCAGGTGCATTTAAAGCTTCACAGCTGCATCTCCATGATATGACCCTAAACACAGAGCACAAGCTAGCTGTCCCCAGCCAGACAGGAGTCAGACATTCGCAGAGGTAATGTGAAGATCTATGGAGTGTCCTCACTGCATACGGTCATCATCTTCCTGGAATCTAGCGACTATTAAGGCCTCCACTGCATCTCTATGACATGAGCCTGAGCACTGAAGGTATGTGCACTGCCATCAGCCTCACAGGAGTCAAACATTCACAGATGCAGGGTGATGATGTCAGAACTGTCTTCACTGTATCTCGTCATCATCCTTCATGAATCTTGTAGCTGTGGGGGCTTCCGAGCATGCCTGCTTCGTCTGGTCAGTGCGCTGGCCTCAGCGCCAGCATCCTCACCTTCAAGAGCCTCATCACCATCATCCCCTTCAATGTCCGCCTCTTTGGAGGAGACATGCATCTCTTCAATCTCCTCCTCAGCCAGGTCCTCCTGCCGTTGCAGCGCCAAGTTGTGGACCAATGATGCACGACACGCTCTGGGGACTGTATTTCAGTATTCCACCAGACCTGTTGAGGCACCAGAACCTCATTTCCAAGATGCCTGTCATTTGCTCCATCAAAGTCCGGACCACGGCATGATCCTTGTTAGACCGTGGCTCTGCTGCAGTCTGAGGCCTCTGAGCAGGCATCATCAGCCATGTCCTCTGTGGGTAGCACTTTGTCCAGTTGGAGCCAACCCTGCAGCCTCTGTGGACTCTGAAGATGCCCAGGATCTGAGACCTGCTCAGGATGTAGGAGTCATGGACAGTCCCTGGGAATCGTGCGCAAACCTGTAGGATGCATTTGCGGTGGTTGCACACCAGCTGAATATTCAGCAAGTGGAAGAACTTCTGGTTGAAGCAGATGACTGCTTGTTGCTATGGAGATCTGAGCACCACATGACTGCAGTCAATGGCACCCTGCACCTTTGGGAAACCTGAGATCTGCACAAATCCCAGCGCTTTTGCTTCCTGGCTTTCCTGATCCCAGGTGAAATGAACAAAGTTCTGTGCCTTCATGAGGATGGCGTTCATGACCTCCTGGACACACTTGTGTGTGGAGGCTTGCAAGATACCACACAGGTCACCTGCAGAGCCCTGGAAGGAGTCACTGGTGTATAAAATTGAGCACAATTGTCACTTTCATAGCCATTGGCATTGGATGCCCTCCATGTCCCCATGGCGCCAAATCCTGTAGCAGGTGGCACATATGGCCAATTATTTCCCTAGACATGTGCAGTCTTCAACAATAAGAGTTCTCAGTTATCTGCCCCAATGACAGGCGTCGTCTCTAAACCTTGGATCTAACAAGGCTCTCTGTGGATCTTCAGCTGCGTGAGCAGCTGGCCCTGATACCCCTTCATCTTGAGGGAGGTGCTCCTCCCTTTGCCAAGCCAGGTGCTTATGCCACAATTTCCTTCTTCTCTGCTCCCTGTAAGCCATGAGATATCCCGCAATATCACCAGGCTCCACAATCTTGAACAAAAACAGAATTACCTGGAAAAACTCAGCAGGTCTGGCAGCATCGGCGGAGAAGAAAAGAGTTGACGTTTCAAGTCCTCATGACCCTTCGACAGAACTTGAGTGAGTCCAAGAAAGGGGTGAAATATAAGCTGGTTTAAGGTGTGTGTGTGTGTGTGTGTGGGGTGGGGGGGTGTTGGGTGGGGGCGGGGTGGGGGGTTTTGGGTGGGGGGGAGAGAGAGAGAAGTGGAGGGGGTTGGTGTGGTTGTAGGGACAAGCAAGCAGTAATAGAAGCAGATCATCAAAAGATGTCACAAACAACAGAACAAAAGAACACATAGGTGTTAAAGTTGGTGATAACACCTACGTGTTCTTTTGTTCTGTTGTTTGTGACATCTTTTGATGATCTGCTTCTATTACTGCTTGTTTGTCCCTACAACCACACCAACCCCCTCCCCTTCGCTCTCTCTCCCCACCACCCAAACCCCACCCACCCCTCCCCCCACACCCCGACACACACCTTAAACCAGCTTATATTTCACACCTTTCTTGGACTCACTCAAGTTCTGTCGAAGGGTCATGAGGACTTGAAACGGCAACTCTTTTCTTCTCAGCTGATGCTGCCAGACCTGCTGAGTTTTTCCAGGTAATTCTGTTTTTGTTTTGGATTTCCAGCATCCGCAGTTTTTTTGTTTTTATCTCCACTATCTTGATGTTCTCCTCCTGCAGAATCAGAGAGAGAGATGCGTGTGTTAGCATATTTGTCCTAAGAACCTCTCTTGGTAAAGTCTGAAGGCCCCTTCATGCATGCCAGAGATTGCTGGCCACCATTTAGATGGCCAGTGTGTATTGCATTTTATGGCTGTCCAAAACCCCACCCGCTTCTGCCCCAGTCCGCTTGACCGATTGGCTGCAGCTTTGTCCTTTGGACTGCATGCTGTGCTCTCAACTCAGGTGCAGGCATTCTCCTAACCCACACTGCAAGACTGCACTGTTAGCTTGAACCATTGGGGAGGCTGGTCCAAAGCTTAATAAATATATTGCAAGGGGCTCTGAGTGTCTCCATCAGTGACTGCATCATGGCCACCTTTTGCAAGGAGGTTCTACAACTTGTCAGTTGGTTAACTGATCTACCAACCCTAAAATACACTGCGCCTGAGGAGCATTTGTTGGCACATTAATGCTTTTGAATGTCTTGAGTGGACAGAAAAGCTTCAGAGGTCCGACTCCAAGCATACCAATGGAGCTGCTCCTGGATGATCTCAGCTGTGGGAGAACGCTCACTTTTGACAAGCTTTTCCAAGTACGTCGCCACTTCCCTTAAACCCCATCACCCACTCATGGCATATGCTTGTGTACTTCCTTTAGTCTGTGCTGCCTTGCTTCACCTCGCACTTCACCCTCACCCACACTGGAGCCCTTGAAAACTTGAAAACCAGCCCGGAAAATGTGACTTGCCTGGCCCCCAGCCTGCACCTCCACCCCTCAAAATTCGTGGCGCCTCTCCCTTGACGTCCTATGGGTGATCCTCGCGAATGCTGCACAAGGTTGTGTGCACTCACCTCCGAGTTCCCCTTGACATTCAGCTGGCCAGGTGCACACCTTTTAAAGGCAGGGGTGAAGCACGCCGTTCTGAAGTAATGCCAATGGGGGTGGTAAATTTGACATGGGGGGATGATTCCGGTGTGAGGGCACAATAGTGAGATGCTAATACATTAAAATTAAGTTCTTGACATTGGATAGCAGGAAGCGCGGCCTGCCGCTGACTGGTGGAGCGGGTGATCGCAGACGGGTTTCAAGACAGCATGAAACTGATTTTTGGCCTTCTTATCATATTGTCTGCTCACGGCTACAACGCCTGCCACCAACGGAACCGGATGACTCCACCCTATCCTTCTTAAGCCAAAAGCGGATGATCTCACATTTCGCCACTTGAACTCTATCCACCGCAGTATTGTCCAATTATTTAATCTATTTATGTCCCTTTTTAACCTTCTGTTCTCATCAACATTTATTTATTTTGCCATCTAACCTGGTGTCCTCAGCAAACTCGGATACACAGCTCTCTATTCCCTTATCTAAGTCATGAATAAATATAGTGAGAAGTTGAAGCCCCTACCGAATCCTGAGATACCACAAATCACAACCTGCAAACTGGAAAAAGTACCTGATGGCTCTGATCTTATCGTTCAACCACACTCAGTGGAGGGGCGGGGAGGGGGTGGGGTGGGTGGAGCTCTGGATGGGAAGTGCAAGTTTCCCAAACACCCTCCAACTCTTAACTGCAATTATCCTTTTATTTTGTTTTTGTAAGGTCCCTGCTGAACCGTCAGCCTGATTGACAGGCTGATTGTCTGAGGACAAGGAAAGCCTGTAGCACAAGGCCGCAGCTCAGCTGAGTGCAGATAGATCTAGTGGTGATGTGGCAGAGACTTGAGGGGCAGGGAGGTGGGCAGAGAGAGTAATCACGGTATATGATTACAGGGTATGGAGGGGCAAGATGGTGGTCATGGGGGGAGCAGAAAGTTGTAGGTGAATATGATAATGGAGAGGTGGAAGTGGGGAGGGGGGTTTGGTACAAAGGCTAGCTTGTTGGGCCTTGACAAAAATCTCCTGCTCCTCCTGGCCCTCAAGCAGTGCTAGAAAGACAATACCTTATGGATTATTTTATCTGCCCTTTTCCAAGGTCAGGGAAATCTGGCTGACTGTGACTAAAAATGTAATGAGTGCTAAAATGAAGGCACACAGATTTCTTCATAGGTTTTAATGACCAACCTGCTTCCTGCGAGAGAATCAGTTGCCTGCCCCTTATCCTGCTTTATCCCTAAGCTTATTATCAGACATTTTATACTTTTGTCTAAAGTCAAAATTACCCTCATGTGGAATTTGGTGTTCTTGAAGGGCAAGGCCAGAAGTCTTTTTTCATCCAAAACTGTCCTATGAATACTTTAATTTTTCAAATGTATTTCTTCCAGTGCTGTGAGGCTGGTGGGTGGTTCAGTGTGTCATGTAAAACATTGAATGAATCATTTGGCCTACATGCTGACTAAATATAAGCCAAAGTTAAAGGGCCCTGACCGAAAAGAATTCACTTTGATATTATGAAATTCTCAAAGCATCCACCAAGCCTGAGTTTTACTTTTTTTTTTATTTTGACAGTAATAGTCCAGCATACCCATTGTTGCAGAGCTCCTGATCCACTCTGACTAATTTCATCCAACAAGATTTTCACAGCATTTCCAAATGTCTTTTTTTTAAGTTGTAGCTACATTCAAATTGAAGTACTTGCTCAAGGCAGGACACTTTGTTGGAGTCAGAGGAGTCATTAAACCTTTTCCTAAACAGCACTGTGTTTCACCCAGAAAAGAGTTGAATTCTAACTAAATCCCTATCCACACAAAATGCACAGTGAAAGCTGGTGATACTTTTAAAAGGAAAATTCTTCTTTTAAATATGTTCAGAGAAACAGTGAGAGTTGAAAGTAACTCCTGTTGATAGTTATAAATGGCAATGCAATCATTTACTGCACTTTAGTGAGTAGCTAGGTTATGTTCTGCATCAGGCTCCAGAGATCTTTCATATTTTCTGTCTATCACAATGGGTCAGGCCATGACGCCGATGTAGTTAATCCTGCTACACTGTCTTTTCATCCAGCACTGCCTGTCAGTCCTGGCTTGGCAGTCAGGGTTCAAGCTATCACATCGAAGTCTTGCATGATGAATGATCACAAGAAAGAAGCATTTTGCAGCTTACTATTTATATGGCAACAGCAACAACTTGAATTTTTATAGCACCTTTAACACAGTGAAACATCCCAAGGGGCTGCGCAGGAGTGAAAACAAACAAAAAACTAACAACAGCCTGCATAAGGGGATACACTAAGACAAGTGAGAGGTAGGTTTTATGGAGTGTCTTAAAGGAGGAGAGAGATTTTAGGAACAATGTTGCAGAGTTTGAAGGCCACCACAGGGGCACAAAGAACTTGAGGATGCACTAATCTTAAAGCAACGTGTTTATAAATGTACCATTCACAAGCAAGAGAAATTTGTCTTCCCCCCCACCACATTCCCCCCACCACCACACCATCAAGCCAGCATTTGATGAAAGAGGAGGAGGATGGGTTTCTCCCCCTCGGCCATAATTCCATCTTTAATCAATACCAACATATCATACAGATTAGCCCATCCTTCATCACACTGCTGCCTCTGGGGCAGTACAGACGTCCCACCTGTCGACACAACAGCTATTATAGCAACATTTCCCACTGCAGCTCACAGAATGGTTACAGCACAGAAAGAGGCCATTTTGCCTGTCATGTCTGTGTCAGCTCTCTGCAAGAGCAATTCACCTAATGCCGCTCCTCAGCTATTACGCATGTCTTGCAAGGTTTACCTTTCCAGGCCAAGATCCAATCCCCGTTGAATGCCACAATCCTGGTGAAGGCACATTCTATCTCAGTCAGTGCATTCCAGATCCTTACCATTCGCTACATAAAAAACATTCCCTTCATGTCACCATTGTTTATTTTGCCAATAACCTTAAATCTGTTATTATGACCAGGTGAGAAGGAGTGAACTGGCTCACCTCTTCTCAGCCTTCTCAGTTGGTCACAACAAGGTTTCAGTTTCTTTTTCACGAGGATGTCCATTTTCCAAATCAGAATGTATTTAACTATTTATGTAGAGCGCAATAAGGTGCCAATCAAACAAGGTTTTCTTTCTTCAAGAAAGAACAAACTTATTGACCACCATACCCAAGAAAAAAATTTTAAAAATATAATAGGCGGAATCATCCCAGATTTGCACAAACTGCGGTAGCAGGCAGGAAAAAGGTCATTTCACCTGCTGGCCGCAATGGTGGCTTTTCACGCAATATCGTCCCATTCCCACCACATTAATTATGCAGCCACAGGAAACACGCTGTCTCACTGGCGGGGCGACTTCCAATTTTCCCGCCATGTGTTACTTCGCCGCTTCCTCACACAGGGCGCCATTGTTAAACTGCTGCCGTGCACACACTTCTCAATGCTTGCAGCCCAGATCTGCTCCAGTGACAACATGGCCCCAAAAATCCAAGAAGTGTGCAGCCCCCTGACTCAGTGATGTATGCCTAGGATGCCTTTTAGACACTGTGGAGGCCCACCGCGATGTCCGCTACCCCGGCTCTGGCCACAGGAGGCCCATCAGTCTCACCACTCTGGCTTGAGTGGCGGTGGCAATGGTAATCAGTGTCAATGCTACACACAAGAGGTTGGCCATCCATTGCAGAAAATGGATGAATGATCTCATCCATGTCGCCAGGGTAAGGCAACCATCTTATCATTATAAACTCACACACTCATAAGGCCATTCACTGGCATCTCACTCACTGCCAGCTCAAGGGACATCACCACTCACTCTCTGACACACACCCTCAATCTCCATGGCCTCATCCCCTCTGGAGACTGCCTCCTTAGCCCTCATCCCCTTGAGGCCACTTGCACAGATCAACATGTGCCCCCCCCACCGCCTCCCCCCCACCCCCCCCCCACACACACACACACACACACCCTGAGATACACCCTTCCCCAGTCCAGCCCTTGCCCAGCAGCCTTTTCCCTTGCCTAAGGCCACTTCTCCCCCTTCCCCAAGCAAGCCCTAGCCCTGCAGCCATTGAAAAGCCACCCCCGCCTTATGGCAAGCCTGGTAGGTAGAGACCTGCCCGTGTGCCCCCCTAAAAGTGATGTAGTGCTGCATGCGAAGCCTGGCATTGATGACCATGAGTGCTGCCCAAAGCAAGGTAGGCAAACCAACCTCAAAGTCCCAACCTAAGTGCACCTCACCAGTTGCACGTCGCTTATGTACAGTTGTGAAATATATCGGCGTGTGCCCGAATGATCCGGTGTGGGAGTTGATTCCAGTGAGCAGGCCTTATAATAGTGAGATGCCAAAGTATTGAAATTAGACTCGCAATGTGCGGCAGAGGCAAATGTGGCCCACCATTGATGGGTGGAGCAGACAATCACAAACTGGGTTCAAGTTAGTGCGAAACTGAATTTTGGCCTTCTCGCTATATTGTCCCCTGCCACCCGCCTTGACACCTGACACCAACAGGGCTGGAAAATTCTGACCAGTCTCTCTCACACTAACACACACACACTCACATGCACACACAAAAAGTGAAAAGGACATATGGTTAAGTGTCCTTTGCTTGTCCTTGAGGCATAGATTGTTAAATGCTGTGGCTGATTTAGATCAGCTGTTTTTGTGGATGCGGTCAGATATAGAAGATGTTGCAATTATTACAAGGTCTCAGTTCTACCAGTTCGCTGGTAGATTTCTGATGGTTGACTTTCAAAAGAGAGAGAGGGAGAGAGTGCAACTTTCCAGCTTATTTCCTCTGCTGAAAACTTTCTTGACACTCCCTGTGTCATGCGCATTCCCTCTGCAATGGATGGCAGTCTGGGCTGAAATAGTTCACCCGTTGTGTAGTTCCGAGTGTTAAGAGTGGGTCTGTCTGTGGCAGCCATTGTTTCAATATCCAGCACTTTACATTATAATGTCTCTTCCTTAGACATTGATAAGTTTCAATGGGTTTGAAGGTTTGTTTTTTATTTAGCTTCACCTTGGAACATGGCCTTGCATTTTTATGTAGCTTATTCTGTCTCATTTCAAATTGCAAAATTTCCAGTTGGTTGAAAGTTTGAAAACCATATTTTCAAAATTAAAGGGGCACAGCTTTGTGACAATGTACCCTCTGTTCCTTGATCCTTCTATCAATGAGAACAGTTTCTCCTCATCTGCACTATCCATTAGAACAGTGACTACACCTTCAAATTTGACTAAAGTACTTTGGTACTTCCTGAGATTGTGTAAGGTGCTACATAACTAAGCCCTTTTCATTAACCACACACTGGTGCCATAATCCACTAAATCTATTGAATAGGGAGTAAAGCATTTCCAAGTGATAAAGCACCAGTGTGAGACTAGCTATATTTTTTGAGGAAGGATCTTCCTGTTTGTAGCCTTTTTGCCAGCTTTAACTTGCTTTCTCCCTTCCTCTCTTGAAGGTACTAACCTTTGCATGGGAAAGAATCCACTGTCATTGGCAGTCCTCTTGCATTCTGTCTGGACGTTCATTGATCATCTTTGAGTCTAGGCAACAAGGGTTAGGGGGCCAGTTAAGGCCATTTATCGGGGAGGTTGAAGCCTAGTGGTTATGTCACTGGACTGGTAATCCAGAGGCCCAGACTAAAGCTCTGGGGTACGGGTTCAAATCCCACCATGGCAGTTGGTGGGGCTTAAATTCAATTAAATTAATACCTCTGGAATATGAAGTTAGTCAACTATCATCAATTATTGTTTAAAAAAAAACTTCTTGTTTGTTAATGTCCTTTAGTGAAGGAAGTCTGCCATCCTTACCTGGTATGGCCTACGTGTGACTCCAGACCCACAGCAATGTGGTTGATTCTTAACTCTCCTCTGAAATGGTCTTGCAAGCCACTCAGTTCAAGGGCAGTTAGGGGTGGGCAACAAATGCTGGTCTTGCCACAACACCCACATCCCTTCAAAGAATAAAGAAAACCATCAGGCATGTTGGTCTGAAATAGTTAGATAGTTCTGCCACTTTATGAATCTTTGGTGGGGCTGCACTTGCATACAGTTCTAGCGGTCACTGTACAAAAATGAGATTGCAGCTACTGGAAAGATACAAAAGTTAGGAACCAGAATGATTGAGAGAATGGAGGGATTGGTTGATCAAGAGTGACCTGGAAAAGAGAAGGTTGAGAGGTAACATGTTTTTAGGATACTAAAAGGACTAGATAACATAGACCATGACCAGCTGTTTCACCTGTTCTAGAGCAAGAGTTCAAGACCTCCATTATCATTGTATTATGGGGTTAGTGAGAAAATTAGTTAGAAGGACATTGATGTATTTTTGTCTAGTAAGTCCTAAATTCTCGTGATATGTACAAGTGCACTTCCCAGAAGAAGTCATCAGGACTGGCAACTTGCAAACCATTTTTCTACTTCTCATCCCAAGAGGTACTGACGTTAATGGTCAGAATCTGACTGCTGTCTCTGCCCAGCTCAGGTAATTTGCCACTGACCAAGTATAAAAACTCAGGCCTTCCATATAACATAATGGTGCATTTATTCACTAAGCCACTGAGTTGGGATGACGTCTCTCTATATTTTCCTTTAAAGGAGTCTGATCAAGGATCTGAAGTGACTGCAGTTCAATTAAAAACTGAGGGAAATTGCATTATACTCTGATTCCTGCACCAACATCCACATGCCTGAGGGGTTTGGACACACAGAGATGGGGTTCATTTCTAAAGAGCTAATATTAAATGTGAATTGTCGACCCAACCACAAACAACAATGGGAATCTGTCATGTTTAATTTATTAATTGCCACAGATAAATTGCCTGTAACATTTGTATCTCCAGCAGATGAAGAGCAGTTGCAGGTGAGGTGAATTTGGATTTTAAAATTCTCACTTTGTTTTCAAATCGCTCCATGGCCTCGCTCTTCCTTATCTTCATAACCTTCTCTGGCCCCAGAAATATCTGTGCTCCTCTACTTCTGGCGCCTTGTGCATCCTGAATTTTAATCATTCTACCATTGTTGGCCATGCCTTCAGTTGCCTAGGCCCCAAGCTCTGAAATACAATCCCTACCCCTGTCTGTCTCGCTACCTCACTTTCCTCTTTTAGGGCACTCCTAAAAGTCAGCTTGCGCCCGCCGACTGAAATATTGTGTGAGTGCGCAATGATGTCAGGACGCTCACTCGACACCGTCAAGCGCTATTTCACACCCGATTGGGTTGGGCGTGCACTTACCCGTGGGGCGTAAAATTCTGCCTCTTGTATATAATGAGGGGCTGAGTAAACTCTGGTTGAGCTTTTTCTCATATGAGCTAATACCTCCGTATGTGGTGCGGTGTCATACTTTGTTTTATAATGTTCCTATGAAGCATCTTGGGATGTTTCATTGCACTAAAGGTACTATATAAATATAAGTTGTTTTTGTTATTGAAGGGAACACATAATCAAGCATTTTGTTTTCTCGTGTTGCGGGATGCACGACACATTTAACAAATAACACAGCAGGAAAGTCAAATGAGTTTCATGAGGTGCAGCTTTGATATCCTGTATAAGGCAGTTACAAAAATAGAAAGATCCATTTCACCATCTTTAATGAAATTATTTCCACCAATGTTAATTTATCGACTTCCCTAAGCTCAAGAATGATCCCCATCTGTTTTCCCCTAATAGTATTACTTAAAAAAAAAATCAATAGATATGGAAGACAAAGTCAATCTTAATACTTTTCAGTGGGCAGAATATTTCCGTCGGCGAGCTGGTGGCGGGGCCTGCTTGCCGACGCAAAAATGACGCAGGATGACGTCGGGGGGATCCCACCGGTGGGGTGAGGTTTCCTGTCGATTTTTAAAAACTTGAATACATTTCTGTGATATTTATTAACATGACCCATCTCGTGTGACATTGTCACATGAGGGAGACGTTAATAATTTTAAAAATTTTTCTATTTTTGAAGTTTCAAACACTGTCAGTGCTCTCCTTGAGGCAGCACTCTGACAGTTGGGGAATTCCCCCCGCACCTCCCCCCCGCAGCCCCAGCACAGGGTGTGCATAGCGCTACCTGTCGGCCGGCCTTAATTAGCCCGCCCACTTAAAATGGTGGCGGGGCCCGTTTCGGCGACGGTGATTGGCTGCCCGCCTGCAGCCGAGCTGGTGGAGCCCGCCCGACCATCAAGGGCAAAATTCTGCCCAGTATCTTCCTTTGAAGGGTATTTTCTGTAAAATGGCCTATTTGTGAACAATGGATATTGAGTGCTATTTAACTCCTCATCCATACCACTGAAAGAGAGTGGCTCTGGCAAAGCTTTGGCCTATGGTTCTTTAGGATCTCGTTTCAATGCAGGGAAGGATCGAGCCCCAGCAGCAAGGCTGCAGCAAAGATGAATGCTGTTCTCCAAAATTATGTCAGACTGATCTTCCCTGCTGTTGGGAGAGGGAATCCTCTTGTGGATGGGTTGACAGCTCATCACACATGTCTGCAGAGAAGAAACTACTACGCATTGGTATGCATTGGTAATATAGGAATTGTGAAATAGAAATAAGCTAAACTCCATTTAGTTTGCTTTGCACCACCCTGGCAGTCACATGTTACACAAATAATGATTATTGGTTAATTGTAGCAATCAATAACTGTCAGTCAGTCTACAACAGACCTAGACTTGAAGCAAGGAAACTCTGGTGGTGGGGGGGCTCTTCCCAAGTATTATACACTTACCATGTCACAAGAGTAGTTGTAAAAAAGAGTATGGAGGTTACGCTTCAGTTATACAGGGCCTTGGTGAGACCACATCTGGTGGACTGTGTATAGTATTGGTCTCTTCATTTAAGGAAGGATGTAAATGCATTGGAAGCAGTTCAAAGAAGGTTTACTAGATTAATACCTGGAATGGATGTGTTGTCTTATGAGAAAAGGTTAGACAGGCTAGGCTTGTGTCTGCTGGAGTTTAGAAGAGTAAGAAGTGACTTGATTGAAACATATAAGATCCTGAGGGGACTTGACAGGGTGGATGTGGAAAAGATGCTTCCTCTTGTGGGAGAGTTTAGAACTAGTGGTCACTGTTTAAAGATAAGGGGTCACTCATTTAAGACAGAGATGAGGTATAATTTTTAGAGGTTGTAAGTTTTTGGAATTCTCTTCCTTAGAAGCGACAGAGACAGACTCATTGACCATTTTTACAGCATAGGTAGATAGATTCTTGATGAGCAAGGGGATGAAAGGTTATCAGGAGTAGGCAAGAAAGTGGAATTAACGCTAAAATCAGATCAGCCATGATCTTATTGAATGGCAGAGCAGGCTTAAAGGACCTAAAGGCCTACTCCTAATCCTAATTCATATGTTTGGGTGCTTATATGTCCGTATGTTATGAAATCAAGTTTTCATTTAAATGAATCGCTACTATTTGTTTCCATTGTCTCCCTTGGAAGCCTGTTCCATTGATTTACTACTCACTGAATTAACAGCGGTAATCTTAACTTAAACCACCAAGTGGGTAACCAATAGGATTAGGGGAGAACAGGTTTTTCCTCCCACTGAACATCACTCTACATCGAATATTACTCTACATTGAATATCACCCTACACTGACTTCAATAAAAAGTAAAATTCAGTAGGATGGAAAACCAGTTTTGTGCCCAATTTTGTCAGTTTTTCTTAAAAATGCCCCCAATGTTTCTGCAGATTACTTCAAGTGCAGGTGTGTTCACTGGCTCTGGACGAGGTTTGGGCACAGTATATTCCCTCAAAAGGGAAGGGTAGGACAAACAAATTCAGAGCTCCCTGGATGACAAAGGGAATAGAAATAAAGTTAAAGAAGAAAAAATGTGCTTATGACAGGTGTCAGTAGCAAATATAATTGAGAACCAATCTGAGTGCGAGAAGCAAGAGGGATTATGAAGAAAGCCTGGCAGCTAACATAAAAGGAAATCCCAAAGTATTCTATTAGCACATCAATAGTAAAAGGGTGGTAAAAGGAGGAGTAGGGCCAATTAGGGACCAAAAAGCGGATTTACATAGAGTTAAGAGGCATAGCTGAGGTGTTAAATGAATTACTTTATAGCTGTCTTTACCTACAAGGCTGATGCTGCCCAGGCCAATGTGAAAGAGGAGGAAACTCAGTCACTAGAAGGGTTTAAAATTGATAAGGAGGAGGTATGGGTAAGCTGTCGGTAATTAAAGTTAATAAGGCACAGGAACTGTATGAGATGCATCCAAGAATATTGAAGAAAGTGAGAGTGGAAATTGCAGAGACATTGGTAATAATCTTTCAATGTTCCCTAGATTCAGGGGAGGTGCCGGAGGACTGAAGAGTTGCAAACATTACGCCGTTGTTCAAAAAAGATCGTAAAGATCTGAGCTGCAATTGCACACCAGTCAGTTTATCTTTGGTGATGGGGAAACTTCTAGAGACAATTATTAGGGTTGGAATTAATAGTTGCATGGAAAAATGTGGATTGATTCGGAAGTGTCAGCATAGATTTGTTAAAGGAAAATCATGTATAATTAACTTGCTGGAGTTTTTTGAAGAGGTAACAGAGATGGCTGATGAGGGCAAGGCCATTGATGTGGTGTATATGGACTTCTAAAAGGCATTCCATATAGTGCCACACAACAGACTTGTGAGGGAAGTTATAGGTCATGGAATAAAAGGGACAGTAGCAATGTGGATACAATATTGGCTGAGGGATGGGAAACAGAGAGTGATGGTTAATGGGCATTTTTTATGCTGGAGGAAGGTTTGCAGTGGAGTTCCCCAGGGGTCAGTATTGGGACCCTTGCTTTTCCTGATATATATGGATGATCTAGATCTTGGTGTGCAGGGGACAATTTCAAAGTTTGCGAACGACACAAAACTTGGGAGAATTGTAAACTGTGAGGAAGACAGTGTAGAGCTTCAAAAGGACATTGACACATTGGTGAAGTTGGCAGATAGGTGGAAGATAGGGTTCAATGTGGAGAAGTGTGAGGTGATACATTTTGGTACAAAAGTGATACACTTTGGAAAGACAGTTTAAGGTAAAGGATACTACTCTAAAGGGGGTGCAGGAGCAGAGATACCTGGTGTATATGTACGTAAGTCATTAGAGGTGGCAGGACAGGTAGAGAGAGCTGTTTCTAAACCAGACAATATTTTAGGCTTCATTAATAGAGGCATAGAGTACAAGTCAGGGAGGTTATGATGAACTTATATAAGAAACTGGTTAGCCCTCAGCTGGAGTATTTTGTACAGTTCTGGGTGCCACACTGTAGGAAGGATGTGAACTCATTGGAGAGAGTGCAGAAGAGATTTATGAGAATGGTTCTAGGGATGAGAAACTTCAGTTATGAGGAAAGATTGGAGAAGTTGGGACTGTTTTCCTTGGAGAGGAGAAGGCTGAGAGGAGGCTAATAGAAGTTTTCAAAACCATGAGGGATCGGGACAGAGTAGATAGGGAGAAACTGTTCCTGCTCGTAAACAGATTGAAAACCAAAAGGCACAATTTTAAAGTGTTTTGTAAAAGAAGGAGATGCAAGGTGAGAAAAAAACTTTTTCACACAGCAAGTAGTTAGGGTTTGGAATGCACTGCCTGGAAGTGTGGTGGAGATAGGTTCAACTAAGGAACTCAAGAGGGCATTGGATGATTATTTAAATAGAAACAATGTGCAGGTTTACGGGGAAAAGGCTGGAGATTAGCACTAAGTTAAAATGCTCAGACAGCTGGTGCAGACACGATGGGCCAAACAGCCTCCTTCTACTCCATAACGATTCTGTGATTCTATGATTCCATGATTCTGGTCATTTTGGAGCTTGAAGCTTTCCATGCCCAGTGTACATGGTCCGTCTCATCAGTAATGAGAATGGAATTTCCGTTTGCCTTTCTCAGTTGAGTAAAAGACCCAACTGGTTCAAGTTGTGCTTTCCTCCTGGGGACAAGGTCACTTGCAGTGATATTAGTTCCAGTGGCATTGATCTTTTGCCCTGTATCTTCCTACTAGCTCAGGACACCAGAGGCAGGAAGCAAATCCACTTTGAAAGATTGTGGTCTGTGCCTTTGTGCTACTGAAACACTTCAGACTGCACAATCATCCTCAAAGTCAATTTCATAAGATTAGCTTGCATACGAAACATTCATTTGGGCTGTCTAACATCATGGGCAGAATTTTCTGCCTGTTGGGCAGGTGGTGCAGGAGCGGGCGCAGACCAGATCGCTGCCCGCGATCAGGTCCGCACCACCATTTTACGTGGGCAGGCCAATTAAGGCCCACCCAGCATGAATCATGGCTCCAGAGGACAGCAGGAGTGGGCAGGCAGTGGAGGGACTGCAATGACAGCCGGGTCCAATAGTGACCCAGCGGCCTGTTTTAAAAAGCTGTTGCAGCCTTTCAAAGGCTGCAAATAATGGACAGTGGAAGGGCTCCCCATAGCGCCTGCCCATTGCGCCTGTGTGCTGATCTGAAGATTGCACGGACACCGAACAATCACCATCGATTGGCACTTCAAGGGCCTTAAGTGGTCGGTTTATTAATGGCGGATGCACATTGGATGTCATCGCGTGCTCACCCAACAAAATATCGCAATGTTGATGTCGGGACACACGCCCGACATCACTGCACGTCATTTTATGCGTGGACATGCGGGGCCCACTCCCACACACCAATGGGAAAATTCTGTCCCATGTGTGAAAATCATACTTTCCACATATATGATGAGCCTGACCTCACAATTAAAAGCACAAGCCATGTCTTTGCACAAAATAATGGCACATACAATTAACTCACTGCATCCTCCTTCAAACAATTGTTGCAAAGCAAATTGCTAGCTGGACTTTATATCATTGAACCTCTTTTCAGTTAAACATTGAATTAAATTAAAGTTGCTGTAGTCGTAGAGGACCATAGGCTCTCATTAGAGAGCAACAACTGGTGGTGACCAGACCTCAGGCAAGGGGCAAGGTTGAGAAGGCATGACCTCAACCGGTACAGGAATTAAACCTGCATTGTTGGTGTTACTCTACATCACAAACCAGCCATGCAGCCAACTGATCTAACTGACCCCCATAAAGTGTAAGGCATTATCAGTGTGTAGATATGACTTTGAATTTAAGAAGATTATTTCATGTTCAGGAAAAAAACTTCCAGGTGACAGCACAGTCTTTGTTTTCATGTAAAGATTCTCTATGAAATGTCACAATTAATTTTTAATAGATGTCCATTAACAAAATGGCACAGTCTACCAAACACTTGCCTGAAACAATGTTACTTCCAATACCCACAGTGAGGTATAGACTCAGGGTAAGTAATTGAGGCTGCTATCAGTGATGGCTGTTGCATGTCACTGGTGAAATGAGTTCTGACAATCGCCGTCTAGTTCCCAATGGATGCAGATCCACAGGACAACTCTGTGATTTAACAGCCTGAGCTCTCCCACATGCACATTGGATACACCATGGGAAATGTCAGCCAGTGCTGCTGAGAACTCTTATCTGAAGCTGGGAATTTTACAACCCAGCAGAGCGATGCACACACTATTAAACTTCTGGCTGCTGTTTTATTTTGTGTCTTCTGTAATTGGTCAATTAGTGATTTCTGAAACGTGAGCTTATTACTATTCAAGGTACCATTTGATCGTGCTGGTGAGGAGGTTGAAAAAGGAACCATTGCCATATGTTCCAGCTCATATCCTCCCTCCAGTAGCAGGGCTTTCTTTCCTTCTCGAGGATTAATGTGAGGTGACATTTTTAGTGGTGATTGTTGTTCAAGAACTAAGAATTGCTCATTAGAAATCATTGCAGATAAGAGAGGAGCCAGTAAGGAGCTCAGTTCAGCTTTAGCTTTCCTGGCTCTGATTCCCATAACTGTACCCAAGCTCCTGTATTCCCTGCTCATTTGCTAGATTAGGCAGGATCCACAGCCAGTTGTAGGCACCATCAAACCCAGTGTACAATGACTGTCCCTCATCCTAAGGCCTAAATTGGGGTGAGTTGTTGAATTTTTTTTTGATTGTATGACCGGGAAAGCAGTTATAGTCGATGCTGAGATTAACAATCTATCCAACAGCTACAGCTGACGCCGTGTGAATGGTTGTGATGCCACCAGGAATGGATCTTTCAGGGCAAGAGTTTAGTATATGGGCGTTGCTCTGACTTGGATGACCACAGCCGCAGTTTGAGCCGCTTCTCATGTTCCACTTGCGGAGTAAGTGACCGCACCATCCCTGGCCTGTCCTCAAATGGCTGAGGGTTGTCCGGATTTTTTGAGGAAGGTTTCAACCTGGGATTTCACCACTCGGGTCAATTACCATGTTGCGTTTGGGGTTGTTTGCAGTAAACCAGGAGGTCTACCATCAAGAGGTGGGGCTATTGCATTTGATGACAATTGCATTTTATTCGTTTCTAATTTGAATTTCTTTGTTAATGAAACTGCCCAAGCCTCTAAGCTCCACCATCCAGAAGGACAAGGGCATCAGGCATACAGGAACTGCAATTTTCTCACCAAGTTGCACACTGACTTGGACATTTATTGTCATTCCCTCATCATTGAAGGGTCAAAATAATGAAAAGTCCTACCTAATAACACTGTGGGAGCAGTTTGCCACACCATCTGCAGAGGTTCAAGACGATGCTTCACCATCACCTTCATAAGGACAACTAGGAATGGGCAATAATTGCAGTCTTGTCAATGATATCCATTTCCAGAAAATGATCTAAAAACAAACACTAAGTAGACTGTGAAGGAAGTTCAAGCCTGACTAATTTCCTTCCCTTCTCACAGATTCAATATTGAATAGATATGTTCACCAAGCAATAAAGCAAATAACCTTTCAAATATTATTTCTGAAATCCAAAGCTCCAACTTTGTGCTTTCTGAGCAACAGGCAGTATGCTTCAGCTGAGTTTTGAGTCCAAATGAACAGTTGGATAAATGAAATGTTGGATTGGCAATTAAAGTTGACAAGTCACTGGGACCGAATGAGATGCATCCAAGAATACTGAAGGAAGCAAGAGTGGAAATTGCAGGGGCACTGGCCATAATCTTTTAGTCTTCCCTAGACTCAGCGGAGGTGCCAGAGGGCTGGACAACTGCAAACATTATGCCCTTGTTTGAAAAAGGTTGGACAGATTAAGCCCAGCAATTATAGACCAGTCAGTTTAATTTCAGTGGCAGAGGAGCTTCTAGAAACAGTTATTCAGGATAGAATTAGTAGTTACATGGAAAAATGTGGATTGATTAGGAAGAATCAGCATGGATTTCTAAAGGGGAAATCATTTTTAACTAACTTGCTGGAGTTTTTTGAAGAGGTAATAGAGAAAGTAAATGAGGGTGATGCTGTTGATGTGCCATGCATTGACTTTCAAAAGGCTTTTGATACAGTGCCACAAAACAGTTTTGTGAAAAAAGTTATAGCTCATGGAATAAAAGGGACAGTAGCAATGTGGATACCAAATTGGGTGAGTAATAGGAAACAGGGTAATAGTCAATGGATATTTTTTGGGCTTGAGGAAGGTTTGTAGTGGAATTCCATAGGAATCGGTATTGGGACCCTTGCTTTCCTTGATATATATTAATGATCCAGATCTTGGTGTGCTGAGGACAATTTCAAAGTTTGCGGATGATACGAAACTTGAAAAAATTGTAAACTGTAAGGATGATACGGAGCTTGGAAGCATTGTGAACTGTGAGGAGGACAGGGTAGAACTTCAAGAGGACATAGACAAGTTGGTGGAGTGGGCAGATAGGTGGCTGATGAAGTTCAATGAAGAGAAGTGTGAGGTGATGCATTTTGGTAGGAAGAATTTGGAGAGACAATATAAAATAAGGGATACAATTCTTAAAGTGGTGCAGGAGCAGAGGGACCTGGGTGTATATTTGCATAGATCGTTGAAGGTGACGTCGAGGGTGGAGAGAGCAGTTAATAAAACATACAATATCCTGGGCTTTATTAATAGGGGCAGAGAGTAAAAGAGAAAGGAGGTTATGCTGAGCTTATATAAGACAATAGTTATAATTAACTAGTCAGGCCTCAGCTGGAGCATTGTGAAGATATCTGTGCAGCACACTATATGAAGGATGTGAATGCATTGGAGAGAGTGCAGAAGAGGTTTACAAGAATGGTTCCAGGGACGAGAAACTTCAGCCCTGAAGATAGATTGTAGAGGTTGGGACTTGGAGAGGAGAAGGCTGAGAGGAGATTTGATACAGGTGTTCAAAATCATGAGCGGGCTGGATAGATTAGATCGGGAGAAACTTCTCCTGCTCATAAAATGTTTGAGAAAGAGAGTGCACAGACGTAAAGTGATTTGCAAAAGAAGCAAATGTGATGCGAGAAAAACTTTTTCACACAGCAAGTGGTTCAAGTCTGGAATGCACTGTCTGGAAGTGTGGCAGAGGCAGGTTCAATCAAGGCATTCAAGAGGGCATTGGGAGATTATTTGAATAGAAACAATGGACAGAATTTTCCACACCCGCTGGCATTGGGCATGTTCGGTGGCGTGAGCGGATAATATCGTGAGAAGTCCAAAAATCAGTTCACAACATCGCAAAAGCAGTTTGCAATTGTCCATTCTGCTCATCAACAGCAGTGTGCATTTCCCACCAGTAGACATTGGGAACCTCATTGTAATAATCTGTATATCATTACAAGCCCAGCCCGGAAGAGGCTGCAGGACGAGGGCTGTACCGGGGAAGGAGGGTAACCCAGGGGTGTGTGAGGGCAAAAGGTGATATGTGCAAGTGGCCTCAAGGTGGGTGAGAGCTCTCTGGAGGAGATGAGGGCAGATGGACATGTGAGGGTGTGTGTGTGAGAATGGGTGGTGAAGCCCCTTAAGCTGGCAGTGAATGAGATGCCAGTGAATGTGTGATGGGCTTGAGTGTGTGAGTTTAGAATGCTGAGATGGTTGCCATACCCTGGCGGCAGGGATGAGATCATTCATCCTCTATCCGCATTGGATGGCCAACCTCTTCTGTGCAGCATTGGCACTGATCACCACTGCCATTGCCCACCAAGTAAGTGGTCATGTTGCTGGCCCTCCCAAGGTTAAAGTGGGGGTAGAGGACATCACAGTGGGCCTCCATGACATCCAAAAGGCACTCGTGGGATACGTCACTAAAGCTGGCGGCAGAAGACTTCTTGCATTTTGGGGCCAGGTCTTCTTTGTAGCAGACCTGGGCTGGAAGCACTGAGAGGTGTGTGTGTGGCTGTACTTTAAATGTGGCGCCCGGCATGATGAATCGACGAGGTGACAGCGTGGTGGGCAAATCGGAGCCCACTCGCCATTGAAATGGTGTGTTTCCCGTGAATGTGTAATCAATGCTGCAGGATTGGGATGATACGGTGTGAAAAGCCGCCATTGCAGCCGGCAGGTAAAACGTCGTTTTTCCCACCTACCACTGCACTTAGTGCAAATTTGGGATGATTCCAACCAATGTGCAAGAGGGCAGGCAAAAGACAAGGGAATGGCACTAAGTAATAATCTTCATTTGGAAAGCTGGTGGAGGCACGATGGGCTGAGTGGTCTCCTTGTGTGCTGTAACAATTCTGTGATTCTCTGATTGATTCTGATCTATAGAGATGTAGGAGAGCTCAGTCTTTTATACAGTCCATATATAACTGACCTGGGAGTGCTTCTGCTTTCGGTGATTCCCCTCTCTATCACTTTCTCCACATTTCAATGTTGTTACATTATGACAGCTTTGTGACAATTACATGGCAGTTTACACTGAGTTCCTCTTTCGGGTAGAAGATTTTTGGAAAACTGATAACTTTGTGAAACGAATACCACCCACCCCACCCGCCCCCCGGCCGCCCAACGTTACATGACTCTCAAAATATGTAACTTTTATTTCCACATCAGCTGAAACACCTCCCCCAATCTCAGCAGTTGGTGAGATAGCAAGTCACCTTCACTGTGGAAACAACAGTATTTTATGGGGTATCACAAATTCTCGTCTTCCATGAGTAAAGTGTCACTAACATTGTTGTTGCTTCTCTCTGCACAATTCTCTTATATCTGTTGCATAGTTACTATCTTCCAGCCCTTCAGCAAGTGAAATATTGCCACCTAGCTGTATACAGGTCTGTTCCAGGCGACCACTTTGGAAGTTGCGCATTAAGATGGACGATGGTATCAGTTGTGGCTGGAATTGTAGCACACTCACCTGAGTCACAGTTCTCAATTCAAGACCTAACGCAGAGACCCCAGTCCTTAATCTGGGCTGAGACTTCAGAGGTGCTGTCTTTCAGATGAGACATTAAACTGAGACCCCCACCTACCCTGTCAGGTGGACGAAAATCTCCAAGACACTTTTTGAGGAAGAGCAAGGGTATTATCTCCAGCGTCTTGGCCAATATTTATCACTCAACTAACATCTTTCATTAGATTGGCCCAGTTTTTGTGATTAAAAATAACAGTGAAACTATCAGTGCTCACCATTAGTAAAGAGCAAATTGGACAGCAGCTTCTGATGACCACACATCTGCTGTTAATTGTGGATATCACGAGGTTGCTGTCTCAGTTGCCCTGCTCCTCCAAAAGCAGCACCATGACAGCATCTTGCAGAGAGATTCAGTATTGAGATACATGGAATGGCATGAATTTACATGATGGATACCCACTAAACAGGCCAAAATAAGTTCAGACTTGTCCACTCAATTTTAAGAATTTCTAACAGCGCGATAAATTTTAATTATTACCAAACGTCCTTTCTGGCACTTTTTAATTAGTGTTGGAGATTTAAATAATGTGTTTTTTTCACATTTTCTTTCAGTCTCTTTTATCTCACATGCTCTTGTAATTGCCATTTTACTTTTCCTTTCTTTAGTCCATTTTCTGTGCACAATTTGACATTGAATTAGCCATTCTAACTTACACTTCCAAGTTCAGATCCTGCGGCTGGAATTTCATGTTGGCAGCAGCGGTCCCACCAATAGGCCCAGAAGCAGGTGCAATCCCTCTTCAGTAGTCAGCAGAATCCAGGGTTGCACCTTATCAGCAGCGGCTAATTAATAGGCTGCCACCAGGACAGCAGTCCTTAATAAGGAAAATTGTACGCCGCCCCAACAACCGGTGACCAATCGCAGGGATGGCAGGTCAGTAACATCACCAGTGGCCACTGCTGAGTCTGCATCTGGAGGAAGAGGCTGCATCTAGGTACATGCACGCTCACAATTAGGTAAGTGGGATATGTGGATGCTGGGGTCAGACCCCAGTGAGGGGATGGGGGAGTGAGGTTGGTGAGGGCAGATGGCGCCATTGCCACAGGAGCAGCCATTGCCAAGTAGGCCCCCTCCATGGGTTAAAGTGTGCTCAAGTAGGAGGGCCTCATCCTGGTGAAGGCAGGAATTAATCCTTAATTGGCCACTTAAGTGGCTTGATTGGGCTTTGGGATGGAAGGGCCATCTGCCACATTCACCCTGCTGGCAAGATGGCATGGTAGCGAGAAGAAAATCGGAACACCACCTTCCCCTACCGTTTTACCAGGACCCCTCACCACTCAGCCCATCCACAGAGGCTGGTAAAATCTAGCCTCCAGGAAGCTGGTCATTCTTTTAAATATTTTAATGACACTACATGCCTCTGATTTTATTTGTGTTTCAGGCTTGATGCTGGCTTAATGGGCTAAAAGGACGCAAAGACTCATGAATAGAAAATGTAAGTGTTTTTCTAGCACTGATTGTGGGTCAGGAGGAGCAGAAATGCTTTCCCTAGCTGTTAGGAGGATGTGTTTTTTTTTAAGATACAATTTTTAATGTTTCTTTTCTCTGGCTTAAAACAAAACTGAAACACTCTAAAGACAATGGAAACTGCCCAGATGGCTAAAATATACAGCTTGCATTCCAAAAAGTGGAATGGAACAAAAAGACCCTCAACTCCCTGGAGAGCCTGAAAGACCCCCATCTCCTGTTGGCTTTACACTATGTTGAAACTTGTCAAATGTGACTGAGGTGAGCCATCAAAATGCAATTGCCTGTTCTAAAACAATGACTGCAGCAGACAGGGACTAATAGAATTTCTCTGGAATATACAATGAGCAGGTTACTTTAAGATAAAAACAAAAAAACTGCGGATGCTGGAAATCCAAAACAAAAATAGAATTACCTGGAAAAACTCAGCAGGTCTGGCAGCATCGGCGGAGAAGAAATGAGTTGACGTTTCGAGTCCTCATGACCCTTCAACAGACAGTTGAAGGGTCATGAGGACTCGAAACGTCAACTCTTTTCTTCTCCGCCGATGCTGCCAGACCTGCTGAGTTTTTCCAGGTAATTCTGTTTTTGTTTTGGGTACTTTAAGAGGCTGTTTACTAAGCTGTACTGATTCAGGCAGAAGCTGTTGCCCTCTCTGTTTCTCTCCCTTGGAAGTATTGTACCTGGATTTGTAAACTAACCATTCTGAGGAGAGAAATCTATTGCAAACTGAGATCTTTTGGGAATAAAACATAGAAACCTGCTCAAAACAACTACACCCAGGAAAACAACTGTACAAATTGGCCACAATGTGGAATCATCGCGTCAAGACCAGCCAAAGAACAGCTAACCGTATACTCCTTTGTTTTATCTTCTTCACAAATTGTAAAACATCCTTAAGTCTATACTCTTGTTCTGCCATCTGTACTACTGTGTGTGTGGGCCCACTCACACGATGGGCTGAATTTTCCCCCCATTGTGGGGGGAGGTTTATGGGTGGGCGCACACAGGCACGCTTCCGATCGGCACCCCTGATCGGAGGCACGGCGCCATTTTAAGTGCTTGGGCCAATTAAGGCCCACCCAGCGTGACATCCGCAGGGAAGTGCTGTGCACTCCCCGTGCAGGCAGGGGGGATATCCCAAAATCGAGAGTGCGCTCTTTCATGCATGCGCATAAAAGAGCGCACTCATCTCCCTGAGGCTAAGTGCTGCCTCGAGGAGATTGGCTCAAAATGTTAAAAACCTAAAAATAGAAATGTAAAATTTCCCAAACATGTGTCCTCATGTGACAATGTCACATGAGTTGGGACATGCCTATAATTGTCCTAAAAACTTAATTAAAAATTTTTTTAAACTACATGAAACCTAATCCCGCCTGTGGATGAGGTTTCATGCTTTTTCCAGTTCACGCCGGGGCTCCTGGCCTGCCAACCAACCTTAATGTTGATGGGCAGGTCCTTTAATTATATAATTGACTCTGTCAATGGCCTCAATTGGCCATTGACAGGTCGGCAGGCGCGCTGCTGATTTTGCTTTAATGGGGTGCAGTGACGTCAGGAGATCCCCCCAATATCACCGCACGTCATTTTATTCGTCAGCGAGCGGGCCCCGCCCCCCACTCGCCGACGGCAAAATCCTGCCCTATGTGAGTGACCTATGATTGGTGGTTATGATTTACCTATTTTTTTTAAAATTCGCAAATACTTTCAATAAACTTAATTTGTTCTTTGTTCAACCTGTGAAAGGCTGTCTGGCTAATTCTTTACAATCTTAAAGCAGAAATAATGGGATTCCTGCAGCATTGGCAAAGCTCATCCTCTCTAAACGTGCAAAAAAAATCCCTTTGCAGTCAGACCCGGAGAGGGAAAATGGGGGAGTCATTTCATCCCTCCTCACGTGGTTGTAACACAGTTTACAAAACAAACCTCTTAATCTCCCCAGCTATTGGACAAGCATCCGCCACATGCCCTGCTCTCTGACCTCCCCACCAGCGATCACCAACTCTCTCTGTGGTGACATAAACTCCATCATCTCTCCTTCCAATCTCTCCCTGACCCCTCAATCTCCTCCTTTAACTCTCCACACTGTACCCGCTGTCCCTCACCCACTCCTTTCACCCCAATCAGATTGTCATCCAGAAGGGAAACCTATTTTTTAAAAAATCCATCCATGCCATGGAATTTAAACTCCAGGGCAAATGACAAGACCAGAACTCCTCCCCAACCCACTTGGAAATCCATTCCCCAGTAAATATTGGGACCAGTGTATTTCAGTAAGAATTCTTGAGTCTTCTTCACACAATTGCTTATTCCGTTCACACAAGTTCCATGTGTCCTGTGAGAATGCTGCCTAATGGGTGTCCAATTTCCGCAGGTTCCAGTGCAAATACCCACAGGATGTCTGCGGATAAGTAGCATCGTTCATTCAAAGCTAAGCACAAAACCCAAGCTGAAACAAAATCTGATCATTGTCACATTACCATTTGCAAAAACTTGCTGTGCGCAAATAGGCTGCCACTTATCTGCATTATAACAGTGATGACACTTCAAAAGTGACCTTTAGAGTAGGTCATGAAAGGCACCAAATACATGCAAGTCTTTTCTTTTCTTTTGATATCATTAATTATTGTTCAGAAATCTAAGGTACATTGCTTTGAGTAAAGCATAAAATAAAATTTGAACCTCAAACGATAATAAAAGGTTAGATCTTTTAAAATGTGCACGTAAAATACAAGATGAAATTTGAATCCAGAATGTGAAGTCAAAAATGCACACATTTGTGAGATCAACACATACAATTTAGTTGTTTTGGTTCTTATAAGCAACTGGTGAAGTTAAGCAACTTGCAAAATGGGTGAATGATCTCCAAATATGTTAACTGATCTTTCTTTAATAAGGAACTGGAGCCACTGTCATGTGGGTGCTAATACAAGGTCAATGTTGTCAATGAGACCAATCATTCTTTTCCTGATGCTGACCTGCTGTTGATTTCATAACTGCACTCTGCACAAGAGGGAGAGAATGAGAAATGTGTAGTACGTTTTTGCAGTTCCTTGTGCTATCAGCTTTCCACAGACTTTCACCCTCCGTTACATCTCATCAACCACAAGTCGAATGATTTGAGATCTTTTGAGCCTTTTTCCTTTCATTTGCTTGTTTCATCACAAATATGTGTTTCCGAATCTGTCCTCTTCAAATAACTGACTAGAGGAAACTGGGGGAAAGAAATAAACCAGCCTAAAAATAGGAACAGTAGACCTTGGAGAGTGATAGGGCTGCACAGTCTATGTACATTCATCAACATCAGCATAGGCCTATTTAACTTGTATTAACCTCCTGCTGATAGCCTCAAACTTGCAAATAGTGGTAAACATGCCTGACATTTAAAGCACACAGCAAAACTGAATGGAGATTCTTTCACATTTATTTTTCTTTTAAAGACACATAGTTGATAAAGATTAATGAATTTGTTTCTGATCTCCAAGCACAAATTAAAGTCTGCAGACTCCTGCATCATAAATCACCAAAGGTCACTCAATAACAAATTAGACTCTTAGCGATGTGGATCTCAAGTAGTTCAGCTTTTATTGTTTCCCTATAGTGTAACTATGGATTTTGCAGTGAATTTGCTTGTGCCCATCAAGGTGAATGATGCCAGTGTGAGGGTTGGCATATTGTCACACTGTGCCCCTGATGCTTACTACAGAGCAATGAACCCCCTGCTCTCTCTGTGAGAATGCCAATTAAGTGACCATGAAAGAGCATTTTGGGTAGAACCGTGCTATAGACATATGTCCTTGTGAACATGCCCAAAGGTATTTTGAGCAGGATCCTTACACACAGGCAATGATACAATTAGTTTGGGTTACTTTCAAAGCTCAGCTTTAAAGGGAAAAATCCGATGCACCCACAGCTCCAAGGCTGTGGGATTTTTGTGACACTATTGTCAAAGCTGCTTTACAGTCAGTTGATGGGAAGGAGCTTTTGCCAGTTGCTTGAAAGCCAGAGTGGAGCATAAAGGCTAGCATGAACTTGTTGGCTCATATGGCCTGTTTCTGTACTACATACTCAATGTAAAAACCTGTGCAAAGATGAAGCACAGGATATTCCATATAATGGCACACTAAAAGTGTAAAATTCTCCATAGCACAGGCAAAGCCAAATATGGATGACCTTTTCACCCGGTTCAAGGTCAATTCTCTAGTCAGTATTAGCCTAATACTAAAAGCACTGCTAAGGAGGATCTTGTAGTGTGTTTTAAGAGCTGAAATGGACACATAAGTAAAGGAAAGCAACAACATGTAAGTTCCAATTAATGCTTCTGCAAGCTTAAAAATTGTCACTAACATATTAGGCCCTTGATCACAACTTTAACACAATACTTGAAGATGGTTCTTCTCCAAAGAGTGTTCTGTTTACATTTCTGTCTCTCTCACACACACCCACACACACACATGTAGGCACGCACACACACACACACACACACACACACACACTGAAAAAGTAATTTCAATGCATAAAACCTTCAAATTCTACATCACAAGTATGTTGTGCCCATAAACTGTAATGACAGAGCATCCCATTGCAGACCTGTGACACGTATGGGACTGTCTCTGTACAGACAATTACTCATCACTAAATTTCACTTAAAAAGGGGGGAAGGAATGAAGCTTCATAACAAGAAAGTACCTTTTCGGCATCATTTAAAAAGATTGTCCAAAACATTCGTACAACTCATGCGTTCAACGCTATACAATGATTGTTTGTCCCTTATGCCTTACTCAATCAGCTCAATTGTTGTATGGATATGAGAGTTGCTATGCAGTGCATTTATTTCAATCCTCCTTCATGCCCATAATTCCTTCTTTTAATTATTTTCTGAGCTTCTGAAGAAACAAAGCTGATACCTTGCCATTTCATGGAAGTGCAAGTCTTCATTTTAATTATTTAATGGTATAGCTGCTTTGCTGCAAGTTTCTGTCTTAATTTTGATGCAGCAGTGAAGGTTTGTGTCACAGTGAGTAAAAGCAAGACTGTGGTTTCATGGATCATTGTAAATTTGAACGACTAGTCTGAGTATCCTTCTGGGGGCAGCTGCCAATGCAGTTTCAAAAACGTCACCAGACCTTGCTTTTACTCAAAAATCTCAGTTCAAAGCAGAACAGCTTGATTACTCTTATTAAAAAAAGGTTTTGCGCACAGTACGCGGCTCCCACTTCACTTACACACAAAGCCCCACTCCCAGCTGTTTAAGTGTCTGACCAACGCCCACCCCCTACATTTTCCTGATTCTTTGAAAATTAAATAAATGCAGTTGTAAGAACATTATTGATTAGTAAAAGCTAAAGCTATCAATTCAAAGTGTGGAAAATATGGGTGAAAACAGTGAGCAGTTTTTCAAGAGAGGATATTGGCTCTTCAGTACTTGCTGATTCAATAGGCTGGCCAAACCAATCCTACCTCATAAGATTTTTAAATATAATTTTGTGAACTCCAAAGGACACAAACATTTTTTGATGCAAGTAATGCAGCTTTTATGCATTTTAATTGACATCTGATTCCAAAGTACACTCCGTTTCTCATGGGCAAAGCACACGCTTTTCAGGCCATTGAAACAAGGGTGACTGACATAGATTCATCTCACAATGATAGCAGCATCAGTGGAAAAGAAAATGAGAAATGGCTGAATGTTTTCTGCGCTCCCTGCCAAGCAGCACTTTGCAGATATGCAATGTAACAGCGACCTTGAGACAAGTGAATCCTCCAATTCAACAGCCCATTTGGCCGTATTACATAAGTCAATTCCCCTTCTGCCATTTAGGTGGCCAGAAGTACCTAGTTTTCTAATGTAACCTTTTGATGACAATCTTAGCTGATGACGAAGAGCCCATCATGTCACCCTGGCAACACCACACAGAGATGAATAGAACACATCCCTAGAAAACATTTTTGGAGTGTCAATTGAACAGAGGCAAAGACTGAGCTCACTGAAAGTGATTGCCTCCTTCCCATCAAATTCGTTTTGCAATTCTACACGTGAATCATTTTGAAGTGTGATGACTTCCATTATAGTGCACTGCAGGCAGAACAAATAAGTGTAAGTCAAGAATTGTGAGATTATTCAATCCAGTATCATTGAGTACTTCTCGGAATATTACATACATGAAGGTCACTTCCCACTCTCCCATTGGCTACACTAGATAAATACAACCTGCAGCAAAAAAACGGATGTGCAGACTAGATTCTGACAGGTTTGCTCTCCAAAATGCACTGAGTTAGATGATCTCAGTCAAAACAACAGACAAAACGCTGTGGTTGGCTTCATCGCTCCTGGGCTAGATATGGTAGAAAACAAACCTTCCCTCCTGCTCTTGATTGCTTCCTTGTGACTTCTTCTCGAAAGATGAAAAGTGGGCAGGAGTTGAGAGCAAGAATGTGCCCCTACCCCCATATAGTGCCCATGGCAATGGACCACAGGAAAAGTCAGCACTTAAGTAAAAAGAGGAGAGAATGTTTCAGAGGAATTGTTTTCTCTGGAATTGTCTTAATGTCGGAGACCTCTGGGCTGCATGCAGTCTAAGGGCCGCTGCAGTTAGAGTTGTCAACACTGATTAAAGACATACAGTACATAGGGACCAGGAGGTCTTTTAGCTCATTGGGTAGCTTCCCTGCCTTGGAGTCAGAAGCTCCCAGTTTATGAACCACCACAGGACTTGATGGCCAAGGAAGGTATGCGTGTAACATGACCAAACGGTTTGATTATCAGCCTGTAAATCCATCAAAAAAAAAGCCAATGGCTGACAGAAAGAGTGGGAAATATTCCTGGTCAGCCATGTGATGGAAAGAAATTTGGACCCTCTATCTTCACTATCCATAGCTTCAGACTACGACATGCATGTAAAAGTGTATGTTGCTGCAGCAACTCTGACTCTGAGTGAACTGTAACACACCATCACCACAAGATGACGATTCAACAACATGCCATTACTAACATGTCATCTGGGACCTGAATAGCTACTTTAACAGCTTACAACTAAGTTTGCACCTAGAACAAAGCTGTTTGATTGTAACAAATTTCCAGATGAACCAACCTTATCTAGCTTCCGACAGCTTGACTCTAGTCCTTCATTTTGAATCTTAATAAGGGGGGCATAACTTACACTTTCATTTTAACTCCACCAGATTTTCTTTTCAATAAAAACTACACGAAACAAAAACAGAAATTTCAGTTTTTTCTTTTTTAAACCTAAGGAGAACGGTGAGTTCCTATCTAATTCATGGCTTTATATGCCTACTTCCACCTCCACATCACCTATCCATGTTTTTAATTCTTCTAAACTTGGATTTTTCAGCAATCTGTTCAGTCATGAGCTCCATGTGTTACAAACTCTAACTAAACCAGACTCTTTACCATCCAAATTTTATTCCACAAACCCACTGTGCTATCCCTCTTATTTCATTGGCCACTGCTAGCTCCCCATTGCCAAACAAAACTGAAAAGGCACAATGGGCTGAATGGTCTCCTTCTGTGCTGTATCATTCTATGTTCCTTTGAAAATTCTTTCATGGTTTGCTCCACTGTCCTGCTGCAAACAAATTCCACCCTATGTGCGGACCCTGCACATGGTTTTGGCCTGCTTTATAGCTCTTCCTCCCTCTGTTCTGTTTTCAGTGCTGGTGCTCTCAGCTGTATCAGCCTACCCTATGCTATACGCTCCCTAAATTTACCCAGCTTTCTACCTTCCTAGTCACCCTCTCCAAACCTATGACTTTAACCTTAGAATCATAGAATAGTTCAACACAGAAGGAGGCCATTCAGCCTATCTAATCTGCACTGACTCTTTCAAAGAGCAATCCAGTTAGCCCTTTTCTGGTACTTCGTCCCCTATCCCTGCAGTGTTTTTCTCCTTCAAGTACCTATCCAATTCCCTTTTGAAAGTGATATTTAATCTGTATCATCTACCCTATCAGGTGGTGTATTCCAAATTTTTAGCTACTTGTTGCATAAAAGATCTTTTCCTCATGCTGCCTCAGGTTCTTTTGCCAATCACCTTTCATTTGTGCCATCTGGCTATTGATCCTTCGGCACTTAGAAACATTTTCTCTTTATTTACTCCATCTAAACCCCTCCATCAAATCCCCTCAACTTTTTTTCTGCTCCAAGGTGAACAATCATTCTGGTAACTCTCTTCAGTGTCCTCTCTAAAGTCTTTGTGTCCTCGGTAAAGTGTGGTGGCCTGAATTTGACACCCTACTTGACGTGGGCCCGAATTGGTGTTCTTTTTTATAGGTTTAATATAACTTCCTGGTTTTTAAATTCCATGGCTAAGCTTTCGTCCCCAGTGGTGGTGGGAATCGGGTAAGGAAACCCAAAAGTGTGATCATTTTTGATGCAAAATCAAAGTTCCATTGACTTCCTTACCTTGCACTATTTTAGTCTAGTTTTTTGTGGCTGGGGGAGGCCTTGAGTGTAAAATACACATTCACTTCTTCTGAGTCACCATTGGGGTCACCATTGTGAGGATCATAGGAACATTTAATTTCCTTCCTCATGCTATTTTTGTGTGCTGGTGAGAGTTTTGGAAGAAAATAGAAAATGTATTTCCTTGGAGAGTTTGTGACTACTGAATGAAGCCTACTGAGGAGTTAGGAACATTTAACACTTACCTATCAGAATGTTATTACACCTTCACATCTCCCTATTAGATGCTGTGTTGTGACGTAGATGTGTTTTTAATGTAGTGATTGATCGTTGGGGTTCATCCTGCAAATGTATGTTGACCAATACATTGACCAACATTGCATAAGTGTTGAGATGCATTACTGTACCTTTTCCATTGGAGCAAAGGTCATAATGCATTCAAAACTATGGAAAAAAATGTGCTGGGAAACTCTCCCAATGCGTTTTAAACTGTGATTTAAATGTCTAGGGATTTTTTAACTATGAAAAGAAGTTACCGTCCTATTGAAAGTGAAAAATCCAGCTGGTTCACTCCATTGGTTGACAGGCATTCTGTTTTGAAATGGAAGTGTAACACAATCTGTCTTTCACTTTCAGGGTCTGAAGCTGAACGCTAAGGCTTTGAAAGCTATGGCCATTATGACTGTTTGACTAAGTTCCAAAAGCTGTTGGAGTACTTAGCTCTGTTCTTACAGCTGCTCAATGCAGTGATTGACAGTTTAAAGAGGTTGTAATAACATAATCTGCTTTTGTTGTGGTGCCTGGATACATGATTGTTTGTTTATACAACTTAACAGCCACTTAAGAGATTACTTATTTTTCCTATGCTGTTATGATGTACAGTTATATTATTGATTTGAAGAAAACTGATTACATTTTAAAAAATGATTCCAAGTCAAAACGGATTCTGAAGAGGTCACATGATTTCACTTGTGGATTTCAACTATCTTTCTCTTACCTCACAAGAAGGATGCAGACACAAAAAAGACATTTGAAGTTCAGTGAAAATTCAAATAAGTAAGTAAAAAATCATTGACTTGGTGGTTTTCCTTCAAACACTAAGGCATTAACTGATAAATGTTAAGCTGTGAAAAACCTTAGTCCTTTTGAATACTGCAGGTGGTAAGGAGACTTCAGATTGCCTTTTATGGAACAGTGACTCAGCATGGCAGAAGCCATCTTTGCTTTGTGCTGTATTGAAAAAGGCAGCAATCTTCCTAGAGACAGGTACATCTTGAAACAGCTTCAGAGCAGCAGAGAAGAAATGGTTTCTCAACAAGGAGAGACAGAGAAAGGCATTCAGAAAAAGCCAAGGGCTCTGCTGTATGCAACTGGGCAGTTTGACAGTGCCACTCCTGCAGAAGCAGAAGCAAGGAATCTACTCTCCTCCCTGGAAACCTGATTCCATCTGCTCAGCTTACATCATAGCTGTGGATACCATCCTACAACCTCAAATCCTTCACTTCAGATGGTGCAGCATCTTGGCTTCAAAATATCAGGCCTGCACCAATGAATAGAGACTGAACTGATTCAATATTCAAAAGTATAGTTTCTATTTTCAACTGTAACTAATTTTTGTTTGTGTGTGTGATAGTGGCTATATTTTCTTAAGTAACTTCTAGAGAAATCGTGTGAAATAATCTAATCTTTTCTTTTTAAGTAACAAAGGCATTGCTGCCAGGTTATTTTACATTGAATTACTCACTCCAAGGGGAAAATACACACATTACCCACAAATATATTGTTCATGGGTGACGTTGGGGCTTTTAAAGCATCCATGGCAATGGGCTGTAGTTTTTTTTTGAGGTATCAGTGACAGGAGTTTGAATGAGCTTTTTTTAGATTTCTACAGGTTTTATTATTTTTAACCTGCACTCATTGCTGTTGCATTGTTCCCGAGCACTGTACATCATGCGAACTGGGTGAGTAGTAATAGACAATACAAGGGGGCATGGGGGTTGGGGTGGGGGTGGGTGGGGCGGGGGGGGGGGGGGGGGTGCATGGGTTGCGGTGGATTAGAGATGTGAGAGTGCATGGGGTGGCATGGAGATGAGGGAGCATGAAGGGGGTTTGGGGAATATAAGGGACATGAGCTGGTGAGGGGTTTGGAGAGGGCATGAAGGGGCAAGGGGGATATGAGAGGGCATGGGAGATATGGAAAGCTGAGGGGGGAGTGGGGTGGGGCTGGTTGAGGGATGAGATTTAGGGGGCATAAGAATGATGATGGAAGCCAGGCTTCTGTCCCCGAGAACCAAGGCAGCCCTTCTAACCAGCCGCCCTTGCACCCAGGCTCCTCCGGCACTGCACTGGGGCTTGCAAACTGTGCGTGGAAGCTGCTTCTCTCATGAAGGTATGAAAATCCTGGGCAGTCAGTCATGAGTTGGTTGTGCTTTCCGGAAGCTGCAAAAGGTCCTGACTAACATTTTAAAAACCTGAGAGAAAAAAAACCATGCCCATGCCTCTATTTATAGAGCCCCCAAAATCTCTCGTGCTGTATTCACTGTTTTGTTAACCTATTCTGCCATCTTCAAAGATTTGTGCACAAACAGCTTGGGTCCCTCCGTTCCTGCATTCCTTTAAGTCATGCTCCCCATTCCCTTTTTACTTCTGCTCGGCATTTGTTTTACCTGCCTGGGGAAATTTACTACCTTATTAGTTGTTAAAAAGTCATTGTTATGATGGGTGTTTTCACTAAGGATACTTTTTCAACAAGATATATCCTAAAGGAATCACAGGCCTTTTACCAGAAAGAAAATTAAATTGTCCTGCAGGGTCACATCAAACACAGCAAACTCCATCAGGAAAGGATTGAATGCTATAGTGTTTAAAAAATACTGTGGCTATTGGGACCTGGGTTCAAATCCACTCCAGGCAGAAAGGATTGCCTGATTGCAATGTCTTTGATGAAATTTATTTGACTTAAGATTGTTCAACACTGTCACTAAGTACAATGTGGAAAGTATTAAATTCCCAGGAGAATCCTCTGACTTTATGAGCATTTAATCACAAAACAAATATCCAATCAGAACGATTCTACAGAACTATTTATACAACATCTAGTGGAATATTGGAATAGAATTTTCAAATAATACTTCGGTAAGGAGTGGATTAGTGTTAACTATGTAAAATGACTCAGTCAATATAAAATATGAACACATAACAAGAATGCCAAACAGGTTAGAATGATGTAGAATAAGAACATGTTTGTTTGGTGGAACTTTTGATTAGTTTGTGCTAATTTGTAACTGTTAGACCAGTGTCGGTGAGGAGATACACAGTTGAGACACAGGAATTATAGCTGCCACTGTCCATCTCTACAGGTTTCAATGTGGTTAATGATAAGGAGCTGTGTACGTATGCATTTGGGTGTGTGTGTGCAGAATTTCATTAATCAGGTGTCTTATGGAGGAGGGGTGAGGGTGGGCTGCGGGTAGTGGTAAAGGCAGGAGAGTATTGGTTGCTGCATTCCCTCTGTGCTGGCATTATAAAGGTTCCACAGGAAGTTTGAAAAGTTCCCAGAGCTGTCAGTGTAGTTTTGAAATGTGATTTTTCACCAAGCTGGGGTTATACTGTAGCCAATATAATATCAAATAGATACAATATGGCTTTGAAGCAAGAGTCAGCAATACATCCTTATAGTGAGCTAGAGAACCAGGGCAGAATTTAATCTCCCCCAATTCTGGCGGCAAGTTTGGAGGCAGGAGGGGTCAATTAATCAGATGGGACAGTATGGGGCGGTCCCCGCCGTTTTCCTCCCTCCGCCCAATTAAGTCGGGGTAGGAATGTTCATGGGCAGCTTTTCTGCGCAGACACTAATTGGGGCCCTTACGTCGGCAATTAGTGTCCACCTAAGGGCCTCATCCCACCACCAGCGGTGGGTGGGGGAGTTACCATATGGGGAGCCCGAAAACAAAACCCAACTGGAGTTGCTTGCAGGCTTCCAGGTAGGGGTCAGGGAAAGGGAATGGTGAGGGTGTTCTCTTTTTCAAAGGCATTCAGTGCATGATCGAGGGACCTGACATTGGGAAAGGGGTGGCCCACTGAGATCCACCCCCTGCCCTTTCTTCTGACTCCTTCCCCCTTCAACCAGTGACATCCTCCCTACGACCCCCATCTTGCTCTCACTCACCCGTGGCCTGTGTCTCTCATCTATCCTAGGTCTAATGTAAGCGCATTGTCAGTAGCATCCACCACTCCTGGTGGCGCTAGTGGGCAATGGAGAACTGTTGGCCTCTGATTGGCCAGCAGCTCTGGGCAGGTGGCATTTCTGGAATCCTAAATCCCGGGGAAGGCCCGCTGCTGGCCCTTTAAATGCCTGAAGGGCAGGCCTTCCCTATTGGAGGTGACAGGGGGCTCCAGCTTGTTCTCCAGCTGGCAGGCAAGACCCCCAGCACCAACATCAAATTTCCTCCTGAGGTGTATATGAGAAACTGCCTCCCATTCATGGAAGAAGCACCATGTAACTGTATTCTAATGGAAGTGAAAAATGCTGACATCTACAAGGTAGTGCAACATGCACACTTATCCAAATAGTTCACTTGTTTCATTCTTCTAACCGTGGAAATAGCTTCATGGAAGTAGGTCTGCTTTTCGGGTCACATCTAAGGGTAGAATCATTCCAGATTTGCACTATGTGCAGTAGCAGGCGGGAAAAAGAACGGTTTACACATCGACTGCGTTGGCGACTTTTCACACCGTATTATCCCAATCCCGCCTCATTAATCTTGCATTCCCGGGAAACATGCCATTTCGCTGGCGGGTAGCCTCTGGTTCACTCGTAATGACGTCATGTTGCAGCTTCCTCACGCCGGGCACCATATTTAAAATGCAGCCATGAGCATACCTCTCAGTGCTTCCAGCCCAGGACTGCTTCTCAGAAGATATGGGCCCGAAAGGCAAGAAGACTGCAGCCTCCAATTCAGTGATGTGTTCCTAGAACACTTTTTGGACACTTTGGAGGTCAACTATGAAGACCTCTACCTCTGCTCTAGGAGAAGGCCAGCAAACAAGGTGAGAAATCCAGCATGGCAAGCGGTGGTAGCACTGGTCAGTACCAACATCCTGCAAAAGAGGACAGCCACCTAGTGCTGCAAAAGGATGAATGATCTCCCACATTCTGCCAGGGTAAGTCCCTCTTCTCATCACGCACAACTCACACACTTACAAACCCATCACAAATCCACAGGAATCTCACACCTCAAGGGACAACACCATTAACTCCCACACATACAGCCTCACATCTCCATCAGGATCATATCCTCTTGAGCTCGTCTGCTTATCCTATCTATGGCTCCGCTCACCACACAAACATGCCACGCAGTGCCATGAGTCCTGCTCGCCCTCTTTCCATCTGTTTTCATGCAGGAGAAGCTGGCTCACAACAGCAGGGAAGAGGCCCCAGACCGAGGGTGGAGTGGCCCACATTAAGTCCCTTGCTCACTTTGAGCAGCATGTGATCATGCTGACTGGTGAGGATGTGGGCCGTGGGTGATGGTGAGGTCCATGGCAAACGCCCACTTGAGGATCCTGCACCACATCATCCCTCTTTCTCCTGCTTCTGACTCTGCTGCCATGCACTAATTATCTCAACCTTGGTTCACAGGGAGCTCTGCCAAGCGACCAACACCATCAGCCAGCCAATCCTCCAGCTCCAACCAAGTCCTCACCTCCAGCCAAGAGGACACCTCTCCATTAAGGAGCTGGAAATAAGCAGCCTGGAAGACCCATCATAGCGCTTACCCACACCCTCCACTAGCGCAGAGACACACGCCTCAGTGGGACCTAGATCTAGAGCAGGCTTGGGTTCACAATCTGGTGGCCACTGCACAGACACGTGTCTACAGCAGGAGGAGGCAGGCACGGCTGAACACCCCGCACTTGGAGGGCTGCAGGGGAAGAGGCATCTGTGAGGTCCAAGTCAGATGATAACCCTCTGGATTCAGCCTTCCAACTCACCGTGGAGTGCAGGAGAACATAACACAGAGCTGTTAGAAGCCCTCAACACACTGGTACATGAGTCAGAGGAGTGCATCCACCTGTTCTCTGATAAAGTGGTGCCCTTATGTGTGCATATGGAGGTCTCCATGGGGAGGATGACAGATGCCATGGAAATCCTGGTGCAGCAGAATGTGGAGATGGGCACAGACCTGCACTCCATCATGGTATCCACAGGTGAGTTCCAGCAGTGACAGCGTGAGAGGGAAACAGCGCACCTTGACATCCCTCCAGGTGCTCCTTCTCCCTCAAGGAGTCAGGTCAGGGCCATCGGGCATCCGAAGGGAGGAGGAGGGGGAACTTGACACCCCTGGGCCAACCACTCAGGAATCTCAGAGGCTGTCCTCTCTCTCCGAGTCCCAGGTTTTCTCCACCTGCTGCGGATGTCAGGGCAGAAACTAGAAGTGGTAGGCCTAGAAAATTTAAGAAATTCTGTTCACCAATTGGTTGCATAGGTGAACACGTTTTGTCACTTAATAATCTGAAAATCCTGCTGGACCAGGGTTTCCATGGCATCCGCCATCCTCCCCATGGAGGCCTCCAAAAGTGCACACGAGGGCACCACTTCATCAGAGAGCAGGCAGACGCACTGCTCTCACTTGTGTGCCAGTCTGTTGATGACTTCCAACAGCTCTGTGTGATGTTCCCCTGCACTCTGCTGATTCTCCACGATGAGTTGGAAGGCCAAATCCAGAGGGTCAACTTCTGACTCAGGCCTCATGGATGCCTCTTCCCCAGCAGCCCTCCAAGTGCCAGAGAGCTCGGCTGGACCTGCCTTCATTTTCACTGAATAATGTGTGATGTTGCCTTTCATCTTCACTGACAGGCTTCGCAAGTCCTCCCACTACATTCCCCCACCACTAGCAGTTCAGCTGCATGCAGCCTGCCCACAAGAGATTCTGGAGGGAGTTGTGTGTGTGTGGCAGGGCCTTTTGGAGCCTCATGCAAGCACTCTCCCATGTACACAGAGCCTTCATCTATCACACTCATCTCACTGTCCTGAGCATTTTCAATGCTGCCTGCTGGGGTTCACTTTCAGTTGTCCAACTGAGCTGACCTGCATCTCCGTCCACCCAGTGATCACACTCCCATTAACACCTGTTCCCTCCCAACACAGTTTTAGAAACATGGTGCATGTAACATTTGTCTTTAGCTCCCCCATCCTTTTCCCTCTCCCAGTCACCCATGTCCTTTCCTCCAACACTGTCAACCATCACCAGCATCACCTTCGACATCCCCACCATCACCTACCAGCCAGCGTCCTTTTTTGGGGGACAGCCAGGCGAACATGCACATTTGCTACTTTCCCGAAAATCCCACCCCCAGAAACAATGACCTCTCTGACCTCCTCATTCCCACCCGAGAATCCATGTCCGCCTCTGAGTCCCCACCAACCACCCTCGCCATCCCTTCTACCGATACCATTGCACCTTCATCATCCCACCTTGCTGGGTCACTCTGCCCTCTCTCAGTCTCAGCATTCCCTCCTACCACACCCACCCTCATTTCATTCCCCAGGAGGTAGTCATCAACTCCACAGATACCCCCCATGCGCATTTACCTGGATATCTCCCCCACCTTCCTCCTTCTAGACTCCTTCCTCCCCCGGGCTCCTTTCCCACTCTGAACTTCTTTCTCCCCCTTGTCTCCTTCCTCCCCCTGGACTCTTTCTTCCCCCAGACTCCTTCCCCCTTCCGAGCTCCTTCCTCCGCCCAAAGTCTTTCCCTCCTCTGAACTCCTTTCTCCCTCCGAACTTCTTCCCTTTCACCTTACTCCCCCCTGACACCTACCTCCCCAGTTGCCATATTATCCCCCGTTATACTCTCCTCCCCCCTTTCAACCTCACCCCACAACACATCTGTTCCCACACTCCCAACCTCACTCACCCAACACTTTGTTAGCGCCCCACCTCACCCCCTCAACAACTTCATTGCCCCCTCACAACCTCACCCCTCTGACACCTTCATTCCCCCTCTCCCAACCCCACCCCTCCCCCCGACAAACCATCCTCTCCCAGTCAAATGTGACCTTCCTCGCCCACTCCCCTGGTACACTTCCCTCTTCCAGTCAAATCTACACCTTCATCTCCACCCCTCAACGATCATCCATTGCAGACCATGGCCAAGACACTAAAGTCCTGAAGCAGAATCTCAACAGTGACCTTCTACCTTCTGTGAGCTGCCTTGCGGCGGAACCATGTCCATGAGTATCCACCCAGCATGAGATACATGTTCCACCAGGGTCCTGTCACTGTCGGGCTCCAGCATCTTCTGCTTCTCAGATGTCTGCGATGTGAGCAAGGGCCTGACACTAAGTTCCAACTTCTGCATGTCACACTTGTCAAGTCATGTTCTGCACCAGTGTGCTTTCCCGCTGAAGTGGAGAGTAAATTTGATTTTTGGGGGTGGTTGGGAGGGATGATTCTGGCAAGCTGGGCTTGTAATGATATGCAGATGTATTAGAATGGAGCACCCAACCAGTGGTGGCAGGAACCATGGCCCGCCATTGATGGGCGGAGCCGACGATTGCAAATGTGTTTCACGCCGGCATGAAACCGATTTTCGGCCTTCCCGCCATTTTATCCACTCAAGCCTGACACCAGCAAGCACAGAAAATTCCACCCAAAGTGTCTATGTCTCTTAAGCTCATTTTTTGATTAACTTATACTGATTGAAATCTTCCAAGTTCACATTCACATAGTCTGCGTTGAGACAGACAGCATTTTGTGCAGAGATTGCAGTGCAAAAAGTAAAGATACCACAGTAAGTAATCTCTCTTTCTTTTCACTATATTCTACATGTACCTTAAGGTCTCTCTTCTTAAGCTGCTGACCTCTTTAATCTATTTTTGAGAGAGAAAGACTGAACAATTTATAAAAATATTGTACAATACAAGAGGCAGCCATGCAAATGTCATCTCAAGGAGACTCCCAGTTCTACCTTCAATGCTATCATCTCTAATAAAAGATATAACTTCTACAAATGTCTTCCTGCTGTGTTACTGAACATAACAATTGATTTGGTGTTTCAAATCAATAGCCATTGTCTAAAAATTACTTACCATACCGCTACAGCTGACTAATATATAAAACAAACCTATGGGAATTCTGGTCTCTCTCTGTCCCAATATCGAAAGATAACACATTCAAAATCATTTAGCCACTGTAAGTCAAAGTCATTTTCTAATTCACAAAAAAAAACACATTGTATTAATAAACAATCTCTCAATAAAATTTTGAATTGAATTCTCACAGGGCGTTTCGGCTCTGGTGGCACCAGCATTAATAACTTTAACTGAAGAAAGCTCGTAGCAGAGAGAGAGTGAACTTCTAAATGGTTTGAATTGCAAAACAGAGTGAGGGCTTTGGCAAAAATGAGAATTGTTATTAATGGGAATGAGATGCCAAGTAATCTGCACCTCGCCATCCCCCCACCCCCCACCCTCCTCCGACCGCCCCCCCGCCCCCCCCCCCCCCCAACCATCCAGTAATTATATAACGTTATAATCACAATAATGAATTAAAGCTAAGATAATTAAAATTAACTAAGTAGCGGATATCAACATTAAAGAGATCTGAATTGCATTAAATAAAAATATAATGTACATAAAGAATAAATAGGGCCTGAGATTAAAAAACATAATATAAAATATATTCATATTAATAATGTAAAATATTATAAAACACATAAGTAGATAGACTTTTAAGTAAATGAACTACTGCTGGACATCAGGGAGGCTGAGCATTTCCCCTGGATCGCTTGTTGCTGGAAGCAGTCAGTCCACAGTTACAAATAATTCAGGAAGACAGAAAGCAGGCAGCCATTGGGCAAGATAGAAAGAGGCAGACAGTGCAGGAATCTTCTGGGAGTGTGGGGCTCACAAATTAGTGCTGAATGAAGTGAGGGTGATGATACCTTGGGAGAATGTAGTATGGAGCATATCCACAATGCTGTGGGGCAAAGGATTGCTGAGGGGGACACAGCAAAATGTTCAAATACCATGGTCACAGGGAATTCAATAGTCAGGCTGATAGACACATGCTTTTGTAACCACTCAAGAGAGTATCTCAAGGTGTGTACCCAGCCTGATGCCAGAGGAAAGGATATAACAGAATGGGTGCAGAATATTCTGTGGGAGGAAAGGAACAGCCTGAAAGTTGTGGCTTATGTTGGAACCAACGACACAAGGAAAAAAAAGTGTTGAGGGCCTGTAGTCAGAGTTCCAGGAGCTAGGAAAGAAGTTAAAGAGCAAGACCTCGAAGGTATTAATTTCTGGATCACTCCCAGTGTCACTTCCTGGTATAGGAGCAGTAAGCTGAGACAAGTTAATGGGTGGTTAGAAAAAATGGTGGGGAGAGCTTCAGAGTCCTGGGTCATTGGGATAGGTTCTTGGACATGAGGGATCTGTACAAGATGAATGGGTTGCACTTCAAAAAACTGGGACCAGTGTCCTTGGGAGAAGGTTAACTGCAACTGGAAGACAGGATTTAAACTAATTTGACTTTGACCAGGGCACCCACATGGAAGGTTAGAGAGAATCTGCTAGGTGCACAGAGCACGGGGAGAGACAACACTATTAGGCCAAATAGTTCAAAAATAGGAAGACTGATAAATGCAAGGCTAACTAGGGTGTTTATGGAGTGAATAAAGCACACTAAATGAGGTTGGTGAGCTGCAGGGGATTCTGATATTGTGCCATTGATGGGGAGCTGGCTCAGATAAGGGCAAGAGTGGGAACTGAATATTCCTGCCTACAAAATATATAGGAGAAATAGGAATGGCAATATTGAACAAAGTTATTGTTAGTGTCGAAAAGATACAAATTCACATGCAAATCTCAAAAAGTTGCAAGCAATTGAGGTTGTGACAATGTTGGTGGATCAAAATCCTGGAACTCCTTCCCTAACAGCACTGTGGGTGTACCTACACCACATGGACTGCAGCGGTTCAAGAAGGCAGCTCACCACCACCTTCTCAAGGGCAATTAGGGATGGGCAATAAATGCTGGCCACATCTCATAAATGAATGATTAAAAAAAAGGGAGAATCTATTATCCTAAGCTAGACTGGCAAAATAACAACATAAAGGACAAAGAGAGGGAGGAAATCCCTGGAACATGTACAAGAGAATTTTCCTGATCAGCATGCCCTCAAAGAAGAGGGAGGAAGTGCTGGGTGTTTCTGTGAATGAAATGGGGCAAATGGTGCAGTAAAGGAGCATTTAAGAAAACATTGATCACGATAACATTTGGTTTTGAGTTGTCATAGTACTACGACCCCAGTTGATATTAATACTGGACAAGTCAGATCCCAAAGTGAAATCTGGCTTGATAGACCCAAACTTTCTTTTTGAAACCTTAGAGGAAAGTTACTGGATACATTCACAGGAGTATGCTGATGAACTTTAAACACAAAGAATAAAACATTTATTAAACAAGATAAATGAACTACATTACACTAGACAAAAAATAGTAAAGATCTCAATACAAACACAAGAAAATGTTTCAAATATTCGCTATTCCCTCACCCCAGCTATATCTTTACAGACACATACAAATTCGATAAGTTAAAAAATATATTGTATCTAACTTATACCCTAATTTTCAGGATAAGTATGAGGTGAATTAACAGGTGAAGTATGGTCAGACACATGCACTCCAAAGTAAGTGACAGATGTGATCAAAGCAGATTCTATGGGCTTCTCAACAACACACCTAGACACTTGTTACACCATAAGCCAACTGGTCTCACTGAAAAACTATGTTGCTCAGGAGTGTTTCCAATCTCTGCATTTGAAGAACTTGCCTTGGAATCCTCTCTAAACTTTGCTCCTACTCGGCCAGCTTCTACAAGGATCCACCTCCAGGGTTTCGATCTTGCCTTCTGAGATTCCTTTACTCTGGATCACTGCGTACACTCAAGCTTCACCTTCCAAGCACAATTCATGGGCACTGAGTAACTTTCATGTGTGAGCAGGGATAACAAGTTATAAGCAGGATTGTTTGTGCAGAGGATTAATCACAAGTGACCACATGGTGAAAATGGCAGTGGAAAGATATATTATGAACTTCAACCTCTCAGGAGATACACACTGTAATGTGATCTACAATGAGGGCAGTCACCCCTCCATGATGTGTGCTTCGGAAACTCCAAAAGTTACAGCCGAGTGGAATTAAAACACAAACATTTTCTGATTGCTATATTCCTGGAAAAACCCAGATGTAAGCCAGGGTCATCTGACCCAGCCATCACCTGTCAAGTGATCAAGGTGTGGGGAAGATGAGGTAAGTCAACAGCTCCTATATGTTCCTATAGGTGAGTGATTGGGGGAAGATTGTTAAATCAAACCCATTATTTGATCATTTCTCATTCTGTTAGTGGGACATGGCTTTGTGCAAATTGACTTCTGTGCTTCCTGCTTGATTGGCACCCCTTCCCCAAACATTCCCTCCACCACCAATGCACAATAGGAGTAGTGTGTTGCATCTACAAGGTGCACTGCAGAAACTCACCAAAGCTCCTTAGACAGCACTTTCCAAACCCATGACCATTACCATGTAGAAGGGTAAGGACAGCAGGCACATGGGAACACCCCCGCCTGGAAGTTTCCCTCTAAACCACTCGCCATCCTGACTTGGAAATATACCACCGTTCCTTCAATGTCACTGGGTCAATATCCTGGAACTCCCTCCCTAACAGCACTGTGTATGTACCTACATCACATGGATAACAGTGGTTCAAGAAGGCAGCTTACCACCACCTTCTCAAGGGCAATTAGGAATGGGCAATATATGCTGGCCTAGCCAGAAATGCCCACATCCCATGAATGAATAAAGAAAAAAACCCAGATGTGGACCCAATGGGGCCCTATACAACTGCAGTAAAACATCCCTAGTTTTATATTCCATTCCCCTTGTAATAAATGCCAACATTCCATCTGCCTTCCTAATCATTTACTATACTTGCATACTAATTTTTTTGAGACTCAAGCACCAGGAAATCCAGATCCCTCTGTACAACTGAGTTTTGCAATCTTTCACCATTTAAATAACATATTCCTTTTTATTCTTCTGCCAAAGTGGGCAGGTTCACATTTTACCATATTATACCCTAACTACCAATGTTTTGCCCACTCACTTAACCTGTTTATATCCCTTTGCAGGCTCTCTACCTCCTCTTGACAACTTACTTTCCTACCTACCTTACTGTCATCACCATACATTTGATTCCTTCATCCAACTCACTGATGTAGAATGTAAATAGTTGTTGCCCCAGCACTGATCCCTGTGGCACTCCACTTGCTGCAGCTTGCCAAGCTGAAAAAAACCCATTTTCCCTACTCTCTGCTTCATGTTAGCTAACCAATCCTTTATTCACACTAACATGTTCCCGCCTATACCATGTAATCTTATCTTGTGTAGTCAGCTTTAATGTGGCACCTTATCAAATGCCTTCTGGAAATCCAAATACTCGCTTACTCCTTCCTCAAAAAACTCTAATAAATTAGTCAAAACACAATTTCCCTTTTATAAACCCATGTTGACTCTGCCTGATCAAATTATGATTTTCTAAGTTTCCTGCTATAACTTCCTTAATAATGGATTCTAGCAATTTCTTTATGACAGTTGTTAGGCTAACTGACTTATAGTTTCCTGCTTTTTGTATCCCTCCTTTCTTGAATCAAGTTGTTACATTAGCTATTTTCTAATCCACTGGGACCATTCCAGAATCTAATGAATTTTGGAAGATTATGACCAATGCATCTACTATCTCTGCAGCCACTTTTTAAAGGACCCTGGATGGAGGTCATCTGGCCCTGGGGACTTGTCAGGTTTTAGATTCAATAGTTTTCCCAGCACCTTTTCCCTAGTGATGGTTATTGTTTTAAGTTCCTCCATCCCATTCACCTTCTGATTTGCAAGTGTCTTTGGGAAGTTTTCTAAATCTCATACAGTGAAGACAGACACAGAATACCTATGCAACAGCTCTGCCATTTCCTCGTTTTTCATTATCAATTCCCCAGACTCACTCTCTCGAGGACCAACACTAGGCTTAGTTACTCTTTTCCTATTTAATTACTTGTAGAAACTCTTGCTGTCTTTATATCACTGCATCCCTACTGTCCTACCTTTTAACCTAGTTTCCCAATTCACTTTTGTGAGTGAAACCCAAGTAGGAGAGGTATTAAAATGGAGCAGGGGATTTACACAATCCACTCTTATTCCTGTCTGGTTGATGGCAATTTTAAACTGTAGGCCTCTAGCACACCTGCTGGATGGTAATGATGTACTTTATTCATTATGTTGATAATGATATTATTCAATGATATTATTGGGGCACTGAATGCTATTTTTAACTGAGGCCCAAGAGAAGGAACAGTACACAAAGCAACCAAGAATTGCATTGAAGGCCAGAAGAGCCAGCAGCATAATTTCTTTGTTGACCATGAGGAACATGACGATTCCCAAATATTTCTCAAGCAATCCTTGTGCCTCCCCTGCCCAGGCCTTCCATACACTTTCAGCTGACTTTAATTCCTCAGCTGGATGACTCTGATCCAATTAACTTGTACTCGCAGTCATTCCTTCACATCCCAGGAAGTAGCTTCAGAGCCACCAGATCTTACAACCGACAGCCACTATCCACCAACTTCCTGGCAATTTTGGTTGGCAAGTTGACAGGGATCTGCTAGTGATGTAATGGCATTAACATTGGCCAAGTTCCTGCCTGGGTGCAAAAATGAACCCAATCAGTTTCAGTACTGATTGGTTGCAAGATACATGTTGGCCTAAACATTAGCAGAACCCCTTAACTCTTCTTCAACAAGTGCCATAGTAAAATTGCATGCATCCGAGATTAAATTCTCATCTGAAAGGCAGTGCCAGTGGCAGTGCAACACTCACTCAGTACCGCATTGAAGTGCCAGTCCGGATTATGGTCCTAACCTCTGGAGTGGGGTTCGAATCCACAACTCTCTGACACAAAGTTGAGAAAGCCAAGCTTGACATCTCTGTCATTTTTAGGTGATTGGGATTCAAAGATCTGTTGATTGTAAAGGGGAATGGAAGAGCTAAAGCGATAAGAAGTTTCACAGTCGTAAAGGGTTTGGTGGATTTGGAGACAACAAAATCTTAGATTTGAACAGTAAAAACACATGTGAAATGGCACATTTGAAGGTTGGGTAAAGACTAGAGCAGTGCCTGGGGCAGTGCTAATAAAAGAGAGAGACTGGAGAAGTGGTGACAAAGCAGAAGCATTGAAGGAGTGAGGCTAGAAAAGGATCACTTACCAGGTGACAAGCTTTTCATTACATCCTATTCATGTTAGTGAAAGTGGTGCTAACAATTACAATTTCTCTTATTTTCAAACGACAAATATTGAAGTTGTTTCCTTCTGTAGTCACTTCTGTTTCACTTAAAGTCAAACTGATAGAAATATCCCCAACAAGTTAGAGTAATTTCTGCTGTGAGGATTATAATCCTCAAGTGTGATTCCCCAAAGGAGTAAGATTTATGAAAAATCATTTTCCTTCAGACCGCAGGCTCTTTTTCCTGATGTTAACCTTACAATACTTCAGCTTTCTTGGAGATTGAGATCAGTTGTTCTTGAGAAGATTTTTTTTTTGTTAGTGACCAACTATTTTAATTCACTGTATCTCACTTCCTGTAGAACAACACCTGATGCTCTTTCCACTTGTTCAGTCTAGTTCTTTTGTTAAAATTATGGGACTTCAAACATTTGCAATGGACTTTACTATTCTAAGAAGAATTGGCCAATACTGGGGAGTGAATTTTCCATGGGCGCCTTCCACCATGACTATGGGAGAAGTGTTGGACAACTCACCTTTGCACCTGTAAGAGAATTGCTTGCTCAAGGTTTATTTTATTTGTTCTTAGGGTATGGCTGTTGCTAGCCTTGCCAGAATTTATTGCACATCCTTAGTTGCCCTTGAATTGCTGCTGCCTGTGTGGAGAAGGTACTTCCATGTTGCTGTTAAATCGTGAATTGCAGGATTTTGACTCCTTGCTGATGAAGGAATGGTGTTACGTCAAAGTCTGAATGACGTGTGATTTGGAGGAGAACCCAAGAGTGATGGTGTTTCCGTGCGCCTGTTGTCCTTATCTTTCTTGGTGGTGGAGCTCACTGGTTTGGGAGGTGCTGTCAAGGAAGCCCTGGTGAATTGCCACAGTGCAGCCAGTAAAAAACATATACTGGTGGAGGGAGTGAATATTTAATGTGGCCTGCCAATCAAGTGGACTGCTTTGTTTTGGATGGTGTTGAGCTCCTTGAATGGGGTTGCTGTTGCACTCATCCCGGGAGTTAGAGAGTATTCCATCACATTCTGGACATGTGTCTTATAGGTTTCTTTTTAAATTCATTGATGGGATGTGGACATCGCTGACTAGGCCAGCATTTATTGCCCATCCCTATTCACCCCCGAGAAGGTGATGGTGAGCTGCCTTCTTGAACTGCTGCAGTCCATATGGTGTAAGTACGCCCACTGCGCTGGTAGGGAGGGAGTTGTAATGGTAGCTGTTGAAATATGCCTTTAAGGGATATCAGCATGACATCACTAGAAGGGAAATGTATAATGTGAACTAGTCTTAGCTTCACTTTTGCCTTTTGCAGAGCACACTCACACAGTTCTGATGCCTCCAAGCTTTATACAGATGTATAACTGTTCTCGTGTGCCTAGCCTTAATAAATTAACCCACAAAGTGCTTATACAATCTCTTAGGAGTGATTGGTGCCTTGTGTCTTGTACAGTAAATAAGCCCAAGGTATTATATCATTATAATAATGCAATAGTGGGCAGGCTTCAGGAGGCTCGACTTGCCCAAGATTATATTGTAGCCAGAAAATCCTTGAAGAAATTTACCCCAAATCAGTAGTTCACCTAACATTAAGAATCTCATTGTTATCGAGAGATCACACAGCTTGCCACCAAATAATGGATGAGCTTCCTCTGGCTTCTTCCATTGCATCTTCATAACTTTGGCAGAAACCTCACCTAGGCACGCAAACATGGCTTCCTCTGAACTTTCACCGAAATCACAGTGTCGAAGCAGAAGACCCCACGTTGCCTCCTCTTCTTGCTAGTTGTTTAATTATCCACCACCATTTACAGCTGGATGTGGCAGGAATGCATAGATCTGCATAAAGGCATAGATCTGATCCATTGGTTGTCACATTGTATTCCCCCACCCAAAGTGCAAATGTGAGACTAAGAAGCTGAAGGAGGGAATTAGGGATTTCCTGTGCTGTAATTTCAATGGTTCCAAAAACCTTTTCTCCCAGTGAAAGGAATACTCATTCCCATTCCTAGTGCACATAAAAATGCTCCTACCCATTCTAATTGCAAGAGTATCAAGTGGCTATCTGTTCAGCACAATTCACTGACTGCTTTTGCTCCACCAATAGCATCTCAGAGGAGTATCCATCATTATAAGATATGCAGCTGAGAACAAGCACAACTTATCATATGATTTGCAGGCAGACTTGAGTGTCATGAAATACATGCTCTAACTAATATTTTGCAGCACAGTTGTTTCACAAAAATCTACAAACCCGACATTAACGAGCATTGGGAGCAACATCACATTAGCATGAATTATATACACAACTACCTATGTTAGTTCAATTACATTGAGGATAGTTGACTGCATATCCCTAAGTATTTGACAAATCAAACAGTGCATTTCATCAAACTGCTGTCTGCGGGCTGTTATAAATGTGTTTATCTCCCTTGGTTTACAAAATGATGCTGTATCTGCCTCACTGTTGGTAGAAATGCTGAAGTTGAGCTCTTCAGAGAAGTTCAATCAAGTTTTAACCAAGTGAAAAGTCATAACAAGCAATTGTTGCCAACGAAATAGAGGCCATTTCAATAAAGCTACTTTCAGCAATGAGTTTGACTGAAGTGTAGGATAAATCTCACGGAACTATTCTTAGAACCTGATGGGGTTTAACTTAGTTGTGAGAAAGCGGTAAAGAGGTTGTAGAAATTTTTGATATACCCACGTATTTGTCTTCTTTGTTGTGGTGACAAGATACAGAGATCCATTTATCTTCTCTGTTGTAACCCAATTAAAGACTTAATTTATGAAGCAAGTTCGTACCCTCGAGGCCAGTGGGTTTTGTGACAGAGAGGTTGTCCTTTCGCAAAAAATAAACGTTACTGTGTGTTCAAAAATAAATGTTAATGGCTCGCGGACAAAGAAAGAAGTCCTTAAACAGAAGACTTGGTGCATTGAATCTCCAAGTGCTCTGTATTTCATGAAGGAAATAGAACATGGGTTCTTTAAGACTTTCTGATCTGAAACATTACAGTCACAATAGGAGCTTAGAACTTTTGAAGATGTGGGAATTCTTAACTGAAATATTCGGACCAAGTCTTGAATAATCCAATGTGCAGAAAAGGGGAAACTTTTTTTTTAATGCCAAAGCAGCCTACCTAACTTGGATCAATTTTAACCTCATGACCAGCTTTCTCACTGTATCAGAACATTTGGACCAGGAGTTGGTCACTCAGTTCCATTAACCTGCCTCGCTGTCAATGAAATTATAGCTCATCTGTGTCTCAACTCTCACCTTGACTCCATATCCCTTGATAAACTTACCCAACAAAAATGCATTTATCTCAGTCATGAAAGCCCAATTTGCCTTGTATCCACAGCCTCTTGGGTTCAGAAACAGACACAGAATCAACTGCAACTTCAACAAATTTCTGATTTCCACAAAAAAGGTTTCCCTTTAATTCATGATTTGCACTCAGTGTGAAAAATTGCGTTTGCCTGACCATCCCTTATTATTCCTGACTTGTTCCCATTTGAATTGTTCCCTTCGACATTTGTACGCTTACCTAAGTCAACAATTACTTAACGATCAGCATCACTTCCCTTTAAGAAATGCGGAAACTTCAAACAAGTCATCAGGCAACTCGCCAAATTGCTCTCCTTTGACAGCACCTTCAAAATCTGTGACCCCTACCACTTGGAAGACAAAGCAGCAGATGCATGGGAACAGTACCACCTGCAAATACCCCTCCAAGCAACACACCATTCTGACTTGAAAATATATCACTGTCGCTGTGTCAAAACCCTGGAACTCCCTCCCTAACAGCACTGTAGGTGCGCCTAAACCACATGGGCTACAACAGTTCAAGAAGGCAGCTCACCAACACTTTCTCAAGGGCAATTAGGGATGGGCAATAAATGCTACCCCATCCAGCGATGACCACATCCTGTGAATGAATAAATAAAAAGAAAACATCAAGAGTGACACAATAGCACCACTACTGACTGGGCTGGCCAAGTATTGAAGGACATATCTGCCAGACTGAGCCTCCAGCAGGTGGTGAAAGAACAACAAGAAGGGAAAGCCTACATGACCTCATCCTCATCAATCTACCTGTTACGGATGTATGTGTCCTTGGCTGGAATATGGTGGAACACTGCCACCTGCAAATTCACCTCCAAGGGCAGAATTTTTCTGTGGGCTTGAGGACCCCAATACCAGGCTCAAATGGAAATGAAAAGCACGTACTATGTGGGAAATAGTCACTCCCCTGTGATTTTCCCTAAATTGCCAAATTTGTGACCAAATGTTTTGTTCCCATATGCCTGCCACCCTTGTTCTTTTAGGTGTATGGTGTGCAGGTTTGGAAAGTACCTTTGAAAGAGCTTTGGTGAGTTGCTCCAATGCGTCTTTAGATGTTACACACTGGTGCCACTGAGCATCAGCAGTGCAGGGGATGAATGTTTTAGGTGAGAATGGGGTGTCAATCAAGCAGTCTGCTTTGTCCAATTAGGAACGGTGAGCCGGCTCTTGAAACCAGCTGCATAATGCTGTGCGGAATAAGTGAGGGAGTGGGTGCCCTAAAATGGAGGCCCATCCTGTCTTGTTTAAAATAAAGAAAGGCCTTTGCATCCAGGCCACCATCGTGCAGGTGGGGAGGGAGTGTTTGGGGGGATTGTAGTGGACGTCTCTCTACACGGAGGACGTGGTTGCAGCTGAACACAGGCGCACAGAGGGAGGGACTCTGAGCCTGCCTGGAGTGCTGTGCCCTTGGGCTGCTGCCGAGAGGCTGCCACCAGGTATTTGTACTCACCTGGGGGGCCCTTGAGTCTGACAATAGGACTCAGTAGACCTTTCATTAGTTCAACTGGCCACCCACTGCTTGCGTGGGCTAAAAATCCAGCTCAACATCACACAATATCCTGACTTGGAAATGCATCACCATTTCTTCATCATCGTTGGGTCAAAATCCTGGACCGCCCCCCCAGAACAGCACTGAGGGGTGTAAGGAGTGCAGATGTTCAAGAAAATGACTCACCACCACCCTCCTAAGGACAAGTAGAGATGAGGATGTCCATATCCATGAACAAATAAAAAAAATCAAACTGATTCACTTTATTTCTATTTGGTTCCCTTTTCGTCTTTTGATATTTTTCTTTTTCAAGTGTTCATCCAATTCCCTTATAAATATCATGAGTGAATTGGTTTTAATAGTCACTTGCAGTAATGTGTTTCATATTTTAAGAACCCTTTGCCTGACTAAACATTTTCTAATTTCTACACTAATATTAAATTTGTAGCCTCTTATTACCAATTCACCGTCTCTTGGAAATTGTCTTCTTCTATTTCTTTTCTCACTCCTCTCAATGTTCGTGACATTTCTATTAACTTCTCCTTAACCTTATTTGTTGCAATGAATACTGCCTGAGCTTTCCCAAGTCTCTCATCATTACAACTGTGTCTCTTACCATGGATTTGGTTTCCTTTGCATTGAATCTAGCACCAAAATATGTGAAATTGTAACATATGGGAAATGAAGCTATGACCCAAATCTGAAAGCCCAATGGTCATGCCAGATATAATTCACCACAGCTAGCAAACGTGCAGGTATATCCAAGACTGAGTAACAAAGGAATCTGAGGCAGAATACCATGTGAGTTGATATGCCTTTCACCATAGGAAAGGGGCATACAAAGATATTTCCTTCAAAATGTTAAGTAAATAATCAACCAACAATCTATTAAATTTAATGACAGAGGAACTGCAAGGCTGCAACTGAATACAATGTAAATTTGGAGAGGGAGAATTTTTTTATCCAGGTTGGGATTTTCTGGAAATTCCCACCCGAAGTCAACAGGCCTTTGGCTGGTCCGTTAAATTTTCTGTCCTGCCCACGATGATTCCTGCCGCGAGTAGAACTGGAAAATCCCAAAATCGAGTGTTACTGGAACAGCTACCGCAAAGGAGTTATGCTGAACCTTTGTAAATCGCTGATTATGCTTCAGCTTCAGTACTGTGTCTCATGCTAGATACAATACTTTAGGAAGGCTGTGTTTGCTGCTGCTGCACAGAAACAGTTGCATATGTCCACTCAGTGCCCACCCCATCCATTGACACCAGGTGCAGTTTTCCCACCACTGAGGTCCTTGCTGTGCAGCCATTATCTGCCCTGCCCTCTGCCCCTCTCCCAACCCTTCACTACCTTGCTCGCTGCCCTGCTCACCACCCTTTTCCTAACCCTCACCTCCCTCCTTGTCATCCGTTCCTAACCCCTAGCTGTCTTCCAATCTTTGCCCTGTTCCAGAGGCCCTGTCGCCCCACCTACCATCCCACTCGCTCCCCCTCTCCTGAGCCATCGCTCACCTCATATGAGATGGTGAGTAGGGCAGGAGAGGGACAGTGAATATGGCATGCAATAGACACACAACACTGAGCTCACCGGTGGGAGAAACTGCACAGGTGCCGGCAGATGCAGAGGGTGCCAAGTGGGCATGCACAACTGTTCCTGTACAGCAACAGGAGTTATAGTGTTTTAGGAAAGCTGTTAAGCCCTGGGAAAGTTTTACAGATGAGATTTACTAGACTGATGCCAGGGATGTGGGAGTTGAAGAGGCTGGAGAAGCTGGGATCTTACCCCTTACAGCAGATGAGGTTGATGAATATTTAATACAGGAGTTCAAAATAATGAAGGGTTTTGAGAGAGCTTATAAAGAGAAACTGTTTGCAGTGACAGCAAGGTCAGTAACCACAGGACAAAGATTTAAATGAACTACAGGTGGCATGAGGAACCATTTTGAACAACCCCAGCACTCTTTTGAAACTCCACAGAGAATCAGTACTCATTGCATGTGCTGGTAACTTGTTTAATCCTATAATCTGAATGATGAAGAAATGTCTAATATCTAAAATAGCCTGAATCTTTGCTTGGTTCATAAGGCTAACAAATTGAAATAATCACAATCTACCACTTTATATATGCGATATCTCTTTCAACTCAACTTGATGTTCATTCATTTTGAAAGTGATTAGATCTGGCTTGTGGTCTACAAGAATCATTAAGATATTTTCAGCTGCTAATCCTCTGAAGCTTTTCCAAAGCCTCTGAATCATCCACCACATCAGTGGACCAAAACGGAACACATTTTTCTACATGCAGTCTGACAGACAGGTAAAGGCCTTCCAGCCCCTCTGCTTTTCCACACAATTGTGCTATGTTGTTTGTTGCAATGTACATACCATCCCATCCAAAAACATGCGATCTCCTGGGAGAGGCAAAACAAAAGGCAAATTCAAAGGACAAAAAAAATCTGGGAATTCCTCACCAACCTATCTAGCCAATCAATCTAGTCCGGGTCATTTTAGCCTTGAATTTCCTTAAGTACCTACCTTTACTAGCCATCTGAACCACAAAACAGTCTAGAGTCAAATAGTCATAGAGGTCTACAGCACAGAAATAGGCCCTTCGGCCCATCGACTCTCCGCCGGTCAGACAAGTTCCTTATTATTCTAATCCCATTTTCAAGCACTAGGCCCATAGCCTTGAGTGCCATGGCATCGCTCTGCCACCCTTTCAGGCAGTGAGTCCCAGATTCCCAACACCCTTGGGGTGAAAAAATTCTTCCTCACATCCCCTCTAAACCTCCTGCCCCTTACCTTAAATCTTATCTTACCAAGGGGAAAAGTTCTTTCCTGTCTACCCTATCTATGCCCCTCATAATTTAATACACCTCAATTATGTCCCCCCTCAATCTCCTTTGCTCCAGGGAAAATAACCCCAGTCTATCTAATCTCTCCTCATAACTAAAACTCTCCAGCCTAGGCAAATCCTGGTAAATCTCCTCTGCACTCTTGCTACCACAATCATATCCTTCCTATAATGCGGATTCCAGAACTGCACGCAATACTCTAGCTGTGGCCTAACCAGCATTTTATACAGCTCCAGCATTACCTCCCTACTTTTATATTCTATGACTCGGCTAATAAAGGCAAGTATCCCATATGCGCTCGTAACCACCTTATCTACCTCTGTCTGGCTACTTAAGGGACTGGTGGACATGTATTTCCCAGGGTCCTACCATTCATTGTGTATTCCCGTGCCTTGTTTGTCCTGCCCAAGTGCATCACCTCACACTTATCCAGATTAAATTCCATTTGTTACTGATCAGCCCATCTGACCAGCCCGTCTTGTAATCTAAGGCTATCCTCCTCACTATTTACCAGCCCAACAATTTTCATGTCATCTGCGAACTTACTGATCAACCCTCCTACATTCAAGTCTTAAATCATTTATATATATCACAAACAGCAAGGAACTCAACACCGATCCCTGTGGAACCCCACTGGACACAGGCATCCAGTCACAAAAACACCCCTCTGCTTCCTGCCACTCAGTCAATTCTGGATCCAATTTGCCAAATTGCCTTGGATCCCACAGGCTCTTACCTTCGTTATCAGTCTCCCATGTGGGACCTTATCAAAAGCCTTGATGAAGTCCAAGTAGACTGTGTCAAATGCATTGCCCTTATCTACATACCTGGTCACCTCTTTGAAAAATTCAACAAACTGGTTAGACATGACCTGCCCTTAACCAAACCATGCTGACTGTCCTTGATTAATCCCTGTCTCTCCAAGTGTAGATTAATTCTGTCCTTCAGAATTGCTTCCAATAGTTTCCCCACCATTGAGGTTAGACTGACTGGCCTGTAGTTCCTTGGTTTATCCCTTCCTCCTTTCTTGAATAACGGTACCACATTGGCTATTCCCCAGTCCTCTGGCACCTCTCGTATGGCCAGAGAGGTATTGAAAATTATTGCCAGCGCCCCTGCTATCTCCTCCCTTGCCTCACTCAACAGTCTGGGATACATTTCATCCGGGCCTGGAGATTTATCTACTTTTAAGCCTGTCAGACCACTTAGAACCTCCTCCCTTCCTATGTTAATTTATTTAATTATATCACAGTCCTTCAGCCTGATTTCCATACACATGTTGTCCCTCTCTCTTGTGAACACCGAAACAAAGCATTCATTTAGAACCCTACATACGTCTTCAGGCTCCACACACAAATTACCACTATGGTCCTTAATGGGACCTACTCTTTCCCTAGTTATCCTCTTACTCTTAATGTACGTATAAAATAACTTTGGATTTTCCTTTATTTTACCTGCCAATGTATTTTCATGCCCTCTTTTTGCTCTCCTAATTTCCTTTCTAAGTTCCCCCCTACACATTCTATACTCCTCTAGGGCTTCTGCTGTTTTGAGCCCTTGGTATCTGCCATAAGCCTCCCTTTATCTCTTTATTCAATCCTGAATATACCTCGGCATCCAGGGTTCCCTGGATTTTTTGGTCCCACCCTTTGTCTTTACTGGAATATGTTGGCCCTGTACTCTCCCTATTTCCTTCGTGAATAAGTCCCACTGCTCTGATGCAGATTTACCTTAAAGTAGATGCTCCTAGTCCACTCTGGCCAAATCATCTCTTATCTTATTATTATCGGCCTTACCCCAATTTAGAACTCTGATTTCTGGCCCATCCTTGTCCTTTTCCATAACAACTTGAATCTAATAGAGTTATGATCCTATTTGCAAAACACTCTCCCATTGAGACCTCTACCACTTGCCTGGCTTCATACCCTAAAATTAAGTCCAGGACCACCCCTTCTCTTGTAGGACCTTCTACGTACTGGCTTAAAAAGCTCTCCTGGATGCATTTTAAGAATTCCGCTCCTTCTAAACCTATCACACTATGACTAATCCGTTAATGTAGGGGAAGTTGAAATCCCCCATTATTACTACCCTATCATTTTTGCCTACATATCTGATCTTCTATTTTTCTCTGACTGTTTTGGGGCCTATAGAACACTCCCAGCAATGTGATCGCTCCTTTTTTGTTTTTCAGTTCTGCCCATATGGCTTCATTTGAGGAGCCTTCTAAGATGTCATCCTTCCTTACTGCTGTAATTGATTCCTTAATCAACATTGCGAAACCCTCTCCTCATTTACCTCCTTCCCTGTCTCGCCTGAAGACCCTATATCCTGGAATACTGAGCTGCCAATCCTGTCCCTGTCTAAACTATGTCACTGTGACAGCAATGACATCACACTTCCATATGTTAATTTGTGCCCTCAACTCATCTGCCTTATTTGTCAGACTCCTTGCATTATAATAAACACCATCCAACATTGCCAAACTCCCTTGTGCCTTAACTGGCCTATAATTTCTATGCCTTCCAGACTCACTTGCTTTCTCTTCTAATTTTGGCTGTGCATCTCCCCCTACTGAACCTCCTCTCAGGATCCCATCCCTTTGCCAAGTGAGTTTAAACCCTCCCCAACAGCACTAGCAAACCTCCCCGCAAGGATGTTGGTCCAATTCCGGTTCAGGTGCAACCCATCTACCTTGTAGAAGTCCCACTGCCCCCAGAAACAGTCCCAATGTCCCAGAAATCTAAAGCCCTCTCTCCGCTACCATCTCTCCAGCCACGCATTAATCTCCACTAACCTCCTATTTCTGTACTCAATAGCGTGCGGCACCGGAAGTAATCCAGAGATTACTTCCTTTGAGGCTCGGTTTTTTATTCTGTTTCCTAGCTTCCTAAATTCAGCTTGCAGGACCTTATCTCTCTTTCTACCTATATGTACCACAATCTCTGTCTGTTTGCCCTCCCCCTTTAGAATGCCCTGCAGCCGTTCAGTGACATCCTTGACCCTGGCACCAGGGAGGCAACATACCATCCTGGAGTCATGTCTACAGCCGCAGAAACGCCTGTCTGTTCCCCTTCCTATTGAGTCTCTTACCGCTATTGCTCTTCCCCCCTTTTTCCTCCCCTCCTGTGTAGCTGAGCCACTCACATGAGCGTGGCTGCACTCCCCAGAGGAACCTTCACTCTCACCATTTTCCAACATAGAAAAATGGTTATCGAGTGAGATGCACCCTGGGGATTTCCTAACTACCTGCCTGACATCTTTCTTCTGACTGATGGTCACCCATTCCCTCTTTGTCTGTAATTCCGTAAGCTGTGGGGTGACCACATCTGAAAACATGCCAACCATGAAACTCTCAGCCTCGTGGATGCACCTCAGTGCCTCCAGCTGCCGCTCAAGCTCTGAAACTCAGAGCTTAAGTAGCTGCAGTTGGTGGCACTTCCTGCACACGTGGTCGGTCAGAGTGCAAGAAGCATCTAGGACTTGCTACATGTTGCAGGCGGTACATAACATGGGACTGAGCTGCCCTATTGTCTCTAGCTGAAAAACAACACCCTTAAATACAGTAAAAAAAGTTAAATTATTTAAGTACTTTAAATAAAAACTAGAATCCTTACCTTTCCTTAGCTTAATCTATTTTAAACTGGAGAAAAACTGTAGAAAAAAACTGGAGTCTAGCTCTTGCCTGAAGTAATTCAGCAAATCAGTATTCAATGGACGAGATGGCAGCTTGTACTCGAATTCCCCCATTCTTTGAGAAATGAACCGCTTCCTGACATCTAACCTGGATCTGGCCTTAGACCACTTAAAACCATGATGCCTAGTCCTCCCTAACCTATTTAATTGGAGCAATCAACTAGAGCACAATCTATTACCTGCGTCATCATGATGACTTCAATCAGACCACCTCTCAGCCTATGCTTCTAAAGTGTTGGGTCCCAACTCTTTCGACCTATCTTGAAACCAGGATGCCTTATACTTGGAATTAGTCCAGTGCCACACCCCCGCCCCCCCCCCACCAGAATCCTTCCCAAAACCTCAATATCATCCACCATATAAGGAGGCCAAAACTGATGCAGTATTCCAAACAAGCCCTAACTAAGTAATTGTACAATGACAAAATGGTATGCCATTCTTCTAATTGTGCTCTAAACACATCCCCAAGACCCTATTCACTCTAGCCATTGTTTCATGGCATTTCTTATGTACCTTTAGAACTCCCATATCATCTTTTTCCACCTTCTTCAATGCATTTCCCTGTAGGGTGCATAAATCTTGAGCATTTGCTCTTCATACATCCATTATACAGCACTAATCTAAAGTAAACAGTTCTCATTCATGAACCCAAACTCTCAATATCTGCCTGAAGCAGTTAAGCATTGTCTACAGCTCTAATGCTCACTCAAATCTTTGTATCATTGCAAAATTTTCAGATCGTGCTCCCAACACCCACATCCAGATCATTAATACAAATAAAGAGCAATGTTCCCAGCACCAATCTCTTTGGGACACCACTGGTGATCGGTGATCCGGATCCAAAATCATCCACAACTACTTCTTGCCTATGCTCTTGCAGCCAGTTGCCAACCCAGTTATTTACATTACCACAAATACCAGAGGTACTAATCTTGTAGAGGAGCCACTTTTGCACAGAAAGCCCTGAAATTAGTGAAATTGTTGGATTCTTAGCAGATCTAAACAATAGGAAATTTCTCCCCAAAATGATGTGGACACTGGGACAAGCACAGCTTTCAAGACAATTCAACAGATTTATGTTGGGTAAGGATATTAAAGGACATTGAGCCGAGCTGGTAAATGGAGTTAAGGTTTAGAATAGCCCTGATCTAAGTGAATGGCAGGGCAGGCTTGAGGGGCCATGTTCTTACCAATCCCAGTTCATTATTGTTAATAAACAATTCTGAAATTTAGCAGTGATGAAATATTCACATACCAAGTTTAGGAAATTACTAATTTTTGCTACACAGCTTAAGAATGTAATATAAAAAGAATTTTGACTAATTTATAGAATATTTCACCGGTTTTTATGTTAACATTTCAAGAGAGTAGAAGAACACAATAACGGATGGATGCATGTGCCAAGTCATTATGAATCTTTCTTGTGGAGTGGCTGGAGTCACTACAGTGCTTGTGGAAGGCTGAGAATTTCCTGAAGAGCCTATTCCAGGTGTTGTCTATCCCAGAACTACAAAGAGCTCAGGAGGGCAGTAAATGGATGGCTATCCAGCAGGTTGGGTAAAGGTAAGCAGTGCAGGGATCTTCCAGGAACATGGCACCCTCAAACCAGTTTTACTGCCCTAAACACCAGTGAGGGTGTCAACACATTTCTGGGAGTGCCACTTGGAGCATGTAAATGGCACTGTGAGGCAATGCACGGCAAAGTGTATAAATGTAGTGATCGTAGGGGATTCAATCAGCAGGTCTGGCAGCATTGGCGGAGAAGAAAAGAGTTGATGTTTCGAGTCCTCATGACCCTTCAACAGATCTGTTCTGTTGAAGGGTCATGAGGACTCAAAACGTCAACTCTTTTCTTCTCCGCCGATGCTGCCAGACCTGCTGAGTTTTTCCAGGTAATTCTGTTTTTGTTTTGGATTTCCAGCATCCTCAGTTTTTTTGTTTTTATCGTAGGGGATTCAATAGTCAGCAGTTTCTACAACTGTTTATATGAGACCAGCATGTTGCGTTGCCTCCCTGATTCTAGGGTAAAGGGCATCATTGAGAGGGTGCAGGACATTTTAAGGTGGCAATGGAACAGACAGAAGTTATGGTCCATATCAAACCAGTAACATATGAAGGAAAAGTGTTGAAGCTCTGCAGTCAGAGTTTTAGGAGCTAATCAGAAATTTAAAAATCAGGACTGCAAAAATAGTAAACTCTGGATTACTTGCAGTGCAACATGTTCATGGTTATTGGAATAGTAAGCTCAAAGAGGTTAGGTGAGGTTGGCGAAATGGTGCAAGAGGGAGGGCTTCAGATTCCAAGGGCACTGGGATCAGTTCTGGGATAGGACAGACCTGTTCAAGAGGATGGGTTGTTCATGGATTAAAACTAATTTGGCAGGGAGATTGGGCCCCAGAATGAAACAAGGCACATAGAGGACTGGCAATGACATATAGCAACCAAGACTAAAGAGTTCAAAAATCAAAAGAATCAGACATGGAACAAACATGAATCAGTCTAACTTGGGTTTGGAGTACATATATGTGAATGCACTTAGCCCGGTTAAATAAGGATGATGAGCTGCAGGTGCAAGTAGCCGAATGGGACTATGATATTGTGACAATAAGAGAGACTTGGCTGAAAGAATATGAGGATTGGAAATTAATATTTTTTGTGACAGGCTGTGCAGGAATGATAGGGAAGGGAAAAAAGAGTTGGTAGTATTGATTTTTAAAAAAAAAACTGTTACAACAGAGTAACCTGTCAAGGGTAGAAGTTTACCTCTTGCACAGATGTTCTGCAGATTTTTTTTTAACGTGCAGCCTGCATAGCTTTCTTCATTGATATTATTGAACAAAACCACATAGGTTGAGTAGGCAACAGCCGCTGATGCTGCTGCCCCCTGGGGAATCAACGTGGTCTGCACTGTGCAGCTGATGCAATGCCAATATATTTCTTCATATAGGTTCTGTAGTAGGCCACCAGTTAGAATGAGATACAGGAGCAAATATTCAGGCAAATTACAGAAAATACAAGAACTAGAATAGTGATAATGGGGATTAGGGACTACGTTTTAATAGGAGGGCATTTGGGGAACAATGATCATAACATCATTATGTTTAGAATAAATATAGAAAAAAAGCAAAGGTACAATCAAGCATTAAAATATTTAACCGGAAGAAGACTTACTTCAGTGAGCTAAAGAGGCATCTGGCTAAGGTAGAGTGGAGTCAAAAGCTATTAAGCAAAACAGTAAATGAGCAATATGAGGCCTTCAAGGAGGAGATGGTTTGGGTACAGAGTAGACAAATTCTAGTGTGGGGGAAAGGTAGTGCATTCCAAGCTGGAGCTCCTTGGATAATTGAAAATATGGAGGTTATAATGAGATGGAAAAAAGCTGATGACAATTTTAAGGTTTATAATACAGCAACTAAACTAAACTAGACATAAAAAGTACAAAGTAGATCCAAAAAAGGGGAAGAAGATGGGCAAAGACAGTGTAAGAAAATAGATTCACATAAAAGGGAAGGTCTTTTATAAAGATGTAAAACAAAATGGGGTGGGTGATTTTGAACCAAGTGGGACATCTTTGTGTGTAGGCAGAGGCATTGGCTAAGGCATTAAATAAGTTATTTTCACCTGTCTTCACTAGAGAAGTGAATGTTGCCAATGTAGCAGTAAAGAAGGGATAGTAGCAATATTGGATGTGTTAAAAATAAATAAGGAAGATGTGCTTAAAAGGTTGGCACTCCTCATAGTAGGAAAGTCACAGAGTGTGGATGAGATGTGCCCTAGCTCACTGAGGGAAGCAAGAAAAAAATTTTGGATGCTCCAGCCTTACTCTTCCAATCTTCTTTGAATATGTGCATGGATTGTAAATGTTACACTCCCGTCCAAAAACAACAAGAGGGATAAATGCAACAAACACAGGCCAATCATCCAGTGGTGGGAAACTTTGAGATATAATAATTGGTACAAGTTAATTGGCATTTCCAAAATTGACTAAGAAAGGAAAGTCAGCACGGATGTGTTAAAGGCAACCCATGTTTGACTAATTTGCTCAAACAGCTTTTCAACTTGTCCCTCAAGATACATATGTACCCAGTTCTCTCTGTTCCTGCAACCTTTTTAAAATTGCACCATTTAATTCACTTTTGCCTCTCCTCATATTTCCTATAAAAGTATATTACTTCACACTTCCCTGTGCTAAATTTCATCTTACATTTGTATGCCTATTTTACCAACATCCCTATATCCATTTGAAATATAGTACTGGACTTCTCATTATTTATTATACATCTCCAAGTTTCGTATCATCTGAAAACTCTGGTTAATGTGTATATAGAGTTGTAAAAGACTTTTCACAAAGAACCAGATAATAGACTTGTTAACAAAATTAAAGAACACGGGATTAAAGTAACATGTATGCAAAATTGGCTAAGGGATAGAAATTGCCATGGTGATATTACCCAGCAGTTGGCATTAGGACCACTGCTCTTTTTTGATGTATATTATCAACCTGGATTTCATAATTTCAAAGTTCGCAAATGAAATACAACTTAGAATAAAATGCCTTTTGCACACATTCCAGGATCTGTTGCTCATGTTAAACATTACCCATTTTTACAAGAGCAATATGTGAGACCAATTTGAGCACGAAGCAGAGTTTCACCTGCGAGACTCTTTTGCCATACACCATCAGCTTCTCTTAAAGCACATCTGTGATCAGATAACAGCTGGATATTTATTAATAAAACAGCAGTGCCAAAATGCCTTATATTATCCATCTTGGGAGCACTCTAATTTTCTCAGTCCTCTTTATTGGATTTGATTACTTAATTTGCATTGATATCCTGCAGGGGAGAAGACTATTTAACATGTCAACAGAACAGTTTATTAGTTAAAAAGAATGAAAGGGGAAAAAATGAATTTACATAGCACTTCCATGATCTCAAGTTGTGTCAAAGCATGATGCAGTCAATTAAATACTTTTGAACCGTAGTCACTGTTGTAATGTAGAAAATATTGCAGTCAATTTATGCACACCAAGCTCTTAAAAACAGCAATATGATAATGATAGTGATAGTTTGTATTTTTAGTGATGTCGATTAAGGAATAAATAGTAGCCAGGACACTAGGATAACTGTTCTGTTATATAACGGCATGGAATCTTTTATATTCATCTGAGAGCAGAAGGGACTTTGGTTTAACATGTTATTCAAAAGATGGCACCTCTGATAGCGCAATACTCCCTCAGTGCTGCGCTGGAACATCGCCTAGTTTTTTATGTGCTCAAGCCTCTGGCAAGGCTTTAAATTGAATGATAAGGGATAAAACCTCTGGATTTATCAAAGAGGGAAAGCAGAAGAACAACAATATACACAGCTATGTCTCACTTCAATTCTGGATAGTGGAAGAACAGACATCAATTAAGGACAGGATCCAACTTGGCATCTCATGGTCTAATCACCTTTTTTTTAAAATTCATTTATGGGATGGGGACTTCACTTGCCGGGCCAGCATTTATTGCTCATTCCTAATTGACCTTGAGAACTGAGTAGCTTGCTGGGCTACTTCAGAGGGCATTCAAGAGTCAAACAAATTGCTGTAGGTCTGGAGTTACATGTAGGCCAGACCAGGTAAGGACAGAGTCGATAATAGTTTCATAGTCATCATTTAGACTTCTAATTCCAGATTTTTTATTGAGTTCAAATTTTACCATCTGCCATGGTAGGATTCAAACCCTGGCCCCCTGGTTTACTAGACCAGTGACAATGTCACTATGCCACCACCACCGCCTCCTCTGCCAATATAGAAACATAAAATTGGCCTACCAGGTCTGTTCCAGTGGTTTTTCCTATAAGCCACATAACGTAACCGCACTCTTCTGTTCATTCCTGATATCATTTCATATTCCTTGTTTGCATCAAAGCTATAAAAAGAAAGGAAATTTGGTGGAGGTGCTGAGGGACTGCCAATTAGGAATTACGCCAGCATGAGTCACTGTGCAGGAAGAGAGAAAAATACTGGGCCAGGTAATGTGACAGGAATTGGTACACATTTTGTTTCAAAAACTCATTATTATTGATTTACCTGTTTGAGGAAATAGCTACAGACAAAACTGAAGTTCTCACATGGACATTGGGAACCATGAGTTTGTGATGGTATTAATCTTTTCCTTTGTACCTGAAGAAGCAATGATCCCTGACTTCAAAACTGATTTTAAAGTACACTCTTCAACAAGAGTGAATGAGTTATTTTGGTTTAAAGAGGGATAGCCATCTAGAAAATTCAGAGTACGTCAGTGTTTTGTTTTCGATTAGGGATTAGGGGCCCACTGCTGGATCAGTCAGAGAAGCATTAAGCTGCATCTGGTCCACAATGTATTCTTAATGTAGGATGTGCACATCTGGGGCAGATTTTTGACTACACCGCATGGGAGGTAATTTGGAGAGCAAACCAAGCTATACATTATAGAACCATTCCATTGGTGCTCGAGGAAGGAAATGGTGCCTTTCATACCATAAAGATATTTCACCCTGACATAGACAAAATATGGTGATATGTGTGCAGTTTTAAGCCATCAGCCGCTACAATTTAATTTGGTTATGGGAATACAATTGTAATAGTTTATAGGTTAACCCAGTAGTGAGCCAAAATATACATTATAAATTCAAGGCATACATTTTCAGACTTCGTTTGCTCTATTACCAGCATATTGCATTTTTCCAAATGAAGTGAGATATCCCTTCAAGCAAATCTCACCTATTATGCCAGGTTTCTGTGTTGCAGATAAGGTGCCTTGGTGTTAATTCACCTGTGGTCTTAATTATTAATCTTTTTCTTCTACAGAGTATGACTAAATGCTGAGTTATTCAATCACTCGCATAGCTCAAATGCTCTAGGGATACATTTCTGGACAGCTAGTTCATTTTGCTTGTCCAGTATATCAAAATCATTGTTCTTGCAACCAAAGGCAAGATGAGGATTTTGTTTTTTAAAACAGCAAACTGTTAATGTAAGACTCTTACTCACATCTCTCTTATTCCCTTCTTTGCTCTGTAGTCCCAGAACTTTTCCCTCTCATCGCTCACTGCTATCACAACATCCACACACACTATGTTTCACTGAACCTCCCTCTGTTGCTATTTACACATTCTGTACCTCACAATGATTTCCCTCACTCGCCCACACCTGTGTGATCTATTACAGATCACTCACACTATTTTATCCTGTCACACATAGGCCAGGATTCGTCCCTCGGCGATTTGGGGGCGGGGCCCGACGTCATCCCGGTCCCTTTAAATTTTTAGGAAGACGGGCGGACAGCGAAATCAACTGTCCGCCTGCCAACCTGTCAATGGCCAATTGAGGCCATTGACAGGCTAGTTAAGATAATTAAAGACCTGCCCGTCCAAGCTTAAGGCTGGTGGGCAGGCCCCAGCAGGCTCCAGATTATTCATGAAACTTCAAACACTGGTGGGATGAAGTTTCATGTCCGTCTTTTAAAAATGTAATAAATTTTAAGTGTTTATTATTAACATGTCCCATCTCATGTGACATTGTCACATGAGGGGGACATGTTAATAATTTTTATATTTTTATATTTTTAGACTTTACTTACCTCTCACAAATCTCCCTGAGACAGGACTTTGCCTCAGGGAGCAGTGTGCTCTTTCACGCACTTTGACAGATGGGGATTCCTTCCCCCCCACACAGGAAGCGCATAGCGCTTCCCATTGGGCAGACCACTGGGTGGGCCTTAATTGGCCCGCCCACTCAAAATGGCGGCGGACCCGTTTCGGTGGTGGGGGTTGGTTATCCTCGTGCTGCCGAGCCGGTGAGGCCCACACACCATCCGAGGGCAAAATTCTGCCCATAATCTTTCAGCAGGTCAAAGAGTGATCTATTCACTTTCTTCTTGTGCTACATTTTGGCACATGACACCAGGAAGCAGAAGGACCAGTATCACTTCTGCCGATTCGATGAGGCTGCACTAGAATTAGTGGGTGGAGGGCGTGCCAGGAGCATCATGGGATATGGTCCGCAGTGTGTTTTATCATGTTGCTCTACTTTCACTTCTCATTGAGCTAACTCCCTCATGCGCTCTGCAGAATAAAGTGGTGCTATTTTGAGCTGCCACACATCTGACTCTTCTGAACCCTTGCCACTAACTCCAACTCCAGCACAAATATGGCCCGGTGGCAGCAGAAGAGAACAGCCCTCCGTGGAACACACTATCATTCAAACTTAGCCTTGCAGGAACCTGCTCAGAAATTGCCATCTTATGTTTTTTTTTAAGAGGGATCTGCAGAGAGTTAATCACCAAGCATATGTGCACAGAGGAGATAGCATGGCCCAGGAGCTAGCTCTATTCCAGAAGGTTCAGTTGTTGACTTCAATATTCCAGTCTACTGTGCTCCATGAACCTCTCAGTGAACTGGACAATCTATCAGTGAGCATGCATTCAATGTTGGAAATCCTGAAGCAACCCACCTCCAATTTGTGAGGGGCAGTGGGCAGGGTGTAGAAATAATGTGGTCAACCATGGATTGTGAGTATGCACAGCAGGGCCCTCATTTATGGAGGCTTCAGGTAGAGTACCGATGGAAGCTCAGACTGCAGCCTCTGGGTTCCAATAACTCCAAAGCACGGTGGGAACCCTAGGCCAAAACAGCACCAATATCTCCCTTAACTGGATCACTTAATATTCCATCTTGAAGGCACAACACTGCCTCATTCACTAATCTTGACACCAATCACAGCTGAATATCTTCATCTGATGAAACCTCAAGGTTAGCAGGAAGTTTAGAACTTCCTTAGCACTTAGATTTAAAGTTTTGCCTTTCACACTTGCCTGGTAAATGTAGAAACCTTTTCCTCCATGATGAAAGTATAATAATTTTCATAATATTTTCTAGTCTTTTGTGAAGAAGGTTTATGGGGTAAGTATAGTTGGATCTGTGTGTGATTTAATTACATTATGGAGTCAAATGGACTGCAAGCTTGAAATCATCAAAAGTAGCTAGGTGCTTGACATGTTAATGAGTAAACGTGGATGCTGGCTTAGCGTGTATAGCGTATAAGGTGTGAAGGGAATTTGCATTTTTAGATAAATGAAGGGATATTTGGATTTCAAAGGGATCTTAGTCTGTTTACAACTAGCCAGATAAACAAGGCTAAGGAATGTGTTTATTTTTTCCCAAAGGTTACTGACAATTTACATTAGCAACATGAACGTTTTTAAATTATGAGGAAGATATAGTTTCAAAGACATGTGGAACAATATAATTGACTTACAAAAAAGAGAGAAACATATATAAATGAGAATGAAAGGCGATGTATCAGAGGGCCAGGTAAGATCTAACAGGTGTGTGTGAAATCATCTTAATGAAGCCTCCAGCATTTGTGCATACATTGGCTATCTAATGAAAATGAAGCTGGAGAAAAGCCATTTGGAATTCCACTGCCCAGGGTATTGTGTTAACTTGCTGAGTTTGTTTTAAATCTAAAATCTATTTTGGATTGTTGCATAAAGGGAGTGTAACTGGAGGTCAGGCTAATTAGGAACTTTAGGAGTTATTATAGTAGTAAGTAATTGTAGACATATCTATGTGTTTGAAATCATTAATTTTGTTAATAAATATTTTAATTTAATGTTTTAGTATCTATAAAGATCTTGGTGGACTTATTACTTCTGAATTAAGTGCACACATCTCATAATAAATTCAAATTGCAAAACCGTTGTGAAAGTGTGATTAATTTTCCCTTGTGGATTTGGTCCACCTGGCACACATCATCTGCCATGTCATAACATCTGTCTTATGGCCTAAAAATCCCTTTGTAACCATCTCCTTGAATAGTTCAGAACGTCTACCAGCCGTTCGAGAACCACTTCAGGTTGCAAAAGGAGGTGATGAAAGGTACATGAGGGAGTTGTAGGGTGTCACTGGTGATTATAAATTAAAATGTAATCGAAAATAGCATGTCATTAACCAGAGGTCCAGTGCTGTACCCATGTAACCAGCTGGCTAGTCATACAGCAAACAAGGAGGTATGGACTTTCACAGAATCGCTGAATTCAAACAAACTCAATTTTCACTGGAGCAAGGTCCAACCCCAGAGTGTGTGACTTATGACTTTTAAGAGCAGACATGAACACTCGTAAAAGCTAGATAAGGTTTGTGGAACTGTCAACCCATCAAGTTATTTAAATCCCCTGCCTTTTAAATAAAAAAAACAGCCTAAGTTAAAAAAAAAATGGTGCTTACAGTTTTAATAGCTGTTTGCTGACACAACCCTAAGGACTATCAATATAATATTATTACAGCTTGACTGTTTCCACAACCTAACATTATCACAGTGGAGACTGTAAGTTCACATTTTGATTGACAGCTCCAAGAGATTATTAAGGGTTTAGCTGACTGTAATGTGGACTTATCAATACAAGTGTTTGTTTTTAAGGGATTAAGTACTTGGGGGATTTATTGTAATTAATGAGCTTTTATCAATAAGAGTGTTTTTCAAAATCATGAAATCTGTAATATAATTTTATTTTATTTCATCTCAGCATGGCTCCTGCCAATGTTAGATAATGAATGAGTTGGCATAGAGGGTATCAGGGAAAAGGGTGTTGGGTGGGGGAATGGGGTGGTATGCATTGGCTCTAGGTTGGCATTTGAGCTATAAAGGTATAAGTATAAAAATAGGGAAGTCTTGCTAAAACTATACAAGGCACAAGTTAGATCACACCTAGAATACTGTGAACAATTTTTGTCTTCTTACCTAAGGGAATACATAGCGGCTTTGGAGGCAGTCCAGAGAAGGTTCACCAGGTTGATCCCAGGTATGAAGGGATTTTCTTATGAGGAGAGTTTGAGTAGGTTGGGCCTGTACTCACTGGAGTTTAGAAGAATGAGAGGCGACCTTATTGAAACATAAATGCCAGAATATTTTGTTGGTGTGTGAGGGCGGGCCCCACACGCCAGCGTGTAAAATGATATGTGGTGATGTTGGGCGAGCGTCCTGATGTCATCATGTGCCATTGCAATATTTAGGTGGGCGGGCACACGATGTTCTCTGATGCGCACTCGCCATTAATTAACCATCCACTTAAGTCCCTTGAGGCAGCAATTGTCTGGTATTTTTCAGGGCCCATGTGATCTTTAGGATGTCGCACGGGCACCACAGGCAGGCGGGTAGGCGACATTTGTATAAATCTCATCCACAGGTGGGGTCGTGAGTGTTATTTGTTAGATATTTAATTGTGAAAGTTACTAACACTTGCCTGTGTGAGCAGGAATACTTCAAAACTCTTCACAGCTGCTTGGACAGGAGTAAAAACCTTCAGGTCAGGACTCTTGAGTAAACACCATTTCTGGGGCCTTGCTGGTTTCAAGAAGCCTTCCCTTAGCCTGGGAATGGGAGATGTGCTATCCACTGGAGGCACCTCCTCTGATGTCCGGAAGGGAGAGGTGGCCAGGGGTCCACATTCAGCCTCCAGGCGAGCCACCTTTGGGAGGAGAGGCGCAGGCACAAGGGGCGCAGGGCCAACAGGAAGTCCAAGGCAGAAGGGGCCATAGAAGATGCCACTATCCTGCCGCAGGGGTACACAACTGGCAAAGCAGCTACCTCAATACTTCTGAGGTGCAGTGCCAAAGGAGGTTCTGTCGCTCAAGGGAGACAGTCACCTCCACCTGTCAGGTAATAAGCCCTGAGATCTGCGCCAACTGTGTGGGTGGGCACCCATGCCTATGGCGCTGAAGGTCATGGCTGCCCTCAACTTCTATGCCTCCGGCTCTTTCCAGGGGCCAGTGGATGATCTTTGCAGAGTCTCCCAGTCAGCTGTCCACACTTGAGTCAAGCAGGTGACAGATGCTCTGTTCAGGCGTGCTTTGACTTTCATCCACTACCGCTGGGACGAGCCAAGCCAAACAGAGTGAGCCAGACACTTCGCAGCCATTGCTGGCTTCCCCCATGTTCAAGATGCAATAGACTGCACACATGTGGCCATCCAGACCCCAGCGGGTGAGCCCAGTGCCTTCGTTAACAGGGAGGGCTTCCACTCCTTGAATATGCAGATATTGTGTGATCACAGGATGCAGATTCTGCAAGTCTGTGCAAGGTATTGAGGCAGCTGCCACGACACTTGCATCCTCAGATGCCTCTCCGACTACCAAGAACAGAGGCTGAGCAGCAGTACAACAGGAGCCATGCTTCCACAAGGGCTGTGGTGGAGAAAACCATCAGTCTTCTCAAGATGCACTTCCGATGTCTGGACCCTTCAGGGGGCACACTCCAATATTCCCCGATCATGTGTCGCTGATAGTGGTTGCATGCTGCACTCTCCACAATCTGGCACTGGAAAGGGGTGATGCAGTGGACAAAGATGTAGATGCAGTTGCTCCGGCTGCACATGACGAGTCCAAGGATGAGCACGCAGAGAACGTTGAGGGGTTAGATGCTGACCCGGGCATACTCCAAGGAAAGAGGGACACTGGGGAGGCTTTAATCCAATGAACCATCAGATAGTACACCACAGATGGACCTCCAACACAAGCCAGGGCTGCAAGCTCCGTCCTTGATACCTGAGTGCAAAACCTGCCTGGTTAGGAACATTAACTAAGGGTCTTGTCAATAAAGCTCAATGTCAAACAACTCACTCATAACATCACGGGTTCGCATCCACCTGCAGAAGTAAGGAGTCATGCTTGCATGTCAAGATTTAATGATTTAACAAAATGAAGTTCAGAACAAAATAATTAGAAAGGTGTTACACATCACACCAAGGGGTCATGAACTAATAGCGGGGCAACATAAAACCACCAGTGAGAAGCCCATGATGTGCCTAAGATGCCTTAAGTTTATGTTTTCGGGTACTACGTCCAGGAGCTCCCCCCTCGCTGGCACAGGCATCTGAGACAGCCTGCTCACTGTGCTGTCCTGTTGGCCTCGATGACCTTGGTGGGTGTCCTCTGGCCCACAGAGTGTTTGATGGCCCTGCCTGGGAGGGAGCCGCCATTTCCACAGCTGGCATCTCTCCAGTTGTTGCAGCCCCATGGGGTCCCACGGTCACTGCCAGAGGGACGGAGGAGCTGCTGCTATCATCTGGTGCACTCTGAGAGGAGCCCGCAGAGATGACAGGCAGCTGCTGCACTGATGTGAGGTCGCTTCAGACCTCCCTGCTCACCGTATATGAATAGGCACCGAGCTGGGGTACTTGGTGACCAAACCATCTCCCACACTGGCACTGACCAGCTGAGGTCCATGCCACTGTGAGGACTTGCAGGTCTGAGTGCAACCCCAGGAAGCCCTGATTGGTCTCCTAGAGGAGCCTCTCCATGCGAGTCGCCACTCTCCATGGAGGATGCATGGCGCTCGGCCATGATGCTCATTGATTCTCGGCCATGATACTCCACATGGACTCCTCCAGCATGGAAACCATGGCACGCATAGCCTCATGTATCTCCGCCAGATCCTCCTGCATGCCCTGCTGCACTTCCAGCGTTTGTTGCCTCAGGGATGACTCCAGAGGCACATCATTAGCCACCGACCGAGCATGTGCCTGGTCCCCTGCAGTCCTCCGACTGCTGGTACCATGTCCCTGTCCCTGTCCGCACCACAAGTGAGTGTGAAGTGCCCTTACCACTGTGCCCTGGGACACTAACCAACGATCTAATTCCCACTAAGGTGCTAGTGTCTGCGCTGGTGCCTGCCTGGCAGAGATGGTGTGAGACTGGTGAGTCCAATTGTTCAGGGTCCTCAGGTGTAAGAGGTGGCCCCTCCGCCACCTCGTCCCAGCCCTGCTCTTCTGATGCTGAAAGGAAGAACAAGGACATTTGATCAGTTAGCGTGGAGACAATGTCAATGTGTATCCCTGTCCCCCGATCATTACGCGCTCACCCTTCCATAATCAATGGTCAACCCATGTTGCAAACTTCAATCACTGAACATTCAGCAGTGCCATGGCTGCTGTGACACACATGGTGACCTCAGTACTCAGCAAGCATTCCTCCCCATGGTACCCCAGCCTCACTGCCACCAGTGGACCTGAGCGCAATTCTCCTCTCCAGATCTATTGCCTCCTGCTCGAATCTAGTCATGATGGCCAACTGGGCCTGGCCTCCACCAGTCTGCATCCGCTCGGTAGCATTGGTCTTATGGGTCTATGGGGATAGTGAAGGGTCATGTGTTGACTCAAGTTGGCACTAAGTTGGCATGAGTTGACACTAAGGTGACGTAGGGGCTATAAGTGGTCATGGGGAGGATTGGGGGGTATATATTGGCAGTGAGGGTATGAGGGGCTATTGGGGGTGGGTGGGGCATGGGTTGGCAAGAGTTGTCAAGTATGGGCATGCGGTGAGGGAACGTGAGGGTGTGGGCCTAATATTTAACCACACATCTGGGGCAAAGACCCAGAGCACCGAGGCAGACCTTTTAACCAGCCAGCCTCAGCACTCAGCAGTCTGTGGCTGCCTCTGAAGTATCTCCAGGGGTGGTGGGCCCGACTCAGGGATGCACCCCACCTCCCCCCCCACCCCCCACACCATCACCTCAGAATGAATTTCCCGTTACGCAGTGCACTTTCCCAACCCACCCAACTGAGGTGAGTGCAGCGGGCCAGGAGATTTCCCAACTCTGCACACCTGCCTTGGGAGCGAAGGTCCAGTGCTAAGTGTCAAGTGAATGGAATTTAGTGATGCAGTGGGTGAGCAAGCTGTTCTTTCATCCCAAAGAATTGGTTTCAAATTGATGAGAATCAAGCCTTTGCTTTATGTATGGGTTTAATATGCTATGTGATTAGACAGACTTCACACAGATCTTAATGTATATGGGTCCACTGCTCACAAGCACATGGAATCTGATATGGGAAAGCAAATTAAACCACAGCAGGAGCCAGGATTGACCAGGATAAAAGAAGCATAACTCAGCATTGAACCCATGTTTTAATGCAGCCTGTGAGTGTTTGACTGATCATGTCTCCTTCAATTAAGGCATCAATCTTTAAACCAAACAACAATAAAAAAGGAAAATGCCATCATATTACTTGTAATCTACTTCATTTCTAATGATGTCTGTCTGGATGATATTGCACTTAAACGTGTTAGAGAAACAAACTGAGAGATGGCTAATAGGCAGATGAAGGTGTGTTATATCATTCCTTCCTTCATCAACCAAATCTCTCTTATAAGACAATGCTGCTATAAATTACCTTTAATTTCCAGAATGTAATTCATCAAACCCTAAATTGATTCTGCACTTCCTCATTCAAAAGGCTGCTAGAATGATTTGCTCATTGCAAATGAAAATTGCTATTCTGCCTCAGTTCATTAAAGGCAAAGATTTCAGTAACCCCGCAATTCCCACTCAATCTTTTTTTCAAGTCTTCAGCAAGGTTCTGAGGTGTACAACAAGAGCAACATGACTGAATGCAGTGATAGCCACCATTCTAATGAGAAATCACACCAGTAGGAGATTACAGCGCAGCCCAGCTGACAGGTATTAAACACTCCCATCATCTCCTGTTAGAAGTGCACACACTGATGAATGCTAAACATACTTGCCGACAAATGGTACACGTTCATCACAGCAACACTGTTTTAACTAGATAAAACAAACTGTAAATAATTGCTGAGAGTTTACAGCACAGAAAGAGGTCACTCGGCCCAACAGATCTATGCTGGCACAGGTTCATGCTCCATATAAGCATCCTCCATTCCTACTTCTTTGACACATCCATGGAATGGTAGAATCTTACAGCACAAAAATAGGTCATTTGGTTTCCCATGCCAGTTCCAGCATATCGAGAGAGCTGTCCAAATTTAGCCTCACATTCCAGCTTTGATCCCATAAACCTGCAAATGAGTTCTCTTCAAAAACGCTAATTGTGCTCTAGTTTTTCAAGCTAACGACTGGGATTTACAAGTGATGAGGACATTCCAAAATTAAATACTTGCTGCTTAAGAAAATCCACCCTCCAGTGGTGGCTCTCGTTGGCCCGTGTATTGATTTTTAATTCCTCCCCACAGTTACTCCACTTCCCCAAAAACAGGTTGACCCTCGTGTGGAATGATTGATGCCCAAGATCGTTTCATCTATCTGGGCCAGCTGAAAAGAACAATGCCAGTAATTATACCAAATGATTAAAAGAACTTCTCGATGGAATAATAAACTCCAGAATTATTGATGACGCCATCATTTTTCAAGTGTCAATATTAAGTTATCTGTGGCAGACTGAGTAGAAACAATTTTTTAAAAAATATTCGCTGAGCGGAAAACATGGTACAATTTATTATTTGAAAGTAGTTTATTTTACAATGTAGAGCAGGGAGATAACATTTCTTATTTTGACAAGGAAAATGAAAAAGATATTGATTATGAAAGTGAGAAAATGTTAATTGTAAATATGAATCTTTGAGACTTCTTAGTGATGCAGTGGGTGAGCAAGCTGTTCTTTCATCCCAAAGAATTGGTTTCAAATTGAAACCAAAGCAACACTAAAGTAACAGAATTTCTTACAATTGCAAATAAAAAAAGACTTGCATTTCTGTTGCACTTTCCAGAACTTCAGGACCACCCAGTGTGCATTAAATACTTTGAAGATAATTTAATATTTTTGAAGTGTAGTCACAGTCAGACTGTATGAAATCCATGAAATCCAGAAGCTAATTTGTGCAAAGGAAGGTTCTACTATAGCAGTAGAATGACCAAACAGACAACCTGTTTCAGTGATATTGGTTGAGGGATAAAAATTGGCCAGGACGCCAACGAAACCGCCTCTGAAAAAATAGTGCTATGCGACCTTTTCCCGTTACATGGGTGGTTGGGGAAGGGTGGGTGCAGATGGGGCCTCAATTTGGCATCTTGTTTGAAAGACAGCACCTACAACAGTGCAGAACTCCCTCACTGGAGAGTCAACTTAGACTTCTGAACAGCTATTAGAAAACTTAAAATATTGTAGGAGATTCAGTTTTTCTCATGGATTTGACCTGTAAAGGATCATGAATAAATATTGTCACCAATGTCACAAGTTATTTATTTTTCCATACTAAGAGACCTCCCACGGCACTGTTCATGATGTATCCAAATGGCACATTGGGCAGGACTTTACCAACATTGTTTTTAAGCATGGGCCGGGACCATTTCAGGGTCCTGACCCTATGATGTCCAGGTCCTGCCTGTTCCCGCAAGTGGAAAACTAACAGCTGGCTCCTGTGGCTCTGTTCCATTAAGGATGGCAGGGGCTGCAGAGGTAGAGGGCCAATCAGAACACCAGAAGGTGTGGGCAGCTGTCAGCCCTCAAGTTGAAAGGTTCCTCTGAAGACTTCTGAATTTTTAAAAGTGAAATGTGGCCACAGCTGCCACACCACGATTGTGCAGGAGGAACCCCTCACCCAGATGGCATGTGCCAAAAACTGTGGCCCTCTGATCCCCATGGGGAGATTTAAAGGAGGCATTGATAACCCCCACTCTGGCCTGCCAATGGGACACCACTTCCAGGCGCTTACTGGGCTTTAGCCTCAGTGGGGGGCCATCCGCCATTGTGAGGATCCCAGTGGTACCATCAATTTGTTCCAAAGTCTCACTTAAGTAATCCTGATTGACTACCTGCCGTTGCTGGCAAGAGTGCCTGCAGACAGGAATGTGTCAAGTTAATGATCCAAATTAAAGAAATTCCCCTAGGATTCTGCCATTGTCTTTTACCAATAAATTTGAACAGAATGGGATGGGGAGTTGTTGCAGAAGGTAAAGTGCGACCCCGACATGAAGAACATAATGAAAAACAGACTTTCAATGTATGGAAAATCAGCGTAACATACTTGTAAACATCTCTCACATAGTGACTCCATGAAAAGAACTGTGCCCCCCCAAAGATATTTTTGTCAACTTAGCACAGTAGCCCTAAAATGCCATATTCAAAATAATAAAGCTGCCAACATAAGGTCAGGGCTCATATTTATTTTTCCCTGTTGGAATGAATTCCTCGCAGGCAGATTGGTGATCACTGCAGCAACATATTATGTTTACGTAAAACAAGAGGATGTGAGGAGTCAACTGTGCTGATTTAATTTAGGGAATTTGAAAAAAATATTTATTTGGGAGAAGAATTCACAAATGGGGGAAAATGATGACAAAATAAAAATTGGATTAAGCTCTAACTTTAACAAATTCACAATGAGCCCTTTATATTTTCTTCGAAGATCTGGGGCTGGTATCAGTTAATATTCAACATTTCTGTCTTATCAAATTACAATGTAGCAGTCAGACTTTGTTAATGGCATGAACGTTTTGATTTACACCATCCAATCTCCCAGTAAGAGGAGATGAAATTAGAAGCACCCAATTGCCAAACCGAGAGCCAGTATAACGTGAATCTTTCTCCCTGTGAAATTTTAGGACAGTGAGATTTTAAGGTCCTGCCGAAGTCAAAGTACAGGATTTTGCCCTTGGTGGGGGTGCTTGGTGAGGGTGGGTGGGGGCGGTCAGGAAGCCGTCCGCTGCCTACGATTGGCTCCGTTCCATGATTTCACGCAGGTAAGCCAATTACGGCCCACCCTGCGTGGGTCGTGTGGGCAGGGGGAGGAGGGAGAGCTGGGCCTAGCGGGCAGTTCGCACATGCGCGTGAAAGAGTGCTTCAATCTCCCTGAGGTAGCTCCGTGCCTCAGGGAGATTGAAACGCATTTAAAATAAATAATAAATACAGTAACAATTCAATAAAACATGTCCCCTCATGTGACTCTGTCACATGAGATGGGGCATGTTTTTAATTCCAAATTAAGGTTTTTATTTAACGTGCATTAGCTTTAGGAAACCTCATGCACCTCGCGGATGAGGTTTCCTAAAACATGTAAAGGCCGCTTGGCCTTTTCACCTGCCCGCCAACCTCATTAACAAAAAATGATGTTGTTAATGGCCTTAATAGGTCTTTTAATTATCAGCGGGGGCGCAGCCGATTCCAGCGCCGCCCGCCAAACGAAACATTGCGAGACTGGTCGATGACATCGGACGCACGCCCAACATCATTGTGCCTAATTTTATGCTTGGGCGCGTGTGCCCAGCGTAATATCCTGGCCCACGGAGTTTAGAATGGCTTGCCACATTTTAGGGTCCCATCCCCGCCGGGACAGGGCCATAAAATTCCGGCCACAGTAAAGAGACTCAAGTTTTTGTCTTTATTCGCAGGATGTGGACTCCACTACTGAGAGCAGTATTTATTCCCCACCCTCTGATTGCCCTATGAAGCCATTTCAGAGATCAGTTAAGAGTTAGCCATATTCCTGTGGGCCTGGATTCACGTGTAGGCTAGTCCACCTAAGGATGGCAGATTTCCTTCCCTAAGGGGCATTCGTGAACCAGGTTTGTACAACACTCTAATAGTTACATGATCACTATTACTGAATTTTATTCAAATAACCAAATTTAAATTTGCCAGCTGTGGTGGTGGGATTTGAATTCAGGTCTACCACATCAGTAGTCCAGGTCTCTAGAATACTAGTCCAGTAACATAATCATTATGCTACTCTCCCCTTCCAGTGAGATGGGTGATGTTTTGAAGCACATCTAAAACTGTTCATATACAGTACTTCAGTTATCATACATCAACAACACTTCCTCATTTCTTCCTGTCTGATGAAACAGAGTAGCCTTGGCTTTACAGTAATTGAATCATTCAAGAAAGAGAGAGGTTTTTTTTTAAAAAAACAAGTGTAAGCGAGCAACCATGAGCTCATCTGACCGAAACAAATCACTTTTCAAATGCCTTGAGTCGGTACCCATTTTCCAGTGCCTTACACTTGTCATTACGTAGAATGCAGAATCATTTTTCTGCAATATTATTTTTCAGGAGAATGGAGTTTTGATAACTCATCTGATCTGATATTTGGAAAGCTGACTTTCCTCTTGCATAATATTGTTACATGTTCTGTCGAAGGGTCATGAGGACTCGAAATGTCAAATCTTTTCTTCTCCGCCGATGCTGCCAGACCTGCTGAGTTTTTCCAAGTAATTCTGTTTTTGTTTTTGTTTTGTTACATGTTATTGCTAGACATTAAGTAGGTGGGAAGTGAAAATTGCAACTAGTATTAAGCAGGGTTAACATTGCATTTGTGTCAGTGTTGGACATGAAAGTGCAATGCCAAATAATTGCATTGTCAAAAGAATTATATCAACAGTAATAGAATATTTTATAAGTGGTACCAAGGGGCAGCAAGCCTTAGTTTATATTTTGTATAATTAAGAAATTTTCTAAAAGCATGTAACTGTATAAGTGATGGCTGTGAAATGTAATGTTTTGCTATCCTTGCTGAAATTGTTTTAGTCTTGATTATCTGTGATGGATAGAAAGTAACAGTTAAAGCTAAGAGTTCAACTGAGCAGCGCAACAGTTATTTACTCTGGTGTATATGTCACGTGACAAGGAGTTGTCCATTGTAGATTGTAACCAGGTATTTTGCACATGGCTTCTCATTTCACCTAGTCAATCCTGACAAGGGGCAGATCACAGACACGTCACCTGATCCAATGTTATGCATTCCTTATGGGGAAATATATTTTAAGATAAACAATGGAGCTTGGCTATCTGTGCAGGAAATTACATTTCTTAGCATCTTGGCAATGGTTTAACAACTGGTTTGAATGTTGTCTTTGGAATTAAATTTCTTCCAGTAGAGTGCACCAAGCCTGGTTGTGACAGGAGTGTGATTTTTGTCTGCAGTACATTTTTGTTTAGGATTTAGCTGGAAACAGCCTGAGAAAAGTTAATATCAATCACACATTAATATGCAGAAATAGTCACTTGAGATAATTTATCCTTCAGAGTGTTTATGCTAATTTACTGTTTAGGTATTGTCCGATTCAATATACTGGCCTTCCAGCTAGATTGTAGTGTTTTCTTCAAGCATAAATTGCCTGAAATCAGCCAACCCAGTGCAAAAGATCATGGATTTCAAGCACACGCTTATGTTGTCCAGTGAAAATTGAATTTCTGTGATCTTCCGCGTTAGTTTAAAAAAAAATCACACTAGAAGCAGACCCTGTGCACAAAACTGGCCATGCTCCCAGTCGAATGAATCAGGAAGTGAGTTTCCCCTATAGGCACTTGCAGGTTTTCAAGGATGCTCTTAAAATTATGGGCACTAAGTGCGGTAGCAGGTAGGAAAAAGGATGTTTTACCCGCTGGCGGGTTTTTGCGTCATATCGTCCCAATTCTGCCTCATTAATTATGCATTCCCAGGCAGCATGCTATTTTGCAATGCACCCACCACGCTGTCACCTCACCGCTTCCTCATGCCGGGTGCCATATTTAAAGTGCAGCCACGTGCACGCCTCTTAGGGCTTCCAGCCCAGAACTGCTGCACAGAAGACATGTCCCTGAAAGGCAAGAAGACTGCAGTGGCCCGATTCAGTGACAAATCCTCAGGGCGCTGTCTGAACACCGTTGGAGCCTGTTGCAATGTCCTCTACCCTGGCTCTGTCTGCAGAAGGCCCATCAGCATCACCACTCAGGCTTGGGAGACGGTGGCAGAGGTGGTCAGTGCTAATGCTACACACAAGATGTTCACCATCCAGTGCAGAAAGTGGATGAATGAATTCATCTGTGCGTTAGGGTAAAGCAACCATCTCATCACTCTAAACTCTCACACTCACAAGCCTATCACACATTCACTGGCATCTCATTCATTGCCAGCTCAAGGAGCATCACCACTCACTCTCTCAAACACAGGCTCACATCTCCATCTGGACTTATCCCCGCTGGAGATTGTGTCCTCAGCCCTCATCCTCTTGAGGCCACTTGCACAGAACAACATGTGTCCCCACACACACCCTGGGATACTCCCCTTCTCCAGTAATGCCCAGCCCTGCAGCCTCTTCCCCTGCCTGAGGCCACCATCCCTTCCACAATCGAACCATAGCCCTGTAGCCATTGAAAAGCCACTCCCGCCTTACGGCTGGTAAGTAAAGACCTGCCCGTGAGCCCCACTAAAAGTGATGTGGTGCTACCTGGGAAGCTTGGTGCTGATGACCACGAGTGCTGCCTAAAGCAAGGTAAGCCATCGAGCCTCAAAGCCCCAAGTGCAGCTTGCCAGGCACACATCGCCTATGTTCAGTTGCAAAACAGATGATCCAGCAAGGGGGTGTGGGGGAGGTGGGGGGCTGGGGGGGGGGGGGGGGGGGGGGGGGTGCGGGGGTGGTGGCACGGTGGGGGGTGATTCTGGTGAGCTGGGCTTATAAGGATATGCAGATGTATTACAATGAAGCTCCTGATATGCGGCAGTGAGAAATGCAGCCCGCCATTGACAGGCAGAGCAGACAATTGCAAACTGGTTTCATGATATCGTGAAACTGACTTTTGGCCTTCCCGCCATGTTGTCTGATCATGCCCACCATGATTCTTAATGCCAGTAGGCATGGAAAATTCCACCTGATGTTTATTTTTTAGATGCAAGGACACCAATAGGCACCTTGTAAAAGTTTGTAAATGTTACTTGTTTTTATGATAAGAGAAACCAAACGTTGCATACCAATATAACAAGATGGTTCAGTACACTATAGTTCTTTTTTAAAAAAAGTTAATTTTCTGTTATTTCAAAGCAGGTTACGCACAATTGGTGGATGAGACACATTGACTAAAAATGCATTTGTGCTTTGTGATAACTTATTTCGATCATACTAATCAAACTGCACCAAGTAATACAGTTAAATTTATCGAGGAATTTTTTGTAAAGCAAAATCTTTAAAAAATAATTATGCTCCCTGATTATGCCGCTTCTCAGCAAGTTATGTTTAGTTATGTACAAATGGCTTTGAGCAGAGCCTGCAGGGAAACACATTTCTCAAAGCTAATGTAATTTGAGGCTCGGTTTGTCCAAAGTCAAAGCCAAATATGTTTGAGATGACAGACTTATAGAGAAATTATATTCACAGCTGTACTGTCAGCCCAGGAAGAGTGAAACTACTGTTAGGAGCTAGAAATAGTTTCAGTAAATTATATTTGTATTTGTGGGTTTTAAGAATGAGTTTTAGCTTTAAGATTAAGTTTAATTTTTATGTCTGTGTTTGTGTGTTAAGAAATGAGGGAGTTTGAGTTTTAGTTTCACTTTAAAAGATGCTTGCATTTTAATGAGGTTTTACAACTCTTGAAGGCAAGTTAACACAAACACAAGGTAGAAAAATTGGTCTGTTGCCTGGCAACAGGAGGTCCACAAAGAGAGACAGGGCAAAACAGAACAACTGTTTGTTTTTAGTTCAGTTGAAAGGAGGTGCCAGGAGAAGCTGGACACAGGAGGGGGAAATGCACAAAGCAGGTTCCAAAGAATGAAAAAAGACTCAAAACCAGGGAGTGGAACAGGAGAAAGATCCCAGAAAATCAGTGAAGTACAGGGAGAAGAACAGGAATCTGAACAAGATCTTGGTCAGTGGAAGTAAAAGCAATCAGCAGAGGGGAAGGCTCCAAGCTTAACGGAAGAAAGCTGCAGGGTAAATGCTTAAAGCAAAGTAGGCTTGCAAGAAGCCAGAAAATTCAAGGAGACAACGAAAGGTCTGTAACTGTTTACTATGGGCATGTGAAGCAGTGGTGTTCAGTTGGCACAGCTGAGCATTTGAGAGTCTATGGAAGGCAAAGCTTAAATACACATGGCAATCCAGGGGAGAGGAACATTGGAAGGCGAGTTTGAAACCTTGGAGGGGGACCCTTGTGGAAGGCACCCAAGAGAAAGCATTATTTAGGAGAAGAATCCAAAGCAGGTGTTTCAAGAGCAGAGATTGGAAATCCTCGGTTGAAGGACAGAGTTCAGTGAGACTGGTTGGCTCACAGTGTGACAAGTGTCTGGAGGGAGTTGCTGAGAGATTCATAGCATTGACTTAGGGTGGAATCTGTCACTTGGTTTCAGAGTGTAATGTGTCTGACCACAGGTCGCCAATTGGTATACATGAACTGTGTACTTACTGCGAACATGAGAGCATAAGATAGCTTTTGAAACATATGTTATCCTTAAGAATCTGCATATATCTGTAAAAGTATAGTTGTGGGCAAAGGAGTATTATAATACAGTTCATCTTTTCTTGTCTAATAATTTTTTTTTTGTTAGAAGTTCATCAGCTGACTCTTGTGACTCTGTTCAGTAGCCGCCCTCCACATTTCTAAAAAAAAATAAAAGTTAGGATCTATCAAGCCAGGTTGCACCCTGGGATCTGACTTGTCCAGTGCTAACATCAGCTGGGATCATAACACAACCAGCTAAAACCATGAGAAGTTAGCCAGACAGGCACCAAGAAAAAAACCAGCTGAAACCAACAGATAAATAGGCACCCATTACTCAAATGGAAATAGGAACAAACACACCTTAACCACAATCATAAAATAGTTAGGAAAGACTACCATTTCATTGCCCATTTTGTAGCATCAATTAGCTGACCACTGATTTTTTTTAAAGCAGTACGACTAGCTTAGATCACTCGAAAGTATTAAAAGTGACATCTCACGCTGTGAAGTGATTTGGGCAATATATCAAACTTCCTCAGTCACTGATAGATTAAGAATAGCTGACCTCATGCATTTGTTAAACAAGGCGTAAACGTCTGTGTTCTTACAGATAATTTACTCATCAAATATTAGGGTTTACGGCATTGAATGTTAAATGACACAGATTTATTAAGTATGCAGTAATGAAACATATGCTTAAATAAGCAACATGTATGGCAAGTCTTGAGTGTTACATGTTACAATTCTGAGCTTAGAATGCAGGTTCAAGCCTTTAATTTGAATCCCAAAGTATTTATCCCGACACCCACTATTTGTATCATTTTCCCCTTCTTCACGGCAATGGACACGTTTCTGCATTATCCAGTATAAATCCACTGGAGGTAAATTTTTAATAAGCTTCTTCCTTTATCTCTAGTCATTGACTTTGATTTCAATAAGTTACTTTTTCCCCCTGGACTGATACAATTCTCTTACTTTGTGATCTCATTGATAATAGCAACAAGCGTGGAACTCTTACAAATGAAACTACTAATTATAATTTTGTACCATTCACAAAGATAGGTAGGAAAGTAAGCTGTGAAGAGAACATAAGGAGTTTGCAAAGGGATATAGATAGGTTAAGTGAGTGAGCAAAAATTTAGTAGATGGCGTATAATGTGGGAAAATGTGGACTTGTCCAATTTGGCAGGAGGAATAAAAAAAGCAACATTTTATCTAAGTGGAGAGAGAACACAGAACTCTGTGGAGCAGAGGGGTTTGGGTGTCCTGGTACATGAATCATAAAAAGTTAATATGCAGGTCCAGCAAGTGATTAGACTTCAGCGGTTCAAGAAGATAGCTGACCACCACCTTTTCAAGGGCAATTAGGGATGGGTAATAAATGCTGGGCTAGCCAGTGATGCCCACATCCCATAAATGAATAAAAGAAAAAAGTTTGTTGCCGTTCATTGCAATGGAAATGGGATATAAAAGTAGGGATGTTTTGCTACAGCAATTCAGAGAAGGTTTATGTGACTGATAACTGGGATGGGGTTTATTTTACAAAGAAAGTTTGAACAGGTTGAATAGACTGGTCCAGTATCCATTGAAGTTCAGAAGAATGAGAGGTGACCTTATTAAAATATATAAGATCCTGAAGGGACTTGACGGAGTGGATGCTGAAACAATGCTTTCTCTTGTGGGAGGGACTACAACTAGGGAACACAGTTTAAAAATAAGGGGGTCCCACTTAAGACAGAGATGAGAAGTAATGTTTTCTCTCAGAGGGTCATGAATCTTTGGAACTTTCCTCCCCAGAGAGTGGTGGAGGCAGGGGCATTGACTATTTTTAGGGCAGAGGTAGATAGATTTTTAACTAACAAGGGATTCAAAGATTATCAGGGATAGATGAAATGTGGAGTTGCGGCCACAATCAGATCAGCCACGATCTTGTTGAATGGCAGGGCAAACTTGAGGGGCCAAATGGCCTACTCCTGCTCCTAGCTCGTATGTATGTTCATATTGCTGATCAATATTCTGCTTCTACAAAGGTTTTAAAATGAAGAGGACACTGACAATGATGACTTAATATTGCACCTTTATAGCAAGCTACATAAGCATATATTAAGAGAAGTGACAAAAGGTTTGGTTAAAGATGTAGGTTTTAAAGGAATAGAGGTAGAGCTGTAAGGAGGGAACTGTGGGGTCAGAATCTTGTCTAAGCAATGGTGTTCTTGGTCAGCAGTGAGAGCCCCATGCCACTTCCATTTGGAAAGGCCCCCGCCACAACCCATTCCACTCAGGCATTTGAGAGGGCAGCAGTGGGCCTTCTCCCAGAATCAAGGGTCTCCGAGGACAAAAGTCCCACCCGCCAAGAGCTGCCTGCCAATCAGAGTTCATCAGCTCAATTGAATCGCAGCTCCACTGTGGAGGTGATGGATTCTGCTGATACGACACACCCAAGTCCTTGGATCGTCACTGGATCCCAGGCCAGAAGTGTGTGATAGTAGAAGGGTTTCATGGTGGAGGGAGGTCAGCAGAAAGGGTAGGGGGGCCCTTCAGTGATCACTACCTTCACTCACCCCTCCCGCCCCACCTTCCACCTGCCCTCCTGATGCTACATCTCCCAATCAGGCACTGAGTGCCTTTGAACCAGAGACCGCTCCCCCCCCACCCCCAACCCCCCCACCCCCCCACCCCACCGGCCAACTCTTCCCCACCCTCCCCGACCTGGGAGCCCTTAAACAACGTCAACAAGATTTTCCTGTCATGCTTTCCTGGTATGGTGAACCTCCCATCCATCATTGGGTTAATACCAGCAACAGTGGAATGAGGCCCTTAAGTGGGTATTAATTGCCAGCTTAAAGGCTTCCGGTGATACCAGGATGGGAAAGCCATCCATGATACTTACCACCATGGACTTAATCCCAACCTGCCACCCTCCCACCTGATTAAATGCCCTCCCAACTACCAAACTCGCCAAGATTACACCCTAAGCTTAGGTCCTAGACAGCTGAAGACAAGGCCATCAATGTTCACAAAAGTAAAATCAGGATGTGCAAGAAACCTGTTTTAGAGGAACACAGATATCTGAGGGTAGTAAGAACATTATAAAGATAGCGTTAGACAAGGCCATGGTTGGATTTGAAAACGAGGTTGAGAATTTTAAAATTGAGATGTTGCAGACCAGGGACTAATATAGGTCAATGAGTACAAAAGTGAACAGGTTAGGATACAGGCAGAAGAGATTTGAATGAGTTTAAGTTTATAGAGGGGGAAAAGTGGATGGCTGATCCATTGACAGCATTGGATCAGGGTCTAAGGAAAACAAAATTCTGGATGTGGGTATCAACAGCAGATGAGCTGAACCAGGGATGGAGTCAGGTAAATTTATGGGCATGGAAGTAGTAGGTCCTAGTGATGGAGAGGGTATGGCATTGGAAGCTGAGCTCAATGTTAAATGAGATGCCGCAGTCAAACTTCAGACAGTGGCCAGGGAGAGGAATGGAGTTGGTGGCTGGAGGCCAATGATGTTTTTTCAATATTTAGTTGACAAAAATTTCTGCTCATCCTATGCTAGGTATTGTCCAAGCAGCGTAGTAAATCAAAGACAGTGAAAGGGCGGAATGAGGTGGTGGTGAGGTAGAGCTGCCATCAACATGCATATGGAACCTGCCATTGTGTTTTTGGATGATATCATTGAGGTGTCAGCATGTAGATGAGAAATACTAGGAGGCCAGAGATCTATCCTTAGCGAACTCCAGAGATAACAGTGGTGGAGTGGGAAGAGAAGCCATTACAGGTCTATCTCTGGCTATGGCTTGGTTTATAGGAATGGTATATAGGAACCAGGCAATGGCAGTCCCACCCACCTAGACAATGGAGGAGAGGTAAAAACAAAAAACTGCAGATGCTGGAAATCCAAAACAAAAACATAATTACCTGGAAAAACTCAGCAGGTCTGGCAGCATCGGCGGAGAAGAAAAGAGTTGACGTTTCGAGTCCTCATGACCCTTCTACAGAACTGAAGGGGAGAGGTGTTGGAGAAGTATGGTGCAGCCTCATTAAAGGTCACAGACAGTTCAAGGAGGCGGAGGGGGGATAGATTGCCATGCTCACAAACACAAAGGATGTCATTTGTGACTTTTGATAATGGCCATTTCAGTACTGTGCCAGGGGTGACAACATGATTGCATGGTTTCTAACATGGGATTGAGGAAAAGATGGGAGTGGATTTGGGAAGCAACATGTTCAAAGACTTTGGAAAGGAACACACACAGCAAGGAAACTTGGCCAGAACAGGGATAATGAAGATGCAGGTGTTTGTCTGGGAGAGGGTACAGGCCTTGGTATTTCAGATGACTTAGAGCCTAGTTTTTATTCATTCATGGAATTAGGGCATCGCTGGCAAGGCCAGTATTTATTGTCCAACCCGATACAACTGAGTGCTTGCTCGATCATTTCAGAAGGCAGTTTAAGAATCAACCACATTGCTGTGGGCCTGGAGTCACATTTAAGCCAGACTAGGTAAGGATATTAGCTTTTCTTTTTAAAATTCCAGATTTACTTAACTAACTGAATTTAAATTCCTCAGCTTTCATGGCGGAATTTGAGCTCACATCTTCAGATGATTAGTCCAGGCCTCTGGATTAACAGCTGGTGACATTAGAACCATCCCACTGTACTGTGAATGGTCGAAGTGAAAAGACCAAGAAGGATCAATACAGCCATGAGATGATAAGCTTGCAGCAGGATTTTAACAGTTGAAGGGCAGAGGTAAGGCAGACACCGGACATATTGCAGATGTGAGTGCATGTGGTTTTGGTGACAGATCAAATGAGCCTCCCAATAAGACACGCAGAATAGAGAGTGAGCCGTCTGCAAACTCAGTACTGCACCCTAATCAATATTTGAGAGCAGGTCGAGCAATGCTGGAAAGCTAGTATTGTCCAGCACCAACATCTGTGATAAGTGGCAGCTGCTTGATGAATTCTATTCTGCAATAACTATGATTTATGATACCACTACCAATGTCAGCTTGTGCTCAGTGTGGATAGCCTTTGCATGGTATTCCATCGTCTGATCCGTCTGGTATGACAAAGTCGAGTGCTTTGACTCAGCACATGTGCACACAAACACTTCAAACAATAACCAGTTCAGTCAGGGATCTTGTAACTAATAATTCAACTGAAAGGTTCAACAAGAGAGGCAGCTTTAGCAGTTTGGCACAGCGCTTATTCAGCTCTGTACAGTCTCTGCCATTTCATCAAGAGTGTTGGGGCTTTAAATTGGACACCGACGCAGCCTTAAGAGTTTTCCCAAACAGAATTTGACCCTTGAAATTGCCAAGAATTGTGCATCAGATGATATGTTTGCCTAAAACAGGCACTGATATTAAACAGGAAGTTGAGCAAAAGCACACTCACAACTGTCTGACTCAAGTTAAACCACAGAACAAGTTAATAAAAACCCCACACAGTAAGGACCCAAAGTCAAAGCTGAGTAAAACTGCATCACATATTCCCCTGGAAACCATACAAGGCAGGAATTCTATAGGAATCTATGAAGCATGAGATGCATTAAACAAGACCTGCAAGAAGAATAAGGATCTCACAACCAAAGGTTTCCAATGAACCATCTTGTGTTTTGAAAAAAAAACTTATTGTAACAGCATCTGTTAAATGTTTTTTCCTCCCATTCCTCAGCCTGTCTATATAACTTTACCTGAGTACAGCACTCAGGTTTTATTGTCACAAGGCCTCCCAACAGTTGAAATTGTAAGCAACTGTTTTTAAACTGCTGTTCCAGATATTAATGGGTACTTTTATTCCACTTAATATTGGGTTCAGCGCACATCCATTGACATTTTCTTATATTTTATCTTAGTCACGCTCAGGGAACAGCTCGATGAGACTTCACCACTCTTGGGGACCTTACCCAATTGGCTACTCTCCATAAGTGAATTCAGTTATAGAGACATCAGAGGCAAGTGGTATACTGTTCCTACCCAGATGTCTTCACACATTCATTTTCCAGAGTAGTCATTGGATGAAAAGGAAGATTGAGAGTCCTTGTTGTTTCCTCAAATGTGCACTGAAGTCAACTGTAGAATCCCTGCTGAGAAGCTAACGAGTACACACTGGGAAGATGGATGTTGACTTAATAGAATTTCTTAACATTTGTGAATAAAAGTTGGTCACAAATATTGACTGCTCTCAAGCTTTGTGGTCATAAACATTGACCTCAAGAACATCAGATTGTCTAAAAGCATGAAGTCTGAGTGCCTAATTACAAAATCATATCCCAAAGGATAACATGGATATGTTTCAGTTCACTGCAGTTAATATTGCTTCTCCATCCCATTCCTTTAACAAATGTAACAATCCCTAAAAGCTTTCTTGCACGGCAATCCAGCAATGAGACTTTTACAGGGCAAGTACCCAAGCTGGTCATTGAAGATTGCCATCAGAGATCACAGACTTATTCCATACAGGAGATAAGAAAAAGTTGGTGATCCACCCTGAGCTATTTTTGTGCACTGCCAAGCAACCAGGTGCAGAGGAGCATGGGAAGTCCGTTTTCCAGTGCAGGAGACAGATAGATGTAAGGTATTGAATGGAAAAGACTCAACCCTCATCCGCACTATTCTAGCTCATATTGCTCTGTCCTGTGCCATAGTGCATCAATTTCACTGTCTTGCCTTGGTTTTCAATCTCACGACCTTGCCCTACTTTACCTCTGTGACATCCTCCAATTTTGTATTCCCACAAGCTTGCTCTACTTTCTAACATTAGGCTTCTTCTCATCCCTCACTCCTTCTACACTGCCACAAACCATTTTGTCATTCACTACACTGCGGAGCTTTCCACTTAGCTCCCTTCATCAGCCCACCATCATCCCTGTCCTTGATACCCCTTGATACTGTCCTTGATGGTGGCTTCTGTGCTCTAAGTTATCCCTTCTTTTTTAACCCATGTCTATTGATGCATCTGGATCACTTCATCTTCTCAAGGAAGTTTCTGCAGTGTGTTTCTCTGCCTCCAAAGGCAAGTCAAACAAAACACTGCAGCACCAATCAAATCTTTGTTCCTCTATTATCAATCATTGTTTGACTATCTTACCTGCTGTGGTTTGTACAGAGTTGAGTTGATCCATGATACTCTACATAGCATTCAACCGTCTTGATCTGTATTCAAAACCTTCAAATGCATGTTTGCTTTACCTTCCCGGGGCGCCAAAGTTTGTGTTCTGTTCCCATCCATCATCTTCTATTGCATATAAGAATGTAAGAACTAGGAGCAGAAGTGGGCAAATCAGCCCCTTGAGCCTGCCCCACCATTCAATACGATCATGGCTGATCTCATTTCAGCCTCAACTCCAATTTCCTGCCCTCTCCCCATAACCTTTCAACACATTACTAATTAAAAATTTGTCTATTCCTCCTTAAATTTATCCAGCGTCCCGGCATCCACTGCACTTTGAGGTAGTGATTCCACAGATTCATGACCCTTTGAGAAAAGTAATTCCTCCTTATCTCTGATTTAAAGCTACCACCCCTTAGCCTAAAGCTATAACCTCTCATTCTAGAATGCCCCACAAGGGGAAACATCTGCTCCACATCTACTTTGTCTATCCCCTTTAGCACTTTATATACCTCAATTATATCTCCTCTTGTCCTTCTAAACTCTAGCGAGTATAGGCCTAAACTGCTCAATCTCTCCCCATAAGATAAGCCCCACATCTCTGGAATCAATCTAGTGAACCTCCTCTGAGCTGCCTCCAATGCAACTACATCCTTCCTCAAGTAAGGGGACTAAAACTGTGCACAGTATTCCAGGTGCGGTCTCACCAATGCCTTGTACAGTTGCAACAACACTTCCCTATTTTTATACTCTATTCCTTTAGCAATAAATGCCAAAATTCCATTTGCCTTCCTTATTACCTGCTGTACCTGCATACTAGCTTTCAGCGATTCATGCACGAGGACACCCAGATCCCTCTGCACTGAAGCATTCTGAAGTTTCTCTCCATTTAAATAATAAGTCGCCTTTTTATTCTTCCGACCAAAATGGATAACCTCACACCTATCCACGTTAAACTCCATCTGCCAAATTTTGGCCCAATCACCTAACCTGTCCATATACATTTGTAAATTTCTTATTTCTTCCTTGCAACTTACTTTCTCACCTATTTTGGTGTCATCTGCAAATTTAGCTATAGTACCTTCTATCCCTGAATCCAAGTCATTAATATAGATTGTAAATAGTTGGGGCCCAAGGACCGAACCCTGTGGCACCCCACTGGTTACAGCTAGCCATCCAGAAAAAGGCCCATTTATCCCAACTCCCTGCTTTCTGGTGGTTAGTCAATCCTCTATCCAAGCTAATATATTACCCCTAACTCCGTGTGATCTTATCTTGTATATTAATCTTTTGCACGGCACCTTATCAAAGGCCTTCTGGAAGTCCAGACATACTACATCTACAGGATCCCCGTTATCCACTTTGCTTGTCACATCTTTAAATAACTCTAGCAAATTAGTCAAACACAGTTTACTCTTCATAAAACCATGCTGACTCTGATGGATTGCATTTTGACTTTCCAAATGCCCCATTACTACTTCCTTAATAATAGATCCCAATAGTTTCCCAACAACAGACATTAAACTAACTGGTCTGTAGTTTCCTACTTTCTGCCTCCTGTCCCTCCTTTTTGAATAAGGGTGTTATAGTAGCATTTTCCCAATCCACTGGAACCTTTCCAGAATCCAGAGAATTTTGGAATATTATAGCCAATGCATCCACTATCTTCGTTGTCACTTCCTTTAAGACCCAGGGATGTAGGCCATCAGGTCCTGGGGACTTGTCACCCCTTAAACCCAATAGTTTGCTCAGTACATTTTCTCCAGTGATGGTGATTGTTCTAAGTTCCTCCTTCTCTATACCCTCTGCACTACCTGTTACTATTAGGGTGGTACTTGTGTCCTCCACCGTGAAAACTGAAGCAAAATATTGCCATTTCTGCATTCCCCACTATTAACTCCCCAGTCTCATCCTCCAAGGGACCAACATTTACTTTAGCTACTCTCTTTCCTTTTATATACTTGTAAAAGATCTTGCTATCAGTTATTACATTTTGCGCTAGTTTTCTTTTATAAATTACCTTTGCTCTTTTTATTATTCTTTTAGTAACCCTTTGTTGATCTTTAAAAGTTTCCTAATCTTCTAGCCTGCCACTGATCTTTGCAATTTGTTATGCCTTAGTTTTTGCCTTTATGTTATCTTTAACCTCTTTGCTTAGCCATGGAAGCTTTTTCCCCCTCTTACCATCTTTCTTCCCCTTTGGAATATATTTTACTTGGGACGAATTGAACATCTCCTTAAATAACTGCCACTGTTCATCAACTGTCCTATCTTGTAGTCTTCCTGCCCAGTCCACTAGGGCCAAATCTGCCCTCATGCCTATGTAGTTACCTTTATTTAACTCCAGAACACTAGAGTGGGGCTCAAGTTTCTCACTCTCAAACCGAACTTGAAATTCTATCATGCTATGATCATTCTTCCCTAGAAGATCCTTTACTATGAGATCATTAATTAATCCCATCTCAGTTCACAAAACCAAATCCAGAATAGCCTGCTCCCTGGTTGGTTCCACAACATATTGCTTCAAGAAACAGTCTCTAATACATCCCATGAACTCTCCCTCGAGGCTACCCTTGCCTATTTGATTAGTCCAGTCTATATGTTTATTAAAATCACCCATGATTATTGCCGTGCCTTTCTTACATGCTCCCAGTATTTTCTGGTTTATACTGTGCCCTACTGCTGAACTACTGTTTGGGGACCTATAGGTTACTCCCACCAGGGACTTCTTTCTCTTGTTATTTCTTATTTCTACCCAGATTGACTCTACGTCTTGCTCTCCAGTGCCTATATCATTCCTCACTACAGCACTAATCTCTTCCTTTACTAACAAAGCAACACCACCTCCTTTCCTTCCTGCCTATCCTTCCGAAACACTGAGTACCCTTGGATATTCAATTTCCAAACCTGTTCTCCCTGTAACCACATCTCAGTAATCGCCACCAAATCATACCTATTTATCTCTAGTTGTGTTGTTAACTCATTGGTTTTATTCTGAATGATACACACGTTCAGATACAAAGACTTTAAGTTTGCCCTATTGTCAATTTTCCCCACTCTTATATGATTCTTTGGTGCAATATGGCATTCACACACTCTGTCCCTTCCTTTCACTTTTTGGTAACAATCAGCCTCGTCACTAACCTGTACTCTTACCCTCTCCTTAAGCTTTGATTTGTTATATTCCCTTGCAACTGAATGCTCCCCCCACTGTTTAGTTTAAAGACTTATCTACAATGCTAGTTATGCGATTCGCCAGGACACTGGTCCCAGCCTGATTCAAGTGGAGCCTGTCCAAATGGAACAGCTCCCTCTTCCTCCAGTACTGGCGCCAATGTCCCATGAATTCAAACCCATTTCTCCCACACCAATCTTTGAGCCATGCATTTACCTGTGCCAATTAGCTCGTGGCTCAGGTAGTAATCTGGAGATTATTACCTTTTTGGTTCTACTTTTTAATTTAGCCCCTAGCTGCTTGTATTCCCTCAGCAGAACCTCTTTCCTCTTTCTACCTATATCGTTGGTACCTATGTGGACCATGACAACTGGATCTTTCCCCTCCCATTCTAAGTTCCTCTGCAGCCCAGATGAAATATCCTTAACCATGGCACCAGGTGGGCAAGACAGCCTTCGGGACTCTCGATCCTGGCTACAGAGAACAGTATCTATTCCCCTAACTATAGTATCCCCGATTACAACTACATTTCTCCTTTCTTCCCCCCCCCCCCCACCGACCCACACCACCGAATGGCTCCCTACACCACGGTGCTATGGTTAGTTTGCTCGTCCTCCCTACAGCCCCCGCTCTCCTCCACACAGGGAGCAAGAATCTCGAACCTGTTGGAAAAGGGCAAGGACTGAGGCTCCTGCAGTGCTACTTCCTGGAGCCCTCTACCTGCTTCACTCATAGTCACACCCTTCTGACCCTGACCACTGGTCCGAACTGCTTATTTTTCTGGGAAAGCAAATCAAAGTGCCCCAAGAGCGTTGCTAAAAGCTGAGACACTATTAGTGCCTCAGGCCACACCATTGCATATGCAGTATTTCATATCTTAACATGAGGATAAATGACACACAGCGACAAACAGTTTTGGGCTGCTTCAGCCAAAGGGTTGAAATTGTCTTATTTCTGCTGTACCAAAGAGAGACTCTCTCCCCAGTGCCCTGATGATATTCTCTAAACCATGCAAAAAAAATCTCACCATCTAATAAATACTCATACTCAGGGTTGCAGAGTAGGAAGATCCTGTGCAACACAAAGACAAATTAAAATTCAGCTTGATTTCCCCAAAAGGGCCAACTTATTATACACTAGACACGTTTTCATTACCTTTCATTACCTACTGACTAAAATCTTTGCTCTTCACTGCAATCACCTTTCTTTCATTGTTAACTGATAATGCTCAGTTGAAAGTGTGCCTCACTGACATCAACTGGCAGGAAATGGTATTTTGTCACAATGGTTCTTCCACAAAATCATGATGATCACTTTGAGTCAAAGTTTGCAAAGTAAAGGTGCTCTTTCTTCAATAAGTTGCATGGTGTTCGCTCTTGCTACTGAATTAATAAACCTTAGTTAAAGCAAAATAACCAGATTCCCAGGAGTGAGCGCAAAATTAGTCATGCAAACTGTTCTAATCATGTAAATGGCATTAGAAGGCTTTCCGGTGTAACCTTGTTTCCACCCCCCCTAAACCAAATCATTGCAAAAAAGGCTTTAAAGGGATCCTATCTTCCTGATCAAGAACAATTAAAGATGTTTTGGGGTTTTTTTCTAGGGTGGTAAAACCAGGTGTCATGTGACCAAGATAAATTAGGATTGGATTTTTTTCTCTATTTCAAACAAGAACAAATATATTTCTGGAATCTTTTTCCTACCTGGGTGCTCCTTTGATGCTCCCCTGCTGTAAACTACTGTTTTCTGTTTGACAACATGTACTAATGTTCAACAGTATAATATTTGGTGTAGAAGAGACTAAAAGGTAAATTCTGCCTTTCTGTCTTTCAGCCATATACGCTTAAATCTTTGATTGGTCAGTATGAGCGCATGTATTTAACCCATGATGGCCCAGTTGTGACAATAAACTTCAGTCCCGCCCATGTTCTGAGTATGCACAAGGGTGAGGAGCAATGTATCAGAGTCCTTGACAATGTAATAACTGGAGCTGGGTGCATTTTATGGAGTTACTTGCAGTTTGGGGAGATAATGAAAATTTTCCTAACCTTGTAATCAGACACTTTTTAAAATCTGACGTTTAGATTCAGGAGGAACAGATCAGCCGTTGTCCATTTTCCTGGTTTCGAATTTATCCAAGTGCTCCATGATAAAATCAAAGTTGGAGATCATGGTATTGTGCTGGCTTCAATCAACTGTTCTGAAACAAACTAAGCGTATCCATTAGATTTTAATGGGATGTTTGTGACAAAAACAGTGAACTGATTTATTCTTTGGACTAATGTTCCTTCATAAAATTGACTGCAAATGAAGAATAAGATGATCAGAGATTTCTTGTTAACTAATTGCAATTTGACTTCAATGAGGTAAAAATGACTATTCCTGGCCTGTTGTTAAGAACTGTGGTGGTAATATAACACAGCAAAAGACTAGCTTAAATAATTGTTATAGTTATAAAGTGTTAACAGAACTTTTCAGGACTAGCATGAAACACAAACAAAGCTCATATATTTGCAATTTCTCCCTATCTACTGCCAGGATAAGAGTGAAAGATGGTCAAAACACCCCAGAGACACACCATCAATGTATAAAAAACACCCTGTAACCCATTTCTCCAGGGGTTCCACCAATCCTCAGCCAAAAGACACAGTGGGGGGAAAAAAACTCAAGCGAAACCCACAAGAATTCTCCCAAGCACTCTTGCTGAGCTGTCACCAGTCAGCTCACATCATTGCCAAAGCTGAGAACCATGGCATCTAATGCTTTGGAAAAACTTCCTTTTCCCTATGTTTTCTTGCTTAAAAATGGGACTGGGTTAAACAGCGATAAGGTGCCTTGTCCAATGATCATGCTTTATGTGGGAGCTCTGACAATTTAATTAGATCACGGTTGATCTGCATCTTAACTCCATCGAACTGCCTTAACCCTCAATACCTTTGCCTAACAAAAATCTATCAATCTCAGTTTTGAAATTTTCAATTGGCCCTCCCCTGCCAACAGTGTTTTGGGAGGAAAGAGTTCCAGATTTATGATACCCTGTGCGTGAGGAATTGCTTCCCAACATGCCACTGAATAGCATAGTTTACATTTTAAAGGTAATGCCCCTTGTTTTGAACAACCCTACTAGGGGGAATAGTGGGGGGTTAAATTGGATAACCCTAGAAAATGGGTATTGGCACCTTATCTGACTAACTTAGTCATTCATGCAGTTTATATGCAGCATGTTAAATATGCAAGGTGGGCAGCCAGCACTGGTGTCATGCATTGGCAGGGAGCTTGGCATTACGAGCAGCTATAATGATACTTAAAGGCAGCCTGCAATTCTTAAAGAGGAGTACCATGTGGCATCAAGAAATGGGGAGATTCCTTCGAAAAGTGAATCTATGCCATGATGCATGTGGAATGGCTCAGCATGAGAGGAAGAGCACCAAGGATTTCTGATCATGCACTGGCAGTCTTGGGGCAAGACATGGAGAGGAGGAAAGACATCCTCTATGTACAGGAAGAAGTCTGTGTCCAAAAGCTGCAAGACCTGGACAATACCCAGGCTTGGGCTGACAAGTGGCAAGTAACATTCGTGCCACACAAGTGCCAGGCAATGACCAAATCCAACAAGAGATAATCTAACCATCATCCCTTGATGTTCAGTAATATTATCATCACTGAATCCCCCACTATAAACATCCTGGGGATTACCATTGACCAGAAACTGAACTGGACTAGCCAAGAGAAGGTCAGAGGCTATGATTATTGCAATGAGTAACTCACCTCCAGATTCCCCAGAGCCTGTCTACCATCTATAAGACAGAAGTCAAGAGTGTGATGGAATACTCCCCATTTACCTGGATGAGTGCGGTGCCCACAACACTCAAGAAGCTGGACACCTTCCAGGACAAAGCAGCCCCCTTGATTGGCATGACATCCACAAACATTCAGTCCCTTCGCCATTGACGCACAGCAGCAGCAGTTTGTAACATCTACAAGATGCACTGCAGGAATTCACCGAGGCTCCTTACCTTCCAAACCCACAACCACTACTATCTAGAAGGACAAGGGCAGCAGATAGATGGGGACACCACCACCTGGAAGTTCCCCTCAAGTCAATCACCATCCTGACATGGAAATATATCTCTGTTCCTTCACTGTCACTGGGTCAAAGCCCTGTAACTCCCTGCCTAACAGCACTATGGGTGTACCTACACCATATGGACTACAGTGGTTCGAGAAGGCAGCTCACCAACACCTTCTCAAGAGCAACTGGAGATGGGCAATAAATGCTGGCCCAGCCAATGAAGCCCACATCCCATGAATAAAAATAAGAGGAAGCCCTTCAGACTTATACTGAAAAAGTAATGGGAAGCAGCAGAAGAGGTCAATTCCAGGCTTGTTGCTCCATGATCATAGATGTACTGCATGAAAAAGTTGAATGAACTGAGGCGCTGTCAAGGTGAGTGAGTACAATCTTCAAATGGCGGATCCACCAACCACACCACTAGCCACCTCATCCAATAGCCAGCCTTAGTCTTGGTATGTTGGGTCTAAATTGGAATGGGCAGAGAACAGTTTCAGAATGAAGGAACTGTCAGGATAACAGGCAACCTCGCATGCATGATGGACTTCCTGTGGTTGCACGCCAGATACATATTGACGTAGCAAAATCCGTTTTGTAGTTCATGAAAATGGTTGAGTTCACATCAGGTTCAGGCAAGCTATGTGCATATAGTCAAAGACACTCATCACCATGAGGAAGCCTGTAATCTGTGAAAATCGTCTGCTTGCTCTTCCTGCTCTGCTCTGGCAAGAAGGTATGAGATTAAAGCTTTTCTGTGTGTTGAGTGACCTCCCTTTTACATTAGTGCACTGCAAACTGTGAAACATGCTTACTGGCCGAGCAACAGCACATATAAACATTAAGAGTCACAATCATCTTGACCGCCACAGAGAATACTGTTCTTGCTGCGCTTTGAACCTTCAGGTATGGCTGTCACAGCTGGCAAATTTCATGATCTCTTTTGCAAAGCGAAGATGTCTCATGTGTTGATCCTCGCTGAAGCAATATAATTGTTCTTCAAAGACCCTCAGAAGATATGGCTGCCTACTGATCAGGCAATTCTGTCCCTGCCAGCAGATTGTCCTTCTCCATGTGATCTCTCTTCCTTCTCCCATTTATGGTAAATTCTCCAAGGAAGCCTGACAAAAGGCTACTCATATCTGGAAGCCACTTGTTTCAGTGCAAGAAATTAACTGGTCAAAATAATTCAGCATTAGCCAAAGGAGTCTCTATAGACTATTAAAACTTTGGCCAAGCAAGGTCCAAATCATGTAGGAATCGTGTAGAATAGACAAAAAAAAATCAAGCGGCTAATCTGCAGGTGGTTCATTGCCTCTTTAAATAATGCTGGTGGGAAAATGTCCTTCCATAGAACCATAGAACACTACAGCACAGAAAACAGGCCATTCGGCTCTTCTACTCTGTGCCGAAATATTATTCCGTTAGTCCCATTGACCTGCACCTACTCCATAACCCTCCAGACCTCTCCCATCCATGTATCTATCTAATTCATTCTTAAAACTTAAGAGTGAGCCGGCATTTACCACGTCAGATGGTAGCTCGTTCCACACTCTCACCACTCTCTGAGTGAAGAAGTTCCCCCTAAACCTTTCCCCTTTCCCCTTTCACCATGTCCTCTCGTGTTTATTTCTCCTAATCTAAGTGGAAAGAGCCTATTCGCATTTACTCTGTCTATACCCTTCATTCTGTTTAACTCATGTTCAGCTGTATGAGGTTGAGTCAGGATATTGGTTAGAGGGAGGAGATTTGAAAATGGCAACACTGGCATGAAATTAACGTTACACAGTGATTTGCATCATCATCATCCCACTGTTCTACATGCCACCGGTGTGTTAGATATGCATGCCCAAACTCTTTTGCCAAGGTAGGTGTTCTGCTCACTTTCCATCTTGGATCCCAGTTTTGATCCTTACATGGCAGCATAGCATCTAAGGATCAGGCGTTACATGGCTTAATTTAGCCAAGGCCTTTCTCTCATTCTTCTCCTTCTAACTTAGTGAGGCCACAGTTGGAGTACTGTGTGCAGTTCTGGTCGCCACATTATAGGAAGGATGTGATTGCACTGGAGGGGGTGCAGAGGAGATTCACCAAGATGTTGCTTGGGATGAAACATTTAAGTTATGAAGAGAGGTTGAATAGACTTGGGTTGTGTTCCTTGGAGCAAAGAAGACTGAGGGGAGACCTGATCGAGGTGTACAAGACTATGAGGGGCATGGACAGCATGGATAGGGAGCAGCTGTTCCCATTAGTTGAAGGGTCAGTTACAAGGGGACATAAGTTCAAGGTTAGGGGCAGGAGGTTTAGAGGGGATGTGAGGAAAAACTTTTTTACCCAGAGGGTGGTGATGTTCTGGAAAGCGTTGCCTGGGAGGGTGGTGGAGGCAGGTTGCCTCACATCCTTTAAAAAGTACCTGAATGAGCACTTGGCACGTCATAACATTCAAGGCTATGGGCCAAGTGCTGGTAAATGGGATTAGGTAGGTATATCAAGTGTTTCTCACGTGTCGGTGCAGACTCGATGGGCCAAAGGGCCTCTTCTGCACTCTGTGATTCTGTGATACCCTGTCAAATCCTTCAGTCATCTTAAAACATCTCAATTAAAAATAGCTGAGGCCCTTAGAGAGATCTCTCCCCTTTGTAAATTGAGAACACTGGTACTCAACTACCATGGCCTTATTCTCACTATAATTAGCAAAGCTTTAACCAGGGATCAATCTTGTCTGTCTGGCACTTTACCAACTGGGCAATGTTTCTGCACACTGAGTTATCATTGGAGCTCTGTAACAGTGCAAGTAGAATTTGACAACTGAAGTCCAATAATGGGGTTCTCTGCTTATTTCTCTGCTTATCCTTCCAGTAGCGCACTTTCCAGATCATCAGTATGCCACACTAATTGCTCTCAAAGACAATTTTCTAACCACATCTAACCAAGAAAAATATTATATTCTTGATAGACAGTTGGTGAAGGAAGAATGCAAATCTACTTGGAATAGAAATAATTGAGAGTGCAACATTACTGGTATATATCTCCTGACTCCACTGTATTCTCATGTAAATCAGTGGGCAGAATTTTCCTGCATTTGCAGTACAGTAGTGAGTGGGTAAAACGATGTTTTACCCGCCAGCCGCGATGTCAGGTTTTCACAACGTATCGTCCCGAACCTGTCTCATTATTTATGCACTCCTGGGAAACAGACCGTTTCCATGGCAGGCAGGCTCTCATTCGCCTGCTGTCCATCACCCCACCGCTGCATCATACCGGGCGCCATGTTTAAAATCCAGCCGCAAGCACACATCTCAGCGCTTCCAGCTCACCGTTGCTGCATGGAAGACATGGCTCTGAAACTGAAGAAGACTGTAGCCCCCAGGTTCAGCGACACATCTCTCAAGTGACTTTTTGATGCCGTGGAGGTCCACTGGGATGTCCTCTACCCTTGCTCTGGCTGCAGAATGGGCAGCAACATCACCAACCCAGCTTGGGAGGCGGTGGCAGTGGGGATCAGTGCCAAAGCCCTGCAAAAGAGGACAACCACCCGGTGCCACAAGAGAATGAATGATCTGCTTCATTCCTCCAGGGTAAGTCACTCATCTCATCTCTCAACTCACACATTCACAAATCCAACACACATCCACAGGGACCTCACTCATTGTCAGTTCAAGGGACATCACATTCACTTGCTCACACACACTGCCATTGTCCTCATCCCGTTCATGGGACCACTCACCACCCACACAGGCCAGACATACTTATCATCTGGCCTGGCAGGCGACCTGCTTACACTCTCTCCATCTCTATGCATGCAGGACAAGCTTGTGCATAAGTGAAAAGAGTCGCAGACCAGTGGTGGAATGCTCAAAATCAAGGTCTTCACGCATTTTTAAATAGAGCCACCCAGCTGGCCGGCCACGATCTGGATTGTTCCTGTGCTGACGGTGAGGTCAGCGCTGCTCTAGCAAGTGAGGGTCCAGCAGTGCAACATCCATCAGACAACCATGCCTTGAGTGATGTGTCCTTTTTCACAGGCCACTGCCATGCACTAATTATCTCCTCTTGATATCGCAGACACATCTGGGAAACAGCCGACAGAGTCCATGGCCCTAGGGCCTCCAATCAGGCCCCGAAGAAACCTCTGAACAGGAATCTGGAGGCATTCTCCCTGAAGTCCCATCACAGCACTCACCCACACCCTCCACCAGCACGGAGACGCAGACCTCGGTTGGACTTAGCTTTAGAGCAGCCCCAGGATCACAATCTGGTGAGCAGATCGCACTGTCTGATCCACAGCAGGTGGCGGCAGGGACTTCCCAGGTGGCCAGCGCTCAGAGGACTGCTGGAGGCCAGAAATTTGCTGAGTCCAAGTCAGGTTTCGAGCCTCTGGACTCTTGTCATGTCACAGCTGCTGGAGCTGCAAAGGCAAGATCGGGAACTTCAGGAAGGGATGTCCACTGCACTCATCAGATTGCAAGGCACGATGGAGAAGTCCGTCCGCCTTCATTCTGAGGTGATAGCGCTGGCATGCCAATGCACCGAGGTCAACACAGGTATGATGGCGGCCGCCATGGAGACCTTGGTCCAGGACTTCGCTCCTGCACTGCTGCACGGTCTCAACTCCATTGTTAATGCTATAGTCGGTCTTCAACAGTGTGTACGCGAGAGGGGTGCGGGGCAGCTTGATTTCACTCCAGCTACCTCTGCTCCTCAAGGAGTCAGCCTGGAGCCCCTAGGCACCCATAGGGAGGAGGATCCTTAGGTGCACACTCCAGGTCCATCAATTCAGGTGATCCTAGATTGTCCAGCCATCCGACTCCCCTCTTCCTGTGACCTCAGCAGCTCTAGCTCCACAGGCCGAGGAGGGTGCCACTGCCATACAGCAGGGCCCCAAAAGCTGACCAGAGCCCTCCAAGTCTCGGCACTCCAGAGGACGCCCACCAAGGTCATCATAGATAGGGCATTCCAGTCAGCAGGCTACCTCCATCTCTGCTGTGGATGTCCACAGAGAATCAAGACATAGCTGCGGGGTTAAGAAAGTTAAGGAGAATTAGTTGCACAGCCTGTGCATGGATATTAACCACTTGTACATACTGTTCACTATTGTTAATAAACTCTCGAGAATGTCTCCCTGCCTATGGCTCCTTCTTCTGATGAGCAGTATTCTTGTCACTCAGATGTGAAATCTTTCTGCACAAGATAAAGGCAGGTGTCACAGTCCAGGGCCTCTACCCTGTGCTCTGTGCGGTCTTCAGGCCACCGTGATGGTCCAGCCTCAAACTCCCTGTAAATATTACTGATGCCTGCACCACGGCAGTGCTGGTCATTGCTGCCAGAATGTAGTTGGCAGGCATCACCGAATTCCATCATTCTCTCTGTGTGCTCTCAGCACCTGTAACGAGGGGCTGGCCCCCATCGCACCAGCATTTGCGACCAGTGATGCTGTGCTCCAGCTCCTGAAGGGCTCAGGTGCTGAAGGCAGACAAAGCATTAGATGCTTCTAAAGTTTCATGGAGCTGTCTCTATGACATGACCCTGATCACAGAGCACAAGCGAGCTGCCCTCAGCCGGACAGGCGTCAGACATTATCAGACTACGTGAAGATTTATGGAGTGTCCTCAATGCATGTTGTTATCATCCCCCTGCAATCAAGAGACTATTATGGCCTCCACCGCAAATTCATGACAGGAGCATTCTCACAGAGGCTATTTGCACCGCCATAATCCAGACTGGAGTCAAACGTTCACAAATGCGAAGTGAGGGAATATGGAGCCACCTCACTGCGTGTCGTCATCATCTTCCACAAATCTGGTAACTATGAGGGGCCTCCCGAGCATGCCTGCATCATCGAGTCAGTGCAAGGGCCTCATCCCCGTCATCATTACCTCCGAGGACCTCCTCGGCCTCATCCCTGTCGATGTCCTCCTCATCGGAGGAGGCATGCAGCTCCTCCATCCCCTCCTCAGCCAGCTTATTTCCCCGTTACAACCTGGCGCTGCAAAGGGCGCAGCTGATGATGATGATGTGTGACACCCTTTGTGGACTGTATTGCAGGGCTCCACCAGATCAGTCCAAGCACCAGAACCTCATCTTCAGCATCCCGATGGTCTGCTTGACCAAGTTGTGAGCTGCTGCATGAGCCTCACTATACAGTCATTCTGCTGCAGTGTGAAGCCATTGCATGGGTGTCATCAGCCATGGTCTCTGTGAGTAGCCCTTGTCCCTGAGGAGCCAAACCTGCAGCCTCTGTGGACCCTGGAAGACTCCAGGGATCTGTGACCAACTGAGGATATAGGCGTCGTGCACGCTTCCTGGAAACCGTGCACACACCTGCAGGATGAGTTTCTGATGGTTGCACACTAGCTGCACATTCAGCGAATGGAACCCCTTGCAGTTGATGTCGTCCACTGTGTGTTGCAACAGAGATCTGAGCGTCACTTGAGTGCAGTCAATTGCCCCCTGCCTGTGGGAAACCGAGATCTGGGCTCTTGCATCCTGGTTGTCCTGGTCCCGGCAAAATGCACAAAGTTGTGTGCCCTCGTGAAGGTGGCATCTGTGACCTCATGGACATAGACATTGGGTGCTGGGGTCACTTTCACGGCCACTGGCAGCGGATGCCCTCCATGTCCCCGTGAACGACCAGTTCCCTAGTCATGCCCAATCTTCGGCAACACTAGTTCTCGGTCATCTACAGGAATGAAAGGCAGCATCTATTTGCCCTGGGTGTCATTAGGTGCTGACCAATACTGGCTCACTGTGGCTCTTGGGTGGCGTGTGCAGGAGCCCCAGCCTTCCTGAGGGTGCTGTTCCTGCCTCTGCACAGCCAAGAGCCTCAATCGCTCTCTCCTCCATCTTCTTCGTGCTCTGTAGGCCATCAGGCATATAGCTAGTTCACCAGGATCCATGAGCCTGACATACTCCTCCTGCAGAATGAAAGAGGGAGACACGTGGTTAGCATGGGTGTACTAAGAACCTGCTATGGTTAAGTGTGAAGGCCATTTAACACTTCCCGGACAGTGCTGGATGGCCAAAGGTTAGTACGCTGCATAGCTTGAACCATGTGGAGGACTGGTCCAAACCAGAATGCTGACATTGCAAGGGGCTGTGAGCGCCTCCAGCAGTGACTTTAGCGAGGAGATTGCACAATTTGTGCAGTCCAACTGCTCTGCTGTCCACTAAAGTGCTCATGAACTTGCAGTCTGTGCCGGGACTGGGGCCAGGGTGGGGGTGTGGAGAGGGTGGTTACGTGGGGGAGCTCTGCATAACTTGGTGGCACTTTGATGTCCCTGCATTACTTGAGAGGGCAGCTAGGAGCCCGACCCCGATCATATCAATGTGTTTGCACCTGAACTGTCTCAGTTGTAGAGAAATGGTTAGTTTCTACAGGTTTCCTGAATGCGTGGCCACTTCCCTCACCCACCTTACCCCCACACCCCGAATGCTTCTGCACTATATTCAATGGCAGGGCTGCCCTTCCCACCCCCAGCTAACATCACCAGTCACCTCAGAAGCAGGGCTGCCCTTAACTAATCCCCACACCCACCACCAGTCGTCTCAACAGCAGGGCTGCACTTGCCCACCCCCTCGCTTCCCCTCATCCTCAAAAGTCGCCTCAGAGACAGGGCTGCACTTGCCTCCTGATCCCCCCGTCACTAGTTGGGCAGGGCAGCACTTAACCCCAACCCCCCGGTACCCTTGAAGCCCACAAAGCAACAGGCGACCTTGGCAAGCTCTGCAGAACATTGCGGTGTGCTCACCTTCAGTTCACCTAAAGTGCAGGCTGCCAATTGCACGTCGGCTCTGTGCTGTTGTAAAACACGTCGGCATGCTTTCCCGCCAACGTGGATGGATGATCCAGCGGGGGTGCAAGAGCCTGGTAGGATGGCCTGATAATAATATGCTGATGTATTCCGACGAGCTCCCCGACAACCGATGGCAGGAAATGCGGCCCGCCGTTTGTGGGCTGAGTGAACAATTGCAACCTGCCTTCACGTGTTGTGAGACCGATCATGCCATATTGTCCAGTCAAACCACCTATCACGCCCAACACCAGCGGACACCAAAAATTCCGCCTAGTGTCTCTTCGTATGTGCCCAAGTTAGATTATTGTGTTGTTGGGTTGGAGTAGTTTCAATGATTCCTGAAGACTGCTCGCTGTAAATATGTTCACACTTATTTTAACATATTTACAGATTACAGAGAACACTCTGACAAGCTTCTGACCATGCTTGCTTTCCTTTTACTTTCACTTTAGGCTGTCACAGAGTATCGCATCACATCAGTATATGTCACCCCCTTTTATGATATCACAGATTATTACAATTAACCCATTATAGGACTTAGTCTAATGTATGCCATTCTACTAAATAAGTGACAATGCCATCAATGCCTTCCACCTTTATGCACTTAACTTCAGTTGCTAAAATTAACAAAAAAAGACACTCAATCTCATGGTTATAAAGTGAGGTCATATTCAATACAGCTGAAATACAAATGAGTTACTGAAAGATCCCATTTAACCATCACACTATTGTCATGAACATTTTATTTGTTAACTGTTATAAAATATAGATTTACTTAATCAAATATAATTATTTATTTTTGCAAAGAACCACATCATTCAACATAATAAAATACTGTGGAACAGCTTACCCAATTCAAATGGAGCTTGTGCTTCTTATCCTCAAATGGAGCAGGGCCAGTGAGAACCAGACATTAAAGATTACTGAGAAATGGTGAAAAAGGTAACAATCCCGAAAAATTGAACAAAAGTCCCTTCCATTCTCTTCCACCTATTTGATCTATATTTAAGAATCTCAACTGTTGTCTTTGAAAAGCTTGATGAATTATCCACATTTGCAAGTGTGTAAGGGCACCTGCATTACTTCTTGGAAAATGTTCTGCTTCAGTGAATGCACACAATAACAATAAACTAGGAAGATCTTGATGACGACTGACCGGAGATAATTTCTTAAAGCCCCCAGGATTGTAATTAATGGGAGCAAAGGTTAATGCAGAACACTAAACCACACATATCAAATGATCTCCTAACATTGTGAGCAAGATGCCAGAGATACTAAATTATCCATTCCAGTTCTCACTGATGCCTGGTAAGTGAGTACTGTTCCTTTGAAGCAGTAAGGTGCATTTAAATGGGTATTTGCGCAGGTTTAGCTTATGGCCAGAAATATAATCCTGAAAAGTGAAAACAAAATCAAAAGATTTTTCTTTATTTATTCATGGGATGTGGATGTCATTGGCTAGACTAGAATTTATTGCCCATCCCTAATTGCCCTTGAGAAGGTGGTGGTGAGCTGCCTTCTTGAACTGCTACAGTCCATGTGGTGTAGGTACACCCGGAGTGCTGTTAGGGAGGGAGTTCCAGGATTTTGACCCAATGACAGTGAAGGAACAGCGATATATTTCCAGGATGGCCTGTGGCTTGGAGACAAACTTCCAGATGGTGGTGTTCTCAGCTGTCTGCTGCCCTTGTCCTTTTAGATGATAGTGATCATGGGTTTAGAAGGTGCTGTCTAAAGATACTTGATGAGTTCCTGCAGTGCACCTAGTAGATTCTACTCATTGCTGCCACTGTGCATCAGTGGTGGAGGGAGTGAATGTTTCTGGATGGGGTGGCAATCAAGTGGGCTGCTTTGCCCTGGATGGCATCAAACTTTTTGTGTGCTGTTGGAGTTGCACTCATCCAGGCAAGTGGGGAATATTCCACACACTGCTGACTTGTGCCTTGAGGATGGTGGATAGGCTTTGGAGAGTCAGGAGGTGAGTTACTCACTGCAGAATTCCTAGCCTCTGACCTGCTCTTGTAGCCACAGTATTTATATGGCTAGTCCAGTTCTGTTTCTGGTCAATGCTAACCCCCCAGGATGTTAATAGTGGGGAATTTGGCGATGGTAATGCCATTGAATGTCAAGGGGTGATGGTTAGATTCTCTCTTGTTGGAGGTGGTCATTGCCTGGCACTTGTGTGGCATGAATGCTATTGCTGCTTGTCAGCCCAAGCCTGCATATTGTCCAGATCTTGCTGCATTTGGACATGGACTGCTTCAGTATCTTAGGAGTCACGAATGGTGCTGAACGTTGTGCATCAGTGTTATGACCGATGCATTTGGTAAAGCGGAGTTATTTAAAATTTCCAGAGGGAAACTTTAAATAACTAACATAACCTATAACTTTAAGTGTAATGTTTGAGATACGGCTCTAAATTCTGGAATCAGACCACCAGTTCTCGAGGCTTTACATTAAACTAATTGAAACATTTATTAATTTAAACAGGTTAAAATATATACACACGGCTACAAAGTACTACTACCATACCTTTTAACAAATTCCCAATCTAATCTCCATTAAGGCCATAGAATTAACCAAACACCAGGCGAAGCATTTTCACCTTACAAATTCAAAATTAGGTTCTTTTCACTGTGGAGCTCGTTGGAGGATTATTGCTTTTGCTCTCACATTGCTTCTGCTCTGCATGCCTGAAAACTACTGAAGTTATACCTACTGCCACTAATTGAATTCAAATTCTCATTGTCTCACCAGCCTCTTTGAACTTCAACTTTTAACAAATGAAACCCCTTTCATAATACCAAGTTTATTAATAATAGAAACATATGGTTTGGTATCTGCTAGATCAGCATCAAGTTTTCACCCCACTTCTTGAATGCTCTATTCAAAAAAATGCAAATGCACGCTATCTCTCTTCCATATCAAAACATCAAAGCACCCAGACTAGCTGGCTTTAATCCAATTAAGACACACCCGCAGCTGAAACTTCTATTGTAAAATAAAAATGTTTTCCAAAATATTCTATGCATTAATAGCTTCATGACAATCAGTGAACATTCCTACTCCTGACCTTATGATGGAAAGAAGGTCATTGATGAAGCAGGTGAAGATGGTTAGGTCAAAGACACTACCCTGAGAAATTCCTGCAGTAATGTCCTGGAACAGAGGCGATTGGCCTCCAACAACCACAGCCATCTTCCTTTGTGCTAGGTATGACTCCAACCAGCAGAGAGCTTTCCCCCTCATTTCCACTGACTCCAGTTTTGCTGGGGCTCCTTGATGCCACACTCAGTCAAATGCTGCCTTGATGTCAAGGGTAGACACTCTCGCCTCACCCCTGGAGTTCAGCTCTTTTGTCCACATTTATACCAAGACTGTAATGGGATCAGAGCTGAGTAACCCTGGCAGAATCCAAACTGAATGTCAGTGAGCAGGTTATTGCTGGAATTTACAGGTAAGGCAAAAGGGACGGAGTTATTGAAGGCAGGTGCATTGTATGAGATTGGAAAGTCATTGTGAGTTAGTGAAATATCTGGCCACCATTAGAACTTGAGATCAAATCATTGGGGATTGGAGTTGGCCATTAACAGGGCCATTAACAATGTGGGTTCAGAAACTTACAGATGATACCATGAAGAAAATTACAGCTTAGCTTCCTATTCATTCCTACACACTTTTCAGCAAACATCACCACAACATAATCTAATGCAAGAGTCACGGGTGATTTTTGTCTACCTAATTGCATAGAACAGTTCCATACATTTATATTTTGGCTTTGGCTGGATTTGCATGGTGTCATGGAGTCTCCATGGAGATGGAAAAATAATGGCCTGGAAGCAGTTCCTGTATTCACAACCCCTTTCCCGGTGCCCCTAATTTTCACCAGTATGGGTTAAAGGTGCAGGCTGGTGCGAGTCACAAGCCCACACCCTGCCACTCCTGGCCAGGCTGGCTCCAGAGTAAGGATAGGCATCTCCTAATCCCCTGCAATTGTTATAGAGTCGGGCCAGCTTTTAAAGGACTCATGGTTCAAGGCCCCTCAGAGGTGTCATGGATAAGGGAACCTTTTGAAAGGTGAGTTCAGAAGGTCTTACCCAAGGCACCAGTGCCAAGAATGCATAATGAGACTTGGCTGAGAGCCCAAACATACATTCATCTGTTGAAACAGTTATGTCCTAGGGAAAATATTGCTTGCTTGACAGTGTTGCTCTGTGATGTGATTTTTAAATTGCATAATGCTTATAAGCACAAGATAAAGAGGTATCAAGTACTTGTGGTTTCTGCTATTGGTATTATAAATATTCTGGATGATTGACACTTTTACAGGACTGTAATAAAAACAGTTTTTTTAATTAAGTGGAAAGTGGAATGAATGACTTTTTAAAAAAGCTTTTATCACACATTCTATTGTGACTAAAGGGTCCATTGGTTTAGCACAGAGTGTATAATGGGTGAATGGACATAGAAGTGCCATAATGTAGCATGGGGGGTATGAGGAGCCTTGGGGCTTGAAGTGACATGTGTTGGCATTGAAGAGGCATGGGGTGGGTGTGTGCAGGGGTGAGGGCTGTTTCTTGTTTTATTGATTGTATCATAACTAGGACGAAGTCCAAGAGCACCAAGATGGGCCTTTCAAACAGCCCACCTCGGCACCTACAGCTGCCTTCGAACTCTGTCCAGGGCTGCAGACCCAGCTCCTGTTATCACTACCCATTGCACCCCACACCGGAACAAAAACTATACCTTTACAGGCATTTTCTCCCAAGTTGAGAAATTTACCGACTCCTGCTGCCCAACTCTAGGATGAAATCCAGCCCAAAGCAAGCAATGCAGACACATAAAGGGCCTTCAGAAGTCTTGGAATACTCCATAATTCATAATTACATCATGTCACTTACTCCAAGTCATGTCAATAATAACCCAATGAGATTTTGGGCCCTGTGGAAATCTGAAAACCTTGACCTCCACAAGCTTCTCATCAGCTATATAGGGAGTATTAATGATGCTAGTGTCAAAACATACATACAAGTTTAAGACTTCTATTTAAAAGCCTCTGTAATGCTTGCTCATCTCCTTCAGTGTTGCCTAACTTACAAACATTCCGTGTTTAATTAACACAGGGAAGAAACAATAAATCACCAATTGACAATAGTTGCAATGCATCCGAAGAAAGGTAAATTAACATCTCACCTGTAACCCCTCTGTTAGGGCTGAAAAATGGAAGAACAACCTTTTGCATATTTTAAGGACTAAGGGAAGGAGTACAGCTGAAATTTAAGAGTTAGGACTTTGGGCACAATCAGAGGTGTAATTAATGGTTTTAATGGTCCACAATCTCAGATTGAAAGACCAGAAAAAGAGAATGCCTGACGATTTCCATCACATGTGGCCACAGCAGTGACTGGAGTTAATTGTTAACAGCATAAATATTTTAAAGTTAATTTCTTCCCTTGGTTTTCATGAGTTAGTTTTCTAGAAGTTGTACTCTTTTCAAAAGGCCTGGTAATTAACATCCATTTAATTGAGCAGATTGTTCCGGAAAAGTCATTCAAACTCTCCAGTCCAGAAATGAGATAATTTAAACTGTGGAGTCTCATTTCTACAGGTAATTTGTTAGGGACATTGAGCACAGATTTGTTAAGGGAAAATCATGTTTTACTAATCTGATTAAACGTTTTGATGAAGTAACAGAGAGGGTTGATAAAGTAAGTATAGTACTTGCATATATGGACTTTCAAAAGGGAATTTGATAAGATGCTGCATAGCAGACTTCTTCAGAGAATAAAAGCACATGGAATTTGAACTCCATGAAGTCTTCCCATGATGGATACTGGGTGAGCGGCTATGGAGGTGGAAAGGGCATATGAGAGACCATGAGGGTATGAAGAGGCATGGGGGTGGTTGAGGGCACAAGTTGGCATGGAGAGACTATGGGGCAGTGAGGGATGCGGACTAGAGGTCTTACCATTTTCTAAAACAACAGGGACAAAGTCCTGGAGAACTGAAGCAGGCCTTCGAACCAGCCCGCGTCAGCACTCGCCCACCCTCAAGGTCACTCACGATCTGCTCCTGGAGTTGGTGGACCTGACTCTATCCTTCCTCTGCCTCCTTGGGGCGAAGATCATGTCAAATGAGCCCTTTACGCTGAGGTAGGCCCACCAAGCCAAGAAATTTCCCAACTCGAGTTACCCGCCTGGGTGGCAAAAATCCGTATCATTCAGTAGTCGATCAAATTTTTTAAAGTCTGAATCAAACTAATTCAGAAGGAAAACATTAAAACCATTCTATACTTATGAATACCTATTTAATTCCACTTGAGCTAATCATTTCAATCAAAACCAATTAATTATTTCAAAGGCTGTGGTTAGAAATGTCAAACAAGTAATTTATCATTGTAATGCCCTTTTATCAATTGCTTAATCTCCATTCACAGGTCATTACTGTATTGTCGTTGTGCTAGGCACATTGCAAGATTTAGAAATAAGCATTATTAAATAAGCCTTTAGAAATCCTATAAGATACTAGGCTGAAACAATCAAACTCTAGTGTCACAAATAGTTCCCAGACCACTTTACAAGGCTGCATTTATTAGTATCACAACACTAGGGGGGCACTTCCTGTACATGAGCAGATGCAGTCAGTGGCATCATAGTCAGCGGCATCCTGCCTGGCTGGATGGAATTGGTTCTCTAACTCTTAAAAGAAAAAAAAAGTAAATATGGCACCATTGGGAGAAATAAGACTGCAGTAGAATTACATTTAAAAGTAAATAATGGACTAAGAAAGCTATTTAAAAATCAATAACAAATGAATCTTGGAATAAATCCAGATCGATCTTGGAGCTGGTACTGGCAGAGAGGGGTCTCAGCTCCACCTCAGACTTTCAATTTATAATCTTTTAATGAGTTAGTAAAAATCAATAGAAGTATATTTTGAATAAAACAATTATTAAGAAAAAAATCCATCACCCACCATGAGGCTTAAAACTACAATCCAGAGATGAACAGTCCCATTATCTCCAGACTGAGCAAGCCATGCTCTGTAGGAACTCCCTTTCCAACTTGTTCACAAGCTTTGTGAAGTTTTCTGCACTCCACAGTTAGACACATGAACACTTTCTGTACCAGTTCAGTGCTCGCAAAGTGATGAAAGCAACTGGTATTATTTTGCTTTCGCCATCAAGTCGAGAACTCAGAATTTCAGAGATAACATGGTCATGGGCTTGGGCTATTAGGTTGAGGAGAACCAACTTGCAAACAGAACACCAATAAATCTGAAGAAAAATGATTTAAAACCTGACTGTTGACATTCCATTTACTTGGTTAAAGTTATAGTTTTATCTTGGCCAGGGACCAAAACAACACACGCCCACTATCTTGACGGGGAAAAGTGGGCATGCATCAGCTTGACAAACGAGAGTACTTGGCTCTATTAATGGGAGCCTCTTTCAAATGGGCTCATTCACTTAAGCACGATCAAAAGATAGGTACCACCATAGCAGAGGATAGCACTGGCCAGAAGGAGGAAAAGCAAGAAAGAAACTACAACAAAATTATCTGCTTCTGAGCTGGAGATCACCAATTTCTGCTGAAGTCAAATTAGGAAAGAAATTAGCAAGAGTACATGAGGCTTTACCTGGGCAACATTCTACGTTGATCATGAAACTTCATCAGGAATCATAATTAGCTAAAGAAGCTAAGATAAATATAATTTTGTTTTGAAGATCAGGTTCTTGGGGCAGAATCTTCTGCACTTAGTGCCTGCTGGAATCAGCAATATCGCTTGCAGCTCTGGAGCCCATTTTACTCATTGGTGGGCTATACCGAGGCTCTTTCCCAGAACCACAGCATTAGTGTCCCACTTCTGGGCCCCTCAGCCAATCAGGAAGGGTTGACAATCATCTGCCAAGCAATGAAAGTAGTCTTGGAAAAGAAGTGCTTCGAACAGCGGCCTGTCACCTGGCCATGATTGGAGTTCTTCCGTTTCACTGAACAAAGGCTTCCCGGCTTAAAGAAAAACAGAAAATGCTGAAAAACTCGACATGTCTGACCGCATCCGTGGAGAGAGAAACAGAGATAATGTTCCAAGTCCTCATGATCTTTCTCCGGAGCTTCCCAGCTCATCCCTGTAAACCTGGAAAGTTGTTGACAGGTCAGGAAACAGGAGTCCTGGCTGGGAAAGTCAGAATACCATGTTAAATAAGCTCTTAGTTGCTTTGAAGAAGGGTCATATGGACTCAAAACGTTAACCTTGTTTCTCTCTCCACAGACGCTGCTAGACCTGCTGAGTTTTTCCAGCATTTTCTGTTTTTGCTTCAGGTTTCCAGCATCCACAGTATTTTGCTTTTCTCTTAGTTGCCTTAATTGATTTCCCACCAGATCCAAGGGGATCCCGACCCATCATCAATTTCAAGATTTATCTCCCTACATGAAAGCAAGCCCATTGCACCTTGGCTGGGGAGCTCCCCTATTTGTGTTCAATTTACACATTAAGGCCTTGAACTGGTGAATCTGACAATGCAGCCCAGCACTAAATATGTGGCAAGCCATCTTGTATTGCTGACATTTGGCATTAGTATCTGTTTCTCGAAGGTTCTTTATGGAGTGATAAATTGTTAAATAAACGTGTTAAATAAAAAGCAGTAGAAAATGAGGTTATACAATTCAACTCAAAAGCCAGTTTCATCCACAAACCAGGTATCATTTAGCAGAGCCAGGCCTGAAACAACCCACTCCAACCCCTGGATACAGCAATCAGCCATATGAACTTGAACTTGAATCCTTGAATTTAATTTAAGATGATCACGAAAGGAACAAAAGGAATGATTCGGAGATTTTTGTCCTTGCGGAAGATTGTTAGGATATGCACTACAAAAAACAAGCATAATCCACAATAGCTTTTAGAGATGGATAAATATTTGAAAATAACGGGTATGGGGAAGGGCAGGAGAATTAAGCAGTTGCTTCACACAGCTGGCACAAACACAGTGGACCACACAAAATTTCATAACACTGAAGAAGGCAAAGTGAAAACTCTTGTGAAATTTCTCTTCTGGACTAAACACAGAACAGAAACGACCCAGCCTTAGAGCTGTAACCAGCTGCATTCACAGGAAACGTAAGCACATTCTCAGCAAGGAAAGCCTTTATGTTTCTGTAGAAACATCTATGTCCATCCTTACCATTGTCCCCTTCAATCTGATTCCTGACTAGGTATTTATTCTATAGTAGTGTTGATTGGCACAACATTCACTGCTGTTGCTGGAAGTCTGTTCCAACTATCAAATTCTCTGTGGGGAGGAAATCTTCAGCTCCGATCTTTTCTTTTAACTTATCATATTTTCCTTTATGTCTGCTCATTGTATGATTACAACCAAGCTAAATTATGAATTCACCTCTTCATTCATTACATATTCTTCCTCCAATAAGTTCATTTTTGTGACTCTCAGCAGTTAAGAGGATTACATTGTATTTAATTTGCCTGTCAGCATTGACCAGGTTTTAAGGTTGTTAACCAATACTTCCAGCTGGCAAATTAATTGTACAATGTACATTGATTTGCCAGTAACATCCTAAAGAATGCACTTTTTCCTATTGTTCAGCATGCTATGTCACATGACTTGGGGACAGTTATGTAAATTTGCAAAAGGATAAGATTGAAAGCATTTAATATGTCATTAATCAACATTCCAGCCTTGGGGTCTGCTGATGTTATTATATTATAGTTGGTATAATTTAAGATAGGACAATAAACGTTTACAGCACTGGAGGAGGCCATTCAGCCCATTGCAGCTCTCTGCTCGACCAAACCAAAGCTGATCATAACTCTGCAATGTCCTCATACTTTACATCTTTCTGCTTCAAATGTTTATTCAATTTTCCCTGCCCCAATTATTTCTTCTGGCAATGCATTCTAAGTTTCAACCACTCACTGTTTAAAAGCAATTCCATCTGAGTATTTTACATTAATGACCCCTACTCAATTACTCACCAACCAGAGTAAAGTGTTTTCCTATTAACCCTAACAAAATCCTTCATAATGTTAGAAACCACTATTATAGAAGGAGGAGATTTATATCACGGGAGGAGAGGAATCTCAGCTTACCAATTGCAATTCACTGCCAGGTATCCATTTTCCTGCAGGCAATCATTAACATTCATGGTATTCACTGCAAATTTGCCATTAGCCTACACATTACCGACTGCCATGTATCATTAACCTGCACATTAGCCATTGCCAAATATCCATTAACAGACATGGTACAACATACTGCCAAATATCCGTTGATCTGCACGTTACCTAACTACAATTATTGTTAGCCTGCACATTAAGCATTGCTAAGTATCTAGTAACATGCATGATACTCATTGCCAGATTTCTGTTATTCTGTTTCTCTTCTCCAAATTGTGCTTCGTTAGTAGATAAACATCAAGGCACCAAGCACTTATAAGGGATTGGTTAACACAGAAGTATGTAGGTTCATTTATTAGGAATTTGAAGGTTGGAAGCAGAGCTACACAGTTGGAGAACTTATACAGATGTCTGAGTTGGTAGCTTTCTCAGAAAAAACTAGGTTTGAATCACATGATACATTGCATCATTTTCCCTTAATGATGTATACACAAAACATAACCACACCCACTTAAAAGGTGTACCACAACAGTATTCGTTATCTTCTCCTTGGCCTCTACCAACATTTGTTATTCCCTTTGGGACACATGTCCAGTTCTTGATCATCTTCCATATTGCACACTCTAGCTATCTATCGCTCTTCAGTCAATTGGGTCAGCCATCTACCTCTACAGTGCCTTAAAGGAGGAAGTGAGGTAGAGATGTGGGAGGAAATTCTAGAGCTTAGGACCTAAGCAACTGAAGGGACGGTAACCAATGGTGCAGCAATTATAACTGGGGATGCACCAGAGGCCAGAATTAGAGAAGCATATATCTCTGAGCGTTGTGGCTTTGGAGGAGATAACAGAAATAACAGGAGTATTTTGGTATGAAGTAAATGAATATACATAAAATATGTTGTTTCCCCTTGAATAAAAAAAATACCATGAGAAACAACAGATGCCATTTCTACTGTAGTGAGAAAGCAGCAGAAAGTTTCCCTGGAAACAGAATGGTCTCCAAATTCTTGTTAAAGCACAACCCTACACCAGGTCATGGTAGCTTTTTCCCACACACAATCATGGCCAAAGATCGAATGATGCACAGTTGCCTCGTGTGACATGACTTGGCTGCTGAACTACTTCAACAGAAGCACGTTGGTATCCATCAGTGCCATAAACCTCAATGGCCAATAGACCTGGACACACCGACAAAGAGCTTCCTGTAAATATTCATGTACACAGTTAATAATCGACCACTGTAGGGTGAGTAGAAAACCTCACACAGTTCTATTAAAAACCATGTCAAGGCACAACTTTATGATGATAGACAATGACTCACAGAGGACTATTAAATCTTGCTTCACGCCACTGAATGTGCTGTACAGGACTTCATTGAGCTTACTAAATGTATGTCAATGCACTATAGCAAAAAAAATACATCAGTGCCTGAAATAATTCTTACAATTTGACAGTACAGGCCTTAGCTATAACAAGCCTTAATATTTTAGAGAACCCGTTTCTGTTTGAAAAGAGGCTTGTTTGTTTGAGCTGGCTAGATGTTAGGAGATTGAGTTGCACAACTGTCAGCAAAAGTAACATTGGAATAACAGAATCTTTAACAATAGAACCTTGAAAATGTTTGTCAAATTACAATCACATGCAACAGTCCCAGACCATAAGATACATTGGAAAAATTAAGTAAAACAGCATTGCTCAGGTGTGCTTTGTTTGCAGTTCATTTTATAGCTGACATTTTAATCATAGACTGTCAGAATTGGGCAGCTTGAAAATTTGTGCCCTCTTCTTGCATATTCCAGGAGCGTTGCTTTTTGGTGTTCAAATTATTCTTTTTAACTGGATTTGATGTCTTGCTGTGGAGCACAGTAGTTCATGGTCCTGCATTAACTTGGAAATGATGCACTGTTAGAAAGTCATGTACAATGGCCCTCTTACCCCTGTAAATTACTCATTCTAAATTAGCCCTGCTCTCATGATCGAGCATAATACTGAGGATATTGCATGCGCAAATGTTGGGCATGCAAGTCTTTTCTTTACACTCAGCTAAGTCTTGTCATCTCTTGCCAGGAACAGGGTAGGAAAGAGTAGGGGTGGACTTATCATTGACTTTATAGAAGCAAGTCTTTAGGAAAGCCAATAGACAGTTATTGCAAGGGGAATTGAATATAAAAGTAGGGAGGTTATGCTTCAGTTGTACAGGACACTGGTGAGACTACATTTGGAATACTGTGTACTGTATTGGTCTTCTTCTTTAATGAAGGATGTAAATGCATTAGCAGCAGTTCAGAGAAGGTTTACTAAATTAATATGAGGAATGGGCAGGTTGTCTTATGAGGAAAGGTTGGACAGGTTAGGCTATTATCCGCTGGAGTTTAGAAGAGTAAGATTGAAAATATAAAAATGAGGGGTCTTGACAGGGTAGATGTGGAGAGGATGTTTCCTCTTGTGAGAGAATCTAGAACTAGGGGGTCACTGTTTAAAAATAAGGGGTGGCCCATTTCAGACAGTTGAGAATATTTTTTTTTCTCTCAGGGAGTTTTTTCTCTCAGTCTTTGGAACTCTTCCTTAAAAGGCAGTGGAAGCAGAGTCCTTGAATGTTTTCAAGGCAGAGGTAGATAGATTCTTGATAAACAAGGAGGTGGAGGGCTACCAGGGCTAAGTGGGAGGTTACAATCAGATTAGCCATGATATTATTGAATGTGGAGCAGGCTTGGAGGGCTGAGTGGCCCTTTGTATGATGGCATGAATGTACAGCACAAGAACAGGCTGATACTTATCCTCCACACAAGCCCCCTCCCACCCTACTTCATTTGAACTTTTCTCCCTCATGGGCAGGATTTTTCATATGGCGAGCGGGCTTGGCGGGAGCGGGCACAGCCGATTGCTGCCTGTGATCATCTCTGTGACACCATTTTACACAGGCAGGCCAATTAAGGCCCGCCCAGCGTAACATGTGACTGGTAGTGGTCAGCGCTACTTGTGTGAACAGGAGGAGGAGGAAGAGTCGGGGCCAGTACTCTTTCGTGCATGCATGCAAAAGAGCGCAGCAATCTTCCTGAGGCACAGAGCTGCCTCAGGGAGATTGAGTGGATTTTAAAATAATTAAATAAATGATTTTAAACTTTCCTTAAACATGTCCCCTCATGTGACTGTGTCACATGAGTTGGGACATGTTTTTGAAAATTTATTTATTTATTTATTGAAAGCATCAAGAAACTTCAGCCCGCTCGTAGGTGAGGTTTCCTGAAAGACACAAAGGCTTGGGTGTTTCAGCTGCCAACCAAACTTAAGGTTGGACGGGCAGCATTCACAAGTGCTTCAATTAATTTCTTAATGGCCTTAATAGACCGTTTACATTTTGGCAGGCGCACAGCCGACTCCGGCATGCGCCTGCCGAACGAAACATTTGATGGCACGCGGTTATGTTGGGACACACGCCTGAAGTCATCATGCATCATTTTAAACGTCGGTGAGTTGGACCCGCCCCTGCACATCGACAGAAAAATCCTGCCCCATGTGTTCCCCTGACATGCATCCATGCAGTTCACCTCAAATATTCCCCACAGTAGAGCTCATCTGATTTTTTTGCTTACTGCTGACAAAAAAACCTGAAACCTTTAATAATTAATACCACCCACGCCAAATAAACAGGTCACCATGGAGTAGAGAAATCAATTTTGATAAGGAAGAGTGCTGGGACTGGGTGATCGACATTGTTCCAGCTTTTACAATTGCACTGCATTTTCGGACAACTCCCAAACCTGCTGCAGTTTGGATTGGGCAAACTGTTTCAAAGCAAATTGGCAAAACTCTGGGATATTCCTGATTATAGTTGAAACAGCAATGGTTTCATTCATTACAGACTGATCATGGAATCAACACGGTCAACCAAATGTAAGCAAACAGCATGCAAGGATGAAATTGCACAGCCTGCAAAGAGCCTCTTTAAAATATGGAAGAAATCACATTTACCTGGATGCCACCAACCGTTGAGAGAAAGCACCCCATGAATGAAGTTTCCTAGCGCTACATGGCACAGCAAAAATTAGATATTGCCATGTGTGATGGAAGAGAACCTAACCCTGTATGTTTTTTTTTAAATTATAAATGTATTCTTATCGCTATTTCTTATTTTTAAACTGGACTTTACGGCTGAATAAAGACCATTAAGATGGCTGACACTCTGCCTATAAGTTATCATCTGTGAGTCTTCAGAACAAAATAATTCACATCTCAATTTCAAGAATATCACACCTCATCATGTCTAGGGACCCTCTACGAGACCACCTGTGGACTGCAGAGCCCAACTTCAAACGGAGCTTTTGGAAGGCCATTTGTATTTGACAAACCACGCTTGCTAGTGGTGTCTGTGAGTCTATGAAGACAATGATTTCCCAAACACCAGACCCTCAACAAATAGCACCTCTCTCAACCCATAATGGCTGAGACGGTATCAGCCTGGAACACAAGCCAACTTCCAGGCACTGGATAAACATTCTTTGTTGAAGACATTGTGGAGAGGTAAGGTCACATGACCTAAGACTCTGGCTTGTTGAAAAAGATAATATTGTCTTTCTGAGCTGCAAGCTCCAGTCTGCTGTTTAACATCTGACTGGCAGGCCACACTGCAGCAAGCCCTGGCCAGGCTGCATAACTGGTCCCCATCTAACCTGACTCTGCTGGAAGCTTTATATCATTGCCTACAAAACTGATTCATCTCTGCATGCCTAATTCATCTTGTTACGTCAACACCACCGGAAAAGTGAAATTTACAGAGTTGGCTTTCAGCCCACTGACCTCCGTGAAAGAATTCCTCATTGGATTTTTATTCTGAAGGAACTCACTTGAACCAGTATTTATTTTTTTCTGTTGTCTCTGTACTGTAAAACCTTCTTTTCTGTATCTCTCTCTTTACTATATGAATGTGGAGGGGGAAACTGTGACCCTCCTTTCCACGGTTTGTATGTGTGCAATAAACTAGCCTTCTGAGTTAATCCGACCTTGAGTTTGCTGTGGGGTTATTAGAAGTAATTGGATCACACATAAACCAAGGGGCTGGGAAACTGTTTATTTAAAAGTAAGATTGAAGCACCTTCTGTTTACAGATGGTGGTGAGAGGAAAAGTCAGTGCTGTTTGAACTGAACCACAACACCCCCACCACCACCCCCACCCCACCCCACCCCTGCATCTGTAACATGAGCATGATGAGAAAGTATTGCAAAAAGAGGAAAGCTAGATAAGGTGAGAGGGAGGAAAGAATAGAAGGCTATGCTGATAGAATTAGATGAAAGGGATGGAAGGAGGCTCATGTGGATAGGCAAGTTGGGCCATTTGACCTGCTTCTGTTCTGTGCATTCTATATAATTGTATGAGAAGGCTGATGATCAATACAAGCAACAATAATGTCAATTTATCTTATCTCAATGGAGGGGAAAGTTGCAGATAGAACCTGTTGGTACAGGTAAAGATTTGGCAGATGGGGCATAATGTGGGAAAACGTGAACTTGTCCACTTTGGCAGGAAGAATAGAAAAGCAGTATACCATTTAAATGGAGAGAGATTGCAGAACTCAGTGGTACAAAGGGAGCTGGGTGTCCTGGTACATGACTTACAAGAAGTTAGTACGCAGGTACAGCAAGTGATTAGGAAGGCAAGTGGGACATTGTTGTTTGCTGCAAGGGGAATTGAATATAAAAGTAGGGAAGTTTTACTGCAGCTGTACAGGGTCTTGGTGAGACCACATATGGAGTATTGTACACACTTTTGGTCTCCTTATTTAAGAAAAGATACAATTGTGTTCGAAGCAGTTCAGAGAAGGTTCACTCGACTCATTCCTGGGATGAGAGGGTTACCGTGTGAAGCAAGGTTGAAAAAGTTGGGCCTATACCTGATAGATTCTACCGCTGCTATCATGATATATTCTGTTATTGCTATGTTAGAAGGATACTGCTTGGGCACCGTGAGGCAGTCTTGTATAAATTACAATGAAGCCTTTATTAACAATACTGAACTATGTACATATTTACAGTAGGTATGGAAAGGACTCCATACTAGGTCCTTACACATTGCTACTCATCTCTAGAGGGCCCTAGCTCTCAGTCATGTGCCATCTTATATCACTGTGTGGGTGGTACTGTAATCAGTCTCATGTTAACCCTTTAGGTACCAGGTCCTTCCACTACAATACCCATTTGAGTTTAGAAGAGTGAGACGTGATCTTATTGAAACATATAAGATCCTGAGGGAATTTGATAGGGTAGATATCAGGAGAATGTTTCCACTTGTAGGTGAGATTAGAACCAGGGGACACAATTTAAGAATAAGAGGCCTATCTTTTAAGATGGAGATTAGGAGAATGTTTTTACTCCTTTTAGTACGTGGATCTCTCTTCTCCAAAAAGCAGTGGAGTCTGGGTCATTGAATATACTCAAGGCTGAGTTAGATAGATTTTTGATAGTCAAAGGAGTCAAAGACCATGGGGGTGGCTGATGGCAAAGTGCAGTTGAGACAACAAGCAGGTCAGCCATGATTTTATTGAATGATGGAGCAGGCTCAATGGGTTGAATGGCCTTATCTTGCTCCTAAGTCCTATGTTTTATGCTTGTGATCTGCCTTTCCATGTGATAATTTGACAAGGACTTTTTATTCCCAATGATGAGCTGGCCTTCACTCAAAAAAGTGGGTTAACACAGTAGAGATTGGTAATAAAAAGTCCTTGTCAAAATTATCACACTGAAAGGCAGATCCTAACAGCCTTCAGTCGGGCTCATGAATTCTGCTGATGTTGTCCCAGAACTCCTGGTAGAATCTGCTGGAAGAGTATTATGCAGTGTATTTGGTCTTTCTGAAAAGAGAAAAAGCATCTGGTTTTATTTTATTTAGATTGACACTTGGAATTCCTGTAGCGAGTTGCTCTGCTCTGGGATACACTGCCTGTAAAGACGATGAAAGCGGATTCAATAGTAATTTTTCAAGGATAATTGGATCTATATTAGAAAAGGAAACAAATCATATGGATATGACGAAAGAACAAGGGACTGGAATTAACTGGATAGCTCTTTCGAAGGGGTGGCAGAGCCATAATGGGCTGAATGAACACATTCTTTGCTCTATGAATCTTGTGCCATGCCATCAGTTGGCTACAAAATGCAACTCGCTTACATGGGGTTCATCACAGATGAAACAAATGATGCTTGCTACTCAGCTGTAAGAACAGTAGCTTTTTAATATGGTTCCATTGTGTAATTCTCAAAATTCTTCATCATTACAACCTAAGTCCTCATTTCTTATTTGCCAGCTGACAATTTGCCATTCAACAGACAGTTTGAAACCTGTCTTTGAATACCCTCTTTCAAGGAATAAAAATAACTTACACTTAATTCTGTACCTTATTGTGCCAATAGGCCGTGCCTTAATAATTTGCACATATTCATTTTTAATGGCAGCCACTGCTCTAATAAGGGTGTACACAGCAGTCAAATTACACAGAGCAAAATCCCACAAACTGCATTGAAATTATTTTTTTTGGGAGGGGTGGGGTTTGATGTTTGAAAGAGAAATGTTAGGTGAAAACCCCCACCTGATCTTTGAAAAGTGCCTTGAGATCTTTAATATCTACTAGAGTGGGCGGATGAAGCCTTTGTTAAACATCCCATCCAAAAAGCCACAGGGACAATTTTAATTGCAAAGGAGAGGTGGGTTTGTGTGACAGGGAAATAAAAAATTGAAATCTTTAAACTGGATTTTAACTGAGGCTGGTCTTTGGCAGCATGTTGTCAATCTATTCTCAGCAGGAAAGTCTATCAGTAAAAGCTTTAAAAGGGGCTGTTTGCTTCAATTTTTAACAGGGTTTTACTTTTAACCATTTGGAGATGAGGCTTTCTGTGGCTCAGCGAACCCAACAGGTAAAAAGAGATGGGAAGAGCCATCAGATAAGTGCATTTTTGGCTCTGCTCGTGTGCCAGGAGAATCAGGAATATTCCCTCGGAATATTCCCTCCAGGCCCAACATGCTTAACTCTACAGAGGCCTCAATCAGACAACCTCCTCCCTCCTCATGATTCCCTGCTCTCCAAATATTCCCCTCCCCACCCATCCCCCAACTCTCCTCCACTGCATCGGAAGATCCCAACATCAATTTTCCCCAATCACCCACACAAAGAACCCCTTCCTGCAGGACTGTCTTCAGATGTGAAACCTGCTCAAAGAACTACAAGACTTCCTGCTGTCAACTTCAGCCGGACACCCTGTCCGATATTCCCAAGTGAACATCCTCCCCGCCCCTACCCACACTAGTTGTTGCACTGACTAAAACACATGCTGTAAAAATTGAAACTTAAACCATTTCTTACTGTTATGGCGATCATGCGACTGTATAGAAGAATCAGCCCTAAGCATGGGAATCTTAGGGGTAGAGTTTTATAGCCTTGGTCTTAGAACAAGCATGTAGCCTCATCTGGAGTTTGTAAATAAATTTTACTGTTTCTTACAAGAAATCCGTTCTGCACTCCAAGTTTATTACAATTGGCGACAAGGAAAAAGAGCGCCGACGCAGCATCTCGCTTCGCTTCTGCGAGTATTCCAATATTTTAAGGGAAGAAAAAAGTATACTTACCAGCAATGACTCTCTTTGGTAGAATTGGCACATACAACTAATCCATCGAGGATTGGAGTCAATACATTAAACAATCGGGTCTCTACTTTGTAGCCAACGAAATAACAGTGGAGGAGAAACAGAAGGCAATTCTCCTAAGTGTCTGGGAGAGCAAAACATGCGACCTAATCCGTAGCTTTACGGCTCCGAACACACCAAATCCCAGGTCCTTCACCGAGCTAATGGACCTCGTGAAGGGGCATTTTCAGTCTAAACTCTCCATGATCGTGCAAAGTTTCAGGGCCCCCCAAGAATCAATCGCATCAAGTGCATTGCAAAGTTAAAACAGTTACAGAACACTGTCGGTGATGCTTTAAATGGCATGTTGCGAGATCGTTTAGTTTACGGCATAAACGATTATGTCATTCAGCGCTGTTTGCTTGAAGAAGTTGAGATAGACCTGAAGCACACCGTGGAAATACCACTAGCAATGGAGAGTGCTGAGAGGGACTCGAAGACTCTGCAGAGTGTGCAACATGGCGCCGTTCTGAAGCTAGGCCGTGAACCTGCCGCCAGGCATGGCACAAAGATCAGCAAGGCTATAGTGAAGTGGGACATGATCCCTACTGCTAGAAAAATCAAAATAAATATTGGAAGCAGCTCACCAATAACCCAGAAGTTAAAGTGTTACCATTGTGAGGGAAATCATGCACACAAAGTCTGTAGATTTAAAGAGGATGAATGCCACTACTGCTATAAAAAAGGGCATGTTATAAAACAGTGCAGGACTCGATCAAGGCAGCCATTCAAACATTAGGTCAAGTTAAATGAAGTGCATAATATAGAAGAGCCAGAGGTCACTGAGGCTGACATTTGTTCCCTACACAATCTGAAGGCCAGGAAAACTGAATCAATGACTGCTACACTTCAAGTAAATGGAAAGACTCTGCCCATGGAGGTGGACACAGGAGCATCAACCACAGTGCTGGGAGAACACATCTTTAAATACATCAGAGAAGGTAACCAGCCATTGAGTTTCGAGAAAACCGCTACCTAATTAAAAACATTTACAGGGGAAGCAATACAGGTGAAAGGCATCACCTCTGTACCTGTATAATACACAACAGACAGCTCAGCTGCTGGTGATTGTTGTAACTGGAGAAGGACCTAGCCTTCTGAGCCATGATTGGTTGAAAGAAATCAAACTAAACTGGTTGGAAATTTTTCAGGTGGGGACAGGAGGAATTCCAGAGTTGCTGAAAAAATATGACAGAGTATTCCAAGATGAGTTGGGGAAAATGAAAGATCTACAAGCTAAAATATACGTGGGCTCTGAAGCAACATCCTGGTTTTTTAAGGCACGTCCTGTGCCTTACGCTTTAAAAGAAAAGGGAGATGCAGAATTATGTTGTTTTGAGAAGTAAGGATTAATACAGCCAGTCCAATTTTCAGAATGGGCAGCACTCATAGTCTCTGTGATAAAACTGGACCAAATCATTTGCATCTGTGGAGATTATAAATTAATGGTGAAGAAGGCTGTGAAATTAGGCAAATACCCAATCCCAAGGATTGAAGATTTGTACGCTAAACTTACAGGAGGAAGATCCGACACTAAACTGGACATGAGTCATGCGTATCAACAGCTTGAGCTGGACAATAGATCAAGAAGTTATGTCACCATAAACACGCACAAGGGCCTGTACTAATATACACGCCTACCTTTTAGCGTGTCAGCTGCCTGTGTGATTTTCCAAAGAACCATGGAAAGCTTACTACAAGGACTCTTGCGAGTTATGGTGTACCTGGACAATATCCTAATCACAGGGTCCACAGAAGCAGAACATGAAGTGAAGCAAACCTGTAAGAGGTTCTGAACTGATTTTCAGAGGCTGACATTCATTGAAAAAAAGAAAAGTGCACTTTCCAAGCAAAGGAATTTACATATCTGGGCCATCGAGCGGATGCCCAAGAGTTGCAACGATTAGAGGAGAAAGTCAGAGCAATCAAGGAAGTGTCCTCTCCTACCAACGTCATGGAGTTCAAGACTTTTTATGGCATGGTAAACTATTATGGTCAATTCTTGTGGTCTACAGTGTTAGCCCCTTTATATTCATTATTGAAGAAGAACTACAGATGGTCCTGGAAAGCACATCAAGAGGAAGCCTTCACAAGAGTCAAGAAACTTTTACATTTGTATCTGCTTTTACACTCTGCTAGTGCACTAGTACCCATCTAGGGAATCGATACTCACTTGTGATCCATCTCCTAAGGAGTGGGAGCAGAATTGTCACACAAGATGGAGGATGGATCTGAAAGACCGATAAATATGTATCCAGAACCCTTTCTGCAGCTGAGAAAGGAAACTCGCAAATTAAAAAAGATGCTTCATGTTCTGCTTCTGTGGACTGTGTGATTAGGACATTGTCCAGGTACACGATAACTCGTGAGAGCCCTTGTAGTAAACTTTCTATGGTTCTTTGGAAAATCACACAGGCAGATGACACGCCAAAGGGTAGGTGCGTATATTAATGCAGGCCCTTGTGCGTGTTTATGGTGACATAACTTCTTGATGTGCTGTCCAGCTCAAGCTGTTGACTTGCATGACTCATGTCCAATTCAGTGTAGGACCTTCCTCCTGCAAATTTAGCATACAGGTCTTCAATCCTTGGGATTGGGCATTTGTCTAATTTTGCAGCCTTTTTCACCGTTAATTTATAATAATCTATCTATTTGGAGTAAAAAGGTTCTTTCAATATTTGCACAGTTGACACTTCACCATAGTGTCAGGTCACAAGCCACTGTTAGGATTGTTTAGTGAAGATAAGGCAATCCCGCCAATAACCTGTGCTAGAATTCAAAGATGGGCTTTAATTTTGTCGACATATGAGTATACTTTTATGGACCGTCTGGATATGCATATTGCAAATGCAGCCAGCCTCATTCATCTCCCTTTGCCAGATATTATTACGCATGTTTCAGTGCCTCAAGAGGTAGTACTTGCATTGAATTTCCTTGACTCCTTATCAGTCTGTGCGAGACCGATAAAGAGTTAGACAAATCGGCACCCAATTTTAGCAAGAGTCCATGAAGCAGTATTACAAGGATGGTCAAATGCACAAGCCCCTAAAGAATTAAAACCGTTCTTTGTATGTAGATCTGAACTAAGTTGTCAAGATGGTATCTTATTATGTGGAACAAGAGTCACTATCCCCATGCAGGGAAGAGAACCAATATTTACCATCCTAGTAAAATGAAGATGCTCGCACAAAGTTATCGCTGGTGGCCAGTTATAGACATTGAAAAAGAAAGAATGGTGAAACACTGTCTCCAGTACCAGCAACAGCAGAAGTTGCTCATTTCAGCTCCACTGCATCCATGGGACTGGCCTGGTTGACCCTGGGTTAGACTACATATAGACTATGTAGGTCCATTTCTAGGTACCATGTTTCTTGTGATTATCAATGGACATTCAAAATGGATGGATGTGAAGAGAAATCACCTACATTGTCTGCAACCATTGAAACACTGCACCAGAGTTTGTGTTTATAGTTTACCTGAAGTTATTGTGTCAGATAATGGTACTGTTTTCACTAGCACTGAATTCCAAAAATTCATTAACCTAAATGGGATTAAACATGTCAGAACAGCCTCGTATCATCCCTCATCCAATGGATTAGCAGAAAAAGCAGTACAAACTTTTAAAGCAGGCATGAAGAAACTAACAGAGGGAACGTTGGAAACATGAATTTCAAGATTTCTGTTCAGCTATCGCACAACTCTTCATAAGACCACGGGTTTAACACCTTCAGAATTGTTAATGAAGCACCAATCTCATTCAAGATTGAGTTTAGCATTCCCTAATTTAGTGGGGAAGGTGGAGAGAAACCAGGGTAGTCAGGAAGTGAATCATGGGCCAAAGTTTTACAGGTGGCGTACGGTTCAGCGGGAAGAGGCAGGGGCTGCTGGGAAGCCGACGGCTGCCCGTGATTATTTCGCACTGCCATTATACATGGGCGGGCCAATTAAGGCCCACCCAGTGTAAGATGCGACAGTGGCAACAGGGAGAAGGGGCGGGTGGGGGAGGGAGCTCAATATCAAAAGAGCTGATTCAAAAGCTGATCCAGGGTGAGCTCCCATGATGTGGTGAGGCACACATGAGTTCAGTGCCGTAAGCGCTTCAGTGATCCCCTGCGATCAGAGAGGGTGAGCACCGTTTGGCATGGGTCACTTATCACAACAGTTAGGAGCTACCCGCCCCCCCCTCCCAGACCTCAGAGGTCTTACAGTGTGAGTGGCAAATGTCAATGAGGCAGCATCTGGGCAAGGGATTGAGCCCTGGCTGCTTGGAATGAGTGTCTTGTGGCTCCAGAGTCATGAATCGGCTGAGCCCTGTGAGGTATTCCTCAGGTGGAGATGGCCAGGCTGTAATGGCAATGCAGGTACAGGGTGGACTAATCAATGCTCCTCTGTCCTTTCAGGAGAAGACATCCCATAACAATGCCAAGAGGTTGTGGACTAGCCGAGGACCGCCCCTCCTATTCTTCCTAACTCAATATGAGCAGGAGGCCCTGAAGCTGGAGAGGCGCCATGCTCCTAGGTCAACTAGCCATGGTGAGGTTGGGGTGCCACAGGGAGGTAAGGGTGCAATGCACTGAGGTCAGAATGTCTGTAATAGCAACCATTCCCACTGTTGTCACTATATTGATGTGAGCCTCAAACATGGAATCCCCACTGACAATGGAAAGACGAGGGCACCCTGGTGCGGGTGCCAGGCATGCACAGTAACATTGTAATGACTTCAATTAATGACATGTCCTTGTTCTTCCTTTCAAGTTCACCAGAGGCACATCGAGGCGAGAAGCCTGAAGGCCTACCACTGACCCCAGAGGACAGCAACCACGGAATTGCACCTTCGTCACACCCTCTCAGCTAAGCAGGCACCAACGCAAATAACAACACCTTGGTGGGCATTACATCAGCAACTAATATCTCAGAGCATATCAGTGAGAGAACTTCACACTCGCTTGAGGTGCAGAGAGTACCTAGGGAGCTAGCAGTTGGATGACTGCTGGGCACCAGGAACATGCTCAGTCGGTGCCTGATGACATGCCTCTGGAGTTGTTCCTGAGGCAGCAGATGCTGGAAGTCCAGCGGGGTGTGCAGGAGGATCTGACGGAGATACATGAGGGAATGTGTGCCATGGTCTCCGTTATGGAGGAGTCCTTACGGAACATGAGCAATGCAATGACCCTCATGGCAGAGCACACTGCCTCCTCCATGGAGAGACTGGCGACTCTCATGGAGAGGCTCCTCCAGGAGCTGAATCAGGGGTTCCTGTGGATGCGTTCGGACCTGCAAGCCCTCACACCAGCAATGGCCTCAGGTGTCAGTATGGGAGATGGATTGGGCACCCAGTATCCCAGCTAGGTGCCCATCCATCAATGATGAGCAGGGAGGTCCAAAGCGACATCACATTGGCACATAAGCTGCTTGTTGTCTCTGTGGGCTCCTCTGAGGGTGCTCTGGATGACAGCAGCAGCTCCTTCGCCCCTCTGCCTGTGACAATGGCATCCAATGAGGCTGCAGCAACTGTGGAGATGCCAGCTGTGGTGCTGGCAGCTCCCTCCCAGGTGGGGCCAGCACAGGCTCCATTGGCTAGAGCACGCTCGCCAAGGTCATCAAGGCCGACAGGACAGCAGAGTGAGCAGGCTGCCTCCAATGCCAGTGCCAGCGAGGGGGTGCACCTAGATGTAGCACTCCACAAGCAAAATCTTAAAGCACCTTAAGCACAACATGGGCTTATCACTGGTGATATTCTTTCCCCCAGTTTTATGTTAAATATTATGTGGTGTGATAGATAACACCTTTCAATTCAATTTGTATTATGTATGCCAGGCACCACAGCATTAAATGTGTTTCTGTTCAACAAGCCTCTGGGTGCTTCATTAATTATGCAGATGAAGAGTAACCCATGATGTTATGAGTGACTTGTTTGTCATTGAACTTTATTGAAATGGCACATAGTGCACGTTGTTCACCAAGCAAATGTTCCTATCAGGTATCGAGTATGGAGCCTGTAGCCCTGGCATGTAGTGGTGGTTCTTATTTGGTAGGCTAGCTGAAGGAGTGTTGGATCAAAGTGCCCCAAGTGTCTCTGACTCCCTGGAGGCTGCACAGCTCAGCGTCTATGCCCTCAGCGTTCTCCTGACCGTGCTCGTCCTCGGACTCACTACTGGAACTCATCGTCTGCTGCCAGAGCAGCTGCATCAACATCATCTTCCCCTACTGTGTCCCCCCTTTCTAGTGCCAGATTGTGAGGAGCGCAGCATGCAACCACTATCAGTGACACATGATCTGGGTAGTACTGTAGTGCGCCCCCTGAACAGTCCAGGCATCAGAAGCACATCTTGAGAAAGCCTATGGTTCTCTCTACCACAGCCCTTGTGGTTCCGTGGCTCCTATTGTACCACTGCTCGGTCTCTGTTCTTGGATGGTGGAGAAGAGTCATGAGCCACCTTTTGAGAGGATAGCCCTTGTCATCCAGCAGCCATCCATGCAGCCAAAGGATGGAGTACTGAAGAGCCCCTGTACCTGGGAGTGTTTCAGGGTGTAAACATCATGGGAGCTGCCTGGGTACCTTGCACAGACTTGTAGAATCAGCATCCTGTGATCACACACTATCTGCACGTTCATGGAGTGGAAGCCCTTCCTGTTGATGAAGGCTCACCTGCTGGCACCTTGATGGCCACATGTGTGCAGTCTATTGCACCCTGGATATGGGGGAAGCCAGCAATTGCTGCAAAGCCTCTGGCCCGCTCTGTCTGGTTGGCCTTGTCCATGCGTTAGTGAATGAAAATCAATGCACACCTGAACAGAGCGTCTGTCACCAGCTTGCCACAGCTGTGGACAGCTGATTGGGAGATTCCACAAAGATCACCTAGGAACCCCTGAAAAGAGCCAAAGGCACAGAAGTTGAGGGTCACTGTGACCTTCAGCGCCACTGGCATGGGATGTTCACCCACACAGTCGGAGCTGCTCTCAGGCCCAATTATCTGACAGATGGAGGTCACTGTCTCCCTTGAAAAGCATATCCTTCTTCGGCATTGCAGCTATCTCAATATGTCTGAGGTGCATCGCCGCCTATAAACCCTGGCAGCAGGATAGTGTCTTTAGCAGCCCCTTCTGCTTTGGACTTCCTGTTGGCCCTGCACCCCTTGTGCCCGCGCCTGTCCTCCCACAGGTTGTTCCCCCGGAGGCTGAACAGGGACACCTGCCCTCCCCTCCCTTCTGGCCCTCTCTTCCTCCTCAGAGGAGGTGTCTCCCGCGGAGACCAGAATCCCCATTACCAGGTTAAAGGAAGGCTGTCTGATACCTGGAAGGACCCAAGTGGTATGACTTCGCCGGAGTCCTGAACTGAAGCCTCTTATTTCTGCCAAAGCAGCTCTGAAGCAAAGTGAAGGTGTCCTGTTCGCACAAGCAAGCAGCAGCAACTTATAAGCTAAAGTACAAACAACTCCCATTAGCGAGCCCACTCACCCCTCTTATTCCACCCATGCATGAGGTTTTTGAAAATGTGGCCTACCCGCCTGCCCGTTGCGCCCATGCGACGCCCTGAAAATCGCACGGGCTACATAAACTCCGTGACAATTGGTGTCTCAAGGGCCTTAACTGGCTACTTAATTAATGGTGGGTGTGCCTTGGTGTTCATCGTGCACCCGCCTAACAAAATATCATGAGGGTGCGTGGCGACATCGGGACACTTGCCCGACGTCATTGCCCGTCAGTTTAGACTCAAGCCTGTCGGGCATACGCCCGCACGCCCAACATAAATTTCTGGCCAATGATGTTCACAGTAAAGGTCGAGAGTTTACTGTGAGAGAGACAGTTTTTGTACAAAATTTTGCAACTGGATTGAAAGAGTCCCTGATACAATCGTCTCTGAAACAGGAACTTTATCTTATCAAGTGGAGGTGGAAAACAGAATTGTTAGGAAACACGTGGATGATCTCAGAAGTTGAGAAAGTTGAGAAAAGTTGAGAAGTTGAGTTAATCCACCTGAAATCAAAGTCAAATCTTTGACCATTGAGATGCCCGAACGACAAAGAACAGACATTCCGGATATCTCTGCTGAAGTAAATACTTCTGAACTGCCATTGTCCCGCAGCTGCAGTTCCTGTGCAAGTCGATCCAATGGAAGAAACCCCAGCTGTAGAGCTGCGTTGTTCTGCCTGAATCCGAAAACCTCCTCAAAGACTAAATTTATTATGGCATGAATATAACTTGTATATAATTGTATATAATATGTTAAGGTGTTTTTGTATATAAGAGGGTAAAACAAATTTAAAGGGGGAGGAATGTAATAATTGTAAGTTAAACTATTTCATACTGTTAGAGAGATCATGTGATGGTAGAGACAAATCAACCCGAAGCATGGGGAATCTTAGGGTGGAGCTTTTTAGCCTTGGTCTTGGAATAAGCATGTAGCCTCATCTGGAGCCTGTAAATAAAATTTACTGTTACCTACAAGAATCTAATCCTGCATTCCAAGCTTCTTACGCATGCCCTATATCATGCAGCAGTTGGGATGTTACCCCACAATGAGCTCCCTTTGTAACACTTGAACACACAGACTTCTGACTCAGGTGAAAATCTAACCAATAAAGCCAATCCAAAACTTCTCAAGGTACAGTGCCAAAGCCAGCATAGCAAAATTGGCACATTGCAGCATCCATTGTAAGTGTGGGTTCTGCAGCATTGAAGAGGCAGCTCTGCATTCTGGCCTGAAGCTGCCAGAGTTGTGGACGCCATCTTACCAATACTGTCGATCAAATCCCAGTGCAACAATAAAACAGCTGTGCTAACAATTAATTCAGCTTCACTATTCTTGATTCATTTTTGCCATTAGACCTTTCCCAAAGCTTAGGAAAGCCAGCAAGAAAATAGATGTGTTGAATTGACTGAGACACTCAGCGATCAGTAAAAGATGCTCACTTCTCCATCTGTGAGCAAGATCAATAATGCCACTGTTAAATTTCAGCACAGAACTAAAAGAAAAAGGCAACATACTGATAAAACAATCAAGTGACAGAAAGCTAAGTGCCATTTATAATATGTCCCCACAGAGTACAGGGGTGTCTGACAGCCCATTCTCACCTCGTAGATCAACACATCGGATCCTGGTGAACTGTTGAAAGAAATACCGATCAGAGGTGTTCACGGTCGAATCTCCACTTCACGCTTTGTCGCATCTAAAACACCAAACATATCCAACCATGACGCTCTCAAAATCTCAGCCTGTGTTTCAACACCCAACAGTATGTCAAACAGAAGTAGGTGAAAGACTATGAAAATGATCACAATCATATGCATGCCATCAAAGGTGGCACATTTTGTTGAAAAGGATCTTAGCAATAAGTAACAAAAAAATTGGCTCCTTCGGAAAATTCATGCTTTTGACTCAGAAGTTATGTTTGCAGGCCCAAATCCTAGTCTGGGGTAGATAATGGGTGGAATTTTACGACAGCCAGATTTTATGGTTCTGCCAAAGTCAATGGAGTTTAGAATGGCTCGTCGCATTTTATGGCTCCTACCCGCTGCAATGGGGGTGATAAAATTCCGGCCAACCGAGGCTAGCACAGGGAGAACTATATTGTTGAAGAGACATCTTTTGGATTAGAAGTGTAGGCTAGAGTATCAAAGGTACTATTTTAACAGCAGAGGAATTTCCCCTGTGTCCTGGTCAATGTTCATCCTTCAAACAACCCACCAAGGCAGATTACATGGTCATTCAATTCTACAATGTCTGGACCTTGTGTGAAAATGGCTGTTCTGTTTGCCTCTATGAGGATAGTGACTAAAGTAATTCCTTGCTTGTGAAGCAATTTGTGACAGCCCAAAGATGCGAAAAGTGTGGGAGCAAGAGAAAATCCAAGGGCAAGTTACCCTAGTTTTCTAAATTGAATGGTGTGAAATCCCACTCAAGTTCATTTGCATATAACCTAACACAAAACCTTTCATGAACCAGTACAATCAAGGAACATTTTGGAATGCAGTTTTTTTTTATTCCTCTTGCATTAAAGCAGGGGTTCGCAAACTGTGGGCTGCGACCCCTCATGGGATAGCAGAGGTCATATTTGGGGTCACGAGTTCCCTCTCCTCTCAGGCAGCAATAGCGACTGTGGGAGGCAAGACTGCCCAGCCTGGACCCTCTGGTAGGACAGCCCTGAACTCACTGGATCAATGTTGACAAACAGCAACAGCTAGACATTGAGCCCAAAGCGTTCTTTAGCTTCAGAAAACACTTCTAGCAGTGAGATTGAGTGGGCCCAAGATGTTTGTGTGCCAACTTGATGCAGCGAGAGGCTGGCAAGTGTAACTCAGTCACTGCCTGAGTGTGGGAATAACCGGGAGGTCGTATGACTGAGCTGGAAAGGTGACTAGTGGTGACTCCAAACTTTTCTGGGTTTCTGTTTCTGTCTATCTGTTGTACAGGCTCCTTGCCCCAGCCAGGCAACTCTACTTCACAGACATTGGCATCTAGACCAAAAGCAGGGGAGGGAAGGTGGAGGGGCTGGTGAGTGAGATAGAAGGCTTTTGGCAAAAGTACTGCTGAGCGAATGGGAGGGGTTTGGAAAGAGCGGTGTGTGTGTGTGCACATGTGCGCACTGGGGTGGGGAGAGGCTGATTACAATGGGCGGAATTTTACAGCCCTGTTGCATGAGGGACGGGGCGGTAAAATGCGGCGAGCCATTCAAAAGTCCATTGACTTTGGCGGGATTGTAAAGTCCCGCCGGAGTAAAGTTCCACCTTATGTGTCTGCGGTGGTGTGGGACAGAGGAGTAATTACATTGTGCCTGTAGGTGGGGTGAGGGGCTTTACTGAGTCTCCTGTTAACCAGGGAATATGGAGAGCTTGGCTGAAACCTACATGTGTTCATAAAATATTATTTTTTTTACAAAGTCCTTTAAAACATAGATTTTCAAATTTATATAATGCATTAATATATGTTGATCTATAATACAGAAATGTTAATTATTATATACTGAATGGTACTGCACTGCTTTATTGTTGCTGCTGTCTGTGGTCACATTAATTTTCAGGTGTTGAAATGGGGTCGCAATCTACTTTGGGAAGCATTGCATTTGGGCGTTCCACCAGGTTAGTGCTAAAACAGTGAGTACTGTTCTAAAGTACTAAACTGGTGCAGTTTCATTTATATTGTTTACTAGTTTCATTGGTGTATAAATAGGTTTGGTTTAGTTAATTAAATATTTATTATGGAAAAGCCTTAAAAATGAGGCCTATTAGCTTCCATGCAGCTAAAAAAGAAAAGCTCAGTTTTAATAGCCTCATAGGCCCAAATGGTCACAATTAGCAGATACTCATGATGACTAATTCAATCCTGGCATAGCCAGTTTTCAACGTTTACAAAAAACACCACCAGAATGTTCACAACCTCAATTTGCACCAGAGGTATTTTGCATTTTAATATCCGTAATCTTTTATTCTCATTTGCCTGATGTCTGGTGAATTGCTCTAAAAAAGAAACAGTGCAGCCAGCCCATGATGGAAATGTAGGCTCCCTTCAGCTTAATGGAGATTTCAAGTTCTGAGATCCTGCCATTGATTCCTAGAATTCCAGGAGTCAGATATTTACTCCTGTTTATGTTAAACCTTTTCTCTTAGTACAAAAGTAACTATCTGCTATGATGTACAAGTATAAATAATACATTTAGCAGAGAGATCAAATGGAATTTCTAAAAGGAAGAACAATAAATATGTCCGTAATCGACCAAATAACTGCAGACTTTTAGAGCCTTTTGCACCTGGTGACTATTCAACAGAGACAGGTACGATATTATGAAGGGGTGAGCTAAAGTGGGCTGAATGTCTTTGTCTCTGATTCAGTTCTACACACTTCTCTAATATCCTTCCACCAAACACATAAATGTGAAATCCAAATGCAAAAACACCTCACAGCTATCTGCTGGAGAATTTGTTAGAGCTTCAAATACATTTCTCATCTTCATCAGCCAAGGGCAGTAGACTGAGACTTAGGGCAGAATTCTCCCAGATTTGCATCTAGTCCGGTGGCGGGAGTGAAAAAAGACATTTTAACCTGCTGGCCGTAATAGTGGATTTTTGTTCCATAGTGTTCCCTCCCTGCTCATTAATTATGCAGCCACAGGAAACACGCTGTCTCACTGGAGGGCGGCCTCTGAATCACCCCATCATGCCCTTATCTCGCCATTCCCTCACTCCGGGTGTCATACCTAAACTGCAGCTGCACACACAGTTCTCAATGCTTGCAGCCCAGGACTGTTCCAGTGAAGACATGGCCCTGAAAGCCAGGAAGAGTTCAGTGACCCATCCCTGGTATGCCTTTTGGAAGCCCGCCATGATGTCCTCCACTCTGCCCTGGCTGCAGGATGTCCAGCAATCTCACCATTCTGGCTTGGGAGATGGTGGCAATGGTGGTCAGTACCAGCTCTGCACAGAAGAGGTTGGACATCCAGTGCAGATAGAAGATGAATGATCTTTTCCATACAGCCAGGGTAAGGCAACCATTTCATCACTCTAAATTCACACTCACAAGCCCATCACACGTCCACTGACATCTCAATCACTGCTAGCTCAAGGGACATCATTACTCACTCTCTCACCACACCCTCACATCTCCATCAGGCCTCACCTCCTCTGGAGACTGCCTCCTCAGCCCTCATAATCTTGAGGCCACTTTCACAGATCAACATGTGTTCCTGAACACACATCCTGGGAAAGCCCCTTTTCCAGTACAAGCCCTCACCCTGCAACCCCTTCCCTTACCTGAGGCCTCTTCTCCCCCTTCCCCAAGCAGGCCACCCCTGCTTTACTGCTGGTCTGATAGGTAGAGAGCTGCCTATAAGCCCCCGTAAAAGTGATGTGGTGCTGTCTGTGAAGCCTGGTGCTGATGACCATGAGTGCTGCCTGAAGCAAGGCAGACAAACACATCTCGAAGTCCTGAGCGTAGTGCAGTTCGCCAAGTGCACATCACTTATGTATAGTTGTGGAACATATCAACGTGCAATCACACTGATGTGCCCGGACGATCCAGCATCCGGGCATGATTCCAGAGAACAGGGCTTATAATGAGATGCTAAAGCATCAAAATTAGGTTCCCAACGTGCAGTGGCAGGGAACGCAGCCTGCCATTGATGGGTGAAGCGGACAATCGCAAACAGGTTTCACGACTGCGTAAAACCGATTTTTTGGCCTTATGTCTGCTCAGGCCTGGCATGACGCCTACCAACAACGAGAACAAACAATTCTATCCTTAATCACAAAGTTACCAGGGAATGTAAAATCACAGGGAAAAGAAGAAAAAGTAACAACTATCCATTAATAAATAAATAACTGATGACCCCAATCCCACCCAGAACCTTAGCAAGTGAGTATATGAATTGCAAGCAGATTAGCCACACCTCTAATAGAAGTTTTGGTTCTCATTCGCTTTTTATTCTCCCATTAGGAGGTCCTACCATTATGGAGACTTATTTATTTTGTAAGTAGCTTAGTCCTCAGTCAGTCTTTAGTGCATTGGTAGTGTTCCTAGCTCTGGGCCAGAAACTCTGGTTCAAGTCTCACTTTAGGATTTGATGACCATAGAAGGTGCATTCAAAACATGGTCAAACAGGTTTTCTATCAGCCTGTAAATTCTTCCAGTATGCTAGGTGGTACAAGTCAGAGAGTTTCCTGGTTAGCCATATTGCAGAAGGCAATGGCAGACTGCTGCAGTACTTTGCCAAGCATTAACATGGACTAATCCAATGGAAGTCCATGGTTGCTAATGCCCTATTAGGGCATGGTACTAGGATGGGGAGCCCTCAATTATTCTAAAGTATCAACAGCTTTTAATGCAAAAACCACAAAGCAAGAATACGCAACCCATCCTTTCACTCTCCAACTCTTGGCTTCCCTCAGCTCTTGCTTCCCCCAAACCTCCCCTTTTATGTTCGCCTAGCTAGGGAAAGTCTACCCCCAACTCCAGGTGCTCCCACTCCAGATGCAATTATCTCTAAAGGGAAGATTCTTAAAGGGACCATACCTTTATTAGGGATCAGAGGCCTTGTCAGCTTTAGAAACTAGCCCTCAATTGCCCTGCTACATTCCAAAAACAGAACATTCTGTCCATGTCATTCGGCTCAAGTGATATTTTTCTTGAAACAGGGCGTACAGTGAGATGCTATAGAATTGACAATTCTGCTATGATTTTATTTGGAGACTGAAATTGGTTGCTGCCCTGGAACAGAACTTAGGTCACTGGCAAAGCTACATATTGCATTGCAATAAATTCTATGCCGATTTAGAATCTCTGAAATGTTTTGATCATTTCCCTGTCTAATAAACATTTCAACTCAACTGTCCCAACCCTGCCTATGAAACCCTGGAAATGGTCAGTATTTGATTCCGTGAATTCTCTGGATCATCAGCATATGTTGCTCTCAATTATAAATCAGCAGGTTATTTGGCTTTTCAATAGGCAAGTTGAAAGGAGCACTCACACACTGATGGGAAAGTGTTTAACAAAAAAACAGTGCAACAGTGTAGATTGTCACATGTGTGAAATGTGAGCAGGATAAAAATAATGTCAAGCTCTCGCCACCTCTGCAGCAAAATTAAAGAACTTCAGCAAAGAAAATCCTCTTTATACTGTCTTTCTTAGTTTCAGGGACATAGAAATACAGTGAAGTTTTCAAATCGAAACTAACCATTTGGCCTAACAAATCCATGTGGTCTTTACCCTCCATGTGAACAAATAGCCTAAACACTTTTATCTATCCTGTTCCCGTTTACCTTCATTGACCTATCTAATCTAATCTTGACAGTTGAGAAAGTTTCTGCTGCACTTTACTGTATTGTAACTGAGGTGTTATTAAAGTTTCATATACATTCATCGTAGTCTTTTGGTTTCTGTATTCTATAGTTCTCAATGGCTTCTGGGTAGCTCTCTCACCTCTGTGTCAGAAGGTTGTTAGTTCAAGCCTCTCTCCAGAGGATGATCTAGACTGATGCCCCTTTGGAGTACTGAGGGAGTACTGTACAGATGGAGGTGGCAGCTTTTGAAAAAAATATGCCTGTTAAATGAACATAAAAGATCCCACTACAATACTTTGAAGAAGGACAAAGGAATTATCCCCAGTGTTCTTGTCAATATCTGTTCCTCAATTAACATTCATTAGAGCAGATTATCTGGTCATTATCTTAATGCTGTTTGTGGAGCCTTGCTATGTGCAAAATTGGCTGCCATATTTCCTACATTACAATAGTGACCACGCTTAAGATGTACTTCATTGGTTGAAAAGATGAGTCAGAGGTTTATATACCCTTTGTCTTCTTAGACAGCCCCTTGGGTTCAAGGGTGACTTGCTTTCACTCCAGTTCGATGGGTTCTAAGATGGTTAATAAGTCTATCTGCAGATTCTGCCACATGCCGGTTGTGTTGAAGGTTGAGCAGATGGGTTTTTTGGAGGTTTGTGTGCTCTCTCCAATGGTTCAACCTCACCTCTGTATGTTCCCAATGAAGTCCCTTGATGTGTTCAATGATTTCTTGGCTGAGCCTTCTCTATCTTGGTTGGTCTCAAGCCAGGGGCTCCCATGAGTTGGTGGAGTTGTTTGACTTCTTCAGGGGTGCTTTGAGGAAAACCCTAAAGGTTTATCATACTAATCAAGTGTCAAGTGTTGAACAGTTTAGCAGCCAGCATTTTCTTAACCCAGCTACAATACTCCAGTAAAGATGATTTACATTAAGATCTGTATCAGGTATTTAACACAGAGATCATCTTTGTCATTCTACAAACACTTTAACTGTTTTTAATAATCCATTGGTAGTGTGCAATGATGAAACACAGGGCATCCTAGATGTAACTTCTCAATCATGATATCTTCAGTGCCTTTTTTTTTTACAGCACAATGATCAGCACCAACTTGTAGTTACATAGCCCCTTTAATGTAGAAAAGTGCCCCACAATAAGTAGCAGGAGTAGATTCAGATAAAGGTGGATACCAAGCTGAAGAAGGGGTTATTGGGCATGATGAAAAGCTTTATCAAAGGATTGGGTTTTAAGGAAGGCCTTAAAGAAGAAGAGTTAAGGCATATTGTTGGGAAGGAAGTAACAGGAATTTCACTTTGTACAACAACGTATACCTATGGAGCACCTTTAAAATAGTGAAACATCCCATGGTGCTTCACAGGTTGATATCAAGCAAAACAAAATATCTACTGCAGCTGTCGATGACCGAGAAGCGGATGATATACACAAAATATGAGTTAGGCAACATTTTAAAAAAAAGTTAATAGAATTGTGGCGTGGTGGAACAGGCAACCATGCTCTTAAAATTGATTGGAATGAACCCCTAATAAAAAAGGGAGAATAGGGTTATTAGTTGCAGAATCACAGAATAGAAAAGGGCTGGAGATTTGAAAGAATTGATTGACACAGCGATGGTCTTTCTCCTATCCAAAGAATTGCCATAGCTTTGTCATTGAAAAATGAAAAATTCCATGATGTAACTTATAGAAAATCTGTAATCGCTGAAACTTTGACCTGAATTTTTATCCTCGAGGTGGGTAGCTGTAGTCAGAAAAATTCCAGCTCAGTCAGCCTGCCTCAGGAGAAAGTGTCTGCAAAGACAGGGTCTTCAATGCTGGGAGCTGGTGTGAGCTGGAGTCGGGCCAGTCGGGCATTGTTTGGGCTCTCAGCCAAGGATACATAATGAGGCTTGGCTGAGAGCCCAGGCATCCATTACTCTTGTTGAAGCACCTGCACTCCAGGGAAAACATTGCTTGATTGACAGCTCAGGCTCGCTGATCTCTGCTGTCAACTTTATAATGTTTATTTATATAAGGTGAAGCAGTTTCAAGGGTTTGTGGTTTTTGTTATTAATACCTTAAAGGGCCTGAATGATAGACACTTGCCTCCAAAATGAATTATTTTTAAAAAAATAATAGAACGCTATGAATGAATTACTTTTTAAAAGTTTTATTTTACACATCCTGTCACTACAGGGTTAATTGATTCTATACAGTATATAGTGGGTCAATGGGCATGGAAGTGCCATAGCTTGGCATGGGAGTCATTAGGGGCCATGGGGCAGTGAGGTGGGGGACATAGCTTGGCACGGGGGAGCATGAGCAGGACCTTTTGGACTTAACTTTTAAAAGGTCCCATCATTGCAGAATCAGGTTCAAGGTTGCTCAGAGGGGCTATTAAACACGACACTAAAAACTTGGCCAGACTCCATGAAAATTGCAAAGGAACAGGACATGCCTATTTCCACAATGGAGCCAGCCAGGTTGCAGTGCTTATATTATGACAGGAACCAGACCACACCCTTGGAAGGCACTTCTGAAAATCAGACAACTTGGAAATGGGGTCAGGAATCCTGGACACAGGACCTGCCCACCATTTTTAAATGGTTCTCCTGTCATATTGACTTGGTGAAAATTCAGGCCCTTCTGTTCCTTTTCTAAGATGCGAAATCTTTGCTTTAGTAATTATAGATAAATATGTCAGAACTAATCAGACACACTAAAAGTAGGTGTCATGCTGTTTACCTTCTGACAGCTCAAGGTCACAGCTGTCATGTAAAGAACTGTGCGTGAATAAAATTGAATAGGAACGGCTTCATTTACAGAGCACCATCTGCTTTTGACTCTGCTTCAGATCATTATTTCAATAATCTTTAAACTAATTTGTTGATCCTTTATTCCAGAAGTTTACCAAATCAATGCCATTATTACTCCAGGCAGCACACCCTCTGTCAGACACATTGATAAGTACATAATGGCCCAAAATTCCGATTAGGGACAGAACAGTTCCGACTGACGCTAACCACAGGGAAAAAAATACACACTTACCTGCCAGCATTTTTTAAGGCCAGACTTCTGAGGCTGGCTGCTTCCTGAAGCCTTCATTGCAGAAAACCATGAAGGCCTCAGCACAATGCGGGAGAGAACAAGTTACACCTGCTGTTTACAGTACTAGCTGCTGCATTCTGGGAAGTAAGAGTTTACACGTCCCAAGTGTGGTGCTAATTCTGATACTTTCAGCTCTGTTTGAAAGTAGAAAATGTGATTTTCAGTATCTACAATTATTAACTATCCTATGGCCGGCATGTCTAAATCAAATTACTTACAATTCTTTAAATGAACAAATCGAGACTAACGGCTTTAAATTTGCTTGGAGCTGTCAATCTTGGAAACTGCATAGCCTCACACCCCGACAGTGCCCACCCCCTCCCTCACCCCCCGACAGTGCCCACCCCCTCCCTCACACCCCGACAGTGCCCACTCCCTCCCTCACCCCTGACAGTGCCCACCCCCTCCCTCACACCCCGACAGTGCCCACTCCCTCCCTCACCCCCCGACAGTGCCAACCCCCTCCCTCACTCCCCGACAGTGCCCACCCTCTCCCTCACCCCCCAACAGTGACCATCCCTTCCCTCACACCCCGACAGTGCCCACCTCTCCCTCACCCCGACAGTGCCCACCCCCTCCCTCACCCCCTGACAGTGCCCACCCCCTCCTTTACCCCCAAGAGTGCCCACCCCACCCTCACCCCCGACAATGCCCACCCCCTCCCTCACCCGACAGTGCCCACCCCCTCCCTCACACCCTGACAGTGCCCACACCCTCCTTTGCCCCCCCATAGTAGTCTCCTGTCTCCCTCACTCCCAAGAGTGTTTTCTTCTCTCCCTCCCTCATGCCCTGACAGTTTTCCCCTGCCTCCACCCCTGAAAGTGCTCTCTCCCCTCCCTCACCCCTGAAAGTGCTCTCTCCCCTCCCTCACCCCTGACAATGTTCTTCTCCCTCCCTTCCTCACCCCCGACAGTGTTCTCCCTCCCTCACTCCCAACACTGTTCCCCTCTCTCCTTCACCCTGGCAATGTTCAGCTCCCCTCACCTCCTCTCATCAAACAAAAATGCTTCCCCACCCCCATCCCTGCCCCAGCTCCCCCCTCTCTCCTGCCTCCCAGCTCCCCCTCCCTCCCGCCCCCTCAGGTCCCTCCCACCCCCCAGCTTCGGCCATTATAGACCAGAACATGGCAACAGCTGAAAATCGAGGAGAATATCGGCCATGTAGTTCTCTTTTGCTGCCCCTTACCCTCCAGCCTCTCCTATAAATATAAGTCCCACTTCTTTTTCTTGTTCCCAGCATTAGTTATAAGCCACAATGGTGGCTCTGTTAGTAGCACTCTCATCTCTGAGTCAGAAGGTTTTGGGTTCAAATTCCATTTCATAGGCTCCTGACAAAGTCTAGCGTGACACTTAATGCAGTACTGACCGAGTGCTGCCTTGTCAGAGCTGTTGTCTTTCGTATGAGACATCAAAAAGACCCCACTGCACTGTCTCGCACAAGAGCAAGGGAGTTTTCCCAAGGTCCTTGCCAATACCTACCCCTCAATCAACCACTAAAAATTGATCATCTCATTGCAGTTTGTTAGAGTTTGTTTTGTGCAATATGGCTGCAGCATTTCCTTTATTATAACAGTAACTATACTTCAAAGTATCTCATTGGTTGCAATGCATGAGGTCATGAAAGCTGCTAAATAAATGCAAATTCTTTCTTTGATTGGACATCAATTCTCCCAGAGACCCATAGCCTGGTGCATTATTGAAGTTGCAATTATCAAATTATTAATGAAAACAGGTATGATGGTTTAGTCCAAGAACTTTAAGGAATGTTGCCCCATAATATATTTGCTCTATATCATTCACAGGTCAGCTTGTGAGGAAGGAGGCAAATCTGAAATAATGTAACTGGTACTGCTGGTCAAAAAGTTCCCAAATTTAAATAATTTAGGAACAATGCTGTCCATTTGAAATTTAAACAGTATATGAGTTAAGTCAACAGTTGCTAAATAATAGTGATTCAAGATAAAAAAGTTTTGAAGTGATGGAAATTAAAATGAAATTATAAAATGTCAGAAATACATAACAGGTCCAACTGAAGGGGGAAAAGAGAAGTTCTGATCAAGACTCTTCACTGCCCCTTACCCTCCAGCCTCTCCTATAAATATCAACCTTTTCTCTTCAGCATTGTTAATCATTGTTGATATGATTGTTAATTTATATATCCTTAACAACCAAGGTTGAGAAAACATTATTCAGTCCATCAAACATCCTGTATCATAAATCTCCAGGTCAAACATCTAACTACCTTTTCCTGAGTGTGCGGCTTTATAACTTTACCTCCATTCAGGTTTGTTTCCGCTACCTCATTACACTTGGGACCAATACTGGACCCTTCTCCACCCATTTCAGTGCTTCTGTCTCCAATTTGTGACACTCTTGCTCAATGGTTCATAGGTGTACAGGTGCCTGATCTCCCAGCGTTCATGAATGTACGCATACAATTCAACTTGTGATTCACACTCGCCTCTGTGGGATTCACTAATGAGAATAAATTGCTACATCCCCTGTATCTTTTAATATAGTCAGGATGTGCCAGGCATAGGCTGTGAAAGCACAGTGGGACCCATCTGATGGTGTCTGCCATGGTGGAACACCAATCCCGCTGGAGGCAGGCGTGAACCCTAGGGGTAGAACAAAGGTGTTGGGGGGGGGTGGTGGAAGAGAGGAAATTGTAATGGGGGAGTATGTGGCAAGTGGAGAGGTAGGCATAAACAGAGAGGAAGGTGTAAAGGAAGGATTCAGAAGGGGGAAGGACATTGGGGGGAAAAGGAGTCCGGGGGTGTAAGGAGTCCAAGGAGAGGAAGGAGTCTGGGGTGGAGGAAGGAGTTCAGAGGGGGGAAGGAGCCCAGAGGAGGGAGTCTGGGGGGAGGAAGGAGTTTGGAGGTGGGGAAGAAGTAAGGGTGAAGGAGGGAGAAAGAGTGGAGGAGGGAGTAAGTTGGGGGGAATGTCTAGGTGAACGTGCAAGGGAGGGGTCTGTAGAGTCAATGACTGCCTCCTGGGGAGCAAACTGAGGTTGGGCATGGTAGGTGGGAATGGTGAGTGGGAGAGGGGGCAGAGTGAGCCAGAAGGGTGGGAGGGTGAGGGTGCGATGGTAGCGATTGAAGGGATTGAAGGATTGAGGTTGGTTGGTGGGAACTTGGAGGCAGACCTGGACCCTGGGGTTGGGAAGGAGGAGGTTGGGAATGTCAATGTGGATGGGAGTGGGATTCATAGCAAGGTAGGGAATGTGCACCTTCAGCTGGACATCCTGGAAAGAAAAGGGTTCTGGCTGATGGGTAACGGAGGGATGAGGGAAGGTGATGCCAGGATGTCAGTAGCGATGGGGGAAAGGTCATGAGTGACTGGGGGAGGGGAAAGGATGGGGGAGCTGAGCATAAACATGACAACTACTATTTTTCTCAAATCGAAAGTGAGCAGAGTCTTATGTTGGATGGGCACAGGTGCTGCATGGGAGTGAGATCAGTGGGAGGGTGGAGCTGCAGGTCTGCTGAAATGGAGAACAGAAAGAGAACAGAGAATCCCAGCAGGCAGAATTGAAAATGTTCGAGACATTGAGATGAGTGCAATGGAGAAAGGCTCTGTGTGTGTGGGAGAATGTTTGCACGAAGCTCCAAAAGGCCCTGAAGCATACACACTTCTCCCTCCAGAATCACTTGTGGTCCGGCTGCGTGCAGCTGAACTTCCAGTGGTGGGAAGAATGTGGGAGAGGACTCACAAAACCTGTCAATGAAGCTGACAGACAGCATTACACGTTATTCAGTGAAATTAATATATTTTCAGATTATAAGGTGACAAAATGTGTTCACCCTTGCAATCACTTGTGATCAGAATTTCTTAACTTTTCTATGCCTGCCACTTCTTGGTGATGCTACCCTGACATCTGCAGCAGGGGTGGAGACAGCCTGTGCAATGGTCAGCCCTGTTGCCTCTGCTAACTTTGATATAGGTCCTCTGGAGAGCCGAGGCCTTGAGGGCCCTGGTTTGCTTTGGCTGTTCTCCCGTGAGCCAGCTGCTCCCTTTGCAGAGACAGAGGGCGAGGTTGAGGGGGGTCACAGGCAAAGGGGACTCAGAGGCAGAGGGCAGACTCTGGGATTCCTGAGTGGATGACCCAGGGGTGTCCAGCTGCCGGTCTTCTTCCTTTTGGGTGCCTCAGGGCCCTGGCCTGACTCTTTGAGGGGAAGGAGCACCTGGAGGGAGGTCAAGGTTCATTGTTTCCCTTTTGCGTTGCCACTACAGGAATTCACACATGACTGCCGCGATGGTCTACCTGCATCTCTGCATTCTGCTGGACTAGGTTCCCACCATCTTTCCCATGGAGACCTCCATATATGCACATTTGGGCACTGTTTCATCAGAGAGCAGGCAGATGCACCTCTCTGACTCCAACAGCTCAGCGTGATGTTCTCCTGCCTTCTGCTGGCTCGCCACAGTGAGTTGGGAGGCCAAATGCAGAGGGTCATCATCTGACTTGGACCTCATGGGTTCCTCTTCCCCAGCAGCCCTCAGAGTGTCAGGGAACTCACATGAATCTGCTTCTTCTTGCTGCGGACATTTATCCATGCGGCCATCACCAGGTTGTGAACCCTAGCCTGCTCTAGATCAAGGTCCCACCTAGATGTGTGTCTCTGCACTGGAGGAGTGTGTGGGTAACTGCTGTGATGGGTCTTTCAGGCTGTTTATTTCCAGCTCTTCAATGGAGGAGGAGTCCTTTTGGTTAGAGGTGAGGATGTGATAGAGCTGAGGGACTGACTGGCTGAGGGTTTTCAGTCACTTGGCAGAGCTCCCTGTGAACCAAAGTAGAGATAATTAGTGCATGGTTGCACAGGCAAAAGCAGGAGAGTGAGCACTCTGATTTGCATCGAGAAAGGGATGGATGATATGGTGCAGGATCCTCACAAGGGTGTTCACCACTGACCTCACTGTCACCGCTGGCATGGTCCATGTCCTCACAAGTCAGGAAGATGGCACGCTCCTCAAAATGAGTGAGGGGCTTAATGTGGGCCACTCCACCCCCAGGTTTGGGACCTCTCCCTGCTGATGTGAGCAGGCTTCTCCCACATGAAAACAGATGGGGAGATTGTGAACAAGACACATGACACTGCACGGAATGTTTGTGTGGTGAGCAGAGCCGTGGACAAGATAAGGACACGAGCTCCAGAAGATATGAGCCTGATGGAGATGTGAGGGTGTATGTGAGAGTTAGTGGTATTGTCCCTTGAGGTGTGAGGCCCTTGTGGGTGTGTAATGGGTTTGTGAGTTGAGAGTGATGAGAAGAGTGACTGACCCTGGTGGAACGGATGAGCCCATTTTTTCTGTAGCGGCACTGTGAAACTGGTCTCTTCTGCAGGGCATTGGCGCTGACCACCACTGCCACCACCTCCCATGCTGGATTGGTGATGCTGCTGGCCATCCTGCAGCCAGAGCCGGGGTAGAGGAGATTACACTGGGCCTCCACTGTGTCCAAAAGGTGCTCGAGGGATGTATCATTGAAGCGGGGGGCTGCTGTCTTTTTGCCTTTCGGGGCCACCCTGTCTTCTGTGCAGCAATTGTGAGGTAGAATGGGTGTGCGTGGCTGCACTTTAAATGTGATGTCCAGTGTAATGAAGAGGCGAGGTGATGGCCTGGTGGGTGATTGAGAACACGCCCGCCATCGAAACGCCATGTTTCCCAGGAATGCATAATTAATGCTGTGGTCTTGGGGTGAAATGATGTGAGAAGCTGCCATTGCATCTGGCAGGTAAAATGTTGCCCAAATCTGAGACAGTTCCCTCATAGTCTTAATTTCTAATGCAAAAATTCCCTCTGTGAGAGGCCAAGTGCTGTGGACAGACAACCAAACTGGCATGGCTGTAGCAAGCCCTTCAAATGACAGGTGTCAAGGGCATTGAGGATGTGGCTAAGAGAGAACATGGTGATTGCATGTCCACTCAAAAAGGCTATGCCTCACATTAATTTTTAGGTTTACTTTTATTCAATGTACATTAGCCCCACCCCTCTTCCCCAAGAAATTGTTCAGGCCTCATTACTGTAGTCACAGCCATTGGCTGCATGACCCAAACACATTGCATAATGTGTGTAGTCTTAAAAAATCCCAGATTCTGTCCTTAGCCTGTGCAGGGTTTGCTGACCTTACTAGGATGACAGTAGGTGGATCCATCTCCATGACTCTGGTAAGAAAAGCTTTCACTTCCAATCACTAGTATGTGCACTTGAATGTCAAATGAACTGAGATTCAGGCCGTGCTTTGATACCTGACCCATGGTTGAACTGTCTGCCAGCACTCACTTGAAAAACAGCTACTTGGGTGAAGTACTGAAGGCAACTGAGGAGGATACAAGACATAGGAAGACAAGTTTGTTAGATACTGTGACACAATTTAGACAGCTAACATGATGCAAATCTGATTGGTTGAGCTTCCATGTTGAGCACCAATCATTTCATGCATGCTGACATTAGTTTAGTTTAGTTTGGCAGCCTTCTGTCCCGTGAGATGATGGTTTGCACCGTGATGGTCAACTCGCTGTTGAACATGGCCTGATACGGCTCAGGAGCCCCAGGCTGGCATGGCAGTCTCTGCTGCATTGCTGATGAAGACAGTAGGCTGAGAAGGTGTGGGATTCGCTGGCTTCTTTTCTTTAGGCCCTCTTCTCGGCCAGCTGAGCTTTCTATTTCTCCTTACCTCCTCCAGACAGTCAACTTCCAGAGGTCATGGTCATTGTGACTGCCTCAGTTGTCTGTATCAATTTCTGCTGTTGTGATATGTGCCTGCATGCGTTGTAATTAAAGGTGCTTGGCAGAGCAATTGTTAACTTGGGACTGGAGAATAGCACTGCCCAAAATATGATATATAGAGTCACAGGGTAATAGACTCATAGAACTCTCTAGAAGCAGCAGTCTGTAAGCAGCCTATCTGCATGGCAGTAACATCTCCATGCATGATATTAACCTGGGAACTGTAAATTGTTAAAGACTACCAATAAAGGGCTCATGTTTAAATATACAACTCTGAAGGATATCATCAATGAACCAGCATCTCAATCCAGCAGAAAAAACACACATCACAACATCTGCCATCTTCTGATCTCACTTGCAGGTCTCCTTGTAGCACAGGTACGAATTCCAGCAGGTTGTCACCCTGTAGCCTGTTAACCTTACAGAAGGTCATGGTTTTATGGCCAACATCCATCCAATGAATGGGACCAAATCAGTGCAGACACTTGTGGCTTAATGGAAGAGCAGGCTTGACAGGCCCAATAGCCTACTCATGCTCCCATTTCTTATGTTCATGTCTTCTCATCGCTCTTTGTTTGATGTTCTTGGTCAGGTTGCTGTTGTTCCACACTCTTTAGTCAGCTTGGACACAACAGCTGCAGCTTTTGTGATGCAACGTGAAAACTTTAAATTTAAAACAAAATGTTTTGATGAAGTAACTAAGTCCTTGGGATTCCAGACAGGATGTATTGCTGTGGGATGCAACGCAGACTGCTCTGCTCAAAGAGACTTACAGAAATCTCTGCCAATTTAGTCAATGTCAATCTCAATATTTTTCAGTGAGCAAATGTGAAGTATTATTCAATAATGCTGTCATAACATTATGATTATTAAACATTAGTACCAACATGACACAGCAACGCAGTGAAATGCTTTACCAGAGGCTTATCATGACACCGACATAAAAACCAACCCAAAATAATACCAGCCCCACAATTCCAAACCAAAAAGTAATAAATATCAGATTTTTTTTAAATAAACAAAAGCTTTCCTGTTCTGTTCTTTTAATGGTACTGCCTGTTGCAGTATCAAATTCCTTGATCAACTGAAAGCCTTGAGGTAAATCCTAGGTTTCCAGTAAATTATGTGCAAACAAACTGGGGCCCTATAACCAGGTTTTGCCCTGTAAATATTAGCCTGTAGGATACTGACTGGAGTATTAGGCTAGGATGACCTTGATCCACTGATCTCTTGCTGGCAAGTGCCTTCTTGTGGATGTCAGAAGAGACGGGGAAGAAAGACCATCTGCAAGTTTCTTACTGACCATTCAGTCTCTCAAATAAAGTACCAGAGGTCTGCATTGTCTCACAACATTGTCCCTCAGCAAAATTAAGTACTTTTAGTAGAAGTGTTGTTATAGAGTTGATCTTCCAGACAACTTTTCTTAGTGGGCACATTTAACGTTATTTACAAGACAGCAGCAGCAATTGCACGTGCGCATCAAACCCCACCCCCCAACCTCTCTGTCGAGGTTCCCCATGCTGCTAACGCATTGGTTTATACAGATCATGTGATCTTAAAACACAGAATTATTCTTAAAGCTATAGTCCTACATTTCCCAAAACTATAATTACCACGAGTCATAAGCAATGCCCTTAGCATTAGTCTGAAAAAATATCTCAAAATATCTGAAGTGTATTGAAGAGTAAAAGCTGCCCCCTAACGCCTCACTCTTTATTTTTAAATATTTCCTTTATCAAAGCCTGTGGAATGAAGCCAAAACACAAAGTCAAAGCAAAAGGTCATTTCACTGCACTCTTTAGCTCTCAGTGACAATTTGGCCTTTTCTTTCAAACTCCATTAAGCATCAGGAGACTTTCAGCCAACAACCAGCCTGTGCCAATTTATTACCATTCCCCGTGCTAACTGATCTTGTGGCCTCTTACACTGACAGGGCCAATTTAGCATCCAGAATGGCCTCTTTTCTTATCTCAGGGGCCTGCATCTGAATCCAATCCAGTCTGATGAAGTGAAAGTCTCTTTGCTTTGAAGGATTTAAGAGTCTCCAGTGGAATGAATCTGGGTAGTTGTTTCTTATCAGCTTTAAAATAGATAATGTAACTTGTGAGGCCCACTAGGAGACTGGTGTAGCAAGTGGAAATGTCAGGCACATGAGATGGCATTTTTCTGAGGTTAAAGCATAGTGTGGAGGCAGAGCTGAAAGAATTTAATGCTGTAACTAAATTGTGGGGAATCCAAAGCTACAGACCATAAATACAATATAGTCAATAAATCCAATAAGGAATTCAGGGGGAACCTCTTTACCCAGAGAGTGATTAGAATACGGAACTTGCTACTTCATATAGTAGTTGAGATGAATAGCATGGATGCACTAATGGGGAAGCTGGATAAGTCCATAAGGGAGAAAGGGACAGGAGGATATGCTAATAAAATGAGGTGATGTAAGGTTGAAGGAGGCTCATGTGGAGCACAAACACTGGCATAGATCATATTGGCTGAATGGTCTATTTTTGTGCTGTAATTTGATGTAATACACCTATAAAAGTTCATCAATTTTAGCCAAATGGGTATATAGGTTCTGTCCCTCTGGAGACACCATTGATAAGGGAGGAGGTGCTTGCAATGTGTAACCAGACATCTTATTGAACCACCACACCTCTACAATGTTCCACTTGAGATATTTGAGCATTTGGTGACAAGTTTCAGATAAACCAACCTGTGTTCTGAAAGCACATTCACTTGAATCTACCCCACAAAATGAACTCTCAGAGTGGAAGAAGACGCATCCTTTCATTTCTCCGCACTCTCAAACACCATCTGCACATTTCTGAGTGCTTGCGTAAGATTTTCTAAAGTTCGATCTGTTAATGTTTGATCCTGATACTAGCTGTTAAAAGAAGAGTTCCATTGGATGATGCTGACATCACTGACCTTGGAAAGTCAGAAAAGGAAAAGGTAAAAATGGGGAAAAAATAAATAAACAAGGGAACAACATACAAACAAAAGCAAATAGGAGCATGCCACATTTGTTTCTGGTTTGGATATTCTACTCAAGTGCTGCCACAACCAACCTCCCCTCTAAGTGGACTCACATAACCTTTGATCTGTGCAGACCTGGACACACTACTGCCTGTAGACCACATCCAGCCCACAGGAGCTTCTAATCTGGCCTACAGTTGCACCAGGGGATTCCAAGGGAAGTACTTCAAGGGGTTGGCTAATGATCAAAGGCTGGAGACAGGCTTTTCTTGGGGAGTGCATGTTGCCACCATGTTAGAGGAGACAAGTGCACATGGAAGAGCAGTGACAGCAGCACAGGGTTAAGTGCATATTCAAGATTACTTATTAGATTACTCCAGTTTTGCTTTGCATTTTGGTTTTGCAATTATATACTTTGTAATTTCAAAACTTCAACTTACTTTTCACTTAAGTTTTAATGCTCTTTATGAGAAGTCAAGCCAACTCTTAAATAGTTTTGTTTCTCCATTGTCCACACTGACTCACTGAAGAGCTGATTCTTGTTGAGGTTTGGTGCCATGGGTGCTGACAGTATAGAATTTGAACTTTGGACCTTCAGGTCTGCAGTGACATAGTAATACACTGAACAGTACTTTTACCCACTAGAATGGTTATATATCTAATGTTATAAAGAGGGGACAGGTGATAAATGGGCTCCCCTTCCTCCTTCACCTATCCACTGACAGAAGACAGCATGTTTTCAAGAGAAGATTTTTTTTAACTCGTGAGTGCTTTAATTGTCAGGAACATGCAAGTGACATGGTTTTGTAAGTTTTAAGTAAGGTTTATTGCTCAACATCCAATTGTGTGTGACTACACCAACACTCACACTGACATAGCTATACACACGCTCAGGAAAAGATTACCATTATAAAAGTGGCATGCGTTTTATTTTATGATTTCAACAGTTCTTTGTTACACTTGCTTTTACCCAGGTGAAGACTTGAAACGATACAGGCCAGTAGTTATTTTTCTTCACTGAAGAAAAACTCTGGTAGTTTAGAAGGATTGATTTGCTGTTGTTTTATATTTGCAGTGGCAGATTTCTGACTAAACTCCAGTCAAGATGCAATAGCGGAGCCCTGCTACCGTTCTTCAGGCAGACGGTTCAAGGCCAATTCAAGTCTCTGCCTACATGTGGCTTCACAGCAGGTGTTCTTAGTCAAGGTCTTCCCTTTGTTGGCATAGATGTTTCTCCCTGTCTGACCTGTACATGCCAAATTAAAACCCTAATGACAAACCTTGTCTCCGTCATCTGACTAGAGCATATCTTCCCATTGTCCTCATAGATAGTTTCTGATGGTTAAGTTATTGTCCAGACAATGGAATCCAGATATCATTCATCCACGTAACATCTCGAAAAAATAAAGCTTTTCAAACCCATTTTTTCTGGATTTCTAGTTTGGAGTCATGGATGCTGCAACAGTATAGTGAACCCAATCTTTTTAATTAGCTGGAGTAAAGCAGCCATTATCACAGGAAGGGTTGTTTGTATTTTAATGAGTTCCCAGACATGAAAATTAGCTTAGTGTTCTTACAGTTCCATGTGTTGGTAAGAAGAAGGCCATCTGCCCTCTCAACTCCATTTTGTGATACAGGAAATTGTCCATTTCAGGTTCATACTTCATAATTATAGTTCATAAGTTTGCATTGCATGTGCGTGACACTATAGTCTATTAAAAAAAGTCTTGCATCTGTGCGAATGTCCTGGCAACTTTTTATGTTATAAATTTCTATAGACACATTTATAACCTTTAGAATGATTGACCTGAACTGAGCTGGTGTATTTGGTGAGCGCTTTCGTGTCTTCGGAGATGGCATGTTTGGCCAGTTCCCCTGGCAGCATCAGGCGGACAGTGCTCTGGATCTCTCTGGCTGAGATGGAGCGACACTTGTTGTAGTGAATGAGGTGCGAAGCCTCAGAGGCGATGCACTCAAAAATGTCATAGTCATAGAGTTCTACAGCACAGAAAAAGGCTCTTTGATCCATCAGGTCTATGCCGGTCAAACAAGTACCTAACTATTCTAATCCCATTTTCCAGCACTAGGCCCATAGCCTTGTATGCTATGGCATTGCAAGTGCACATCCAAACACTTCTTAAATGTTATAAGGGTTTCTGCCTCTTCTACCTTTTCAGGCAGTGAGTTCCAGATTCCCACCACCCTCTGGGTGAAAAAAATCTTCCTCACATCCCCTCTGAACCTCCTGCCCCTTACCTAAATCTATGCCCCCTGGTTATTGATCCCTCCACCAAGGGGAAAAGTTCCTTCTTGTCTACCCTATCTGTCTACCCTTGTAATTTTATACACCTCAATCATGTCCCCCCTCAATCTCCTCTGCTCCCAGGAAAGTAATCCCAATTTATACAATCTCTCCTCATAACTAAAACTTTCCAGCCCAGGCAATATCCTGGTAAATCTCCTCACAACTCTCTCGAGTGCAATTACATCCTTCCCATAATGCAGATCCCAGAATTGCACGCAATACTCCAGCTGTGGCCTAATCAGTATTTTATACAGTTCCAGCATAACCTCCCTGCTCTTATATTCTAGGCCTCGACTAATAAAGGCAAGTATCCCATATGGCTTCTTAACCATCTTATCTATCTGTCCTGCTACCTTAACCTTGGTGGACATGCACACCAAGGTCCCTCTGATCCTCGGTACTTCCCAGGGTCCTCCCATTCATCGTGTATTCCCATGCCTTGTTTGTCCTGCCAAAATGCATCACCTCACACTTATCTGGATTAAATTCCATTTGCCACTGTTCAGCCCATCTGACCAACCCGTCTATATCCTCCTGTAATCTAAGCTTATCTGCCTCACTACTTACTACCCCACCAATTTTCGTTTCATCCATGAACTTATTGATCAACCCTCCTACATTCAAGTCTAAATCGTTTATATATACCACAAACAGCAAGGGACCCAACACCAATCCCTGTGGAACCCCACAGGACACAGGCATCCAGTCACAATACACCCCTTAACCAAATCCCTCTGCGTCCTGCCACTCAGCCAATTCTGGATCCAATTTGCCAAATTGCCTTGGATCCCATGGGCTCTTACCTTCGTTATCAGTCTCCCATGTGGGACCTTATCAAAAGCCTTGCTGAAGTCCAAGTAGACTACGTCAAATGCATTGCCCTCATCTACACACCTGGTCACCTCTTTGAAAAATTCAATCAAATTGGTCAGACATGACCTCCTCTTAACAAAACCATGCTGACTGTCCTTGATTAATCCCTGCCTCTCCAAGTGTAGATTAATTCTGTCCCTCAGAATTGCTTCCAATAGTTTCCCCACCACTGAGGTTAGACTGACTGGCCTGTAGTTCCCTGGTTTATCCCTTCCTCCCTTCTTGAATAATGGTACCATGTCGACAAAAAAGGAATTCATGATACTCATGGCCTTGGACGAGATCCTGGTGGAAGGGTGAACCGGGGTCAGCACCCTGTTCATGTAAGTGGAATAGCTCTGCCTGCGGAATTTTTTCCACTTCTTGGGCGGTTTCCTGGCGACTTTAGTCAGCGACTGTTTCGACGCCTTGTGGAACGCACTGCCCTTAGCCGCAGCCACCACCTCAGGCATTACACTCAACCAACTCAAGTCAGCATTTATAATGGTACCAGGGATGTGGAACTACAGTTAAGTGGGGTGATGAGGAAAGCTGGGGTTGTTCTCTTTCGAGCAGGGAATGTTAAGGATAGATTTAATAGAGGTGTTCAACAGCATGAAAGGTATTGGTTAGGTAAATAAGGAGCAATTGTCTATGATGGCAGAAGCTCAGTTATCAGAGGACACAGATTTAAAATAACTAGTCAAAGAACCAAAGGGGAGCAAATTTGTAGACTCAGCAACAACTTGATCTACAATTCTGCTGCATGGACAAGAGATTGAAATATTAAAGCATAAATGCTGCTTCCTGCAATGACTAAATGTCTCCAGAAGCTAATGGGCATCTCAGTGATTAGCTGTTTATGCACTTCTGAGGATTAGAGCTGGAAAAGCATCTTCTGCTCTTGCCAGCGGTGCAGGTAAGTTTCAGATTGTTACAAAAAAGATGATGAATGTAACAGAAAATGAAGTGTGTGTGGTTTTAAGTTAGGGTCTTGTCTAACAAGAAAATTGAAAATTAAGAACATGCTCCCTAACAGGTGTGGAACAAATTACAGGTGCACATGGTAGCAACTCTTTTAAAATGTGGCATGAGGTTATTAAATCCCAGCCCTAGGAATGAGAGGTGGAGAGGATCCAGATGATTGTACTCGCCACAAGATGTGGTGACTGCCTCTGAAGTGTCTTTTGGTCTCTCCACATTTTTCTTTCTCTTTTGTTTACTGTTTTTCCCTTGGTGGTTCTTGCAGCACCATGTTGTAGGTCACAGTGAAGCAGTTTTTATATTGGCAAGACAAAAGCAAATAGTGCAGATACTGGAAATCTGAAATAAAAACAGAAGACGCTGGAACTACTTTGCAAGTCAGGCAGCACCTGTGGAGAGAGAAAATGAGGGACAGCAGACATTGTAAAGGGTGCTGTCTAACAGAATTATTCACATTAAGCCAAAACAGCATAAAAAGAGGGTATCTGTTGTTTCATTATTGTATATACTGCATCCTTATGATAGTATTGTTATCATAATAATAAAAGTTTTCTGTTTATTTGCACCAGCATTTATCTTTAAACCAACAAATGGTTTACTGAAATTAAGTTAGTAAATTAATAATGTATAGATCATAATTGTAACTTTTCCTGTACTTCCTAGGGGATGGGGTGGCACAGTAACATTGTCATTGGGCTAGTATTCTGGAGACACAGGGTAATGCGCTGGGGACCCGGGTTTGAATTCCACCATGGCAGATGGTGAAATGTCAAGTAAAAGTCTGATGATGACCACAGAACTGTAGGTGATTGTCATAAAAACCCACCTCATTCACTAATGTCCTTTAGGGAAGGATATCTGCCATCTTTACTTGGTCTGGCTACATATGACTTCAGACTCACAGCAATGTGTTTGAGTCTTAAAATGGTCTCTGAACAAGGGCAATTAGGGATGGACAATAAATGCTGGCCTAGCCAGTGATGCCCACATCCCATGAAGTAATTTTTTTTTTTTGAAAGTGCCTGGACTATTGGTCTTTTAAAGCTGAAGTTAACTCCTTACGAGATGAATCGCAGCCACAGATCTAGACTTATTTTTCTGCTGGTTGGGGAGCTAATTGCTAGCTGAAGGCTTGAAGACTCAGTTCAGCCAACCTCAGGCAAACCCCAAATGGGAATCCCTCTATTTAGTAACATTAGTCCAGGACTACTGCCATGAACTGATCCACTCTGTCTCTTTACTGACCTGTTTTGAGATCCTGTATATGTATATCAGAGCAAAACAAGGCTAACAAATAAACATCTCTGATTAATAATGTTGGCTATCATTCTTAGCAAATCGCATTCCACACCATAATCATAAAATGCTGAAAACAGTCAACCAGTCAGTCACTATCTGTGGGATAAACAGGCAAGTTAATTTTTCAGGTACAGTTCCAGCATTTTCTGTTTTTATTTCAGAATTCCAGGATCAGCAGTTTGTCTTGTTGCTATTTTTTGCTTTTTTGGTTTCACAACACAACTGCAATAATGAAAATAAATGCCTCTTCCACTTGCCATTGAATGAATCTAATCACTGCCTCAGCATTCAATCTACATTAACACATTAAAATGCCTTGGTTCTGCAGGCACCACTGCCCAGACATACATCATTTCACCATTGACTGCCATACTCGCAGACTCAGCTCACAAAAAAGCAAAACTTAATCTGCACACCTGGTTCTAGTAATAGGAGATTCAAAAAAATAAACTGTTGCAAGTGCCCTGAGGGATGGGTGGTTGTGGGAGGGAGGGAAGATGTGTTGCATTTACCTAAAGCAAAAGAAAGAAAAGGAGACACTGAGGCCTAAATTTTTGCAAGGATGGAAGGAGTCTCTGACTGAGTCAAAATGGCGCCAAAGCCCTGTTTCCAGAAATTCCATCTCCGAACCCAGCACCCACCATTTTGGGGGGTTGGGGTAATGGAGATGGGTTGTAATTTTCAATTCTGTGGTTCAAGGAGGTAGCTGCACATTTAAAATTGCAGCTGTCTTTGAATAGATCCAATTTTCGTTAGTGCAATGTGCAAAATACAACTCCTTTGCTTTAGACCTTTGAGCAAAAGGTCTAAAGCTGCCGGAAACATTTGGATAGGTAGGGTACCCTTTTGGGGAGGTTAGGAACCCTTTTGGAGAGGTCCAGGGACTCCTTTGGGAGAGGTAGAGAATTGTTAAAATTAGACATGAGTGTGTGTAATAAGTGAATAAACTCATTGGAACTGCCAAGTTGTCAAGTCATTCAAATCCCCAAATTCTTTAAATTAAAAAAAATCAAACACAGCCTGCTATGACTGCTTCCAATTTCATTGATGGCTTTCATTATAGGATTAGTGCTGCAAGTCTGATTCCACAACCTAATATTTTCACAGTCGGTGGGGGGGAGGGATGGGGAGAGGCAGCTTATATATTCACAATTTGATTGACAGCTCCAAGTCTTTGATGTGGGGTTACGAATACAAGAGTGTGTTTTCATAAAGGATTAAATGCTTGAAAGATTTTAAATGTATTGAATAGGTTTTTAATCAATGAGAGTTTTTTTTTAAATTGCAATGTTATCAATCGACACTTAGAACGTTATTTTATTTAATCTAAAAATGACTCCTGAGGTCTGCCCACAGTTAATACTGGGTGAGTTGGCAGGGACGGTGTAATTTGTGGGGGGCATGCGTTAGCACGAGTTGGCACTAAATTAGCATAGGGACTACAAAGGGTGGTTGGAGTGGGAAGAAAGGCATACATTGGCATAGAGGGCATGAGAGGCAATTTGAGAGAGGGTGGAGGGGCATAGATTGGCATGGGGTATATGGGGTCATGGGGGTGGGTGGAAGGACATAGGTTGGCACTGAAGGCATGAGGAGCCAGGGGGCTGGGTGGGGGCATAAGGTGACATAATAGGACATAGTCAGTGATTGGCATAGATAGGCTATGGGGAATATATGGGGTGAGGAGGTGTGAGGGGTGAGGAGTTTTTGGTTTTATTGTATTTTTACAACCACAGCACTGAAGCAGGCCTTTCACACAGCCCACCCTGGCACCCAGCAGCCCTGGTGGCTGCCTTCACACTGTTTCTGGGGACAGTGGGCCCAGATGATATTAACCCCCATCCTGTCAAGGGCATTTTCTCCTGAATCGGGTTTGCAGAGTCGGGAATATTCCATTGGTAAGCTTATCTTCACATAATCTAATGATTATAAACTTCACTTGATCCAAAAATTATTACATTCTTGGCATATTCAACCTTAAGATGACGTCCAACAGATCATAAGGATTAAACTATAATAAACAAAGCACTCAACAGATATTCCAGTATTGAACTCTACCTTTACTAGATGTTTTATGGCTAACCTAGTTGTTGGAATTAATAAAATTGTAACTTGGTTCAATGCATGGAGCTTTTCTATGTAAAGTCAAAATGACTCATAATTAGCAACTGTCCAGAACATCTTAAATATAGACAAACTTCTACCTCAGGTAAACATTTTTGAATGTTTGGTTATATTATACAATAATTTATAAATAAAAATATATCATTTTACCTAAAACAACAAAAAAGGAGATGCTGTATAACATAAAGGGGTAACAAGGTGGCTAATTCAGGGCACAGGATTTCCCTTGCTTGGGCCAACTGGCCCATTGTCTCCTTGGGGTATATATGGTTGCGGATTGGTCTATTATCTCCTGGAGGTGTTTATGAATTCACTTCTTAGAGAAAAAGCTGACAGAAGGTATATTTGCAACCGATTACATATTATACACAGAATGTTAAATAATCAAAGTGATATATAAAGGAAGATTTAAAAATGGGGGGTGTGAGATTTCCAGGTGGTCTCACAAAACTAATACAGGCAAAACAGTGTGCATATGTCACAGAGAAAGAGAAGCTTGAACTGGTAAAACAATACAATAGTCTTGCATTAATGCTAACATTTCTCTGCTAATTCATCAGGATTGAAAAGTTCATTATTTGATCAAGCACACTGAAGGAATTTAAATTAGCTTGCTAAAGAATTTACCACCTAAGCTAGAGCATGCTCAGTGCTACCAAGAGTTCTCCCTGAAACAGGAAACTATTATTGTGTCCGCACATGACATGGGTGCGGGATGAGGTTTCATGTCTGTTTTTAAAAAGTTTATTAAAGTTCAAGTCGTTTTTATTAACATGTCCCATCTCGTGTTACATTGTCACATGAAGGAGACATGTTAATTTTTTTTTACTATTCTGTTTTTAAACTTTGAAGCACTGTCAGTGATCTACCTGAGACAACACTTTGAAAGTTGGGGAATCCCTCCCGACCCCACACAGGAATCACATAGCGCTTCCTGTTGGGTGGCCCGCCCACTCAAAATGGCGGCGGGGCCTGTTTCGGCGGCGGAGTTCGGCTGCCCACCTTCCAACGAGCTAGTGGGGCCCGCCCGCCTGAGGTATCAAATACCTGGGGTGGGATTTTACCCTAACGGGATTTTACGGTCCTGCCGAAGTCCATGGACTTTTGAATGGCTGGCCCACAATAGAGATGATAGTGGGATCTTCACTCAAAGAATTCCCACTCATCGCCTGTTGCTACCTCATTAGTCAGTACCCAACAAATTGCTTCCTATCACAATTGTCCAGTCTGCCACTGCACAGGTACAGGTGGAGCAGGCTTTGGGTGGGACCCTCATGGGCTCCAAAGCCTATAGGTCATCAGTGATCTTTCTAAGCTGCATAGTCACGAGAAAGCAGCTGGAAGTTACTGAGCAGGCCGCACACAATTAGTTCCCTCTGAAATATAGTGCGCACGTGTAGCTGTGCAAAAAATGTTGAAGTACTGCGCACTTAAATGAATAATCCAGGCAAAACAAATAAAAAATAGAGCGTACATTGGTCATCAACCACAAGCATCTCAACAGTTAGAGTAAGTGTCTACCTATGCTGAAGCCATAACAGTTGTACCAGGTAGAAATGGTAGGAAAAGGAAGAGTGAAGCTTTGTAGCTGTACAAGGGTATGCACCAGGGTATATAAGAAAATGTTATGTTACTATGTTTCCATTATTTAGTACAATCATTTATAATCTAATGCTTTGCACCACTTTCCCCTGTTAGCCATTCTGGGTAGCTGGGTGGCAGCATGCCTTTTCAGTTGTTTGTTGATGAATGGAAAATCATGAATTGGTGGGAACAATAGAGAGGAGGGGTTTGGTGTGTGGAATCGATAGATGGTTGATTTTGTCACCGTTTTGCGATAGCGGGCTTGGGTGCGAGTGGGTGGGCTCGGGTGCGAGTGGGTGGGCTCGGGTGTGAGTGGGTGGGCTTGGATGTGAGTGGGTGGTGTGCAGGAGATTGAGATTTGCAAGTGGATGTGATTGCAGCATGGGTCCATGGGCTAATAACTAACTGAACTTCACTTACAGCTAATGCAGGCAGCGTTGTGAGTGACTTCCATCTTCCTCTTCCTTTTGCTCAGTTTCAGAACTGTGGAAGGGTCATGAGGACTCGAAACGTCAACTCTTTTCTTCTCCGCCGATGCTGCCAGACCTGCTGAGTTTTTCCAGGTAATTCTGTTTTTTTTTGGATTTCCAGCATCCGCAGTTTTTTGTTTTTGTCTCACAGACTAGTCAAGCAACAGCCTGACATAGTCATACTCACGGAAACATACATTACAGGCAATGTTCCAGACACCAGCATCACCATCCCTGTGTATGTCCTGTCCCACAAGTAGGACAGACCAAGCAGAGGTGGCAGCATAGTCATATACAGTCGGGAGGGAATTGCCCTGGGTGTGTTCAACATCGACTCTGGACCCCATGAAGTCTCATGGCATCAGGTCAAACATGGGCAAGAAAACCTCCTACTGATTACCACATACCGTCAACCCCCTCAAATAATGAATCAGTACCCTTCCATGTTGAAAACCACTTGGAGGAAGTACTGAGGGTGGCAAGGGCACAGAATGTACTCTGGGTGGGCACTTCAATGTCTATCACCAGGAGTGGCTCGATAGCATCACTGAAGATCAAGCTGACAGGGTCCTAAATGACATAGCTGCTAGATTGGGTCTGTGGCAGGTGGTGAGGGAAGCAATAAGAGGGAAAAACATACTTGACCTCATCCTCACCAACCTGCCTGCCACAGATGCATTTGTCCATAACAGTATTGGTAGGAATGACCGTCGCGCAATCCTTTTGGACATGAAATACCATCTTCACATTGAGGATACCCTCCATCATGTCATGTGGCATTGTGCTAAACGGGATAGATTTCAAACAGTTCTTGCAACTCAATACTGTGCAACCATGAGGCACTGTGGGCCATCAACAAAAGATCCACCTCGGCCTCCTCCTGAGGTCCCCATCACAGATGCCGGACTTCAGCCAATTCAGTTCACTTCCTCTGATATCAAGAAATGGTTGAGGGCATTGGATACTGCAAAGACTATGGGCCTGACAATATTCCGGCAATAGCACTGAAGACCTGTGCTCCTGAACTTATGCACCCCTAGCCAAGCTGTTCCAGTACAGCAACAACACTGACATCTACCCGGCTATATGGAAAATTGCCCAGGTATGTCCTGTACACAAAAAGCAAATCCAACCAGGGCCAATTAACACCCCATCAGTCCACTTTCGATCATCAGTAACGAGATGGAAGGGGTCATCAACAGTGCTATCAGGTGGCACTTTCTTAGCAATAAGCTGCTCATTGATGCTCAGTTGGGTTTCGCCAGGGCCAATCAGCTCCTGATCTCATTAGAGCCTTAGTTCAAACATGGACAAAAGAGCTGAATTCCTGAGGTGAGGTAAGATTGACCGCCCTTGACATCAAGGCAGCAATTGACCAAGTGTGGCTTCAAGGAGCCCCAGCAAAATTGGTGTCAATGGGAATCATGGGGAAAGCTCTCCATTGGTTGGAATCATACCTAGCACAAAGGAAGATGGTTATGATTGTTGGAGGTCAATCAGTTCAGTTCCAGGACATCACTGCAGTAGTTCCTCAGGGTAGAGTCCTCAGCCCAATTATCTTCAGCTGTTTCATCAATTACCTTCCCTCCATCATAAGGCCAGAACTGGAGATGTTCTCTGATGATTGCACAAAGTTCAGCACCATTCACAACTCCTCAGATACTGAATCAGTCCATGTCTAAATGCAGCAAGACCAGGACAATATCCAGGCTTGGGCTGACAAGTGGCAAGTAACATTTGTGCCACACAAGTACCAGGCAATGACCATCTCCAACAAGAGACAATCTAACCATCGTCCCTTGACATTCAATGGCATTACCATTGCTGAATCCCCCATTATCAATGTCCTGACGTTACTACTGACCAGAAACTGAACTGGACTATCTATTTCAATACTGCAGCTTCAAGAGCAAATCAGAGGCTAGGAATCCTGCTACAAGTAACTCACCTTTGACTCCCTAAATCCTGTCCACCATCTACAAGGCACAAGTCAGGAGTGTGATGGAATATCCACTTGCCTGGATGAGTGCAGCTCCAACAATACACAAGAAGCTTGACACCATCCAGGTCAAATCAGCCCACTTGATTGGCACCCCATAACAAATATTCACTCCCTTCACCACCAATGTACAGTAGCAGCAGTGTGTCCCATCATCAAGATGCACTGCATGAACTCATCAAACCTCCCTAGATAGCACCTTCCAAACTCATAACCATTACCATCCAGAAAGGCAAGGGCAGCAGACAGATGGAAACACCATCACCTGGAGGTTCCCCTCCAAGCCACTCACAATCCTGACTTGGATATATATCACCGTTCCTTCACTGTTGCTGGGTTAAAATCCTGGAATTTCCTCCCTAACAGCACTGTGGGTGTACCTACACCACATGGACTGCAGCGGTTCAAGAAGGCAGCTTACCACCACCTTCTCAAGGGCAATTAGGGATGGACAAAAATGCTGGCCTAGCTAGTGGCTCCCACATCCCATGAATGAATAAAGTATACAAAGCTCAAGAAAGTTAAGTCAATCCCTGTAACTCCCAGTTAATCGGGTAGTGCCCCTAAAAACTTTACCTCTCTGCTGTTCCCATCTCTGCTTATGATCTGCAGGTGTCTCCACAGCCAGTTGCCACCTCCAAAGTCCAAGCATGGGAAACTGAGGCACCATCCATCCTGATACCGAAAAGTCGAAACAGTAGAAACTATGCTCTCACCACAAGTACTGTAAAGAATTCCATTCCCAATGGTACGTACAAAATAATTGTGAGCACTGTCTTGGTCTCTTATTTGTGCTGCCACTATAAATGTTGTGGGTCTCAACATAGACCCCAAGGGATCTGTCTCTACGCTATCTATGCTAAGCAAGATTTTGAGACTGATGAGCATTCTGATCAAACACAATTACACGGGGCAGAATTTTCTGCCTGTCGGGCAGGCGGGCCCAACCCAATCGCTGGTGGGCGGGGAGATGAACCCCGCCGGAGAAGCGGGCCCTGCCGTCATTTTACGTGGCCAATTAAGGCCAGCCCTGCGTGACGTCCGCCGGGAAGTGCTTCCTGTGCGGGAGGGGGGAATTCCCCAAAAGCGAGAATGCGCTCTTTCGCGCATGCGTATGAAAGAGTGCAGGTCTCCCTGAGGCTAAGTGCTGCCTCAGGGAGATCGCTGGCACTTTTCAAAATATTAAAAATAGAAAAAAAAAAAATTCCTTAATATGTCTCCTTCTTTTGACAACGTCACATGAGATGGGACATGTTCATAATTTACATAATAAGTTTATTAAACTTTTTTAAACCCTACATGAAACCTCAGCGTGTCTGTGGATGAGGTTTCACGTTTTTTCTATTGCCCGTTTGGGCTTCTTGCCTGTCTGCTAACCTTAAGGTTGGGCAGGCAGGTCCTTTAATTGTATAATTGATCCTGTCAATGGCCTCAATTGGCCATTGACAGGTCGGCAGGCCCGCAGCTGATTTCGCTGTGCCCCCGCCTTCCTGAAAAGTTAAATGGGCCGAGGTGACGTCAGGGGTTCCACCCGATGTCATCCCACGTCATTTTACACGTCGACGAGCGGGCCCTGCCCCCTGCTCACCAACAGCAAAATTCTGCCCATTAAGTTTATTACTAGCAATAGCCATATACAATTCTTTACAGGCCTTGATCTAGCCTCAGTCCTAACATTTACATAGGCTGATTACTTGCCGATATGCCTGATTCATAAGGTATACATAAAGTCTTGCTGATACAGAGTCACAGACAGTTGTGAACATCTGCAGTAGAGATCACAGGCAATAGTGAACACTAACATGGAGGCTGTACCTTTTATCCTCCGGCCTTACACACGGTAATGTCATAGTGATGTCACTATGCAATTTCTTAAAGGTCATATCATTGTCTGCTTTGGCATGCTTACACTATCACAACAAGTACTGGGTATTAATTGTATTATTTGCCTGATTTTTAATGAGCGCGATGAATTTGCTTTGCACTTGGGCCACGGTTTCAATGGTGCATTTCAGCAAGCTCAGGAAACCCATGGATTTGCCATTAAACATGAAAGTAGGTTGGAATGTTGTTACAATTCAATAATTTGCATATTCACATTGCTGGCAATCTCTCACCAGGGGTTTACACACATACATTTGAACATGTCAGCACTAAACACAAAAGTAGATCAGTCGTACCCATCTTCTGGACAAACGTACACTTTCAACAAACTGAAAAAAAAACATGCACCAGTCAAGTGTCATGCTGCTACATATTAAAATCCATTTTATTGATAGACTGAATCTTAAGTAAACCTACTATGTTTGACTTCCACAGTGCTCAGACCTCCAGTTCCACCATCCTGACTCTGCAGGAGCTGCAAGTTCCATTGTCCCATCAATGTCCTGATCGTTACAATTCTCAAGATTCCCTTCTGCTGTCTTCATGTAAGAGCACATTATACACCTCAGTGACAGAGTACACACATTTACTAATCGATATAATGATTTAGAGTAAACGTTTGCTTGGATTTTGTAGAGTATAGGAATTCTTACTGAGCAAGCAGTTTTGCAATTTAATAGCCTCAGTGAACCATGGAAATAAGGTCACAATTCCGACAACTGTGCATTTTTTGAAGCTTGAAATTTTCTCACCACTGACTTCCCCACAGATTCTGTCCTTTCTTCAGGATGGTATAGGTGGTGCTATTCCTCTCTCCCTACCTGCTCCCTCTAAGCTTCAAACAGAAGTCAATTAGCTTTCATACCTTTTCTGTCCTTTGACTTTCTGGTTTACTTATTATTAACCCAAAAGTCCCTTAGGCACTTGAGTTCTTAAAGTCACTATCTGAGGAGGCAACTGCTCCTCATGATCAATTAGTTTAATGTTGCATCAATCACAATGCATTTCCTTTATATGTCTCCTATCTCCCAATCAATTATCAAAATCTGTCACACGGTTACCTCCAATTCTATCCACCCTTATTTTTGTTAATAATTCCAGATAATAGTTCCCACTTCCCTACATTAGAAACTCATTCTGTTCCCAGCCCTCTCCATTTCCAGCTCATTCCATTGAGCATCTGCTCAAACTCTCACAGGAATGGACAAACAAGCCAGCAAAGGAGGTTACAAAAGGTGACTGAAAACTTAATCAAATAGATGTTGAGAAGGTTTTTAAAAGGTGGAGGGAAAAATGGAGAGATACAGATATTTGGGGAGGGAGATTCAGAGGATAGAGGAGAGTGGAGTGGTCAACTGTATTGAAACTTAGAAAAAAGTTGAGGGCTGAAGAAGATTGATATTTACAGTTCAGTCTCAGGTATGAACAATCTTGATCACAGCACCAGAGGTGACAACTGCTTATGGAACTTGAACAATGAAACAATGTCAGAGAAAATTTGGTAAAATATAAATTTCAGATCATTTGGCTGTAACAATGTTGATTTTTTTTAATGGATTTGCTGGGGATTTCTTAGCTCATATACATAACTTTCTCAGGACACAAACACTGGATTGTGTTGTCCACCTGCTTCTTGCAACACAGAAGTCAAAGTAAACTTTCTCTTTCACTGGCATTGTTCAAATTAATAATCTTCACATTTTACTTTAAACTAATGTGAACAGACCAAAGCAGACAATGTTATTGCAGTTGACATTAAACTGCGAAGTGGTTAATTGCCACTGAAAAGACTGTTGCAGGATGTTTCATTTAAGTATTGAATTGAGCTCTCACCAGGCAAGAATATTAAGCGAGGGGATTCCTTTAAAAGGTCTGACTTCTCTGTCAGTAAATACTGGAACGCCCTGTAAAGTCCAAAAACACAGACCAAATAAAACAGAATGTCAGGCTGGTGCATGAAAGACACCTCAAAAGTACAACTGTGAACTTGTTAAGTCTTGAAGCTAAAATGATTATGTACCCAACTTGTCAGGTGGTAAAAAAAGAATAATCTTGCAGGCCGCTGAAATAGACATGAGAATAGTAAAGCATTATTTGTCTGCCAGTTTTGCCCCAGTGTGCAACCAACAACATGCTATTCTTCCATTTAAATATTTCATCTTGTGTAATGTTTCAATGAAGCCGTTTCCAATTTGCAAGAAACTTTTATTAAAATGCCATGAAAAAGATTGGGTGAAAATGATGAGGTGGTGTGTGCATGTCACTGAAGCAATTAACAGATTAAAACATTGATTTTCATTTTATCTCATGCCTGTAAGGAAAGTTAAGTTTTAAGACTTCTAAAAATCTGTGTTCATTCATTCATCTGGAGGCCTACCACAAATGGATAGGCAAACAAGACTTCTTAATCTGCTAAATAGCTTAAACACAAGGTAATTTACATATTAATCAACCTTCATAGGCATTTGTAAGCAAGCCCTTTCTGAACATTTGTGTTTAACATGTAAATTCATTCAGTAATCTCCAGACCTACATGGATTCCCAATTATTAAAGGCAGAAGAGTGACTGAATTTCTTTCTTTTGAAGAATGATGCTGTCATTAGAAGCTATGTTTGGTGATTTTAATATCTTTATTAATGGAGAGCGGATGATGGTTTTAAATCTGTATTTTGAGTTTTGCATATCATATCACAAATGCATTTGTTTACATATATCTAGACTGACACTCCCAGTGCATTATTGAGGGAGTCCTGCACTGTTGGAGGCGCAGTGTTGAAGAAGCATCAACCTGTCGGAGGGGTAATACTGAGGGAGCATTGCATTGTTGAAGGTTCTGTCGTATGGATGAGGTGTCAAACCAAGTCTTTCCTCTCAGGCAGATGTAAAAGAGCCCACGGCACTGCGTCAAAGAAAAACATGGGAGTTATCATATTGCTGTTTATGGGAGCTTGTGGGGTGCATGTTGGCTGCTGTGTTTCCTACATCACAACAGTGACCACACTTCTGAAGTAATTTATTGGTTGAAAAATACTTTGGGATCCTGTGGCCATAAACGTAAGGCTTTTTTTTTAACTTCACTTCACCACTCATGTTCCAATTTCATCCATGCTTACGATTATTAAGTAGGTTAATGTCTCGATAAAATGGTGGATGGTGGAACATGGTGCAAATATTTTAAGCATTCACTTGTCAACATTGTCAAACGCAATAATCAGCCTTACGCTACAGGATTGTAGAAAAAAACATTGCTTGAGGTGCAACAGCAGTAGATAAGTACCTACAAGAGGAAAAGTATATCATGTTCAGCTGTGATCTTTCATCAGAACTCAGTTTTGGGGAAATATTTCGATCACATTGGCTCACCCTTCTCCCTCCTAAAGCCACTGAAAACGAAAAGGTATTTATAATTGTTCACCCTCAAACTCAATTGCTTCTGAGCTACCATGGGCAGTTGATCAAAGACTATGTGCAGAATCGTCCCAGATTTGCACTAAGTACGGTAGCTGCAATGATGGGTTTTCACAGAAAATTGTCCCAAATCCACCGCATTAGTTATGCATTCCCTGGAAACATGCCAGTTCAATGGCAGGCAGGCTTTCATTTGCCCACCACGCCATCACCTCGACACTTCATCACGCTGGGTGCCACGTTTAAAGTCCAGCCGCGCGCACACATCTCAGTACTTCCAGCTCATGACTACTACAGGGGAGATGTCCACCACAGGCAAAAAGACTGCAGCCCCCAGGTTTAGTGACGTGTCACTAGAATGCCTTTTGGACACCGTGGAGGCCAGCTGTAATGTCGTCTACCCCTGCTCTGGCCACAGGATGGGCAGCAGTGTGACCAACAAGGCTTGGTAGGCAATGGCAATGGTGATCAGTGCCAATGCTGCACAGAAGATGTTGGCCATCCAATGCAGATAGAGGATGAATGATCTCATCCAAGCAGCCAGGATATGGCAACCATCCCATCACTCTAAACTCAAGCCTATCATATATTCATTGGCAGCTCACTTACTGCTAGTTCAAGGGACATCACCACCCATTCTCACACACATATCCTCACATGTCCATCTGGCTTCATCTCCTCTGGAGACTGCCTCCTTATTCCTCACCGTCTTGAGGCCACTTATATAGATCAACATGTGCCCCCACACACAACCTGGGTTACCCTCCTCCTCCAGTACAGTCCTCATCCTGTAGCCTCTTCCCTTGCCTGAGGCCACATCTCCCCCTTCGCCAAGCAAGCCCTAGCCCTGCAGTCATTGAAAAATCACCCACATGTGGCTGGTCTGGTAGGTAGAGACTGACACGTGAGCCCCTTTAAAAGTGATGTGGTGCTGTCTGCAAAACCTGGCGCTGATGACTCCAAGTGTTGACCAAAACACGGTAGGCAAACAAACCTTGAAGTCCCCAGTGAAATGCAGCTCGCCAGGTGCACATCGCTTCTCTTCTGCTGTGAAACATGTTGGCATGTTTCCCGCAGACGTAGGCGGATAATCCAGCAGGGGGCGGGGGGGGCGATGATTCCAGCGGGCTGGCCTAATAATGATATGCAGATACATTACAATGAGGTTCCCGACATCCAATAGCGTGAAACGATGGTGGGCTGAGCGGACAATCAAAAACTGGTTTCACATTGTCATGAAACAGATCATGCCATATTATCTGCTCATGCCATCAAACAGCCCAACGCCAATGGCATGGAAAATCCAGGCCCACAGCTCAATGGTGGCATCTTTGTATTTCAAACTGGACAGTTTTAGGAGTTCTTCCATAAAAGCTTATGATCTGTGCAATTTTTGCATTCACTATCTTAAGTTATTGCTTAAACCAGAACCGTGTCCTTCTCTGCAGGACCTATGTGCAAGGAGTGTACTTGTGTGTTAGTAATAGTCTAATAACTACAGCATTTTAGAGATTGACGTTCACTTAATTCTGATTAGTATGTTAATACAATGGTATAATAGATTGGACATAAAACTGCCTGGTAAACACTACTTATTTTACCATAGACTTGAAGTTATTACACTGTGATAATTAAACATGACAATCTGCACCCTCACTGACTCCTGGCCAGCACAAGTGAACTGAACCAGAACTAAATAGCCACCAAACGTAAAATTGGAATGTGTAAGCATTTTAAAATCCTCAAATTTTATGGCTAATAATTAAACCTCAGTGTTCGAAATTGTTTCAGAACTCTCCATCTGTTTCAGTGAGTTGGTTCAATGTGTAGCCAAGACACGCAGATCAAAGTGATCCGAAGTTTGATCCTTGTGTGATGCTGAGTTTGTTGACTTCAGTGGGTTTTCAGTAGGGTATTAAAATTCACGTCAGTGCCACTCAGTTACGGGGAGAAGAATCTGCAAGGCTCCGACTGGAAAATGCACATGTAGACATCAAGTGACAACATGATTATGCTTGACTCTAGCGCCTCTGGGGTCAACAGTCTGCCAACTTCAATTGTCAAGGCTGACAGATGAATCAAAGCTACGCAATTGATTGTACCAGAATGTTGCTACTCCCACCATGACTAGACGTGACCAATTTGGTCATTACTCTTCTCTTGAAACTATGTCAAAAATAAGCCAAATAGAAGAAAAAGTGTTGTATGGAACTGTATTTTGAACTTTTCAAGCTGATTTTTCAGTTATGAAACATTTAGTCAGACAGTGAGGTGAACATCGGCAAAAGACAAAATCAAAGAGAAACTATGAATAATAAAAGACTTCTATCCATGTAATTCATCACATCTCTCAGGGTTGTCTTGAAGTGGCTTACGATGAATTAACTGAAAGCCAGCAACTCATGTCATCTAGACAAATAATGAATTGTTTAAAGTTTCGGCAGAAGTCATTGGCTTCACAAAATCTCGAAATAAGGAGTGTGTTTTTTTTTTCTTAGACTTTCTGGAGAGCAATGACCTTTCCCAGCAATTAGTTTCTTCTTGCTCCAACATTCAATGAACAGTCCAAAATTCTCTTATTTCATAAATCTTGTACCAAATGATCCAACAAATTAGTTTCATGACTGATCTTGAAGAGACTCCAATGAACAAGCAGGATGATTAGAATCTATGGTGTTAAAAAGAGCCTTGTTAAACAAACCAGCTCCTGAGTCCAGAACTATTTCATCTTGATAATATGATTTAAGTTTGATTATTAAGTAATTTATGAGCCATGTTTGGAACTGAGAGAAAAGCAAAGTCCCCATCAAGGACTCTGCAAGCAGATTTAATCATCCTACAGAAGCACAATGGCCAAATGGCTTTCTGTGCTGAATCATTCTATGATTCTATCTAAACCTAACATTGACACTCTTTACTGCTGGGACTGCAAATGTAGAATCAAAAATTCTTACAGCACAGAAGGAGGCTATAAGGCCATCATTCTACACCAGAGCTTTGAAAGAGCTGTCAAAATTTGTCCCACGCTCCAGCATTTTCACCATAAACCTGCAAATTAGTCCGCTTCAAGTATATGTCCAACTGACTTTTAAAAGTTCCTACAGAATCTGATTCCCCCATCCTTTCCAGTACTTTGCCCTCCATCTTAACAACCCTCTGTGTGAAGCAATTTCTTCTCAGTTCCCCTCTCATTCTTTTGCCAATTAATTTAAATTAATGATCTCTGGTTTCTGACCCACTTGCCAGAGGAAATAATTGCTCCCTACTTGCATAGGAACATAAGAAATAGGAGCTGGAGTAGGCCATTCAGCCCCTCGAGCCGGTTCTGCCATTCTGTAAGATCATGGCTGATTTGGCTGTGTCGTTAACTACACTTTCCTGCCTGCTTCCATAATTCCTGGCTCCCTTGCAGATGAAAAAGAATTCATCCACTATAACAGCTCTATTATTTCTACATTTCTCTGAAATTTGGCTGCAGATTTGCTCCAATATTTGTGGATCTGTGGTAAACATCCAGCAATGTCACCACTCCTATTCTATTCCTTAACTCTATACGGATTCAGTCTTTGAACCCCCAAGTACATTGTCTCGCTGTAGAACTGTAATATTATCCTTTCTCAATAATACCACCCTACTCGCTGCTTTCATTCTTCCTCCCATATTGTATTATACTACATTATTTCAGCTGTAGCTCACCTGGTAGGACTCTGAGTCAGAAGGTTGTAAATTCATCTTCTACCTCAAGATGCAAGCACAAAACTCAAGGCTGAAACTCTAGTGCTGCAATATTGAAAGTGCCGCCAATTGGAAGAGATGTTAAAAGTGAGACCTCATCTGCCCCCTCAGGTGGGCATTAAGGGCCAATGGCACTAACTTGAAGAAGAGCAGGGGAAATTTCCCTGGTGTCCAGGCCAATATTAATGCTTAAATCAACACCACTACAACAGGACAGCTCGCCATTATTACATTGCTGTTTGTGGGAACTTGCTGTGCGCAAATTGATTCATGCTTTTCCTACATTGCAACATGGACTACACTTCATTGACTGCAAAGTGCTTTAGGATGAAAGGCACTAAATAAATGCAATTTTTTTCATTTTTCCCCCTCCTGAGTATGTGGTAGCCAGGGATGTTTAGCTTTTGATTCTGCACGTATTTAAAGCCAGGTCCCTGTTTAAGTCACTATATTTATGAACATATGAGTGTACAATTAAGGAGCAGGGATACACCATCTAGCCCCTTGAGCCTGCTCCACCATTTAATAAGATCATGGCTAATCTGTGAGTAACCTCAAATCTGCATCCTGCCTATCTCCGATAATTTATTACCCCCTTGCTTACCAAAAATGTATCCACCTCTGATTGAAAAATATTCAAAGACTCTGCTTCCACTGCCTTTTCAGGAAGAGAGTTCCAAAGATTCATGAACCCCTGAGAGAAAAAAAAATTGCCTCATCCCTATTTTAAATGGGCGACCCCTTATTTTTAAATAGTGACACCCTAGTGTAGGGGGTGGTGGTATGTGTCAGCTTCACCTCTGACTTCTGAGCAGTCCGAATCACTCCCACTCCCTGGGTTCTAGACCTTGGACTTATTTGGGGATTGTGACAACTGGGTTTTGGTGCAAGAAAAAAACTGGGTTTATAGAAATCAAAAAAGAACTTATAACATTAGGATTACACTGAGATTATACAGACCTACAAAGTACACTTAGTTAAGAATGGGGAACACACGGCGTAACAAGGGAAAATCACGCTACTAATCCCCTTACCCTTGTCCTACCCCCAAAACCTAACTAAATTGAACTAGGAAAGTTCAGAGATCATGCTTACCAACCAGGATTCCTTGACAGTTCGAAATCCAGCCAGGTAAACCTATTGCAGCTTCGGGGTACGCTCTTTGTGTCCTCTGGGGCCCGCCATCCCCACATGGTCCTGGTCTGTGGAATCGCGAAGGTTCTTCAGTTGGGTAGAGGGCACAGTTGTGGGTGGTCGATCTTTGTGGAGGGCTGTGGTTGCGGCCTTGTTGTCTTCAGTTGAGCCTGCCACCCCGTGCCCCTTGCCGTGATGTTGCCCACAGGCCTGCAAACCTCCAGATCTCCTTCCTCCGCTTGGCTCAGCTTCCTCTCCCTCCTTAAACTCTGCTTCAACCACTGCAAAACTGCTCACCGCCCCAAAAAAACTGCTCACCCTTCAAAACTGGTAGCCCAGTTATACTGTTTTTTGAATTTCTTATCTCAATCCAAAACAAGGTTAGTTCCTTGTCTGATTTTGGTGGGCCTCTTCAGGTGATTGTTGTCTCATTGTTTTTAATGGGCTCACATGATGTTTATCATTGTCTTCCTGTCCCCGTAACTAGTCTTGAACTGAAAGCCATTGTATATGTGGAGTATTGATGGGTTTGCATAATTGCATTGATTGCTGCCTTCCTGCTTTTGTAGTTAGTAGTGATTATTTATGCAAGATTTTGATGGGCTTTAGTTTCATGTAAGATTAAGTCTTTCTCTGGGTTGATTGTTTTAAAAGGAAGAATGCATATTCTGTCTCCTCTCGTTGTCTGGTTGCAGGCAACAGTCCACACTGCACTCAACAAGCCTGGGCATGTCCAGTCCCAGGCCTTCATGGGCCTTAGCCTCCTGTCTGCAGGGTTCATTGCTTAACTCAGCAGTTGGTCCTCTGCCATAAAAGTCCAAAAGGCATATCCTTGTTGATGATATGAAAAATGTGGGAATTTTGAGAACCCTTCACTAGTTCTAGATTCTCCCACCAGAGGAAACACCCTCTCCACATCCACCCTGTCAAGGGCCCTCAGTATCATATGTTTCAATCAAATTGCCTCTTACTCTTTGAAACTCCAGTGGATACAAGCCTGTAAACAGTTGAGGACCCATCACTGATCCCTGTGGCACACTACTCATTACATTTTGTCAACCTGAAAAAGAACCATTTATGCCTGCTGTCTGCTTCATGTCAGCCAGCCAATCTTCTTTCCATGTCAATATGTTACCCCCTATATTATTCACTTTTATTTTCCACAATAACTTTTGATGTGGCACTTTATCTTGTGAAAATCTAAATACAGTACATCCACCGGTTCCCCTTTATCCTCAGTACATGTTACTTCCTCAAAGAACTCCAATAAGTTGGTTAGATGTGATTTCCCTTTCACAAAATCACATTGACTTGCCTGACTACCTTGCACTTATCCAAGTGCCCTGCTATAGCTTCTTTAATAATAGCTTCTAACATTATCCCTATGACAGATGTTAAGCTAAATGGCCTATAGTTTCCCACCTTCCGTCTCTCTCCATTTTTGAAAAATGGAGTTACATTTGTTATCTTCCAATCTAATAAGATTCCCTGACTCTAGGGAGTTTTTGAAAATTAAAACCAATGCATCAATTATCTCATGAACCACTTCTTTTAAGACTCTATCATGAAGTCCATCAAGACCCAGGCACTTGTCAGTCCACAGCTCCAACAATTTACTCAGTACCATTTCTCTGGTGAATCTAATTTTCCTGAGTTCCTCCTTCCCTTTCATTTCCAGATTTATAACTGTTTCTTATTTGTTATTTGTTTTCTATAGAGTGAAGACTGATGCAAAATACCTGTTCAATTCATTTGCCATTTTCTTGTTTTCCATTACCAATTCTTCAGAATCACTTTCTATAGGACCGACACTCACTTTGTTAACTTTGTGTTTCTTTTTTAAATATTTAAGAAAATCTTACTATTTGTTTGTATAGTTTTGGCCAATTTTCACTCATATCCTAATTTTCCCCTCCTTATTAATCTTTTAGCTATCCTTTGCTGTTCCTTATATTCTGTCCAATATTCTGATATTCCACCTATCTTTGCACAATTATATGTTTTTTCTTTAAATTTGATACTATCTATAACCTTTCTAGTTAATCACAGATGGTGTGTCCATCCCTTGGACTTTTTCTTACTCATTGGAATGTACCTATTCTGTGTGTTCTGAAATATGCCCTTAAAAGTTTGCCACTGCATCTCTGTCCCTTAATATAATTTGCCAATTCACTTCAGCCAGTTCTGCTTTCATGCCCTCATAATTGCCCTTATTTAAGTTTAAAAACATTGTCTTGGACCCACTCCTCTCCCTCTTAAACTGAATGTAAAATTCAATCATATTATGGTTGCTGTTACCTAGCACTATGAGGTCATTAATAAATTCCATCTCATTGTGCAATACCAGGTCTAGCCTAGTCTGTTCTCTGTTTGGCTCCAGAACATGTTGTTCTCAGAAACTACCCTGGAAACATTCTATGAACTCTTCATTTAGGCTACCATTACCCATCTGACTTTTCCAGTCTATATGTAGATTAAAATATCCCATGATTATTGCCATGCCTTTCTGACAAGCTCCCATTATTTCTTCCTTTATGCTCCATCCTACCACATGGTTACTATTAGGGGGCCTGTACATGACTTCCACAAGTGACTTCTTGCCTTTACAATTTCTCATCTCTACCCAAATCATTTCCACATCCTGGTTTCCTGAAGTTAGGTCATCCCTCTCTATTGCACTAATACCATCATTAACTAACAGAGCCACCCCTCCACTTTTTCCTCGCTTCCTGTCCTTCCTAAATGTCCCATATCCTTTAATATTCAGGTCCCAATCCATGTCCTCCTGCAGCCAAGTCTCTGTAATGGCTATCAAATCATACTTATTTATTTCTATGTGCACTTTCAGTTCATCTGTTTTGTTTTGAATCTTTATCCATTCAGGTACAGAGCCTTTAGTTTTATCCTTTTATTATTTTTATAATCTCTACTCTCAACTGTTCATTTGCTATTAGTTTTGTACTCTTTATCTCTTCCTGTCACAGTCTTTTTTTCATTTCCTGTAATAATACCTTTCTCTTTTGCCTTGTCTCTACTGTTTGACTTACCACATGTTCCCAAATGTGTGCCCTTGTCCCCGCTACTTAGTTTAAAACCCACTCTACGCCCCTAGTTTTGTGGCTCATAAGCACAGTTCAGGTATAGACCATCCTAAGAGTACAGATCCCACTTTCCCCAGTATTGGTTTCAGTGCCCCACAAACTGGAACCCATTTCTCCCACGCCAGTCTCTGAGCCATGCATTCATCTCCCTAATCTGATTTGTCCTATGCCAATTTGTACGTAGCTGAGATAGAAATCCAGAGCTTATGACCTTTGAGGTCCTGCTTCTTAATTTGATGCCAAGCTCCTCATATTGATTATGCAGAACCTCCTTCTTTGTCCTGCCTATGTCATTGGTACCAGCATGCACTATGACAACTGGGTCATTCCCCCTCCCACAGCAAGTTCCTCTCTAACCCTGAGAAGATGTCCCGAACCCTGGCACTGGGCAGGCAACAGAGCCGTCTGAACTCATGATCTTTGTTGCAGAGAACGGCGACTATACTATCCCCTACTACCAGTACATTCCTTCTTACTCCCCCTGCTTGAATGGCTTCCTGTACCACAGTGCCAATGACCAGTTAGCTCATCCACCCTGCAGCCCCCACTCTCATTCAAACAAGCTGAAAACACTTCAAACCTATTGGGCAATTGCAAGGGTTGAGGCTCCTGCACTCCTGCCCTCTCGATCCCCTTACCTGCCTCACTTGATGTCACACCCTGCTGTCCCTGACCACAGAGCAAATCAGAAGACTCTGTCCTAAGGAGTGTGTCTGCCTCTTCGAATAAAGTGTCCAGGTAAATTTCCCCCTCCCTGCCAGTGTCTGCAGCTCAGCCTCCACTCAATAACTCAGAGCCGAAATTCCTGAAGCTGCAAGCACTAACTGCAGATGTGTTTGCTCTGGATCACACTGGTATCCAGAAGCTCCCACACCTTGCAATCGCATCACATCACCTGCCCTGCCATACCCAGTGTGTTAATTAATTAATAGTTGCTAATTACTTAATTATAATTAACAAAGCCTTTCAAAAGGTTTTGGCACTGCCAATAATCTTTACAATACTGATAAAATTAGTAATACCAGTTAATGGTTTATCTGCTCCTTCTGCTGTACTTGCAGCGTGCCATCCTTCTTTGTAACAAAACTTGCATGAACACACATGTATTTCGACACCATGTTGGTAGACTTTGTGTGTTTTTCTTTATTTACTTCCTGTGTTTTTGACACTGTTGACCGGAGGTCACCGGTTCCAGTTATTGGCTTAGTACAAAGAGGAGAAGAGTCAATTCTCTCTTAACTCTCAATTCGCTTTATTCACGTTGTTAGATCATATACATATAGCTTATACATCTGTTTAGATATAGACATGCAGTTTGCACCAGGTTATACAGTTTTATACCCAAACTAGGATCTAAATGCACACCCACTAGGTTTCTCTGACACTCCCTGAGTGGTCACTGAATATAAAGGCTAATACCCGAAAAAGAGAGCTGACACTGACAAGGCATTCCGTTCTCTCTCTCTTTCAACGTCGTTTCTATGTTGCTGATGTAGGTTCTTCTACTTCCACGATGGTTGGTCTCCTGAGTCTTCGCTGGCTCCATGCCTGATTCTCCATTCTTATTCTGAATCTTATGTCTTCAAGCTGTGCTTTCTCTCTCCCGCTGGTTTAGGCTTGCTCGCTTAGTCCGTGTCTTCTCCTTATTGGCTCTGTCTCAAGGACTTAGGTAGCATTACCTCATTACTCCTTTTCCAAATAAGGACTTGTATCTTATCATATTTCCCTTGTTTTTCACGAAACTCAGCTAATTCAAACCGGTTCCAGCCAGCTCAGGCCAGCGACTAAACTCAGGTTATTTCAGTTCAAAAGGCTTTTGCCTATGTGTCAGCAGTTTGGCTGCAGCCCCTGGCCAACCACACCGTTCTGTTCTGCTCCGCTTGTTAGTTTTCTAGTTGTCTCTCTGTTGCTCTGTGGCAGTCTTCCCCCGAGCCAAATTAGTTTAAACCCACTCCCAGAGCACTAGTTCATTTAGCAGTGAGGACCTTGGTTCTAGCCCCAATCAGGTTCCTCCTACTTCAGAACTGCCTCAGGAATCTCAAGCCTTCCCTTCTGCACTACTTCTCCAGTCATGCATTCACCTGCACTATCTGCGCAATTCTGTGCTTACTAGCATGTGGCAGTGGGACTGATTCAGAAATTATACCACCATTAAGGCCTTTCTCTTTAGCCTTTTTTCTATTACTGAAAATTTGCCTGCCCAACCTCAGTCCCTTTTATATTTCATTGCTTTTACCATGGATCATGCCTACTGGCTGTTCCCCTTTCCCTTGCAGGATGTTGTGCATCCGCTCAGTGAGATTTTACCAGGGCACCAGGGAGGCAGCACAGCACCTGGCACTCAACGTCTGTAGTTTCAGAAATGCCTATCTGTTCCCTGGACTATCTGTTAATCCCCTATAACAACGTCAGTGCTACACTTTCCGGTTCTTGCTCTGCACAGTCAAGCCTAGATTGCTGTGGATTTGTTTCTGATTCCACCGCCCCTAAGATGTCAGCACCCCCACTAGTATTCAACACTGCATAACAGCTTGTGAGTGTCATAATCTGAGGGGATTCCTGACTTCCCCATTTAGTCTGCCAGGCATTCACACACTGTCTCACACTGTGAACTCTCTGTAGCTGCAGGATGACCACCTCCTGAAACATGGTATCCACAAAGCTCTCAGCTCCCTGTCTGCGCTGTAGTGTCACCAGCTGTCTCTTAAGTAAAAACTGAGCTTGAACCTGAGCAGCTGGTGGCACTCCATCCCTTTTTGGAGAGAACAGTATGCATCCATAATGATAAGCACCTTGTCCTCATCTCCCCCTTTCCCCAACTGGCCTGGCCCTCCAAGGTATATCATCAGTAGTCAATGACTACTGAGCCCTGGGTAACTAGTACAAGGTGAATGTTTCAGATACACACAGCTGACCACACGAGCTCATGAAGGTACTGAATTAATGGTCTCCCTCAGGGATCATTTTAGCAACACTTATTTTTAATCTGCACAGAAACATATTGCTTGCAACTAGGTCATGGAAATTCATCTATGTCGATTACAGTGACTTTGGTGCTAAGCTGGTGACTTTTCCAACCCTGGAAACTACATTCACTATTCATGAAGGAATACTGCCTGAAGTGACAACTAAGTATCACAAAGAGTGCATCCCTGTCTTTTACTTGCACAATGTCGATACCTGTTGTTAACTCACTATTATCCTAAATGTTCACTTACCTAAATATTATGGTCATTCTGTTTATTTGATTGGCAAACCAACTTTGTCCGGTGAGCACAGGTTTTCATTTTACTCTCATCTGCTCTTGCATTATGCCATATGTGGAACTCTTATTTTGGCTCAATCACTACACAGTAAGTTAGTAGAAACTCATACTGCACGGCACAATGTGCCTCACATCAGACACATGATCTCTACTCCTCCCCTGTGCTTATCAGTCCTCTATAACAGATAATATAGATTTTCATCATCATTATTATTTCCATCAAAATAGATGAATTAACAAAATGATATTGCCAGCGCACTCTGATGTTGTCTACCATCAACTCCATGGCTCTCTTCAAGACATGACCCGATATGGTCAACCTTTCCTGATTCCTTTCACTATTCCTTGTCTAATTGCTGCTGCAAAGAGTGGACAGCGGATTTTCCTACATACACCCTATTATCGAAAGCTTACAGACGGGATCCAGGAGTCAGCTGGCCATGAGGTAGCTGGAAGGTTCTCAGCCACTTTTGAACTGAGCAGCAACATGCATAGGGGCCTTGGTGATGACAACAAACATTCTTACGGGTAAATACAAAACATTCTCACATTGCTGAATCCTTCCGATTAATTAAGCTATCTGATGGGGTATATGCTTCAGGCTGGTGAAGTCAACGTCTCAAGATAGTTGGAATTATATGCCGAGTCTGCACATGCTGAATAAGTAATAATCACAGCCCAATTTCCCTCTCCCAACTCTTCGATGCTGAAATATGGACATGTTTGTTCAGTCCTGGATTTTAAATATTTCATCTAATCTGGCAGATTATCAAAGCAACAATATAGTCCTCTTCATTAATGAAGCAACTTCATTCAGGTTGCAATGAGTATACTTTTGTCATTGTCAGACAATTAAAATTGCATTTAATATTCAATGAACTCAGATCTTTAAAATTGTGGATGCAGTTAAAGGATTCTTTGTTGTACTTCAATAATTTATAATCCAATTAATTAGTTCCTTACACATGTAACATTCTTTTGGCAGTGCAGTTCATGTTACGAAAAGCAAGAATCGCAGCTTTCAATAACCTTGAATTGAAAATTTTTCTTTGATATAAAAGAACAAGCACAACAGTATTAGGCAGGTAGGTCAGGTGCTTCTCACGTGCCAGTGCAGACTCGATGGGCCGAAGGGCCTCTTCTGCACTGTGTGATTCTGTGAACAGTACCCCACACAATGATGGTTCGTGATTGACAATGAAGCTTGTGCCTCATCATTATTTAAAGAATGCCTGAGGTTACATTTCCTCTTGGGCACTTGACAAGATGAGCATTGGCAAATTGGCGGCCATTATATACTCTGCCTGATTCTCCGCTCCATTCACGTTAATGGGTCGCCTATTTGCCATCAACCGTCTTATGCTTTTGTCCAAGAATTTCATCCACATTGGAATTGATAACTTCAGATTTCAGCTATATCTTCATTTTCAAACTTGTTTTACTTTCATACTTGAGCCCCAGGTTCTTGACTGGTCTCATTTTCTTGCATTTTCCTTAGCCCTCTCACTTGCAGGAACATATACAGGAGTAGGCCACTTAACCCCTCAAACCCATTCAATGAGATCATGGCTGATCTGCAATCTAACTGCGTACACTCACCTTTGACCAAATCCCTTAATACCTTTGAAATAACAAAAATCCAGCAACCAAATTTTTTAAATTAGCATTTGATCGAATATCAACTACCATTTGCAGAAGTGACTTCCAAACTTCGATCACCTTTAGCGTGAAGAACTGTTTCCTAATTTCATTCCTCAAAGTTCTGGGTCTCATGTTTAGACAGTGCTCAGTCGTACTAAATTTTCCAAAAGCAGATGTTAGCAATGCACAGAAACTCTTAATTCATCTCATGTCTTTCATTTATTCCAGTTGGAATTCCAATTCCTTAATTCTGCCCATTTAATCTGCTATATTATTGATGTCTTGTCTCTCCTGATTTTTCCAATTGTATTAGCCTGCCTGTCACCAATTCATAGCATTATGTAAAACCATACATACTTGAAATTAAAAACTTTCTCTCCTCTCTGCTGGATCGTCTAACAACATTGGCGGTAAAGCACATCAGTGTAGAACACATCTTGACAAATGTGACGTGCAGAAGTTAGGACTTACCTGACTTCTTACCGCTCACATTACGGACATCTGAGGAGCAGAAGATGCTGGAGCCCAACACCTACAGTACACTGGACGAATGTTCATGGCATGCTGGGTGGATTCTTATGGGCATGGCTCCGCTGCGAAGCAGTTCATGGAAGTTGGAAAGGCACTGTCGACACTCACAATGGGTGATGGTTGAGGAGGTGGGAGAGAGGAAGGTCTAATAGCGACTAGGAGAAGAAGAGGTGTCGGGGGGATGGGGGGAGGTTGGGAGGGGGGGAATGAAGATGTCAGGATAGGGGGATGTTGGGAGTGGGGAATGAAGGTGTCAGGATGGGGGAGAGTGGGAGAGGGGAATGAAGGTGTCAGGATAGGGGGAGGTTGGTAGAGGGAGAAAGAAGTTGGGGGGGGAAGGAGAATGGAGGGAGGTGGGTGTAACAGGTGCAAAGACTCCAACTCGGGAGGTAAGTGCAAGGTGGGGTGGTGGAATATGCAAGGGAAGGAGTGCAGAGAGAGGAGGGGTCTCTGGGGTTGGGGGGGGGGGGCGGGGTTGGGGGAAGGTGTTCTGGAGGGAAGGAGTGCAGGGGGGGTGCGATGTGCCAGTGAACGTGCACGGGAGGGGTCAGAGCGGTCCATGTCTGCCTCCTGGGGAGTAAATTGAGGATGGGTGTGGTCTAGATTAAGGGTGAGAATGACCAAGGGCAGAGTGCAGTGGTAGGGTGGGAGGATGAGGGTTCGATGGTAGCAATGGCGAGGATGGTTGGTGGGAAATTGGAGGCAGACATGGACCCCAGAGTGCGAAGGAGGTAATCGGGGAGGTGAATGTGGATGGGGGTGGGATTTTCAGGAAAAAAGGGAACATGCATGTTCACTGGACACCCCTGAAGGAAAAGGGTTGTAACTCGTAGGTAATGGAGGGGAGGTGGAAGTTGATGCTTGGGTGGTCAACTGTGATGGGGGAGAGGAAATGGGTGTTTGAGGGAGGGTAAAGGATGGTGGGGAGAAAAATAAAAACCAATTTGCACCATGCTGTCCATGTCAAAAATGAAATGACAGTCGAGATGGACAATATCAGGTGCTGCATGGGAGTGTGATCAGTGCGTGGACGGAGATGCAGGCCAGCTCAGATGCACAATTGAAAGTGAACCCCAATAGGCAGTATTTAAAATGCTCAGGACATTGAGATGAGTGAAACGTGAAGAATCCACATGCGTGGGAGAGTGCTTGCACGAGGCTCCGATAGGCCCTGCCACACATACACATTTCCGTCAAAAATCACTCGTGGGTTGGCTGCTCCCTCTGTGGTATTGGGTCTTCAGGGCTGCTTATTTCCACCTCTTCACTGGAGGAGGACTCCTCTTGACTACAGATGAGGATGTGGATGATGCAGAGGGGCTGGCTGAGGCTGTCGGTCGCTTGCCAGAGCTCCCTGTGAACCAAAGTAGAGATAAATAGTACATGGCAGCAGAGTCAAAAGCAGAAGAGAGAGCACTCACAGTTGCACTGAGAGAGGGATGATGCAGTGCAGGATCCTCACGAGGGTATTTGCTGCCGACCTCACAGTCACCGCAGGCAGACTCCACATCCTCACCAATCAGTGCGATGGCACACTCCCCAGAGTGAATGAGGGGCTTAATGTGGGCCACTCCAGCCCTGGTTTGGGTTCTCTCCCTGCTGATGTGAGCAGGCCTTTCCTGCATAAAAACAGAGGAAGGGCGTGTGACCAGGACACATGGCACTGCATGGAATGTTTGTGTGGTGAGCGAAGCCGTGGACACGTATGAGGATGTGAGCTCGAGAGGATTTGAGCCTGATGGAGATATGAGGCTGTGTTTGTGAGAGTTGGTGGTGTTGACCCTTGAGGTGTGAGATCCCTGAGGATGTGTGATGGGTTTGTGAGTGTGTGAGTTAAGCTTGATGAGAAGAGTGTGTTAACCTGGCAGATGAGAGCATTCATCCTATAGTTGGGTGGTTGTCCTCTTTTGCAGGGCATTGGCAGAGCATTGGCGCTGACCACCGCCTCCCAAGCCTGGTTGATAATGCAGCCAGAGCAGGGGTAGAGGACATCACAGCGTGCCTCCACTGCATCAAAAAGGCATTCCAGTGATGCATCATTAAACCTAGGGGCTGCAGTCTTTATGCCTTTCATAGACATCTTCCCTTCAGTAGTTGTAGGATGGAAGGACTGAGATGTGTTCACGCAGCTGGACTTTAAATATGGCGCCCAGCGTAATGAAGCAGTGAAATGGTGACAGGCAGGTGAATGAAAGCCCGCTCACCATCGAAATGGCATGTTTCCCGGGTATGCATAAATAATATGGCAGGATTGGGGCAATATGGCGCGAAAACGCGCCATCGTGGCCGATGGGTAAACTGCCGTTGGACCCGTCTACTACCCCACTAAGTGCACATCTGGGACGATTCCATTCTATATTTTTTGCGTATCAATCTGACAACTACTTAAGGAATTTTGATATTCTTGGGTTTCTATTCCAAAAGAAACACTCTGGCAACTTTATGTCAGAAAAATTGACCTTGAATTTTCTGGATTGTACTAAAGCAGACATTATGCTGGATGTTACGCCATTTTCCACGTTGACCTTGCTAAAGGGAACTTGTGTTGAAATTTCCTACTGAGTTCATTTGCCTGCATTGGAATGAAAAAGAAAAGCATAAGAAGTCGTGACTAATTGTTGTCCCTTTGTGTAATGAGAGGTGATAGAAACAACAACTTGCATTTATATAGTGTCTTTAGCATAGCAAGATGTTCTAAGGTGCTTCACAGGAGTGTTATTAGCCAAAATTTAACACCAATCATGTATGGAGATATTCATATGGTAGGTTTCTAAACCTCATAAAAGTGTTTTGTCATTATTTTAAAATGATGTATATTCTCCTCAGAGAAATAGACATAACTCAAGAGTTCCCTTAGCTTTATCAACACATTCCAGATGAAATTGGCCAATGCACTGCAAAAGGTTGCAATAATTCAAGCATAAAACAATCGGTTTGGCCAATTTTTTAATGCTAATGTGGCTATATTGCTGTTTGGTGTTTAAGTAAAGTTGATTAAAATCAGGCAACTTGCATGAGTGGATTGTGAAATGGAGCAGTACCATGTCACTTGGTGCCTGGAAAGATACAATCTCAGTTGAGATCCCAACACTTTACCACCATTTCATCTGGAAAATATCTTATTTCTGGTTTTGGTCTCTCTTTTCTACAGGCAACTGAAAGAAACTGACTTCAGTGTTACCTCCAGTCAAGGGGAATCATTCGCAATTTCCTTCTGGTGTTAGTTGGGGCACTATCCAAAGCTGGCGTCAAAAAGCCATTCTAAAGTCAGAATTACTAGCATTCAAAATTATCTGTCCTGAACATTTCTGGCCAATGCAGTTTCACTTTTGAGTGATGCTGTGCAGGTACAGGTGATGGCTTTTGAGCGTTTTTGAGTGTTTTTAATGAATCAGAGCAGGATTGTTTTCGAGCTTCAACGCTCAGTCCAAATTACACCATTTGAAGTCAGATCAGCAGTGATTGTTTACAAACTTTCATAAATGCTGAATCGATGTCAGACCTTTCAGGTAGGATTCTGCTGTGCTGTCTCGCTCTCAAAACCTCTTGCCTCTGATTTGTCTCTTTTTCTACTATCTTGAAAGAAAAATGAAAATTATTAAATAAACCACTTCATGTTCAGCACTCTATTATGTGGTTAGACAGTTTTTTTGCAGACAATATCTGTAAAATGTCAAGACAGCTCAAATCTCCAAGGGTTGGATCCAGTTGTAGCTCATTGTTCAGACTTCAAAGAGATACACATTGGGAAGGCCAACCCAGCTGCCTGGTCCTTCTGAACATGTGCAAAGGTCCAACACATCCCACGTGCATTGTGACAGCTGTTAAATGCAATACAGATCTCAGTAAAGAGAATTCAAAAAGAGATCATCACTATCAAACTTCAAATGTCTCTATAATGCTGATAACAGAGGCCTTCAGACCATGATGTGTCTATTGTTATGGGCGTAATAGCAGTGTATTATTTGCGCCAATACAGGAAATTTGCAAGGGTTGGTCTTTTGCATGGGGGCTGAATAAAGTTTCAATGGATATAACTCATAGGGGTCAAACCCGATCAAGGACCACTGCACATGATGCTGTCTTGGTGTCAAAGCTGTGTAAGTAATGTACATCACCACGGAAAAAGTAACACAGCATGACTCTTAGGACATAATTACGCCAAAAGTTTCTGAGTTGTTCCAGGCCACTCTGAGATAATTATGAGTGACAGAAAGCAGTTAGAAATATTCGGGAAAGAAAGATTAAAATTATTAAATCATCCATTTCATGTTCAGCACTCTATTCTGTGGTTAGACAGTTTTTTTGCAGACAAAATCTGTAAAATGTCAAACCAACTCAAGTCTCCAAGGTTGGATCAAGTCTAGCTTATTGTTTAGAGCTTCTAAGAGATACACTTATTGATTTGACAACTATATACTTCCAATATAGTATATATAGTGCAAAAAGAAAGTTTTGTTATGTCCAAAGACCTATTATCAAACTTTTGTCCGCTGACGACAAAGCTAATAAATGATAAAAGCAAAAAACTGCAGATGCTGGAAATCCAAAAAAAAATAAAAATACCTGGAAAAACTCAGCAGGTCTGACGGCATCTGCAGAGGAAAACAGTTAACGTTTCGAGTCCGTATTTCACCTCTTTTCTATTTTTACTTAGTTCTGTTGAAGAGTCATGCGGACTCGAAATGTTAACTGTGTTCCTCTTCGCAGATGCTGCCAGCCCTGCTGAGTTTTTCCAGGTATTTTTATTTTTGTTAAGAAATGATAAGCTGATTCATGGTAGTGTAAACCAATGATAAAGCTGGGTGTAATTAGCATGTGTTAATTATTGGAGAACATGAATACAATTGATATTGAAGAAAACGGAAGTCGAACTGCAACTTTTGTGGCATTATTAATTCCAAGTGTTAATTCCAACTAAATATTGTACTGTACCCCAAAATCTTAATTTAAGGTAGTCCTGCATTGTCTCATTCAATTTGCTTTATTTTTAAAGAAGCTGTTCACCTAGGCTCAGTGGATATCTGTCAGGAATTTAAAAACACCCTTATAATTGATTATAGTTAAATGGATCCTAGCCCATTTTAAAATGTAGAAGTTTTTAAAGTTCTCAACACATTGAAGCAGGCAACAAAAACATGATAGTGTGGTCAGTTATGCTATGTTTCAACAACCAACAAACAACTTTTTTCCCCTGAGTCATATATGAATGCAATCATGGCACTGGCATATAATTATTGCACAATACTGTCATGGTCTTTAAGGAAGAGCCCAGACATTAAATTTCTGGAGGGTATTGCATGCTTTCACAGTTCTTTAATGCTTAGCAGTTTAACAATTAAAATTCTAGTGTTTAATGGATACATAATTGTGCTTGGCACAACTTTTACAAGGTATGTAACAGTAATTGCAGTGTCTGTGCTGACTGTTAAACATTGGTTGTTTCTGCAATTACATTGGCATTAGCGTGAAGAATAATTACATTATGAGTCATAGCCTGTAAACTTTTAATTTGTTTCATATACAGCCTGACTTTGTTTCAATAAAATGATCAGGGTGGTGCGCATGCTTGGTTGTTTTCGAACCTGGGAGCATTCCAAAAGTTAATTTTCCTTTACAAGGAAATAATTGACATAATTAATCGAGATTTAAGCATCTTGCACATCTCTTATTATGTTCTTCTTTCATCACACACACACTTATAGCATATTAGAACTCCCAAGTGATGCTTTCAGAACATTCTTGGCAAGTTCCAAATGCTGATGATTATCAGGATGCTAACTTTTGAAGGGTTACTCGATATTAAATTCAGTAAAGACAGTCAAGCATGTTTTTCTATATAAATTCCATCATGAATTCACCAATCAGATCAAACTCAATAACATCTCTGGGGACATCACTAGCATTCGTGGTTCACAGAATCACAGAATCTTTACAGTAGAGAAGGAGGCCATTCGGCCCATCAAGTCTGCACAGTCTCTCTGAAAGAGCATTCTATCTAGTCCCACTCATCTGCCTTATCCCCATAACATTGCACATTCTTTCTTAAAGAAAGTGCAACTGTCATCAGCTGACCATCAAGGCATGTGGCCATCAAGGCCCCCAGGACTAGCCTTCGTCAACAGGAAAGGCTTCCATCGAAGTACAACTGCTCTCCGGCCATCACAAACATATCCTTCAGGTGTGTGCATGGTTCCCGGGAAGCAGCCAAAAGACTACTCATTGGCAGTCTCAGGTACCAGAGCTGTTCCAGCCCCTTTGCATCTTCGCGGATGGATTCTTGGGGACAAAAGCTATCCATTGAAGAAACAGCTACCCACGCATGTGAGGAACCCACACACTAAGCAGAGGAGAGTTACAATACCTGCCACAAGTCCACCCAAGTGACTATCAGGCAGGTAATTGGGCAGCTTAAGATGAGATTCAGGTACCTAGATCAATCAGGTGGAACTCTTTAGTATGCTTCAGTAGAACTGCAGAGGGGAGAGGCCTTGCATATTTAGTACATCACCAATCATCACTTCTAATCTGATGAGGAGGATGTGGAGGAGGTTGCTGAGCAGGCAGCATAGGAATCCCTTGCACCAGATGCAAGGGGAATTGAGCAGTATGCAAGGGAGTTTTGAGACATCTCGTTATTAGCTGTTTCTGGTGACCCTGATGTTCTTTCAAAATCTGTGCAATAAAGACTAACCTTTTATGCAAACTTGCTGGAGCCTGCCCCCTTTATTTCAGACTCCATCGCCCAGGTTCACAGCACTCACTGACAAACTGAGAAGCTGACCAGACACTAGCAGCCCATTGAAGAAGCAAGGCTACAGATGACATCTAACAAACAGGCAAGAATGGAAATAAATGACAGAGAGTAGTGACTCTAATATTCATTGAGCGGCACAACAAAATAAAGCCTTAACATATGCAAAGTCTAAACACTCATGAACCCAAGAGCATCCAGGTGTTCTTCTTAATGTGAGTACATGTTCTCCAATAAGGTGCCACTGTGCACGTGCAGCTGAGGTGGAAGCAGGCAGCTGATAGGACTGCCCCATAGCATGACATGATGTTGAAACCATCCTCTGGTCTCCTGAGGCCTGGATGGCACTGGCATACTGAGGAGCTCCTGCACAGGTGCAAGGCCCTGATCTGTCATCACAGCTGATGGAGGCATTGGATCTCTGGCAGAGGGGCTGAGGAGCCACTGTCCACACTCAGGGCACCCTGAGTGAAGGCCCCAGAAGCATGGCACACTTGCACCTCCCTGCTCAGCTGAGAAGGACGAGGACCTAGCTGAGGCTACAGGCATCTTGGCCCCCTCTCGTCTTGCCACTGCTGCATAGAGCTCATGAACAAGGCAATGGAATGTAGCACTGCCTGCACCCCTGACATCCGCTGAGTGGTCTTCTGGAATTGGCCCTCCATGATGGTCACCAACCCCTCGATGCAGGAAGCCATGCATACACACATCCAAGACATGACAGTGCTCATGCCCTGGACAGACACCTCCAATGGCGCACATGGGTGTGCATAGCCTCTGGCAGCTTTACCTCTCACTGTACCTTCAGTCAGGTGTCATGTTGTTGACCTAGGGCTCAGCATAGGGCCTGGTCTCCCATAGCCCTCCAACTGTCAGTGGCCTCGGCTGTCACAGCCTGTCACAAGCTGCTTGGGCACTTCTGTCGAAATTTTCAGAAACCTCAAAAGAAAGGCAATAGTCTACTTTTATGAACTATCTTTGTTTCTCTGCAGGAAATTCTCCTCACTCTGCAGATTGGTAGGATCCTTCCCAAAATGTGGGTTTGGTAACCTCGACTTTGAGCCTTCATGACTCTGGTCTTTGGCACAAAACTATCAATGCACTATCCAAAAATGAAACACAAAGAGGTCGAGTTCTCCATAAGTGTTGTTTTGATATGATAGTTTTGGAACTCTATTTTTAAGCAGTCATACGGGCATTCTAATCTGCTGGATCCTTTGGCAGATTTATTTCATTAAAACTTCCATCCAATGAATGTTCATTCTCTCAACTGAGTATTAATCACTTAACTCTAATCTTGACTGACTGAACATCGCTCCCTTATTTTATTAAATACATCTGCCATCTCTAGAACTGTCATAAACTTGACAATTTTACTGAAAAGGGTTTCAACTGACTGTGAAGCAAAATCAAAGTTATCAGCTTCAATTTTCAAAATCAACAATCATTTCTCCACTTCAGCTGCTTTAAAGGATCATTAGGGGTGGTATGTTTACTTCAAAGGGCGTTATCATCTAGTAGAGTGTCCTTACAGGATGCACAATTAATCCACTAGAGTTCACTTTGCAGTAAAATGTTATAATTCAAAGGCAATTTACTCAGTTCACCCAAAGTTTCAGTGAAAAATGCAGTAGAAAGGTAAGGACCATCCCAGATACTGGTTGAGTTAGCTGATCTCAATCAGGGTATTAGAGAGAGGGACTGGCCTGGGCCTCAGTGTGCCTGGGACTATAAAAAAATGAGAAACATGAAAAGAAAACAACATCAGCCAAGGTAAAAGCAAAATACTGTGGATGCTGGAAATCTAGAATAAAAACAAAAGCACCTGGAAAAACTCAGCAGGTCTGACAGCATCTGCGGAGAGGGATACAGTTAACGTTTCGAGTCCATATGACCCTTCATCAGAACTGATGAAGTTGAACAGCTAACCACCACTCACTGTCTAAGCTCACAAGGCATAGGCCGGATTGTCCCGTCTCAACATCTGTGAGTTTAATGGTGGGTGGGGTGGTGGTGGGGAACAATGTGGCTCGAGCTGAAAAATCCCGCCAGTGTGTAATGGCGGCGGGAACATGCACTCCTGCCCAGCCTTAACAGGTTGCCAATCCTGCCAGAGGCAGCATAAAACTGGTTTGCATCCCAAAAATCGGATGCCAATGAAAGCCCAACCAGAGTTGCCCCCCCATCCAATTATTTGTGCCACCAATGGGATATCACTCCGGTCCAGAACACATCCAGCCCAATGCGCCACGGACATGTTGGAACTCACCTGGAAGGCAGCCTGGGGCTGCTCGTGGATATCGGATGATGGTGGCCTACAGCGACCGTGGACCCTGGAACGCCTCCTGCAGCAGTGGGTGGGTGGAGCGGCAACCACGTTGATCTTCACGCTGCAGGAACTTACAGGATGTGGATCTTCTCGCTCCAGCAGGTTCCAGGATGTGGATCTTCTCACTGCAGGTTACATGAGGTACTGTAGGGCTGCGATGGTTTGGTGTTGGGGGATCTGGTATTAGATGGGGACGAAAGGAATGAAGAGATGAGGTGGGTGTGAGGGCCTAGAGGGAAGTGGGCGAGGTTGGGAGTGGTAGGGGGAAGGGAGAGATGTTGTGGGAATCATGGAATGGTGAGGTAGTATAGAGTGGCGTGGGTGGGAAGGGCCGTGGTAGAATGCAGGCAGGGGTGTGGGTGTGCAGGTGTGAATGGGCATTGAGAGGAAGAGGGGAAAGGTGTTCAGAGGGAGTGGTCTGTGGTGTCAACTGATGAGTCCTGAGAGCATACTGAAGGAATTGTTGATAGGAAGGGGTGGTGAGGGTTAATGGTGGCAGTGGAAGCCAATAGCATGAAAGGGTGTCACCATCCTCCGCCTGCTCCATGATGACATGCAAGCCGTGATCCTGACCAATGGATCCATCACAGACCCAATCCACATTTAGGCTGGGGTCAAGCAAGGCTGTGTCATCACACCAACAGTCTTCTTGGTCTTCCTTGCTGCAATGCTCCATCTCACCCTCAGAAAGCTCCCCACTGGAGTGGAGCTAACTACAGAACAATCTGTTCATCCTCCTCTGCATGCAGGCCAGACCTAAGGTAGTCCCATCCTCTGTCATTGCAGGCGACACTTGCGTCTCTGGACAATCGGAGGCCGATCTCCAGCCATCAAAAACACTTTCACCACGGCATACAAGAGCATGGGCCTTGTGCTAAACATCCGTAAGACAAAGTTCCTCTACCAACCTGCCACCTCAATACTGCACTGCCCCCTTGTTATCAAAATCCAAAATGAGACCTTGGACAATGTGTACCACTTTCCATAACTTGGAAGCCCACTGTCAACATGGGCAGATATCAACAACAAGGTTCAACACTGTCTTCAGTGTGTCAGCACAGCATTCGACAACCTGAGGAAGAGAGTGTATGAAGATTAAGGCCTCAAACCCAGCACCAACCTCATGGTCTACAGAGCGATAGTGATACCCGCCCTCCTATATGACTCAGAGATGTGGACTATGTACAGCAGGCACCTCAAAGTTCTGGAGTAGTACCACAAGCGCGCCTCCACTAGATCCTGCAAATCCATTGGCAGGATAGGCGCACCAACGTCAGTGTTCTCGCTCAGGCCAACATTCCCAACATTGAAGCATTAGCCACGCTCGATCAGCTCCACTGGGCAGACTACATCATCCACATGCCTGGTACGAGACTCCCGAAACAAGCCCTCTACTCAGAGCTTCGGCACGGCAAGCAAGCCTCAGGAGGGCAGAGGAAACGTTTCAAGGCCACCCTCAAAGCCTCCTTGAAAATGTGCAACATCCCCACCGATTTCTGGGAACCCCTGGTCCAAGTCTGCCCGAAGCGGAGGGAAAGCATCCGGGAAGGAGCTGAACACCTCAAGTCTCATCGCCAACAGTTAGCTAAAGCCTAGCATCAACGGTGGAACGTGTGCGTGGCAACCTGGGCACTCTACCCACCCATTCCCCCTACCATATACTGCTCCACCTGTGACAGACACTGTAGGTCATGCATTGGACTCTTCAGTCACCCGAGAACTCAATTTTAGCGTGGAAGCGAGTCATCCTCGACCCCGAAGGACTGCCAAAGAAGAAAAGAAGGGATAGTGAGGGTCTTGGGATGATGGGTGAAAGGACGCTGAGGATTGTTGCAGGAGACGTGGAAGTAAAACTGGATTCTGAGGCAGGGGGCAGGGCATGTCTATCATCATGGGGATGGGTTCCTCGAGAACTTAGGGGACGTGGACATTCACCTGCACGGGATGGAGTGTAATGGGGGTAGATTGTAGGGTGGCTGTGTGGAGGTCTATCACACCAGGAGGGTCAATGTTTATGAGGGGGGTGAGGGGAGGGGGAGAGTCTGGGTCACGGGGGGAGATTGGAAGGTGTTGGGCTCAACCTAAAAAATCACACGCACCGTGGCTGCTTGTAATTACCTAGAGCCTCGAGGTGAAGATCGTGAGATGCTGCAAGGGAGTTGGGTCAGCAGGGGGGGGAGTGGCTCGTCAGCTCAACTGGACAACTGAAGTGGAACCCCAGCACATAGTACTGAGAATGCTAGGACGTTTCAACAGATGAATACATGAAGGGCAAAGGCTCAGCGTGCATGGGGGTCTTATTACACATGGCTCACAAGGACCCTAGTAAAGATCCTTGCCTCCCTGCAAATACATGATTCTGGGTGACATAGACACAGCCTGGGGTGTCCCCCTGAAGATGTGGATTGGGTGGGAGCGCACAGGCATGAGGACTACGAATCGCAATTAAACCACATCAGGCCTCATTAAAGTGCGAGTGTAGTTTTTTTATTCATTCGTGGGATGTGGGTGTCACTGGCTGGGCCAGTATTTATTGCCCATCCCTAATTGTCCTTGAGAAGCTGGTGGTGACCTGCCTTTTTGAACCACTGCTGTCCCCGTGGTGTAGGTACACTCACAGTGCTGTTAGGAAGGGAGTTCCAGGATTTTGACCCAGCGACAAGTGAAGGAACGACGACATATTTCCAAGTCAGGATGGTGAAGGAAACTTCCAGGTGGTGGTGTTTCCATGTGTCTGCTGCCCTTATCTTTCTAGATGGTGGTGGTCATGGGCTTGGAAGGTGCTGTCGAAGGTGCTGTCTATTTACAAAATGTAAGAACATGAACAATCAGAGTGCACCCATGCAACAACCTGTGAAATTATATCTTCTAAATCTTGTGTTCCCTGTCACTTCTTTTAGGTTCTCCTCTGACATCTGCAGCAGGGGTGGAGGCAATGTGATGACCAGTTTGCCCTGTTGTCTTGGATGACCTTGGATGTCATCCTCTGGAGACCCAAGGCCTGGAGGGCTCTGGCTTCCTTTAGTTGTCCTGCTGTGGGGCAGCTGCTCGCTCTGCAGTCACAGAAGACAAAGCTGAAGGGGTCATAGGCAAAGGGGATTCCGAAGGGCCGGACACCCTCAGAAAGTCTTAAGTGGAAGTCCCAGGGGTTTCCAACAGCTGCTCCTCTTCCAGTTAGGTGCCCGAGGGCTCCTGCCTGACTCCTTTAGGGGAAGGGACACCTGGAGGAAGGTTGTAGTGCCTTGTCCTCTCATGTAACCACAGCAAGATCTCACCCATGGAGTGTAGGTCTGCACGCATCTCCGACAAGAACTTGCTACTCTGCTGGACAAGGTTCTCCATGGCTTTCGCCATCTTCCTCATAGAGACTTCCATGTGAGCACATGTCAGAACCACCTCATCAGAGAGCAGTCGGGCAGACTCCTCCGCCTCACGTGCCACTCTGTTGAGGGCCTCCGACATCTCTGCCTGATGTTCCCCTGCCTCTCACAGCTTGCCCAGTATCTTGGGCAGGACCAATTCCAGAGGCTCATCATCCAACTTGGACATGGCTGATACCTCTTCGCCAGCAGTCCTCTGAGTGCTGGTGAGCTTAGCTGACCCTGTCTTCTCCTGCTGCGGAAGGTCTCATGCGATGACCACCAGAATGTAAGACCCTACCTGAACAAGATCTTGTACCCCCCAAGATGTTTGTCTCTGTGCTAGCAGAGAGTGCAGGCGACTGTTGTGACGGCTCTACAGGTGCACTTTCTTCCTCCTCTGTGGGCTGGAGGTGCTGCTGAATGGTGCTTCTTCTTCTGGCCTTCCCCTCTTCCTGCTGCCAGCTTAAGTGAGAGAGGAGAAAGCAACTGACTGCATGAACTGCCTCAAACATGGAGGATTGCATGGCTCTTAGATTACTATACGACTACATTAGGAAAGGGTCCTTAATGGATAGAGGCCACTTCCCACCCTGTCTATCCACACAGGCTCGGTCCAGTTCCCCGCCTGTAAGGTTCCTCAGTTCGGGCTGATCCTCCTCCCTTCTTCTCTCTCTTTCCTGCTGTGCCATAACATTTCCTAGGCAGAGAGAGAAGATAGGGTTGAGAGTAATTGGGCTTCAAATGTCTTTCTTGTACTTCCACTCTTACAAATATTGCACTGGATTGTGTGCCATGTGATTGATGCAATGCAGCTTGTCCACAAGGCTTCTGAGGCATTACTCTCCAAACTAGTGAGCCTATTCAGGTAGCATAAAGCTCACAGAGACATGTCATTTGCAGTGCTTGCTGGTGCCCTCAATGCCTAACCCCCTTCCCCCGCCAATCCTCCTGACAGCATCTGAGCTCTCTGTGTGGAAGGCTCAGGGACCCAAAGTGACCTCTCCACCTGCAGACTAGATGGACTTCAGTGGGGCTATAAGGCATCACCTTATCATGCTGAGTAGTTCTTTTATGCATGGGCCACACGAATGGTGCCAGCAAAATACAATCCTGGGTCCAATCAACCACCTAATTGGGGTCACCTCGCACTTTTGAATTCCACGTTGGGAACCCTGCCATCTCCATGAGCTGTCATAACCCTTAGTAATGGCACAAATTTCAGTTTAACAAGGCTGTGCTAAAGCTAAAATGCAGTTCCCTAGCACTTTGTCATTTGTCAGCTCTCTGATGAATGATGATAAAAGATTTATTTTTGTCTTCCTCTTAAACGAATATGAGATTCTCCTGTCAAGTATGAAAAGTACATTAAAGTCACTGACTCTGTATATCATACCAAAAAAATGACATTTCCCAGCTATATTTTGGCCTCATGTGCCACCATTTGGAGAATACTAACTCCCTTATTTTTCTATGGTTAAATATACTCAAGTTTTTACCATCAATTTTCAACATGATGTTTTGTTTGACATTCATGACAAACTCACCTGAATTTTACAGACCCGGCAATTGTACAATCACATTTTGCAATCTGAGGGTTTTTTAATGAGATACAAGGTGGTCTAGAACTCGAAGACTGAAAGGTCAGCTCTTTTTTCTCTCTTCCATTATAACATAATCTTTTCCATTATTTTAACCAGTCTAAATTTTGCAGTTATAAATTGCTTTCTTCAATGACAGCTTACAAGATCCATGGTTTTTAATGTCAATAATCAAAATTCTGGTTGCAGAGAATTTCAGTCACATAAACATGTAAGTGGAACATGAATCATAAACTGACAGTCACAATCAGATTCAAATAAATGTCCTTCAAACGCTGACAGATTTTAATATCTTGATAATCATTCTGAGGACTCGATGTTAAGGTTACCAGTAGTAATCTAGATAATCTGAATCTTTAGTAAAATTGGATGTCTAAAATAGTGTTGTGAACTTATAATGTTATTGATTGGTCCCAGAGAGCCAGGTGGCACCATGGATCAGTCAGATTCTTTTTAAGGAATTACTGTCTACCAATTTCCGCCCCATCTCTCCAGTCAGGACTTCTTAAGGAATCTTACAAAATTGCCCTGACTTCCCCTAGCCATCAGAGTTGCACCTAAGCTTCTGTTCTGTTGTCGCACAGGTCCACCCCAATTTTATCATCCCTCATTCCCCCCATTCCCACCAATAGACAGCTCACCAACCCATCAGTCACTCCCCTTATGCCAGCAAGTACTTCAACACTGCTCTTTCCTGGTCTTCCTCTCAATACGGTTTAAGAGGAGCTACACTACCTTCCACCATGCTTGACTCCCAGCCTTGTCGAGGTTGTTGGAGGGACAAGAGGAGGGATCAGGGTTTTAACCAGGCTGGCACCCTTGCTCAGTTTCTGCATCTGGAAGGTCAGCTGTTGTGTGGCAACTTCTGTTTCGGCAAAGCAACTGCTACCAAACCTGACTGAGACTCTATATCTTCTTAAAAGCCACCTGGTTGGGTCTGCAGCAGCAAAAACACTATGACTGCAGAGGCATGTTGACAATGGTCCCTGAGCCCAAAGCAAAGGGGCCACCATTATAAAAAGTCCCTTCCCTTGTTCTCTTTCTCTGTTGCATTTCCTTTTCATTGATGATCTTGAGTTCCTGCTGTGTACCCCAGCTACCTGCCCACCACACTTTCAGACTGGGTGTAAGACTGCACTGCATTTACAGCCCTGCTCATTCCTCAGTCTTGAAGTTTGCAGTCTCCCTGATCCAGGGTGATGCCACCCTTCCAACATCTTTCTCATTTGTGCATGTCCGGTCTGTTTCAAATATAAACATACCAGACAGAGCCATAATACCTGGTGGTGGTGGTGGTTGTGCAGGAAGAAGCAGTACAAGGTCTTGTTTACAGATCCATAGCTCTTGCCCAGTTCAATCTGGTACCACTTGCTGTCCCCTGGTCCATGTCCCAAACACCACTTTCTTCCAAGTTGAGGAACAAACCTCCCCATTTCTCTTCCAATCGTCTCTAGGATGCCATCTCTGGCCTGATGATTTTTGACTTTTGCCTCACAGTTTGCCCTGGTCTTTACCATTCAATGTGTAAGATGCAGATACATTCCATGAGAAAGATATAGAAAAGAGGTGATAGACAGAAGAAGAAACTTACCAAGGGTAACTTAAACTTTGGGTGAAAATGTCAAACTGGTGATATCTGATTGAGTGCCTCTCCCAAAATCGCCTATTTTACACCTTGACTAAAAAATTAAAATAACCCCCACTGAGAGAGACAGCCAGAGAGTGGGAGAGTCGAAGACTAATGAAGAAGTTGCAGATTTATTTATGCCCATTCGAACCAGCATGAAGATCAAGTGGTAAAGATCTGAAGAGGAATAATATAAGCTCCGCGCACAGAGAGCTAGAATTTCTCCTCTTAGATTTAGTAGAGCTTCAGCTTTTCCTTTAAACAGATATCAAGGGAAAGAGAAAGAGTGGTGGATATTGGTAAGCAGAGTAAAGAGGGAAGTTAAAATGCAGTTCTGACGGGCAGACTTGGCAGGGAAGGGGATACCATCTGTCTTGCTGTGAAGCCCTCTGGCAACGCATCAAGAACATTACCACCATGTTTATTCTGCAAAAGCAGCTGAGATAGGATGTTGCAAGTGAAGCAATGTTTAATGAGGTCTTCATGTTGCTGATGTCAAGCAAGACAAAGATGCTGCAGTCACATGAAAAAATAGCAAATACTGTTTCCAGTGTTTAAAGCTGCTCTGTCAACGTTATTTAGACTAAACTCGCCAGTCAGGGTGCTTAAGTGGTCATTCCTTATTGATTCTCATTTCCTCTCAAAGCACAAAATACAAATGTCACTTTTTCAATAACATAAAAGAACATTACATGTAATTGGGGAAACAATTTTTGCAGTCTTTTACTTTAAGACTGAGTAATCATTATTCCAATGAATCTTAATATCAATGCAAACTTCTATATGCAACTCAAAATAACACCACACCCCGGGGAGGCGATGGTGTAGTGGTATTGTCGCTGGACTAATAATCCAGAGACCCTGGGTCTCTGGAATCCCACCATGTCAGATGGTGGAACTTGAATTCAATAACAATCTGGAATTCAAAGTCTAACGATGACCATGAAAACATTGTCAATTGTTGTAAAAACCCATCTGGTTCACTAATGTCCAAGCTGTTCCAGTACAGCTACAACACTGGCAACTACCTGGCTGTGTGGAAAATTGCCCAGTTATGTCCTGCACAGCAAAGGCAGGACAAATCCAACCCGGCCAATAACCCCCCATCAGTCTATTCTTGATCATCAGTAAAGTAATGAAAGGGGTCATCAACAGTGCTATCAAGCGGCACTTGCTTAGCAATAACCTCCTTACTGACACCCAGTTTGGGTTCTGCCAGGGCCACTCAACTCCTAACTTCATTACAGCTTTGGTTCAAACTTGGACAAAAGAGCTGAACTCCCAAGGTGAGGTGAAAGCAACTGCCCTTGAAATCAAAGCAAACATTTGATCGAGTGTGGCATCAAGGAGCCCCAGCAAAACTGGAGTCAATGGGAATCAGGGGGAAAACATACCTGGCACAAAAGAACATAGTTGTGGTTGTTGGAGGTCAGTCTTCTCAGCTCCAGGACATCGCTGCAGAAGTCCCTCAGAGTAGCATCCTCGGCCCAACCATCCTCAGCTTCTTCATCAATGACCTTACTTCCATCATAAGGTCAGAAGTGAGGATGTTCTCTGATGATTGCATATTGTTCAGCACCATTTGTGACTCCTCAGTTACTGAAGCAGTCTATGTCTGAATGCAGCAAGACCTGGACAATATCCAGACTTCGGCTGACAAGTGGCAAGTAACATTCATGCAACACAAGTGTCAGGCAATGAGCATCTCCACCAAGAGTGAATCTAACCATTGGCCCTTGATGTTCAATGGCATTACCATCACTGAATTTCCCAATATCAACATCCTGGGGGTTATCATTGACCAGAAACTGAACTGGACTAGCCATATAAACCCTGTGGCTACAAGAGCAGGTCAGAGGCTAGGAATCATTTGACAAGTAACTCACCTCTTGACTCCCCAAAGCCTGTCCACCATCTACAAGGTATGAGTCAGGAGTGCGATGGAATACTCCCCACTTGCCTGGATGAGTGCATCTCCCAAAGCACTCAAGAAGCTTGACACCATCCAGGACAAAGCAGCCCACGTGATTCTCACCATGTCCACAAACATTCACTCCCTCCACCACCAACCCACAGTAGCAGCAGTGTGTACCATCTACAAGATGCACTGCAGGAATTCACCAAGGCTTCAACAGCACCTTCTAAACCCACGACCACTACCATCTAGAAGGACAGGGGCAGCAGATAGATGGGAACACACCACCTAGAAGTTCCCCTCCAAGTCACTCATCATCCTGACTTGGAAATATACCGCTGGGTCAAAATCTTGGAACTCCCTCCTTAGAGCACTGTGGGTGTACCTACACCACATGGACTGCAGCTGTTCAGGAAGGCAACTCACCACCACCTTCTCAAGGGCAACTAGGGATAGGCAATAAATGCTGGCCCAGCTAGCGAAGACCACATCCCATGAATGTATTTTAAAATAAACCCGTATCATCAGCCGTAAAGGTTAAAGCAAAAATACTTGAGTAGCAACAAGAAAAATAAAACCAACTTTGGGCAATTTTAGCAGTGCCACCTGCAATCAGACTGCACAGGAGGACTGATGGAAAACATTTACATATAGCAGCAAATACATAATTCATTTAATAAAATCCACACTTTTAGCAAAACCAATAGCACCCATGGGAGGAATGGATGTGTTCCGTTTATCTACAATAATCATGCAAATTAATGATACATGATTTACTCAGCAGTACAATCTCACTGTATACTGTGTTTCTGGTGATCACCGCATAATCAAAGCTATGAACCATGATTATGTTGTTGCTCTTTCCAAGCTCAACGAATGCCCAGTTTTGTTTAAATTGAGAAAATGAAGTGAAACGTCAAGGCCCATACTGCATTCAAGATCAGAGGAGATAATAGTGACAATGATGTCATCAATCAAGAGATCAAGGGTGAAGCTAAAGATAAGAGGTGACACATTTGGATTTCGCTCGCAGGAATCATGAAGCAATTATATACCTTGGAAGCATTGGTAGAATTAATACTTAGTATTAGATGGGCGCTTCATGATATAGAGGTTGCACTGTGAGAGACAGGCTGTGTGCATTGAGAATATGAATATGAGTCTGGAAGGAAAATAATGGTTGCAGTGTATTATGTTGGGGCATTTTGTGGTGTGGAGGGTGCAGGGAGGCAGTAGGCAAAAGAAGAATTTTTCTGAAGTACATTGCATGGCTTGCAGTATGATAAAAGAATGCTACAATGGGCTGAATTTTGCCCTTGATGAGCGGGCGGCCCCGATCAATTCGGCGGTGGGCGGGCAGCCGATCGCCACAGCCATTTTACGTGGGTGGGCCAATTAAGGCCTGAGCGTGATGCCCGAGCTGTGCGCTTCCTGTGCGGGTGGGGGGGGGGGGGTGGCGGATTCCCCAACTGCGAAAGAGCACGAAAGTTTAAAAATAGAAAAATAAAAAAATCATTTACATGTCCCCCTCATGTGAAAATGTCACATGAGATGGAACATCTTAATAAAGTGCCCAAAAACTTTATTGAACTTTTTTAAAAGCCGAAATTGAACCTCATCCCGCCAGTGGATGAGGTTTGTTAAGAAAATCAGTTACCCGTCTGCCCGTTGGGCCCTTGTGCCGAGCCAAAGTTTGCATGGGCTCCTCAAAATCGGCTTCAATTGCTGACTTAAAGGCCTTTAAAGGCCTTAACAAGGCCTTTAATTAATGGCGGGCGGAGTTGCACTTCATAGCGCGCCCGCCGACCTAAACACCATGATGTCGCGTGCTGACATCGGGACGCTTGTGCAACATTTTAAGTGCTGAATTGCGGGCTCCGCCATTCGCGCATCAGCCAGAAAATTCAGCCCAATGTATGGAGACTTGCCCCATCAAAATCAAACTCATGATTTTATGAATTTTATAAATGTCAAAAGCAGAAAGCCAAATGACGATTTTTTCTTCAGTGGCTACATGACTTAAAATATAAAAATGTTAACACTGCCATAAACCGAAAAAAAATGAAGCTAAGCATTTGTAAAAGAAAGTGTCTCAGAAACAAACTGTATATGATGAGAATGACTAATGGTCAACTGGCTATTAGGATGGGTCCATTTAGTTTTTAATTTTTTGATTGGCTATGAATGAGTATAAGCCTGTTTCAGCTTTTCAGTTACTCAAAATTAAATCCAATACTGTGGGAGAGACCTATCTTCCCATGGCTGGGTTGCAATAATGATTCACTTTGTAGAAAGACTAATAATTGATTTTTTAAAAATTATTAGACTGCATGCGACAATATATCCTTTATTATTGATACTTTTCACATAATAGATCCACATCCATTGATTTAGCTGGTGCTGTGGTAGTGCTGCTTTTTGTAGCCTGACATTTGTTCTGCCTTGTTTTTTTTTGTGTATTAAGCATGCACATAAATGGACATCATATTCCGAATGTTGATAACAACAGGTGAAGCTTGGTTACGTAATGGAAATATGCTATAAACCCAAGGTACAAATTGAATGTTGCATGGGGTTAACTCTGTGCAATGGTAGTGAAGGGAAAGAAGTACAGAAATCAGAGCCCTATAATACAAAGCACACTGGCATTGTAGTTTAGTGGTTATATTATCAGACCCACATAATCCAGCGAACATGCATTCAGGTCTCACCATCACACTTTGTCATCTGAAGACAATGTATCACCATCTTCTTAGGACAGCTAGGGTGGGCAATAATTACCAGCAATGCCCACATCACAGAAATTAATTTTTACAAATATACCTCTGGCACAAACAGATTGCTGTACACAAATCTGTCTGCAAATCGACAAAATAGAGACTGTTCTTATCTAAACAATTCAAGGAATGATTACAGCCTATTCTATTGAAAGGTAAATGGATTTGCTGCAGTTCATCTTGCCATTTTACCTGATGACAGGACTATACAGGGTGCCCTTTCTGCCTGCTCAGATCACTAAATATTATTGATATTTCTCAGTAAAATTAACTTTCTTCAAGTTGGATGCATTTCCAGACTGCTATTTCTGATCATTGATCACAGAGCGGAGAATAGCAACCGTCTAGACACATGACTTTTTCCTTGTTTGTCCAACCCTTCTGCCCACTTGTCATTATGTCAGTCTGTGTTGAAAGTATAGCCAGCAATTGATGCAGAGTAAGAGCAAAAAAAAGCTTTGGATAATCTTGTGTACTCACACAATTCATTGTGAAAGGGACCTTGTATTTCAGACTTCTGCAAATAAATGGGATAATAGAAAAACTCAGCGCAATATCAGTCTACTTACAATGTGTTGTAAACTGAATAACTGTACGCACCACAGCAAATGAAGTAATATTTATTCAACCAGCACTTTGAGTGCAACCACAGGATAAACAGGGATTTCCCTCAGGAGTGGTATGAGTTTTGATTTCAAATTATTTTCACCAGCATCCACGTACACAATGCTTGTGATCCTTTATTTCTAGTTTGTCAAAAAAAACAACTTATTGTTTGCCCTCCCCCGGTACAATTACTGGGACAAGCTCACACCAACAGTCTTTATTCCCCCTGGTAATAACGCAATAGCAACAGTGGCTTTTTGAATATGCTCTTTGTGCCAAAGTATGAGAGGACATAGTTTGACACACACCAAAATAGAGGCCTGGATTTTCATCCTCCAGGTGGGGAAGGGGAAATCGGAAAATGTCCTGGCTCAGCCTGCCTGCTTCAGGAGAAAGTGCTGACCAAGGTGGGATCTTCATCGCTGGGGGCGCTGGGTGTGAGCTGGAGTCAGGCCAGCCAACTCGGGAAGAAGAGTGGAGGCAGCCGCAGGGGCTGTAGGGGGTGGAGATGGGCTGCTAAAAGACCTGCCTCAGTGCCGTGGGACTCTGTGCCAGTGGAAAATTAACAACACAAAGGCACTCCAAGCTTCACCACTCACACCCACTTCACCCTCCAAACACTTCCCATGCTCCATCTATGCTCCACATGTCTTCCACCCACCAACCTATGTCCTCACATGCCCAATATGCCAAGCTGTGCCCTTCCACCAATGCCTTATGGCCCCTTCCACCTACCCCCTCAGGCCTCTCATGCCCCCTGCTCTGGCACTTAAATGCCTATTGACCTACTGTAAACCTTCTAGAGCCAATGATCACCACAGTGTGAAATGGGATGTGCGGAAAAAAACTCTGAAAAAAATGCAATCCATTGATCATTTTTTCCTATGAAGTAGAAGTCTGCATGGTAACTAATAAAAGTGTCAATCATCCAGGTCCTTTGAAATTTCAAAACCACAAATGCTTGAAACCACTTGAGTTAAATCAACAAATATCATGAAATTGAGTGCAGAGATCAGAGAGCTTGGGCTGTCAATCAAATAATGTTTCCTCTGGGGCACACATGTTCTTTTATTCTAATTGATGTCTGGGCTCTCAGCCAAGTTTGGGTCAATGGGCATGGAAGTGCCAGAGCCTAGCATGGGGGCATGAAGGGCCTGAGGGGTGGGTGGAAGGGCAGAGCCTGGCATTAGGAGAATGAGGGGACATAGGGGGTGAGTGGAATTGCAGCGCCTGTCATAGGGGGCATAAGAGGACTTATGGGTGGGTGAGGGGCAGAGTTAGCCGAAGTGCATAAGAGGACAAAGAGGTGGGTGGGGGACATAACTTGACAGAGGCAGCAAGAGCAGAATCTTTGAACTTAACTTTTAAAAGGTCCCCGAATGCACACTATGATTCATGGTTCCTCTAAGGGGCAATGAACCACGACTCTTTAAAAACTTGACCCAATTTCATTAAAATTGCGGATAAGTAGGAGATACCTCTCTCCACAATGGAGCCGGTCAGGTCGGGAGTCCTGGACAAGAGCTTCTGACAGGAAGCAGCCCGCACCTTTTAAAGGCACTCCTCAAAATCATATCGCCCAGGAATGGGGTCAGGAATCCTGGAATCAGGACCTGCCACCATTTTTAAAGGTCTCCCAAGTCAACCTGAATCAATGAAAATCCAGGCCAGTAACTGCATTCATATGGGTGACCATGCTATCTTCCTCCATCACTTATCATCTATTGTCCAGCTCAATGGAATTTCCCTTGTGTGGTTCCAAACTAGTTGTTGATACGCAGCCACTGCATCTCTAGCAATGGCATCTCTTTCCACTCCTTGCTTCTCTCCTCTGTAATACTGTCCAGTGTTGTGGAATCAGTTTCAATGTGAATGCCGAAGGTATCCACTACCTCATATCTCCACTCAGCTGTACCATCCAGCACTTCCAAAGCAAGTTAAAACCATATAATTGGAATAGTGAATTATCATGTTTATACCAATTTTTAATTTGAATACTTCTTTTCATTCATTCCCATTGTTGGCATGACCATTTAGTGACCATTTAGTAACCATCCCGAGTTGCCCTTGAATGTGCCTGGGTTTCTTCTTGAACTATTGCAGTCTGTATGATGAAGATACTCTCAAAATGTTGTAAGATAGGAAGTACCAGGATTTTGACCTAGTGACAATGAAAGAATTAACACAACAGGATTACTATATTGTGATAGACACCAAAAGGCCAATTCAAACAATCGCGATGAGATTGCATCACATTTTTAAAGCTTTATATTGATTATTGAAAATGTTGCGAGGTATTTTTATTAAATTTGTTACTAGCACTTTTCCCCTGAAAGAAACCTATGTCATAATTACCAACATTACAGGTCAGTAACTCTGTTGATGCTACATGTCCTATTGATGTATGGGAAGTTTCCTATTCCAAATTAGGATAAAAGTGCAGCAATGAAAGAGCGGATGATTACTTTTGCTCAATTTAAAAAACAACATGTTTTTCCAACCAGGGTGATGATGTATTTGCTGGGTATCAAGGGAGCACTAAGACAATGAAAAAACAGGGGTGTGATCGGTTAATATACTTTAATAATCAGCGTTATCAGTGCAAAATGCAACCTGAGGGCACTTTAGGCCCAGATAATTAATATGCAGAATGTGCAAAATGTACAATATCATGCTCTGCTTAAGAAAAAAATGATTATGCATTATTTACCCATATTTTACTGATAGCGGCCTGTTGGAAGCATATGCTGGCATATTAGACAACCACATATTGAGAGTAAGCTCTATACTCCACCTTTCTCATGTGTAGAGCTCTGGATTCACCATCAGGCTATTAGGGAGGGTGAAGGAAAGTGGAAGAACAGGGCGAGATGATCCAGGTAATTATGCTGTGCCTCCTTGTAAACTACTCTCACTGGCAGTTCAACAAACTCAGAGAGCAGCAGCATGAGTAGCACCCAGGATTTAAGCTGCCTATTGTCTATCCAAGTAGACTGTGAATTACAAATGGTGTCGAGTGGGTCCAGAGTCTGGAAATTTAAATAACAAAATGAGGTGGTTCCTATAAAATAAAACCAAATAACTTAAAAGTGGCAAGTGGCTCGGGGTCTAGAACAAGGGCTCACAGCCTCAGGATACAGGGTAGGCCATTTAGGGCTGAGATGAGGAGAAACTTCTTCACTCAGAGGTTGGTGAACCTGTGGAATTCTCTACCACAGAAGGTTGTGGAGGCCAGGTCACTGAATATAATTAAAAAGGAAACAGGTAGATTTCTGGACTCTAAAGGCATCAAGGGGTATGAGGAGAGAGTGGGAGTATGGCATCGAGGTAGAGGATCAGCTATGATCATACTAAATGACAGAGCAGGCTTGAAGGGCCAAATAATCCACTCCTGCTTCTATTTTTCTATGTTTTTATGGCATTGTTTGCCCAAAATGATAAATGCATGGCACCATGGAACTTTGCAGAGTGCCCGAACCCATGAGCTGCTGTGAACAGCTCCAAAGCAAGAGTCACATGTTAGCTAAACAGAGTACACAGTCTGTCCTTCTCAAGAAGAGGCTACAAGGTACATCGAAACAGCAATGAAGTAAGGCAGGATTTAATAATAGTTCACTGGCCCTCCCGAGGGGACAGAAACGGAATGCAGTTGCCGAAAAATTATTTTAAAGCAGTTTGCTGATTAAATAAATCAACGCCATTCTCTTTAATGCAGACACTGACAGCTGTCATACCCACTATGATAGCTGCGCTTTTAAACTGGAGGCAAAATGCAAAAAATTATCTGTTAACTTTGAAACTGTCAATGTAAGTCTTAACCTTGACAAGAAAACCTTTGTAATCAACTGAGCCACATCAAAGGCAGAGTATTTTTCAATTTATAAGACAATTTTCAAATTGACACTATCACCAAACTCATTATTGTCATTGGGCTTGATACATGCACCTGTCAGCTACATCTGTACAGCATTACTTCAACTTCAGTATCTCGCACTCACTTACAATTCACTAATTTGTCCAACACTTCACCAGCTACTAGAACACCTTATCATCATAAAATTATATTTTACAAGCACTACAAAATGAAGAACTGTTATGGACCTACAGAAATAATTTCCAGATTTACTGCTGGATTCCAAGGTAAACAAAAGGGAAAGGACAGTATAGGGCATGCCAGTTTCTTTTTAAATGTGGGCTTTTGCATGTCAAAAATATTATTTTGTTAATGGTGTGGCTAAGGAGTGGGAGTATGGAGGTTTATGGTGATGATTGCTGCATGCTGAGATTCTGAACTTGGTGATAGGAGCAGTAGGAGCAGTAGACACACTAATGTATGAAGGACCTTGTACAAGGAAGAATTGTAACATAGAGGCTACTCAGTCTAGCCACTCAGGAGAATCTTACCGAACAGGAAGCATTTACTTTTTCTGCTCTCTAAGCAACATAATGGTGGATGATATGGAAATGATCCCAAAGTAACCCTCAATAAGAAAAAAATGAAACATTTTCCAGACTAGTTATATGACATTTCAAATATGTATATGATAAAGGGAAACATTGCAGGTCTACGGGGAAAGACCGAGGTGTGGGTCTAATAGTATATTTCTTACAAGGTGGACCAAATTATCTCTTTCTGTTCTGTAAGATAGTATGGAATCTAAGAGTGATAGCCAAAATAGCATTCAGAAGGTCCCAGTCACATGGGCTTGATTTTCATTCCACAACCAGCAACCCAACACCCGGATATTTTCTGGGTCCCAACACGACATCGCAACTGCTTCATCAAAATGATGCGCTCTGTCTATGCAGATGCCCTAATTAGGCTGGAGGCATGTCTGGCACCCAATTTGTGGCACCAAGTTCTGCCAGCAGGCTGGAGCTGCCTGCTGTGTACAATTGTCAAAGGGAGATGGCAGTCATAATGGGACCTGCTGCTGCCTTGCAGTGTAGAGGGAGCTTGACAACAGTGGGCTGGTAAACTCACAGCACCAAGAAGTAGCAAAGTGGCTGATGAGAAGGTACTGCATCCAATCTGAGACAATAATTCTTATTACCAAAAAATTGTTCCTCAGAAAAAACATTACTTGATGGCTCCTCATATTGCACCCAACAGCTGTGCAATAACATGCACCATACTGTTTGGGTTTGGCAGTCTGCAATTTCAAAATCACTTTCTGGACCTCACCAGCCCCTACAAGCTCCTCATGGAGCAATCTCATTGGTTAAAAAACCAAGCCATGTTTTCTATCCATATACACTTCGAAATGTGGGACTTGCAACTGCAGATAGAAATGATTACAGCACCTGGAGATGCTATGATATTAATATATTGTTATATTATTCGTAAAGAAACTAATTGTTATGTGAATATATTTCCTGGGTGCCACATTCACTGTTGCACTGCAGCCATATGCCAAATAACAATTTATCAGTCTATCAGTCCAACTTGGAGAGCTGAACGAATGAATGAAGCTCCAGCATTTGGAACCAGGAGCCATAACAGTTAGTGTTGCAGTAACATGTTTTCAAAAGGAAACAAAGGTTAATAATTCCTGTGCTGGTTGCCATGCCCATGCGCAAATGGGCAATTTTAATTGGTTTATTGCAATCTCTTGTTCATTATCAGTGGTGTTGTTTCCGAGGGTACGTTGTTTGTACAGATCATAATTTTGCACCTTGAAGGAAAGCATATCCCTCTGTGTCAGATGGGCTGCACGTTCTGACTCAATTGGCAAGAAACCACTAATGCAAATGGTTGGAAAATCTTGCATGCTGCATTCCCAAACTGCTAGGGCTGAATTTTCCTCCCGTTGGTGGTGTGGTGGGGAGGGAGTTGAAGGGCAGGCTCGTACAGGCACGCTTCCGATCGGCGCCCCTGATCGGAGGCACACCGTCATTTTACGTGGGTGGGCCAGTTAAGGCCCTCCCAGTGTGACATCCACAGGGATGCGCTATGCGCTCCCTGTGCGGGTAGGGTGTGGAATCCCAAAATCGAGAGTGCGCTCCTTCGCACATGCGCATGAAAGAATGCACTCATCTCCCTGAGGCTGCCCTTAGCCTCAGGGAGATCAGCTGTAAATGTAAAAGAGATAAAAATAGAAAAATAAAATTTTCCTTACATGTCCCCCAATGTCATATGAGTTGGGGCATGTCCATAATTTTTACAAAAACTTTATTAAAATTTTTAAAAACCTGCATGAAACCTCATCCCGCCCTTAGATGAAGTTTTATGATTTTTCTAGTTCCCACATGGGCTCCTGGCCTGCACACCAACCTTAAGGTTGGACAGGTTGGCGGGCCCACTGCTGATTTTGCTGCGCCTCTGCCTTCCTGAAATTTTTAATGGGGCGCATTGACATCGGGAGTTCCCCCCACATCACCAGGCAACATTTTATGCATCAGCTAGCGGGCCACACCCCCGCTCGCTGACTCATAAAATTCTGCCCCTAATATGTTCTCCAAATAATGAGATTCCTAGCCAGCAGCAAAAGTCAGGAATTTAGCCATAATACCAGTTAATAAAAAGTTGCATTTTGCATTTGTTTTTCCATCACGCAAGCCACTATAGCAACATTTTGAGATTGTCACAAAGCTACTAATGTATACAATATTATTGGGAAATCTTTTTATTTTAAAATAGAGGTTTAGTCTGTGGGTGTTTCTTAATTGGTTTAAAGCCTGGATGCTTTGATGTGTCCTAGTTTTGAGATGTAAACAGAGAGTTAAAGTGCATTTGCATTTTTTGAATAGAGCATTCAAGATCTGGGGTAAAATCTGGCAACCACCAAGCAGAGACCAAGCAATATGTTTACATTACTAATAAAATTGGTACTTTGAAAGGGGTTTTATTGTTAGAAGAGGCTGGTCATACAATGAGAATTTACACTCAATGAGTTATGCTAGGTAAACTTCAGCTGTTTTGTGTATACAGGGCAGAGGCAATGTGAGATCAAAAGCAGCTGTAAGCCACCAACTGTCTCCACAGGAACCAAAGTAAAAAGAACCTCCTTTTGAATTTGTAAGGGGAAAATGCTTTGCCTGGTGTTTGGTTAAGTTTATGAGTTGCTGCTGCCTTAATGGAAATCAGTTTGGAAATTTGTTAAAGGTTATGATAATAGTACTTTGTAGCCATGTATCCGTGTTTAATGTGTTGTAACTTTAAAAAAAATGTTTCATCTAGTTTAATATAAACTTCTCAAGACCAATGGTCTGATTCCTGAATTTAGAGTTACATCTCAAACATAACAGTTAGATTTATAGGTTATGACAGCTGTTTAAAGTTTGACTCGGGGATTTTAAAAAATAACTCAGCTTCACCAACTGCTCGGTCATAGCAACTGGGGGCTCTTGCTGGGATAAATTCTACTTCTAATTCCTCGATTGGTTTGGAATTGGTGAATCCTAAGCTTACGATTATGAGAGGCACTTTGAATTCAGAAGTTGGTAAGGTATTTTAGAAGTGGTACGACTGAAAGATGGCTTTGACAATTGCTAAGACTTGTCTGGCATTAGAAGAGGTAACTCTGATTGGGTTGGAGAAAATAACCAAAAGTAAGATAACAGAGTTGGCATGTAAGGTAAAATTAGGATTACCTGAGAGTGCTAGGAAATCAGATATAGTTAAAAGTATAGCACAACATGTACAGTTGGAAGTGAAACCTAACACTAGTGACTCACAGCTGGAGGTAGTGAGACTTCACTTGCAGCTGAAGAAGCTTGAATTAGAAGTGATGGAATTAGAAGATGGAAGAGGAGGAAAGAGAAAGAAAGAGAGAGAGAATTCCAAATGAAAATGTTGGCAGTTAAAAAAAAGAGATGTCAGTAGGTGAGGGAGGATTTATCTCTAGAGTAGAACCCAGTGGGGATATGTTTAAATTTGTGCAGGCTGTTCCAAAGTTTGAGGAAAAAGATATTGAAGCATTCTTTGTTTCATTTCAGAACCTAGATAGACAGATGAAATGGCCACAGGAAGACTGGACTTTATTATCACAGTCTAAGTTGTTAGGTAGGGCGCATGAACTATATGCTTCACTTTCAAAAGAAATGTGAGGTGAATTAAGATCTGGTGAAAAACACTATCTTGAGTACATATGAGTTGGTTGCTGAAGCATACAGGCAGAAATTTAGGAATATGGTAATACAGCCTGGGCAAACTTATATTGAGTTTGAAAGAGTAAAACAAAGTACTTTTGACCAGTGGATACAGGTGTTAAAAATAGAGACAACCTATGCAGCTCTGAGGGAAGTAATTCTTTTGGAAGAATTTAAAGATTCAATTCCCTTCAGTAGTGGGAACTCATGTGGTGGATCAGAGAGTTGATTCTGTAAGACAAGCAGCAGAGATAGCTGATGATTATAAGTTAGTTCACAGAGCTACACCTTTTATTCATCATACTTTCAAACTGACAAAGGATAAAAAGTGAGAAGGTGAAAGGAAAGTAGACAGTCAGGGAAGAGAAGGAGTAGCTAGAAGTTCCCAGAAAGTTTTTTCTTAGAATAAAAAGGAAGGTGCTGAAGGTAAAAGTGACATTCGAAAGTTGAGGTGTTTTCATTGTAATAAAGTGAGGCACACAAATTCGGTGTGCTCAAGATTGCAGGAAAAATTTATAGGAATTGTTGGGGTACAGAGAAGCTCTGCAAGTAAAAGTACTGTGGGCTCTGACGTTCAGGCACAGGAGAAATCAATGGTTTGTGTATAGATGAAACAGGGAGAATCAGTGAAAGGTAAAGAAGTGAAAATGTGTTCATAGCTTACTCAAGAGAGTTCTGGAGAGTGGTATGCAGAAATGTTTAAAGATTTTGGATGTGAAGAGAAAGTCTTTCCATGTGTACAGGGTGGAGTAGGTAAAGATATTAAAGTCTTAAGAGACACAGAGGCTAGTCAATCCTTAATGTTGTGGGATAGTGATATTTGTTGTTCAAAGGGAGTATTGCAGTAGAAGGTAATAATAAGTGCAGTTCATGGAGATGCTAAATCTATTCCATTGTGGAAAGTAAATTTAAAGAGCAAATGGAAGACTGGTAAAGTTATAGCTGGAATGGTAGAAAAATTGCCCATTGCCGGGGTTCAATTTATTCTGGGTAATGATGTAGCTGGTTTGCAAAAATGGGTGATGCCTATGGTAGTTGAGCAGCCTGTAGAAGTGTTTTCAACAGAGATGTAACAGAAGTAACATCCTAGATTATTCCCTGATTGTATTATAACTAGATCAAAGGCTTATCGGGAAGAACAAGATAAACAAGAAGGGCAGGCAGTTCAAAGGCAAGAAGAAGGTGTCAAAATCCAATTAGCTGGCACTGTATTTGATAACATTGCTCAGGAGGAGGGAATGCAGGACTATTCAGTTGAAATGTTTTAACTGAAAGAGGTTAGTGGAGTTACAGAAAAATGATTTGCAATTAAAACAGTTATATCAGAAAGCTTATTCAACACCAAAGCAAAATGTTTTCCAGTATGTTATTATCTTTGGGAAGGTATACTGATGAGAAAATTGAAGTCAGATCATGGCTCAGCAAATGCAACCTGGAGGGAGGTGCATCAGATTGTTATCCCATTAGGGTACAGTAGTAAGATTCTAAGGATTGCTCATGAAATTCCAATGTGGGGATATTTAGGAATTAGGAAAACACGGGAAAAGGTAAAGGGTTTTTTTGGGGGCAGGATTGCATAGGATGTAGTCAAATTCTGTAGAACCTATTATGCATGTCAAATAACAGGAAAGCTACAAGCAGTGATTAAGCTGGCGTCCTTAATCCTAATACCAACATTTGAAGAACCTTTTACCAAGGTCATGATTGATTGTGTAGGACCCCTCCCTAAGACTAAAAAGTGGAAATCAGTATTTATTGACAATAATGGATGTGTCTACTACGTTTCCTGGAGCTTTACCTTTAAGAGATATTACAATGAAGAATATTGGAGTGGAGTTAATAAAACTTTTCACATGATATGGTTTACCTAAAGAAATACAATCACATCAGGGGTCAAATTTCATGTCACAGCTTTTTAAGGAAGTAATGAACAGTTTGGGGATAAAACTGTTTAAGTCAACAGCTTATCATCTGGAGGCACAAGGAGCTTTGGAAAGATGGCATCAAACTTTAAAAGCTATGATAAGAGCATACTGTCATGATTATGCACAGGATTGGGATACAGATATTCCCTTTTTGTTATTTTCCATTATAGATGCTCCTGATGCATCAACTAGCTTTAGCCCTTTTGAACTCGTTTATGGTCATGAGGTAAGGGGACCACTGAAATTGATTCATGAGAAATTGGTGGGTCAAAATTGAGAAACCACTCTCCTGGATTATGTATCAAATTTCAGAGAAGGATGTGAGTTGGCTAGGGAAATTTAAAGGCATCACAGCAAGTGATGAAAGTGAAAGCAGATAAGAAGTCTCATATTTGCAACTTTGTTTCTGGAGAGAAAGTAATAGTTTTGTTACCAGTACTAGGTGATTCATTAAATGCAATATTTAGTGGGTCTTACAGGGTTGAAAAGAAATTGAGTGAAGCAAATTATTTAATAAATACTCCAGAGAGAAGAACGTAGCAGAGGGTGTGTCATGTAAATATGCTTCAAATATGCTTTGACATGGAAGAGGAACAAAAAGTTGTTAGTAATGGTAGATGATGAGAAAGAGCTAGAAGTGCAGGACTCGGAAATTCATTTTCCTCTAATCAAATTGGATAATGAGGGGTTGCTTGAAAATGTAAATGAAATATTGAGTTACCTTCCAAGCAAATGTCAAAGTGATTTGGAAAAGCTATTTCAGTCACACAAACCTATTTGTAGAAATAAGTTGGGAAAGACTCATTCAGCTTTACATGATGTGTGTATAGGAATATCAAATTCAATAAGGCAAGATACTTATAGATTAAATCCGGCAAAGTTATCACACAAACAAAAATAAATTGATTTCATGCTTCAAACCAATATCATTGAGTCTAGTTGCTGTAACTGGAGTTCGCCTATCGTACTGATACCGAAACCAAATGGAACACAAAGACTATGGGCTGAATTCTCCCCCTGTTGGGGGAGAAGTTGATGGGTGGATGCATATGGCCGCGCTTTCGATCGGAGGTGCACCGCCATTTTACATGGACGGGCCAATTAAGGTCCACCCAGCGTGACGACTGCACGGAAGCACTATGTGCTCCCTGTGCAGGTGATGGGGGGGTGGGGGGGTGTGGAATCACAAAAGCAAGAGTGTGCTCTTTTGCGCATGTGCACCAAAGAGCACACTCATCTCCCTGAGGCTAAGTGCAGCCTCAGGGAGAATAGCTGTACATGTAAAAAAGATAAAAATAGAAATACAAAATTTCCCTTATATGTCCCCTCATGTGACAGTGTCACAGGGGTTGGGACATGTCCATAATTTTTACAAGATCTTTTAAAAAAAATTAAAGCCTACATGAAACCTCATCCCGTCCATGGGCGAAGTTTCATGTTTTTTCTACTTTCCGCTGGGGCTCCTGGCCTGCCCGCCAACCTTAAGGTTGGACAGGCAGGTCTTTTAACTACTTAACTGATCCTGTCAATGGCCTCAATTGGCTATTGACAGATCAGTGGGTACGCAGCTGATTTTGCTGCGCTCTCGCCTTCCTGAAAATTTAAATCGGGCATGGTGACATCTGGAATTCCCCCTGATGTCAGCCTGCATATTTTATGTGTCATGAGCGGGCCCACCAACTCGTAAAATGCTATCGAAAGATGAATGCAGTGACAAAAGCGGATTCATATCCCATACCATGGTTGGAGGATTGCATTGACAAAGTGGGACAATCGAAATTTATCATAAAGATTGACTTGCTAAGACAATATTGGCAGGGAGCGTTGTCAGAGAGAGCAAAGGGAAATCAGCTTTTTTAATGCCAAGTGAACTATGTCAGTTTAAAGTCATGCCATTTTGTATGAAGAATGCACCTGCAACATTTCAGAGATTGACAAATAAAGTAATTGCGGTTCTAAGCAATTGTACAGTTTATATGGATGATCTAATCAGTCAGACTTGGGAGGGCCATGTACGGAAGAATTATTTACTTGACTACAAGAAGCTAATTTGGTGATGAACTTGGTTAAAAGTGAATTTGCAAAAGCGCAAATTACGTATCTAGGCCATACCATTGCACATGGTAAGGTGGTTCCAGGAGATGCGAAAGTCAATGCTATCATGGATTTCCCAGTGCCTGCAACAAAATGAGAAGTTTTGAGTTTTCTGGGCACAAGTGGGTCTGACTGGAAATTTGTACCAAACTTTAGCTGAGTGGTTGCTCCACTGACTGAACTGTTAAAAAAGAACAAGAGGTTTCAATGGACACTGGAGTGTCAGAAGTCATTTGATAGTTTGAAACCTGTATTAATTATGACACCAGTGTTGGCATTATGCAATTATGCCAAGAAATTCAAGTTGGTCATTGATACAAGCGATAGAGGCTGTACAGTTACATGAAGATGACACTGGAATTGAAAAACCGATAGGGTACTTTTCACTGAAGCTGAATGTACAAAAGAGAAGATATTCAACGGTCGAAAAAGAGACTTTGAGTTTGGTGTTAGTATTGCAGCATTTTGAAATTTATGTTGCAAACAATTCATCAGAAATAATTGTTTATATAGACAATAATCCTTTGAAGTTTTTGGACAACTTTCAAGACAAAAGTGCAAGGCTTTTCAGATGGAGTCTATTATTACAACCATTTAATCTACGTAATATATATATTGCTGGAAGAGAAAATCTGTTTGCACATGCGTTATCAAGAGTTTGAAGCTTAAAGAAAAATGGGACATTTTAAAAAAACCTGGAGACTGAACTGGAGTGATTTCTGTTGATACCAAGGATTTGTGTGTGTGTGTGTGTATATACATATATTATGTTAATGCTGCATCTGGTAATGTAATAATGCAATAAGTACAGGAGATAGTATGAGATGGGTTATTAAAATGAAGCTGACTTTTAGAATTATGATGGTTCATTTTCTGGTAAGGAGAGGGATGTCATGAAGCTATTAATGTATATAATGTTATTGGAAAATATTTTTATTTTAAAATAGAGGTTTAGTCTGTAGGTTTGTCTTAATTGGATTACAGCCAGCTAGTCTGGAGGATTTGATGTGTACTCGTTTTGAGATGTAGACAGAGAGGTTAAGTGCATTAGCATTTTTTTGAATAGAGCATTCAGGAACTGGGGTGAAATCTGGCACCTAACGAGCAGAGACCAAGCAATATGTTTATATTACTAATAAAATTGGTACAATGAAAGGGATTTTATTGTTAGAAGAGGCTGGTGATAAATGAGAATTTACATTCAATGAGCTATGCTAGGTATAACTTCAGCTGTTTTGTGTGTGCAGAGCAGAGGCAATGTGAGATCAAAAAACAGCTGTAAGCCACCAACTGTCTCCACAGGAACCAAAGTGAAAAGAATCTCATTTTGAACTCGTAAGGTGAAAATGCTTTGCCTAGTGTTTGGTTAAGTCTATGGGTTGCTGTTGCCTTAATGGAGATTATTTTGGGAATTTGTTAAAGGTTATGAGAGTAGTACCTTTTAGCCATGTATCTGTGTTTAATGTGTTGTAACAATAAAATGTTTCATCTCGTTTAATATAAAACCTCTCGAGAACTGGTGGCCTGAGTCCTGAATCTAGAGTCGCATCACAAACATAACATTTAAAATTATAGATTATGACACAAAGTTGTTTGAAGTTTCCCTCTGGGATTTTTAAAAATAACTCAGCACTACTAACTGCTCGGTCATAACAAGAAGTAACAACAAAAGCTCTAACCAAGACATTATTCAAGTTTCATCTTAATCACTCGATTGTTTTGACCATAAAATTGGCTTTTTTCTGGGGTGCGAAAGAATTTACATAGAAGTAAATAGTATGTACAGCATAGGATGCTTCAGTCAGGTCACTACCCACTATAATTGTTTTATTTTATCCTATTGACATAACATTTACAACCTCAAAGTTATTTTTTTAAAGTTTAAGCTCTAAAACTAAATAAAAGCATAAACTTTTTGAGGTGTGCTTGGGGCTGAATGTTTTTACACCCACACAATGTGAAGCCTTGGAAAAATGCTCATGAAATGTAAGTGGTCACTGCACAAAGCTGATGTGATTAAAGAAAGCCATATGCTAGAAAGTAAAGATTGCAGAAGTGAGAAGGGTGCTTCATCCCAACATTGGTCCTGGAACGGGCAAGTGATTTTCCGAAGGAGCTTAAAAGTAACTGAAAATGCAACTTTTCTTGGGTAGAAATTGAGATGTGCAGGTCACACATTTTCAGGGTCAAAAAATGGTACAAAGCTGAATTCAGGAGTGTGACATTACATGAAGTGAAACAACACAAAACAAGTGGTGATGTTAGTGGGAGCCATTTGTGAAAGTGAAGCAGGCTGCATGATAAACAGCACCAGTTTTCAATGAACTTAAATTCAGTCTGAATTAATTTCTAATTTGCTGCTGACAGTAACAAAATGGTGGGCTTTTGTGTGTTTTTGTTACAAAGCATTTATAATTTATTTAAGAGCACAGTTTGCTAATTATTGTCAAAGCAGATGCAATATCTTTTAAAAGATACCGGGACAAGATATACGAACTTCCCAATAAAAGTATACAAGCAAAAAAGTAGCAGATAATCTATCAGAGGTTCATAAGTTTTGCAAGTGGCAAAGAAGATTTTGTTTTAAATGCTGAAGTAAGTGCAGAGAACAGCAAATCCTTCACTGTCACTTGGTCAAAATCCTGGAACTCCCTCTCTAACAGCACTTCGGGTGTCCTTACACACATGGACTACAGAGGTTCAAGAAGGCAGCTCACCACCACCTTCTCATGGGCATTTCGGGATTGGCAATAAATGCTGGCCTAGCCAGTGGTGCCCACATCCCATGAATGAATAAAAAATCAGTGCCTGAAGGTCAGAGGCACATTAATGGTTTATATCAAATCCTTCAGCAGTCTCTCCTTTAAAAGCCTGAGGGCTCTACCTAAATATTTTTTTCTTAAAGCCCCAGTCACAAAGCAATATCATAGAGACTTGCTACTTTATGAGTTCACACAATCATCCTTTGACAGGTTAATTCCCTACAGGTCAAATATCCTTTATTCCCACATCCAAAAACAAAACTCTTTTTGAATAGCTATGCAGTTAATTTGTACGTTAATAAAGCAATGTAACATTATTACAGGTGTGCTAAGTATTAACAGGTAAGAAGTAGGGCAGAATTTTATGAGGGCGGGTTTTACAGTTCTGCCGAAGCCATTGGACTTTTGAACAGCTCACCACATTTTACGGCCCTACCCCTGCCACGACAGAGCTGTAAAATTCCGCCCATATGGTGTGTGTGAGTTGACAAATGGAGAACCAGCCTAGTATTTGCGCACTAGCTAGCCTAGGCTTAGAATATTGTAATATAAATAGGCCTGGGCCTACTGTATAAATGGTAGATCCAAAAACCAAAAATATCTGAATACCGAAACACAATCGGCCCCAAGGGTTTCACATAAAGAATGCTCGACATGTCCTGGCTTCAATGGCAAATGATTAAATTTAACCATCCACCCCACCTCCTGGCTGCTGATCCAGTGCAATTCCCACCTGCTGTCACAAAGGCAATATTTTATTACATTTTTAAAAAATGTGTAAGGTTTATTACTGTAAGTACCAACCTCAGGGTAATTTTGTTCAATATAGCCAAAAAAAATATATTTTTTACTCTTACAGAGTATGGTGGATGTTGCTGGCTAGGCCAGCATTATTGCCCCTCCCTACTTGCCCTTGAAAAGATAGTGGTGAGTTGCCTTCTTGAACCACTGCTGACCATGTGGTGTAGGTACGCTCACAGTGCTGTTAGGAAAGGAGTTCAAAGATTTTGAGCCAGCAATGGTGAAGGAACTGCAATATAGTTCCAAATCAGGATGATGGCTGGCTTGGAAGGGAACTTCTGGGTGGTGGTGTTCCCATGTATCTGCTGCCCTTGTCCTTCTAGGCAATAGAGGTCATGAGTTTGGAAGGTGCTGTCCTTGGTGAGTTGCTGCAATGCATCTTGTAGATGGTACACACTGCTGCCACTGTGCATTAGTGGTAGAGGGAGTGAATGTTGAAGGTGGTGGATGGGGTGCCAATCAAGGGTGCTGCTTTGTTCTGGATGGTGTCGAGCTTCTAGAATGTTTTTGGAGCTACAGTCACCCAGGCAAATAGAGGGCATTCCATTACACTCCTGTATGTGCCTTGTAGTTGGTGGACAGGCTTTGGGGAGACAGGAGGTGAGAAGTCCTAATGTCTGACCTGCTCTCATAGCCACAGTATTTATATGGCTGGTCCAGTTTTGTTTCTGGTCAATGGTAACCTCCAGGATGTTTATAGTGGGGAATTCAGCAATGGTAATGCCATTGAATGTCAAGTGAGGTGGTTAGAGTCTCTCATGTTGGAGATGGTCATTGCCTGGCACTTGTGCGGCTTGAATGTTATTTGCCACTTGTCAGACCAAGCCTGAATATTGTCCAGTTCTTGCTGCATTTGGACATGGACTGCTTCAGTATCTGAGGAGATGTGAACAGTGCTGAACATTGTGCAATCATCAGCGAACATGACCCAGTACTGACCTTAAGATGGAAGGAAGGTCATTGATGTAGTAGCTGAAGATGGTTGGGCCTAGGTCCTACCCTGAGGAACTCCTGCAGTGATTTCCCAGGACTGAGATGATTGACCTTCAACAAGAACCACCATCTTCCTTTGTGCTGGTTATAACTCCAACCAGAGAAGAGCTTTCTCCCTGATTTCTATTGACTAATTAGTGGATTCAGCGATGATAATGCCATTGAGTGTCAAGGAGAGATGTTTGGGTTCTTTCTTGTAGGAGGTAGTCATTGCCTGGCACTTGTGTGGCACAAATGCTACATTGTTTGATTATTCATCATTGCATTCTGATCCATTAAGTGCTTAACTATTCAATTTTCCTGGCTGGTCACATTTTTGGATTTGCATATCTATTCATGGACCTTTGGATTCCCTATAATCATGAGCGCACTTTTTCCTGCTCAATGTCTAAGTAAACAATTGTGACAATGGAATCCTAAGAGAATCCTTACATCAACTACTGCAGTACATGTTATTTCAGTCAATTCCTTTCTCCTCAAGAGGAAATGCATTCTTCCAAAAAATGAATACTGGCTTTTTAACATCAAGTAGCTTTATTTAAATATCACAAAGCAAATAATAGTAATCAGTCCAACACAGTGAAAAATACATGTCCATACTCCTCAAATGCATAAAAGCAATGATGCCACATACTTTCTCTCTAGACATGGGGCTCAAACTGAAGTCCACTTACTATAAATTTACTCTAGCCTAACGTCCCTGACAAACGCTAACACTCATATCTTAGGACTCAGGTACCTGTCTGTCTGCCTGTGAGATTCATTCACTGAATGCTCAACCAGGCTGGCTGTGATCTGCTGGTGCCATTTTGAAAGAGGAAGTTTCTACACCCCGAGAGCTATTAGTTACTATATGTTAATCTCTCCCACCCTCTACCCTATCCTAGACCTTCACCTTTGTTCTCCCCTCCACCATTTCAATGGCCTAATACCCATCACATTCCTATTTTCATTCAGTTATGAAGATTAGTCATATTTGACTCAAAAAGTTAACTCTGTTTCTCAGTGCTTCTTGTTTTTATTTCGGATTTCCAGTATCTGCAATATTTTGCTTTAATTTTAGCTTTTTTCAATGTCCAGCTTTCTCCTAGAAGGGTCTCAGAACACAGTCAAAAGCATGATCCCATGCTAGCAATTAGCCATAGTTCAAAAAGGAACAGCCATATTGTTTTTAAACAGGAGTCACATACTGGTTCAAACCATGACTAAATTTATCAGAGTATAAGAATATTTGGTGTCCAGTGAACTGGAAACTGAAGGCCTTGCTTAATGAAACAAGAAAAATTGTCTGTTGCTTATTATCTTCTCTATTCCTGTTCTCTCTGGGTGCCTCTAAATGACAATACATTTAGATCTGCAGGTCCCCCCTGTGAAGCACTGTGAACACAGAGCTGGCCTGCAGGACAGCAGTCTGATTACTCTCAAAATATCCTTGGGAAATCTCATGATGCTTCAGGAGATGCTAACCGAAGAGTTTGGTTTTGTTTCACTGGTAGTTGGCAGGATTTGCAAAAGAGTTGAGGTGCATGACTGACAGACAGTGCTGCATGACTGCCAATCAGAGTTGAAATGTGCAATTTTGGCAAGCGGGGGTGATGCAGCAACATCCAAATGCGTTCAGTCTTCATGTTAATAGATCTGTTAAAAGAAGCATTGGAAAGAAAAGGGCGCTGTTGGCATAAATGGAGACTTTATAGGGGGTTGGCTGTGGTCTACTAAATATCCAGATACTGTATTCTGAAATAGTAGGCAACAGAGAGTAAGCAAGGTAAAATTCAGAGCACAGAAGCCAATACATTGAGATTTGTCGATTCCTTTTCCTCCCCGAGCCTCCGAATGTAGCAATTTTGATAAAATAGGCAGTTTATTCTTGAAGAAATTGGTCTTTCTGAAATAAACTGGAACACACTGTCAGAAACAGAAAACCTCAGTTAACAGATTGTCATCACCCTTTGCAAGTATATAGAGCAGTATTTCTGTGCGGAACAGCTGGATTGTGAAACCCTTCTGAAGCTGTTACCCTGGCTCTGGCACTGATTGCTTGAATGCTAATGGCTTAAAACTCCTAACTATTTTCAAAAAATTCTGCATTCTTTATTAGTATTGCAAACATTTTGTATTATGCAGACTGGTGAGCATCAAAATCCTATTGCACAACACTGAGCTATAGGTCCAACCCTGACATCGTCATCAAACCCGCTGACAAGAGTGGTGCTGTTGTTGTCTGGCGCACTGACCTCTACCTCACGGAGGCTGAGCGTCAACTCACAGTTACTTCCTCCTACCTCTCCCTGAACCATGACCCCACCACTGAACATCAAGCCATTGTTTCCAGGACTGTCACTGACCTCATCTCCTCTGGGGATCTTCCTCCCACAGCTTCCAACCTGATAGTCGCCCAACCTCGGACGGCCCGCTTCTACCTCCTACCCAAAATCCACAAACAGAACTGTCCCGGTAGACCGATCGTGTCAGCTTGCTCCTGCCCCACAGAACTCATCTCTCATTATCTTGACTCCCTTCTCTCTCCCCTTGTCCAGTCCCTTCCCACCCACATCCGTGATTCCTCTGACACCTTACGTCACATCAACAATTTCCAGTTCCCTGGCCCCAACCGCTTCCTCTTCACCATGGACATCCAATCCCTCTACACCTCCATCCCCCACCAGGATGGTCTGAGGGCCCTTAGCTTCTTCCTTGAACAGAGGCCCGAACAATCCCCATCCACCACGACTCTCCTCCGTCTGGCTGAACTTGTTCTCACACTGAACAATTTCTCCTTCAACTGCTCTCACTTCCTCCAAATAAAAGATGTGGCTATGGGTACCCGCATGGGCCCCAGCCATGCCTGTCTCTTTATGGGGTATGTGGAACATTCCTTGTTCCAGTCCTACTCCGGCCCCCTTCCACAACTCTTTCTCCGGTACATCGATGATTACTTCGGTGCTGCTTCGTGCTCTCGTCGGGACTTGGAAAAATTTATTAATTTTGCTTCCAATCTCCACCCATCTATCACTTTCACATGGTCCATCTCTGACACTTCCCTTCCCTTCCTTGACCTCGCTGACTCAATCTCTGGTGATAGACTGTCCACCAATATCCATTACAAGCCTACCGACTCCCACAGCTACCTCGACTACAGCTCCTCACACCCCGCTTCCTGTAAGGACTCCATCCCATTCTCTCAGTTCCTTCGCCTCGGTCACATCTGTTCCGATGATGCTACCTTCAAAAACAGTTGCTCTGACACGTCCCCCTTCTTCCTTAACCGAGGTTTTCCACCCACGGTTGTTGACAAGGCCCTCAACCGTGTCCGGCCCATCTCCAGCGCACCTGCCCTCACGTCTTCTCCTCCCTCCCAGAAACATGATAGGGTCCCCCTTGTCCTCACTTATCACCCCACCAGCCTCCATATTCAAAGGATCATCCTCCGCCATTTCCGCCAACTCCAGCATGATGCCACTACCAAACACATCTTCCCTTCACCCCCACTGTCGGCATTCCGTTGGGATCGTTCAGTCTGGGACACCCTGGTCCACTCCTCCATCCCCACCCCCCTTCTATTTCTTCCCCCGTCCTTTTGTTTTTTTTCCAATAAATTATATAGATTTTTCTTTTTTCCTCCTCCTATTTCCATTATTTTAAAATATTTTTAAATCTTTTATGCTCCCCCCATCCCCACTAGAGCTATACCTTGAGTGTCCTACCATCCATTTTTAATTAGCACATTCGTTTAGATAATATCACCAACTTCAACATCTATGTGTTCTTTTGTTCTGCCGTCTGTGACATCTTTTGATGATCTGCTTCTATCACTGCTTTTGCCTACAACCACACCACCCCCCTCCACTTCTCTCCCTCTCCCCCCACCCAACCCAACCCCACCCACCCCCCCCCAACTTAAACCAGCTTATATTTCAACCCTTCCTGGGATTCACCTAGTTCTGTTGAAGGGTCATGACGACTCGAAACGTCAACTCGTTTCTTCTCCGCCGATGCTGCCAGACCTGCTGAGTTTTTCCAGGTAATTCTGTTTTTGTACTGAGCTATAGGGTTTAACTCTATGGCATGACTGCCAATTTGTGACAAATTATGGGAATTTTATGCAAATATTTCACACCAGTTTGAAATATAGATTAAAATTGTCAAAATTAATTTTGCTCAGATTTTGTATTGTTTTCAGATAAAAATATCTCATCTTCCTAGAATAAGCACAAATCAATATTCCAGAGATGAATGCGAGATTGTCCAACTGACTTGCTGGCATCATTAAAATAGACACTCGTCTACAATTATTTTTCTTATAACCTTAGAACCAGTGCCCTTTACGAGTAAATTATTTTCAAATTATCTGTTCATCTCCTGACCCCTCTTCCAGTAATTTCCTTCAGACACTGGAGCATGATTAGAGTGTAATTACATTTGAGACTTTGTCAATATTAGAACACGGGTTGTCAAGACAAGGATCGCATTGTTCTTTGACTAAGCACCAGGCAGAGTTCAATTGAAACAAAAATATATTTTTTTTATTTTCATTCTTAGGATGTGAGCACCACTGGCATTGCCAGCGTTTTTTGCCCATCCCTAATTGTCCTTCAGAAGGTGGTGCTGAGCTGCCTTCTTGAACTGCTGCAATCTATGTGGTGTAGGTACATCCACAGCATTGTTAGGAGGGGAGTTCCATCCTCACTCTTCACCACCTTCTCAAGGGCAATTAAGGACAGGAAGTAAATGCTGGCTGAGCCAACCACTCCCACATCCCATGAACGAATAAAAAAAAGTATTGAGGACAACCAAACAGTGCTTGTGAAAAGAGGGAGATGAGAGATGGAAAGGGTGTGGTGGGGAGGGACTGAAGTATGGCTGAATGGAAGGGTTTTGAGCAGGTATTTAGAAGCAAGACAGGAATTCATGAGGCAGAGGGATTTAGGATGCTTGCTCCAGAGAACAGGAAAAATTGGGCTAAAAAGGCAGTAGGCAACTGTGGTGTTAGTGGAATGACTTTTATCTCAAAGTAAAAATTATTTGAGTAAAAACTGAAAATAAACATCTAAAAAATTAATTTCAAAAGTGTAGATTGTAAATTCATAACTGCACAAACCTGCAGTTGAAAGTTCCTGAACCCCGATCTATATCGTACCACATATTGTCCCCAACCTCTTTTCCAATTAAACAGGTTTAATTCAAAATAAATAACCATAAAAAGATGAGGGGAAAGAATAAAATACAACAACATACAAAACCTAAAATTCCAGTCAGTTCTAAATGTAAATATATTTCTAATATGTCTCAGTCAGCAAAACAGCATCAAAGTGCATGAAGAATACAGGCGATAAGGGCTATCCGTCCCAGCATAAATCCCAAGTTTATCCTTTCATGTTCATTCTTTTGATAACAAATCCAACTGTCCCTTGAAGAAAATTTAAAATAGGAAATTGTATTATTGGTGTCTAATATAGAGTCTTATAGAGTACTGAAATCCAAAGCATACTGCCAGTTTTTGCTCAATTTATTCTGACTTCATTAAAAAGTCTTTTTTTATTTGAAGTTCAGCTACTAAATCTTGGAACAAGTTAATCAAGCTCTTCATTCAAGCTCTCATTCACAGTACATTTATACTGTAACTACCCATTTGAGATTGGTAGATGCAGTATTGGTTCCAGCCAGGCAGAACTTCATTTGTTGTGCCTGGAGATACAAATCTCTTGTCCAGAAGAGAGAGAGAAAGAGTTGACCAAACGCATGCTTACATGTGTGCACAAAAGTTCCTTTCAGAGCGATTCAGGTTTAATTGTTTAGAGATGAGTTGAAGGCCACATTCTCGCCATTTAAATTTATCTCCCAGTAAAATTATGAAATGCGCAGTAGGCCCAAGGGAGCGCTTTTTAAAAACACGTTTGATTCCACATGTAATATATTCAATGTGCATGGCATCCAACTCAAAGGTATTAAGACATTCGTGTTGTGAGACTCCAGAATTATACTGCAACTTACCTTTGCTAGAAAGGGACTGCATTTTTGCCACGAGACTGAAGTTGCAGTATGACCACAATGTTAAAGATGGGGCTTTCCACAGCACTCTGAATTGGAGCTCTCCCCTTTACCTTGAATGAAGTGCTGAAATAGTTTAACTAAGATTTCTTTTTGTCATATTCCAATCTGGTGAATTGTTCATGTAGAAATTTTAACATATTTTTGAGAAGCTTTTAAAAAAAATCGAGTTCTAAGACCTTGCTTGTCTTCCTTCTTCAACAGCACCTTCTAAACCCATTAGCTCTGCACCTAGGAGGAGGATGAGAGGTGCATGGGAACACTACCACATGCAAGTTCCCCTCCAATTCAAACACCATCTTTGTTGTTCCTTCACTGTTGCTGGTTCAAAATCCTAGAACTCCTTTCTTAACAGCACTGTGGGTGTACCTACACCAGGCTGACTTCAACAGGCAGCTCACCATGACTCACTTAAGGGCAATTATAAAGGGATGGGCAATAAATGCTGGTCTTGCCAATCCTGTGATTATTGCTTTCTCCGAAAACCAAAACTATTTACCCAACAACTAGGCAACATCATTAGTACAGGCTTTTTCCAAACCTCAAGGGCCATGAAAGTCAAAGAGGGCAAAGCAGCAAAAGGCACTGATATTAATGAGTTAAAATTGAAAACAAAAGACATTACGGTTGCAGCTTTGAAAATTTATGCAGGGTGCAAACAGGGCAAAAAAAAAAAACAGGAAAAGGTGTGTCACTGTTCATTTTTCCCTTATTTATTTAAAATGGTGTTAGAGTTTCTTAATATGATACAAATGAGAAAAGGAATTGATCTACATCAAAGTACCCATGTTATTGTTGGTAAAGGGGAAGGCTTAACAAGACTTCTGTTTCAGGGGAAATCCTGTAAGAACCTGCTGTGAGCATAATAGCTTGAGTTAGCTGACAGTCTAAGGTGACAATAATAGAAGGTGGGTCATCTATAAAATTTAAACACAAATCTATGATTTTGTTCGGAGTGAGCAGAGTGAAGTTGCACTTGCAGCTTTGTTCCCTACACAACTGCAATATTTCTCTGTACCCTCTCAACTGTTTTGTTGCAGCAGTTGCCTGAGGGGTAGACTTCAATGGCTATTCAACTCAAGAAATTAGACTGAATCTCAATTTAAAATCGATAGATCTGTTGTGTTCTAATCTTCACAGAACCAGGACTTTATGTTTGCTGTTAGACAAAGGCACGGACGTGATTTTAATAAAACTTTCACTCCATTCATGGCTCCAACAGGCAAGCTGACTCCTTGGTTATGGTAAATTGTAATTGCCCATCCCTATTGTGACATTTACTAGATCAAGTCATTTCATGTTTGCTATGGTAGGTAATGGTCCTTGGTTCAAGCTGGTTAATTAGAATTTATCAGTGAAGACTCTATATTTGTTCCTCGTTTCCATCTTACCTCTACCCTGCTTACCAGGCATTCAATTTTGTTTGTTTACAATTTTTTTTCTATCTAGTCTTGATGTGTTATTACATGATTATGAACATACATAAATAACAAACAGGAAAAGACCAGCTGCCTTTCGTCTTGCTCTGCCACCTGTATGTCTGTGTGTGTGTGTGTGTGTGTGTCTGTGTGCGTGTGTGAGCCTAGACGAATGCGTGTGACTGTATGAATGCTGATTGCGATTTACCTTTTTTTTTAGCTCGGCAAAACTTTTCAATAAATTAATCTTGTTCTTTGTTTGACCTAAGAAAACCTGTCTGAATAATTCTTTATAACCTCAAAGAGTAAACTGTGGGACTCTTACAGAATTGACAAAGTACATCCTCTCTAACTTCTCAAAAAGTCCTGTTACGGTCAAAACTGGAAGGAGAGAATAAAGGGAGTCATTTCACTCCTCCTCATGTAGTCTTAGCTGCTAAATATTTGCCACTGTCAGAGGTGTTCTGTGCTAGCTGGGTGCTTGTTGGTACATTTGTGGATCAAAATGTGTGAAATTGTGGATTTGAGTGGACAGGCACCTATCAGAATAGACTACAACAAAAACAGAATTACCTGGAAAAACTCAGCAGGTCTGGCAGCATCGGCGGAGAAGAAAAGAGTTGACGTTTCGAGTCCTCATGACCCTTCGACAGAACAGACTAGACTTCCCACTAACACTTCCAAGTTTATTAATAGATTTCAAAAATGCAGAAACAGCTTCTCACTTAACCCCAAGTCCACTTGATGCTTCTGTAACAGACCAGTTCTTAGACAAATGATTCAATTGCTTTATTGATGCAAGACTAGTTTCCACAATTACCTAGTATGATTGACAAATTTCTCTCTCTCTTCCGAAGCTCTCTCCCAAGTCCAAAATCCACAGACTCATTGACCAGTGAACAAGATATATTGCTACCTCATATACATGCCATTCTTCCCCTTAACAGCTTTTCAAATTCCATAACTTCAATTCTGCAAGCTTGCTTTCCACATAATCTTTAATCTCAATTTCTCATCTCGATATGAAGTCATGTTTACTAGACAGAGAAATCTGTCAATTAATGTCACAAAAAATGAAACATAGGCATCACACTCTGTTTAAATATGGACAACAGAATTTACAAATATTTATTTCCATTAATAAGGGAGATCTTGAAACATCAATACTGTCTCCATTTATGGCAGATTTCTAAATGACAATTGATCACTTTGAGAGTTAATGGGAACATCATTTGTTGATATTGCAGTTGTCCTTTCTTGCCATTCACTCCTTGTTTGCTGTTGGACAAGAAAAATGTTTTTACTAAATTTTGCTATCAATCACATATGAACTGAAAACCAAGGCAATATTGGAACACTGAGCAAATACTTCAGTTAGTGAAGATATGAACTTGGATTCAACAACCCTCACAGTGACAGTTTCAGGGCACAAACAAAATTGTTATTTGACATTTGCATTGTTAATGCAAATGCATGAAGAAAAATGAGGCTTCAACTTTCTTGTGTCATCATCTGCAGAATTACTAACAGCTCACCTGATCAGTTTCCTACAATATCATGCAAATCAATAGAATGGAAACGTTGACTAGAGTTTCAATGTCTGCGTCCATCCCTGGCCACCATAAGTAGCTGCGCACGAGCATCTTCATCCTACCTATGCCAGGGTGAGCACTATGTAATGCGGCTAGTAATGGCCCTTGCCCTCTCAGGGGCATGGTAACCCTTGCTCCCCAGAGCAACATGCCATCCTGGCAGGTGAGCTCATATCTACAATTGAAATAGGGCTCCATGTCATCAGGCTTTGGCTCGCCTGACCATCCATTCAAGACTTGCTCCCAGGCTTGAGATAGAAGTGGATCTTGGCTTGTCCACTCACGGATTTGTTTGGCCTAGACAGGGGAGGAAACTAAAAAACTTAGTATTAAGACAAGTTCCTGGGGAATTGGAACCTTTCCATTGTTATCTGGCAGGGGGAAGCAGCTCAGAGCGTCAGCCTGTGCAATCTGGCTTCCCGATTGGTGAATAAAAGTGTATTCGTAAGCAGCCAAGATCAGTGCCCACTTCTGGTTGTGAGCAGATGCGATGGGGGGTATCGCCTTACCTCTCCAAATAATCCCAGCAGAGGCTTGTGGTTGGATAAAATGTGAAAACGGTGACCATGGAGGTATTGTTGGAATTTCCTAACACAAAACACAACAGACAAGCCCTCCTTTTCAACTTGAGAATATCGTCGCTCTGCAGCACTGAGCGTGCGAGTTGTATAACCAATGGGTCATTCAGAGCCATCTACCGTCCGATGTGAAAGTACAGCCCCTACTCCATAAGGGGATGCATCACAAGTTAAAATCATTTTTTTTGGGGTCAAAGCAGAGCAGTAGGGCTAATGATCTTGACAATCGCTTTCACCTTCAGAAACACCTCCTGGTGCGGAACTTGCCAAATTCATTTATGGTTTTTCTTAAGCAATGCATATAAAGGAGCCAGTTCGGTCGATAGATTGGGGAGGAATCGGCCATGGTAGTTTATTGTGCCTAAGAAGGCCTTTAGTTCTGTAATGTTTCTCGGTGCCTGTGCCTCGCGAATAGCCTTGACCTTTTCTTCCATGGATGCAGGCCCTGCGCATCAACGTTATGACCCAAGTAAACTACATCTTTGGCTTGGAAAAGCAATTTCTCTCATTTCAAGCATACCCCCGCTTGTGAGAAGGGTTTCAGCACCTCCTCAAATTTAGCTAAGTGTTCTTTGTACGTTAGTCCAGTGATTAAGACATTGTCCAGATAAACGACGACATGGGGCAGTCCCTGAACCAGGTTTTCTATGGTACACTAAAAAATCGCACACGCCGATGAGACCCGACAGGATAGTCGAGTATATTGGTACACAAATTCTCTAGAGCCTTCATCCAACTCTACCTGCTGGTAGGCATGGCTCATGTTGAGTTTTGAGTATGGAATGACAGCTGCTAATTTCGAATATACTTTGCCAATCTTTGGTATCAGGTCTCTATCATGTTTGCCACTCTGTTTACATTTAACTTATAGTCACCGCACAGGTGAACACTTTGGCCTGGCTTCAGTTTAGGTACTAATTGCACCAGTTGTAAGATACCCAACTTTTCCAGCCTGTTTAGTTTGGTCTCAACCTTGTCCCATAGAGCATAAGGGACTGGTCTGGCTCTGATAAATCTGGGGGTTGTGCTAGGGTCTATGTGGATTTTTGGCTTACAGCCCATGAATCCTTCCTAGCTCATCACTGAAATTGGAAGCGTACTTTAGTAACAATTCCTGTAAGTTTCTTGTTCTGATTTGAAAAATCTTGGCCCATAGCAATTTAATATTTCTGAGCCAATTGTGACCAATTAAACTGGGGCCTGCCCCAACTACTACTGTAAGGGGTAAATTTGCAAACTGATCCCCATACGGCACCAGGACTTGACATATCCCTTTCATCTTATTTCTATGCTCAAATATGTTTTTAATTTAGTGCCTGATTCTTCCAAACTTAAAGGATGGACTCCTTTATTCAACTATCTGCACATATGTTCCCCAAGACAGACAATGATGGCCCAGTATCACCTTCCATCTTTATGGGTCATTCGTTGACTCTAACGACGATCTGAATTGACTCAGTTCTACCCACTTTCAGGTTGTGTAATGAATAGGTATTAGATTCTAATTCCTTTGGTTCTTCAACGAGACAGATTTTGCGATTTCTACCCTTGTTTTTAAAATGCTGTCTCAACCGATCTTTACAGTGCCGCATTATGTGACCATTGCAGTGGCAGAAAAAGCATTCAGCAATTCTGAACTATCGATCGCCTGCAGGCTGCATGGATGCATTTTTCTCATTAATGTTGTGGGTTTTCACTGTAGTCCTATTGTTCTTCAATGGTCTATACATAGGGGGCGTTTCCCGCCTTTCTGCGGGGTCCGACATTTTCGCATCTTTTGTTGTTGTCCTCCCTGTGTCACACAGTGGACGATGCCATTTTGTGTATCTTTTATTACCTCCGAGTCTCTAACAGTGCTCTCCATGGCTGTTGCCAATTCTAATGCCTTACTGAAGTGTAAATTAGTTTAAGATAGCAATCGCTTTTGAATAACAACGTCCCTGATTCCACATATCAGTCAGTCTCTCAACATGTCATTGATTGAAGTTCCGAACTCACAATATTCTGTTAATTCCTTTAAAGCAGCTACATAGCCAGCAATTGGCTCTCCTGGAAGCCTATTCCTCGAATTGAACTTCAAATGCTGCAGAGTGACTGAGGGCTTTGGCTTACAGTGGTTTTTTTGACAATATTCATTAACTTGTCAAAAGTCTTCGTATCGGGGATGTGAGTTGACGTGAGGCTGCGGATCAGCCAGTACATTTTGCTCCTGCATGCGGACAAGAGAATTGCCCTTTTCTTGTCCTCCCCCATGATTTTGTTAGTGGTAAAAAAGAACATTAGGCATTTGACGTAATGAGACCGGTCATTGGAAATGGGGTCAAATGGTTCAAGATGCCCAAACCACGGCATACTCGATGACTAAGGAGACTGCACTTTCAAACAGCTTTCAAGGTAGTGGTGAAATAACGTAGCTGGCTTACCATGGCTTTCTTGATTGCTGTCCATTAATCCATTTTATCCTCATCGCCAGTTTTATATTTTGAGTTATCGGGTTCACTATGTCCCAGGAATGCGAACTGTGCCCTTGATATCTACACACTAGTTGGTGCTTGAAACAACAGAGGCAGAGAGAGACTGATTTACTTAACAAACACTGGTGGATTATTGGAACCAAGAACAGAGCACTAACACAATGGCCAGAATGTTCCAGCTGATGTGCGGATGACGTAGCCCGCATGTCAGTGTGTAAAATGATGCCCGCTGATGTCGCGCGAGCGTGCCTATGTCAGCGTGCGCCATCACGATATTTCGGTGGGCGGGTGCGATCAGTTCACCCGCCATTAATTGAAGGGCTCGTTAAGCCCCTTAACTTGCCAATTCTGTACGATTTTGAGAGGCCCATGTGAGCTTCAGTTTGGCACATGGGCCCAACAGGAGGGCGGGTAGGAGATTATTGAAGAAAGCGTTTGCAATGTCGGGAAAAGTGGACTCAGAGGGGTTGTTCATGTTTTTCACAAAGTTATAATTGATGCAAGTGTTTAAAACATACCTGTGTGATTGGTAGTAGTTCTCATCGATGTCCAAGAGATTTTTCAGCCTTGCAGCTTTTCGGAGGCCTCCATTTAGCCTGGGGCTATGGGTTCTGACCTCTCCAGTAGAGGCAGCTGCCCTGAGGTGGAAGGGAGGGATAGAATCAGGAGGAGGCCAGGATTGGACAATCAGCCTCCAAGGGAGTCACCTTTGGGTGTCCAGGCACAGGCACAAGGGGCGCAGGGCCAAGAGGTTGTCCAAGGTGCAAGGGGCCGCAGACGATGCCACTATCCTGCTGCCCGGGTATACAGGCGGTGAAGCAGCTACCTTAATATGACTGAGGTGCAGTGCCGAAGGAGGCGCCGATTCTCAAGGGAAACACTCTACTATATCTGTCAGATGATTGGCCCTGAGATCTCCCCTAACTGTATGGGAGGACTCCCCATGACATCGGCTCTGAAGGTCCACTTCTATGCCTCTGGCCCCTACCAGGGCTCGGTGGGTGATCTTTGCGGTGTCTCCCGATCAACTGTCCACACTTGTGTCAAGTAGGTTACAGACGCTCTGTTCTGATGGGTAGCCACTTTCATCCACTTCCGCTGTGACCAGGCAAGTCAGGCACAGCGAGCCAGAGGCTTCGCGGCCATTGCTGGCTTCCCCCGCGTCCAGGGTGCAATAGAATGTACACATGTGGCCATCAAGGCGCCAGCAGGTGAGCCCAGTACCTTCGTCAAGAGGAAGGGCTTCCACTTCATGAATGTGCAGATAGTGTGTGACCACAGGATGCAGATTCTACAAGTCTATGCAAGGTACCCAGGCAGCTCCCAGGCAGTTCTCAGACACTCTCAGGTGCCAGGGCTCTTCAGTGCTCCGGCTCAGCTGGATGGTTGGCTGCTGGGTGACAAGAGCTGACCCCTGCGAAGGTGGCTCATGACGCCACCACACCGTCCAAGAACAGAAGCTGAGCAGCGCTACAATAGGAGCCACGCCTCCACAAAGGGCTGTGGTGGAGAGAGCCATCGGTCTTCTCAAGATGCGCTTCCATTGCCTGGACCGCTCAGGGGCGCACTCCAGTACCCCCCAGATCCCGTCTCTCTGATAGTGGTAGTCTGCTGCGCTTTGTACAATCTTGCGCTGGAAAGGGGGGATGCAGTTGCCAATGAAGACCTTAATGCCCTGGACCAGGCTGCACACGATGAATCAAGCAGTGGGTCAGAGGATGGGAAGCACAGAGTGATGAAAAGGAGCAGCACACCGACCCACAACTACACCGAGGAGGCAGGGACACCCTGGACAATTTAATCCAAAGAACCTTCAGCTAACTCCACACACATGGATCAGCAGGAGCAGCATTGCCTGGAACTTCCACACGTGGCACTTAGGTGCTACATCTTCCACCTTATTAGCTGCAACTAAGGGCTTAGTACAGAAACGTCAATCTCCACTCTAATACTCATGATAATTATGTGAAAATGATAAAACACCACAATGAAAAGACGCTCAGCCATGGTAACAAAGGTGGACTTTATTCTGTCCACAGTTAAAGCCCACATGATTATTTGACAATGTTACAAAAAGGGGTCCCTATTCTAAGGCCAACACAAAATCACCAGTGACATACCCGTGGAGTGCCTAAGGTGCCTTATGTTTTCGTTTCTGGGTGCTACATCCAGGTGCCACCCCATCGCTCGGAGTGGCTTGTGAGACAGCCTGCTGACTCTGCTGTCCTGTTGGCCTTGATGACCTTGGCGGGCGTCCTCTGGCCCATGGAGCCTGTGATGGCCCCGCCTGAGAGGGAGTGGCCAGTTCCTGAACTGGCACCTCCCCAGTAGTCGCAGCCTCAACGGAAGCAGAGGGGCGGAGGAGCTGCTGCCCTCATCCGGAACACCCTGAGAGGAGCTCGCAGTGATGACAGGCAGCTGCTGCGCCGACGTGAGGTCCAAATCTACCTCCCTGCTCACCGCAGATGCATGGGCACCGAGTGCCGGCGCTTGGTGTCCACAACATCTCCCACAATGAAAAACACCACCTGTGGCCAGAACCACTGTAAGGGTTTGCAGGTCAGAATGTAACCCAATCATATTTTGATCCATTTGGTGGAAGCCCCTCTCTATGAGAGTCGCCAATCTCTCATTGAAGTAATCCTGATGCTCTGCACGTGTACTCTGCCTGGACTCCTCCATCTCAGAGAGCAACTGAACCACTCCTTCATGCAACCCTGCCAGATGCAAACGCACTTCCTGCCGCCTGTCCTGCAGCTGCTGCAATGGGGACAACTCCAGATGCACGTCATCAGTGCCAGACTCAGCATGTGCCTTGTTCCCTGCAGCCCTCTGGCTGCTGGAGCCATCGGCACTCTCTGCCCCTACCATCTCCTCCAGCGATCGTGATGTGCCCTCTCCACTGTGACCCGGGACACTAGCCGATGGTAAAATCCCCTCAGGTGTGGAGGGGGGGGCTGTGTTGAGGATGTGCAGGCCACTCTGGTGGTGATGCTGAAATTAACAACAAGGACAGTGCGTCAGTTAGCGTTCAGTCAGTTCAACCTTTCATCCCTTTCCCCCCACAGCCACATAAGTAGCTCACCCTTCAAGACTCTTAAAAGAAGAACATTGGTGAGGTCCAAATGAGTCAAGACGGACCCCAAGCATTAAACACACATGCAAACAGGCTGGTTAGATGGCCTCATGAATGGCACTCGGCTTGTAATGATCCAGAGGAGTGGGGAGAGTGCAGAGGTATCTGATGTGGATGCATTGTTGTCTGGATAGTTGTGCGGCTGAGGAAACATACAGTTGTGTCATTTTCCGCTGAACACAGGGGATTGAGAGGCCATATTATTGCCCTTCATTCTGTAAGGAGGGGCATAGACCAGGTGGCCAGAAGGCAACTTTCCCCTTGAAGCAGGGATAAGTAACATGGTGGCATTCATCTAAGTTGAGTGCCATGAGGTTCACAGCTGAGGTGTTGAGGACCTTCTGGACAAAGTAATGTGGGGCGCACTGGCTGAAAGGGTGCAGGAGGTCTCAAACCCCCGAAAATGGAATAAGTCTTTGGGTGTGCAGAGGCAATCCAATGGCATGTTAGACCATGGTGATAATGGTCACAAATGGGATAAGGTGACTTTGGAAGGTGGTGGAGAGGCGATTCCTCAAGAGGACAAGGGTCCCTCCTGTATGACCTAGACGTCAGAATGTCTCAGTCTGTGAATGAGCATTGTTGCAGCATTAACCATTGCAGCAACCATCAGTGGTTTGGATGGTGGGCAGACAGAGTGGATGGGACTGTGGACCTCAAATACCTGCCTGCTGGACCCCAGCCTCACCACTCCCAACTGCCCTGGCCTCCTGCCTCCTGTCCAGCTCCATGGCCTGCTGCTGAAATGGAGTGAGGCACTGGAGGAGGGCGCGCCCACCACCAGTCCTCAGGCACTCCCGAGCATTGTGGTTACTTTTTGCCTGCAAAACACATAAGAGGACTTATTGGGGCTGATCGCTCATGTACTCTGCACGCACGCCGCACCACAACCACAGTGGGTCATCTGAGGCCTCCAGCGGCTCCTGTACACACTACTAGTGATCAGTCTCCAGAAGATAGTACGGCTGGTCCCAAACCCCTCCCCCAAAGGTCCCCTTGGACACATTTGGTGTACATCACTTTGAATAGCACACGGGTCCTAGCGCCCGTGGAAAGGAGGATGAAATAGGTGCGGCGCCGATGCCAGCAGATGGGACTTGCCCAAAAGACCTTGGGGCACCCCTTGGATCATGTCATTACCATCAATATGACATGTGTTGGAGTTCTGAGTATGTGTCTACTGGGCTCCCCTGCATCTTGCCCCCAGACGACTCAAATGCCACAGAACATATGCTGCGGGGAAAGCCCTTCTTCTCCTCAACCACTAAGGCTGATGTAAGCATTGTCAGTACCCATTTGCCCACCCAGCGTGTGCCAGATGCCCTATGTAGTAAAGGCAGCCATATACGGTGGGGGTGTGGGGGTTGGGGATGCAAATGCTAAGGCTGCCTTCTGCCTCAAATGGCCCAGACAGACATGGTACTCACCGGTCCGGAGCACAGCAAATCATTGAAGCGTTTTTGGCACTGTGTGCCAGTGCGTCTGATGTCATCATGGGCACTTACAGCCTCACCCACCTCCTCCCACGCCTGGCTGGTAACATGGGGGGCCCTCCTCCTCTCATCCTCAGGATACAGTACATCACGTCGCTGGCCCACCTCTTCCAGGAGGACAGCAAGGCATGTGTCTGAGAATCTGGGGGCACAGTGGCCCCCCGCTGGCCTCTCCTGCAGCCTGCCCCCCTCCTCCTCCTCTGCTGCCCTCCTTGGAGCATTTCTACCTCTCTGAGTGGCCATGGTGCACTGCCTCAAGCAGGCTGCCTGGCCACTCTTTAAAGAGGCTGCTGGCTCCCCATTGGAACCGGCAGTCTGAGGCCGGCCGCCCCTTCGACTATTTTCCCATTCTCCACGGGAGTCACAAAGCCATGGTGCGGGCCTTCATTGGCCCGCCCACGTAAAATGGTGTCGTGGCCCGTTTCGCCAGCAGCAATCAGCTGCCTGCCCGCCGCCAAGTAAGCCAGGCCCGCCTGATCGACAAACGTAAAGTTCTGCCCAATGTGTGCTTCTTCAATCACTTCCATCTCTCGACTTGCAGTTACCTAAGTGGCCCATGCTGTGTAGCAATTGGTTGATATGGTCACATGATCGATTAACTGCATTCTCTTAAAGGTACATAGCACTCCACTTTACTACATAGAGCTTTCCTGATTTTTTTCCCCCACAGTGGGCAGAGTCTTCTGGCTGGCATGTGGGTGGCGGAGTCTGCACACCAGCGCTTAAAATGTCGTGCAGTGACACCACGCCAGCATCCCGATGTCCGCGTGCGGCATCGCGACATTTCGGTCGGCAGGCACGCTATGCAGCAGGACGCACACCGGTCATTAGTCAAAGGCCTTGTTAAGGTCATTAACTCTCCAATCAACCCAATTTTGAGAGGCTCATGCGAACTTCAGGCCGGCGCATGGGCCCAACGGGGAGGCGGGTGAGTGATTTTTTCACAAACCTCATCCTGTGGTGGGAAGAGGTTTGATATCGGGTTTAAAAACTTTTAATAAAGTGTTTGTGTTCTTCACTAACATGTCCCATCTCGTGTGACATTTTCACATGAGGGGGACATGTGATTTTTTAATTTTTCTACTTTTAGACTTTCACAGAGTTTCAGTGATCTCCCTGAGGCAGCACTTTGCCTCAGGGAGATGTACGCTCTTTCGCACGAACCCGTGAAAGAGCACACTCTGGCAGTTGGGGAATCCCCTCCTCTGCCCGCAAAGGAAGTGCATAGTGCTTCCCATCGGGCAACACACTTGGCGGGCCTTAATTGGCATGCCCACTTAAAATGGCGGCAGGGCCCGTTTCGGCGGCGGCGATCGGTTGGGCCCACCCACCCGTCAAGGGCAAAATTCTGCCCAATGTTTCTGAAGCAGTTTAACACTCATCAGTTTGCGAGAATCTGAGATAACTCCCATGAGATATGTTCCTGAAGGAAAGTACACCACCCCCCACCCTCCACAATCCTTGTACCTTTACCATTTTACCTCCAGGCAATTATTTGCTTCCACATCCTGAGATGGAGCCAGCTAATTCAGAGTGCAGCTCCAACAACGTTCAAGAAGCTCGACACCATCCAGAGTAAAGCAGCCCGCTTGTTTGGTACACCTTCCACAAGCACTCATTCCCTCCACCGATGCACAGTAGCAGCAGTGTGTACCACCTACAAGGTGCACTGCAGAAACTCACTAAGGCTTTTTAGGCAGCACCTTCCAAATTCATGACCACTACCATCTAGAAGAACAAAGGCAGCAAACAAATGGAAACACCGCCACCTGGAATTTCCCCTCCAAGCCACTCACCATCCTGACTTGGAAATATATTGTTATTCCTTCACTGTAGTTGGGTCAAAATCCTGGAACAGCCTTCCTAACAGCATTGTGTGTGTACCTACACCACATGGACTGCAGCGGTTCAAGAACGCAGCTCACCACCACCTTCTCAAGGGCAATTAGGGATGCACAATAAATGCTGACCCAGCATTGACACTATTGATACCATTGAATTATGTGATCCAATCCTAAAATGAGCAAAAAAAAAATCAGTGTCTCCACATTCCTTCCAAATACTCTCTCCTCAGCCAAACCATGGCCACAGCTCTGGTGAGGTCCAGAGGGCCTGTTACCTGAGAAAAGTTTTAGATTTTCATTCAAAGTGGTACATTTTTTGATTTCAAAGCTGATACATTTTCAATGCCAAAAAATGACATGGAAGCCAAGTAACTTGGGTACCTGATTCTCATCAGACCAAAAAACTCTTAATCTCAGCGTTGACAGAAGCATGTTCTTCCTCTATCACTGCCTCCTTCATTTCAGTTTGCAAAGAATTTTTGCCCTTGTAAGGCAGGAATATTCAATCTGTGATGAGACCAGGAATCTCCACAATCTTTGCTCTTGAAGTGATGCAACAATGACAGGATTAAAGAGCTCGTCAGGAAGTATAACATCGGTGATCTACTGGCCAGTTCCCTTTGTGCAGCAAATGAGTTGTTGATGCAAACATGTGTTGCGATAACTGGTCAACCATTTCATGGGCTAAGAGGAAAAGGCACTTGATTATTACAGTCTTGAAATCACCTAACCTGTGGTATGAAAGACAAGGTAATTGGAGGGTCCTTTTGTCATGGCTTTTATGACTTTACTGAAAAGCATACGTTTCAGGTCTGGTATCAAGTTGATCTGCTAATCACCTTTTGTTCAACCAACTTGAAATGCACATATTTTTTCAGGTTTACATCCAACTGTATTTTTATTGACAGATTTAAAATACCCATATCAGCACAATAAACAAAAAGGAGCAAGGCTTCTTCAAAATGTAACAATGATCTCAGTTATTTTATTCTGACCTTGCCAGTAATTAGATAAACACTGGCATTCCAAACAGTGCATTTTACCAATCATAAATAAAAGAATAGTTCATAATTCATGTGACTGGCTCACTTTGGGGAACAAAAACATGCATTGCAGGCCTGGTGAAGAAAGTGTTTTCACTCTTGAAGGGTAGTCTAGATGGACTCAATAGCCTGAGCTGTATATTAGAATTTTTGCGGGATTCCCTCAGCAGATCACAAAGTTAGTTACTTATGGTCTTATTTCCAGGAGGTTGGTTTTCTGTACTGTTGGATTTGAAAAGGAACATGCCTGGAGACCTTGTGATGCTGCAGTCTCCAGTTTTTAAAGGTGCAGAGGTTGCTGTCCTTTCTGCTGCTGCTGACCCTGCAGTTGTAGTTCTGTGTCCTGCTGGCAGCTCTTAAGCCTTTTTTAAAGGAGAGGCCAAGGAGGCTGCCTTACCAAAACAAAAACAGAATTACCTGGAAAAACTCAGCAGGTCTGGCAGCATCGGCGGAGAAGAAAAGAGTTGACATTTCGAGTCCTCATGACCCTTCAGGACTCGAAATGTCAACTCTTTTTCTTCTCCGCCGATGCTGCCAGACCTGTTGAGTTTTTCCAGGTAATTTTTTTTTTGTTTTGGATTTCCAGCATCCGCAGTTTTTTGTTTTTAGGCTGCCTTACCATGTTGTCCTTCACAACTCCCTTCCAGATATGGTCTTGGGGGGTCCAGTTAATTAGCCACAACTGGAGTTTTTGTGTGCAGACATTCAAAACACTGGGTATCTGAGACAATCACTGTCTTTTGTTATGAAAAGACCCATTCAAGTCAGGAAAGGCTTTTGAATGGTTTCAGGAGATGAGTACTGACAATTTTTAATCCTTTGTCCTTTCATGACAGTGTGACAGTTTGAATCCACAGATCAAGTCAAATGACTCTCGATGACCATCTTTTGCAGCATTTTAATATTCATTTTTAAAAGAAAAGTTGGTTCCAGAAGGTTCCAAACTGGTTACAGTTCATGTTTTTAAAATTATGAATAGGACATGTCTTTACTGGGCATGACACATGGTATTTCCAATGGACACAAAAATTGTTTATTTTTGAAGCTGTGGCCGGTTTTCCATGACCACCTCAAGAATAAAGAGCGTGAACTTCCTGTGAAAGCTGACCCTTACATGAGGCACAAGAAAGTGTTTCTTGAAACATATAGGCCTTATAAAAATTTTGAACAACTTGTCACCAATATTGTAGAGTGAATTTAACCCTCTTTCCTTTAGTTCAGCTTTGTGCAATAAAACACAGCAGCATTTTATAAATGGTCTCTCCATCCAAGTCAACATCAAGTCCTAGAATTACTTGCAAACATAAAACAGAGTGCTGTTTTGGGAACTACAATGTCAGTGATAAGCTACCACAATTGTAACCATACGACTAGATCCAGATTGAGTCACAGAATTCAATAGTGTCAATAAAAGAGTAAATACATTGGACGTACATAATTTTTAGAATCACTGAGCACTGGAATTGCTGTTATACTGACTGCATTTTGGGAAGCCATTCTAGTTAACTTTGATAGTGCTGCCGGATTTGTGGTACTGTTGTATAAAATTCATTAAAATTTAAATGAAGAGTGTTTATTTGCTATACATATGGTATATATTATTATTATTATACATAATTACCTGTCCAGCTCAAATCTTTGATAATAAATAATCCAACTATTTCTCAGACATTCAAATAAAATAAAATCTAAAAGCCCATTTAAACAGGCCAGAATCTTTAAGAGATATGATGCAGTTCGTCGGGTTTCTCAACTGCTCATGCCTTTCTTCAAACTGGCAGGTAAATAAAAAGTGAAAGGATCAAATGCAGCTTAAAACATTATGTCACTGGTGGAGGCAACATAGGCCAAGGGGACTTCACTTGCTGAATGAATTTAACATCAACTATTGAGGGCAGAATTTTACGATCCTGTTTCAGCGGGGATGAGGCCGTAAAATGCGGTGAACATTCTAAACCTCATTGGCTTCGGCGGGAATGTAAAATCCCGTTGCCATAAAGTTTCACCCTGAGAGTCTGTGAAAATAATCATGTAACCGTTCAGCAGCTAGTTAAATATTGGGGAAGTGTTTCTGAAATCTAAATGTAAATATGGTTTTATATCTGTTAAAATAATCCTGAACTCCGAGCACTAAATTTAGCCAAGCAAAGGTAATTCCCACTTCTAACCATTGTGCTTTATGCTACATTCATATTGAAGAATTATTTTTCATAGTTTTATAATGTATTTCTGTATCTGATACTCTGAATATACCTCCATTAAAACAGCTATCCATATTTGCTATGAAACTTTTTCTTCATCCATTCATGGGATTTGAGCATCATTCTCAAGGCCAACATTAATTTTTCATCCCTAATTGCCCTTGAGAAGGCAATTAGGGATGAGCCATAAATGCTGGTCTTGCCAACGATGTTCAAATCTCACAAATGAATAAAAAAAAACAAGTTTCATGGCAAACTACAAATCATTGGCCTTGACGCTGATCCTCATTTCAGCAAAGCCTGAGGGAGATGGGCTGGGAAAAGGAATGGTTGGTATGGTAAGGGGCTGAGATAAGAGGAGGAGGTCAGGCGCTTTCAATGCGAATGAAACATTGCTTCTGATTCCAAACAGAATTGGTGCTGAAAGTTGGACTCATTTATGTGGACAAATATCATAAATATATTCTGAGCTTTCCTTCCGAATGGTATCTATACGCTGAAAATGCTGTCACATACACAGAATGCACATATTTCTTAGTTATTTGTCTATTTGTGCATCAAACAGAGTGGTTAAGTAAAGCATTGATCCAACATCTGTCAGTCATAACTTGCAAACCAGGCACAACAATGCAAAATAAAATAAAGGTACACTCAGATATCTTAGAAACAGCAGACCATCAATGGATTCTATATTCAAATCAAATTTACTGAAATATTTAAAGAAAAATGTTCAATCCTTTGCAGTTTGCAATGAATTATGAAGCAAGAAGCAAAAAGGAACTTTATCCCACAGCAGCAGTAATGCACATCTTCATTAACACAACATTAGGGTTTCCTCTCTATTTCAGCCCAGTCACAATTAAGAAGCTTACCAGTGTTAGCTTGGTATATTTAATTTGTACAGGGTGCAATCCATTGAAGTTAAAAGTAGAAGTAAGTTGTAAACGAGAAACCAAAGAAAAAAGTCAGATGGAAAAGAGCAGACATGTTACTTTTCAAGATTACCAGTCGTTCGAGTTCACTGCCACCCTCCCCAAAAACAGCACCTCATCTGCCATTGCTTCCTCAGCTAAAAGCAATTAAAAGAGGAAAAATATCAAAATTGGTTTCAGCAGAATTAATAACCACTGTCGCACTACTGGTTACTGATAATTACTGCACATGGAAATCCATCCTTTGAGCTGAAGGATGCCAGATCATCAGCCTGTTATTACAAGTAACAGCCACTGCCTCTGTTCACAGCATTGGTTCACAAATTATTATTATTAAGGGTAGAAATCATTCCTTTGAGCTAAATAACGACAGTCCATTAGTCCATGACTAATCGCTCCACACCCATGTAGGCTGGAAGATAGAATATCAACATCTACTCAAATGCAGTTGTTCACTCCTGTGGAAAGCTACCACAATGCAGTAATTTCAGAATTTATTGGCAGTCACTTCAGCTTCAAATAGACTAATATTAGCTTTGGCCTGTAACTGATCTTCAATCGACTTAGAAGCTGGATTATTAAGAAGAACAACCTTCTTCCCCATGATGGATAATTGGGGAGATTAATTTTATGTGACTTAAAATGGAATCCAGAATGAACTTCCATATCAGTATCACAGTCTGAATTGAGGAAAGGAACTTCAACTCTTAATACCCTTGTGCTCCAAGTCCAATATCAATCATCAAGAAAATCCTATCCACCTCATTGGAGTAGTTTTCTGATAACAAGGCATGAAATGCTTGTCTGTAGAACATGGAGTGGCAGCCTCCAGCAAACATGGTATTAGCTTCAGTTAAGACTGCGCACCTGTCAGAGGAGGGGAAAAAAAACCCAATGTAGAGTATACTGAAACGGGTAAGCTCAGGAGGGACTTTGATTTTAAAAGGTCACACAAATGTGATGAACAGTATTTACAAAAATAGGATAGAAGTATCAACCTTTGGAGAAAGAGTACAAGCAATCTCCTGACAGTCAATACCCCTAGCAGGAAGACAGGCAGTGGTGTTTTCTTGTTCTGTTTCTGAATTTTCCAACTGTCATTATAAAGAATATGGTCTTTGCCCTTTTCATTGTGTAAGTTTCTTTTGAAATGGCAGCAATAAATTATAGTTAAGCTTGAAAATGACATTTACCAGGAGTAAAATTGGCATTGACAGGATAGTTGTACATGATGTACTTTAACGTCAAAAGGTCAATCTGGTGATGCTGTGATTTGGTTTGGGGGATAACAAGGTCTGTGCCACTGCTGCTATTTAGAATCACCTTTAGCTCAGTCTGTGTTGTGATAATGCGAGCCTCTGATTTTCCTCATTTTCTACAATTTCTCAGTCAGTCTTTAGCCCATTGCCCAAATATTGCATTTCAAAATGTCTGTTATGTTGTAAGGAAAGCTCACCTTCAAATTGAAGTTGTGGATGCAGAGGGCATCAAAGCCCTGAGTTTTATCCAGGGCATTTCTTTCTCTCTTTGCCAAAATTGCCTTTCTGATTACACATTTTACCACATCCCTGACCTAAACTGCCACGCTTCAGCACTTATTATATACCCTCCAACATCCTTTCCTCATTTTGATGTTGCACCTTCCACTACCCATCCCACATCAGCTTCCAGGGATATTAACCTAGGGATCTCCGATGCCTTCCTTATCAAAAGATCATCTCTTCTCTTTTATTCAGTCTTTAGACTGAGTAAATTCAGCTTGCAGCTGAACTCAAAATACCCCATCTTTTCTGAATAATCTGCCCTCTGATCCTCACTCAACATCATCCCTTTATCGATACAGACTCTTCCACTTTTATACATGGAAGTTGATCATAAGGCACAATTTAACTTCCCTGTCCCTCAATCCTACCAAATCCCATATTAAATCATCACTCCAATCTCTCTCTAACAAGCACCAATCCCTGAGCAGACTAATTTATTTGTTCAAAGAATTGCACAATCTGGATCCCTTAGAATCTAGTTCCTCCAATTTCCCCTTTCAAATCCATATCATTGATATTATTAAGTTCTCCCTTCTTTCACTTATGCTGCTGAGCCCTTTTGGCATCATTATTAACTTCCACACAAAAAACCTTCGCACCCTCCTTCTTTATAAATTGCTATCCTACCCTATCCTTGCTTTTATCATTTCCACCCAAGTATCATATAGCTGCTCCATAATTTGACTCTTGCCAATCCAGTTTTTCCACAATAAACCCAAAAGCTGTGCCCGCCCCATTCAATTAACCAATGATATCTTATGCCTTTGACTGCAACTTGCAGCCCCTCATTTTCCTCACTGCCTTTGGCACTGTTGATCAAGGACCCTTTACCACTTCTCCACCAAGATAAATTGATTCATGATTCCATTCTATCTAACCCTACCAATTGTGACTGGTTTGGGTCATCTTCTCTCACAGTTTCACAAGAACACAAGAAATAGGGGCAGGAGTAGACCATAAGGCCCATTGAGCCAGCTCCACCACTCAATATGATCATGGCTGATCTTGGACTTTAACTCCATTTTCCCACCCACTCCCCATATCCCTTAACTCTTTGAGAAACCAAAAATCTATCTATCCCAGCCTTAAATGTATTCAACGATGGGGCATCCGTAGCCCTCTGAGGTAGATAATTCCAAAAATTCACACCCCATTGAGTAATGCGGTTTCTCCTCATTTCAGACCGAAAAGATTGGGCCCTTATCCTGAGACTACGTCCCTGTGTTTTAGACTCCCCGATCGGCAGAAACAATGTACCCTCTCAAGCCCCCTCAGAAATTTTTAGGTTTCAATGTAATCACCTCTCATTCTTCTAAACTCCAGAGAATATAACCTTCACCTTCCTTCTTTCTCCTCCCATGTTCACAGCCATCCTTGGTGAACCTTACAGTTCTACTCTTGCTTCTCTCTAATTCGTCTGGAATCAGTTTCCATAGTTGTACCGATAGAGCTCAACTGTAGCTTTATACCATCACCATTTGATCCTAGTTTCTACCATACAATCTACTACACAATCTGATTGCTTGTTGAACATCAGTTCATACTGAAGTATAATTTCACAACTTATCATCAAAGCTGAATCTATCTTTTTCTGCTCTTCCTGGTGCCAACGAACTTCAAGTGCCAATCCCATCACTGTGCTTGGCTGTTTCCCTATCCTGGGCTTAGTGCTAATCAATCTCCACACTGTCTTCAAGGGTGTGTCAGGATTCCTATTCCACATTCAGTTTATTGACAAGAGCCCAAAACATTGCCAACTTATGTTGTCACTTCATCCCTCCACTGCTCAAACCTTTAACCACACTCTGAGAGTTAGTTTTCTCCTACTTTTGTCTCCCCAGCACTGCTGGCTCCATCTTTCACAAACTTTGACTAACCTATCATTATGTGGCTTGAATACGCTCTCATAAATTTGATAATCCTTTTATTTCAGTCCTCAACAGTTCCACACTGTCTAAATCAGCTTGATGAATCTGGTTCTTGTGTTCAAGTGCCACTGCCACCTCCCTCTGCCCTCTTTAGGAAATATTCTCAGTACTATTGTGTTGTTGGGATGGACAGCCAGCTGCAAAAACTCTAACTTAATAGGGACATATTTACAGATGTGAGAACACTCCAGCACACTAGCATCTTTCCATGCTGCTTTCTCCAATCACGAGTATATGTCACTTCCTTCTATGACATCACAGATTATTGCAGTTAACCCTTTATGGGACTTAGTCTAACATTATACTACTTTTTCCCGCCATTAAGTGGGGAGCTGGTGGCATAGCCATTGGGCTAGTATCCCAGAGACCCAGAATAATGCTTAGGGGAATCGTACCATGACATATAGTGAAATTAGAATTCAATAAAAATCTAGAATTAAACAGTCTGATGATGACCATGAAACCATTGCCAACTGTTGCAAACACCCATCTGGTTCACTCATGACCTTTCAAGAAGGAAATCTGCTCTCCTCACCTGGTCTGGCCTACATGTGATTGCAAACCTACAGCAATGTGGATGGGTATTAAAAAAAATGCCCTTGAAAACGAGGGCAATTAGAGATGGGCAATAAACGTTGGCCTAGCCAGTGATGCCCACATCCCATGAACAAGAAAATACAAAATAGCCTGCTTCATTCATATTGCTACTTCACTCCTCTTCTGTGCATCGCTGAAGACGCCTTTGTTTTCTCTAAGTTCCTTGACTTGCTGCTCAGCATCCATTAGTCTACCATTACCCCAACCTGCATAACGTTCAGCAACATTCAAATATGCAAGAAATGCTTATTTAAATTTCAGCTTTTAATATAATTGGTGCAAACCATTTATTCCATTGTTTTTTAAATCTGCAATGGTGAATAGTCTTTTATGGAGTTACACAGATTTTTGAGATGTATGCAAAGGAGCTGTATCTCTGTCAGATTTGAATCAGACTAACAGGACTCTGAATTTTACAATTGAAGTTCACTTTGCAGATAGATTGGCCTCACAGAGATGAAACTGCTTAAAAATCAACTCCATTGATTAGATAGATAAATTAAATCAAATGTACCATGTGAAGTTTCTGCTCTGGATGATGATACTGGCCTCCCACAGCAAATCCTCTAATACGCACTAACAACATTATCCTCCTCATTAAAATTGGCACTAAATGCAAGCAGCTGTAGAGCAGGTCTGTTCAATGCTGTCCTGTGGATTAATTAAACCGGAAGCATTGCACAGAGAAAAGACCAGGAAAAGGGCAACTTCCATTCCCCTAATAAATGAACTTAATTTTTAAAAAGTGTATTAACTGCACCCTCTATACATAGTTAACATTCAGGAGCATCCTAATCTCACGCATTTGATCTTTAACAAAATGCTACCACAAGCCTTTTAGCTTGAAACATACACACAAACAGATACACAGACCTGTTCACAGATGGACAGAAACAGAGTCACATGAATACAAAAGGCTGATTTATACAAAACTTGAAATTCCACCATCCCCTGGCTAAAAAGTCAAAAAGGGAGCCCACCAAGATGAACACTAGCAGCCATTTATCAGTTAATAATAGACTGGAGGTGGGATTTCTGCTCCTCAAGGGTCAGGAAGTCCCACCTCAGAGAGCTGCCAGGCAATTAGAGACTGGCAGCTCTCCAGTGCTTCGGCACAGAGGCATGCAAAATTGGATCAGGTTTTGAGTAAGTGTTTGGGAGTCTCGCCGCATGCCAAGATGGCAGGTCCCAGCAAGTGGGGTGAAGGGCTAGGGTTTCGGAGGCCAATGGGAGGAAGGGAATCTGGCAGGAACAGTTTGATAAGCCCAGGGGTCCCTTTAGGAGGACAATCCCCTGCCCACAACTGACCTGCACAGGGAAACCTGCTGGGCTGGCAACTTGGCGTTGGCCTCTGCTGCTGCCAGTTAAATCCCTGCAGTGAGATGAGGCCCTTACATGGGAATTAATTGCCCACCTAAGGGCGTCAATTGACCAACTGGCAGGCAGGCCATCCAATGCCACTGGTATAATTGTGGTGGAGGCCTGGGCGGGCAGGTCTGTCTGTTGGATTTAAGGAGTCATACCCGCCTTCAAACCTGCGGGCAAGCGAGCAGAAAATCCAGCCCCAAGACACAATTGGGGTAACTTTTTTTTTGTGTCTGTGAGCTGACCCAGGTTTTATTCAAAACACAGAGTCATTGGCACAGATGCCTTTATTCTACCAAGGCTCCCCACAAATGAAAAATTTCAGATGCTTGAAAGTTGAAGATCTTGTGCCAATCAGTCGTTGGTATTGTCAGGAAGTAATGAGTTAAAAGAGCCTTTTCTGCTTTTCACCCCATCAAAAAAGTGAGGTGCTCAAACATGGTCGATTCATAATGCCTTCAGGCAACCAGGGAGGGGCAAATAATTTTTCATCCCAGTTCTATTTACATTCAAGTCTGAATATAAAAGCAAATGTACACGACCTATATCTTCAAATGACTTAGTTCCCTTCAAGCTGAACAAGAGGAACTCTGCAAGAGCTGAGGCATTGCAAGATGGTTTACCTCTCCTTTGTATTCTTATGTTCAAAGGTGAGATATGGGGCAAAATTTTACAGCAGTGGGATTTTACTTTCCCACCGAAGCCAATGAGGTTTAGAATGTCTCGCCGCATTTTACCACCCGTCCCCACCGAAACAGGGCCTTAAAATTCTGTCCATGGGGTGGAATTTTCCATGCCGCTGACGTTGGGAGACATGACGGGCATAAGTGTTCAATATGGTGGGAAGGCCAAAAATTTGTTTCACGCCCTTACGAAACACGTTTGCAATCACCTGCTCCGCCCATCAATGGCATGCCATGCTTCCAGCTGCTGAACATCGGGAAATCCATTGTAATATAATGATATGCAGATATAAGCCCAACTCGCCAGGATCATTCCTCACCTTGGGTAGGGCAAGGGCTGCTCTGCAGTTGAGGTGAGTTTGGGGGACGGGGGCAAGGGCTGCATTTGATTGATGGTGGCGCACAAGCATATGCGGTGGAAGGGGAGGCGAGGGAGGTGGGAAGTGGCCATGCAGTTGGAAACCTTGTATAAAGTGACCATTGCTCCACAACTGAGACAGTTCAGGTACAGCCACATTGACATGCTTGGAGTCGGAACTCGAGCTTATCTGCACACTCCAGCAATGCAGAGCATGATAGTGCTATTGAGTGCTCCAGAGCTTTTCACCCCTTGGGCACAGACTGCAAACTAATGCGCGTTTTATTGGACTGCGGAACAATTGAATGCCAGCACATATTTTACAATATCCTTGCTAAAAAGCTGGTCGTGGAGCAGTTGCTAGTCGAGGCGCCCACAGCCCCTTGCAATGTCATCATCCAAGTTTGGTTCCCATGATTCAAGCTAAACATTATAGCCTTGCAAGTGCAGGTTAGGAGAATGCCTGTGCATGAGCTGAGACCACAGCATGCAGCCCAATGGGCAAGGCTGCCACCAATTGGTCGGGTGGAGTTGGCAGAGGCGGTTGGGGTTTCAGGCAGCCATGCAGCGCACTAAACTCTGGCCATCCAAGCGGTGGCCAGCACTCTCCGAGATGGTTTAAGGGGCCTTCAAACTTAACCAAGAGAGACTCTTAGAACACCCAAGCTAATCCACACATCTCTCTCTTTAATCCTGCAGAAGGAGTACATCAGGAGCATGGAGCCTGGTGACCTAGCTGTATGCCTCATGGTATACAGGGAGTGGAGATGAAGGAGAAGACAGCAACGGAGGCACCTGGCTGGACAGAGGGTGGAGCATCACCCTCAAGAAGAAGGGGCGGATGGGGCTCCTGCGCATGCTGCTGAAGAGCTACAGGCGAGCCATTGCTGGTCGGTGCCAATGTAGACCCAGGGTCTATTGAAGGCATTTGTCTTTCCTGCAGATGACCAAGAACCAGTGTTGCCAAAGATTGCACAAGTCCAGGGAACTAGTCAGTCACATCTGCCACCTGCCGCTGTATTTTTATGCCAGTGGTTCTTTCAGGGCTCCACAGGTCCAGAGGTCATCTGTGGGATATCGAAAGCCACCATGCACAAATGTATCCATGAGGTCACAGAGACCATCTTTGCAAAGGCACGCTACTTTGTGCATTTCTCCGTGGATCATAACAGCCAGGAAGTAAGAGCGCTGGGATTTGCCCAGATCTCAGATTTCCCACAGGAACAGGGTGCCATCAGCTGCAGTCACATAGCACTCAGATCTCCATGGCAACAAGCGGTCAACTACGTCCGCCACAAGGGCTTCCACTCACTGAATGCTCAGCTGGTGTGTGATCACCACAAACACATCCTGCAGGTCTGCGCATAGTTCCCATCGAGTGGCAATGACTCCTTCATTCTCAGTGGGTCTCAGATCCCTGACATCTTCCAGAGTTCAGAGAGGCAGCAGGGTTGGCATCTCGGGGACAAGGACTACCTGCAAATGGCGTGGCTGATGACCCTTGTGTAGCAGACTCAGACTGGAGACGGGAGAAGTTACATCAAGGCTTTTGCTGCAACATGTACCTTCGTGGAGAAAACCATTGGAATGTTGAAAATGAGATTCCGGTGCCTGGACTGGTTTGGTGGAGCCCTGCAATGCGGTCTACCGAAGGCGTCACTCATTGTCATTGCCTGCAGCATCCTTTACAACCTGGTGCTCCAGTGGGAAGAGGAGCTGGCCAAGGAGGAGATGGATGAGGAGGAGAACATCAACGGGGATGAGGATGAGGAGGTCCTTGAAGGCAAGGTTAATGGCAATGAGGACATCACACTGACCAGACGGGGCAGGTGTGCTCGGGAAGCCCTCATAGCTACTAGATTCATGGAGGATGCTGACTCCAGTCTGGCTAATAGCAGATCGCTTGCACTCTGTGATGAAGCTCCTGTCATGGAGACGCAGTGGATACCCTAATGGTCGCTAGATTCCAGGAGGTTAATGACTACATGCAGTGAGGAAACTCCATAGATCTTCACATTGTCTCTGTGAATGTTTCACTCCTGTTTAGCTGAGGGCAGCTCGCTTGCACTGTTATGTCATGGAGACACAGCCCTGAAACTTTGAAAGCATCAGATCCTTTATCCATCTTCAGTACCTGACCTCTTCAGGAGCACAGCATCACTGGTCACTGGTGCCCAAGAGATGGGGGGTGAGCCCCATCTTAAAGGTGCTGACAGCACACAGGGAGAATGAAGGAACTCTGTGATGTCTGTCCACCACATTCTGGCAGCAATGACAAGCACCGCCGAGATGCAGGCATCACTCATGTGTCCAGTGAGTGTGAAGCCAGGGCATCACTTTTGTCTGAAGGTTACAGACTACAGGGCCCTGGATTGAGAGACCTGCATTTATCTTGTGCAGGAACCAAGATTTCATATCTGAATGACATGAATACTGTTCATCATGACAAGGAGCCATAGGCAATGAGACATTCTTGGGAGTCTATTTACAATAGTGAACATCATGTATATGTGATTAACACCAGTGCCCAGGCTGGGCAATTACATCTTCATTTTCCCTGCCACTACATCTTGGTGCTCCCCGGCCATTCACAGCAGAGGTGCTGACTGTTATGCCCTGTCTGTGGTGACCTTTTTGGGTGTCCTCTGGAGTGCCAAGACCTGGAGGGTCTCAACCTGCTTTTGGGATCCTGATGTGTGGCAGCAGCACCCTCTTCAGCCTGTGGGGCTGGAGCTTCTGGTGTCACAGGAAGATGGGATTCAGATGGGCTGGACGCTCCCAGGGTCACCTGGGTGGTGTACACCTGGTGAGCCTCCGCCCTATGGGTGCCTGAGGGCCCCAGGCTGACTTCCTGAGGAGAAGTGGAAGCTGGACTGAGATCGAGCTGCCCTGCAGTCCTCTCCTATAGGCACTATTTGAGGCCAGCTATGGCGTCAGTGATGGAGTTTTACCCATGCAGCAGTGCAGGACAGATGTCCCAGACCATGATCTCCATGGTGGCCGCCATCCTACCAGTATTGAGCTCGGTGTATTGACATGCCAGCGCTAGCATCTCAGCCTGAAGGCGGACGAACTCCTCCATCATGCCTTGCAATCTGAGGAGTACAGCGGCCATCCCTTCCTGATCTTCCCGGGCTTGCCCTTGCAGCGCCCACAACTGAGGTACAACCAAGTCCAGCGGCTCATCATCTGACTCGGACTCTACAAATTTCTGGCCTCCAGCAGTCCTCCAAGTGCTGGGAGCTGAGAAATCCCTGCCAATGTCTGCTGTGGATCACTCGGTGAGATGTGCTACCATATTGTGACCCCAAGGCTGCTCCATAGCTTGGTCCCACTGAGTTGTGTGTCTCTACACTGGTGGAGGGCATGGGTGAGTGGTGTGATGGATCTTCAATTGGATTTCAGCAGATTCCTCTTCTGAGGTTTCTTCAGGGCTTGAGTTGAGGACCTGGGTCGTGGACTCCCTTGGCTTTTCCCTAGATGTGTCTGTGCAAGCAAGGAGAGTTAATTAGTGCACAGCAGTGGCCTGTGAAACAGGACACATCACTCACAGCATGGTTGTTTGATATATGTTGCACTGCTGGATCCTCAATTGTTGAGCACCACCAACCTCAGCGTCAGCACAGGAATGGTCCAGATCCTTGCCGGCCAGCTGGATGGCTCTGTTTTCAAAGTCTCTTAGCACCTTGATGTTGGGCATTCCTCCACCAGTCTGTGATCTCTCTTTTTGGTGGTGTCCCAGCTTGGCCTGCATGAATACAAATGGATAGAGTATAAGCAGGACGCCTGCCAGACCAGATGATAAGTATGCCTGGCATGTGTGGGTGGTGAGTGGTGCCATAGTTAGGATGAGGACAATGAAGGTATATGTGAGAGTGACTGGTGATGTCCCTTGAACTAACAGTGAATGAGATCCCTGTGGATGTGTGATGGGTTTGTGAGTGTGTGAGTTGAGAATGGTAGGAAGACTGACTTACTATGACAGAACGGAGGATAGCATTCATCCTCTTGCGGTACACCCACCCAGTGTCCTGTTCTGCAGGGCATCGGCATTGATCACTGCTGCCATTGCTTCCCAAGCTTTGTTGGTAATGTTGATGCCTCTTCTCCGGCCAGAGCAGGGGTAGAGGGCATCATGGCGGGCCTCCACAGTGCCCAAAAAGCATTCCAAGAATGAGTCACTAAATTGGGGGGCTGCAGTCTTCTTGCCTTTGGGGGCCATGTCTTTTGTGCAGCAGTCCAGGGGTGGAAGCTCTGAGAGATGTGCGTGAGGTTGCACTTTAAATATGGTGCCCGGCATGAGGAACGGCAAGGTGACGGCATGGCGGGTGAATCAGAGGCCGCCCACCATTAAAACAGTGTGTTTCCCGGGAATGCACGATTAATGAAGCAGGATTGGGACAGTATGGTATGCAAAGCTGCCATTGCAGCCAGCGGGTAAAACATTATTTTTCCTGCCCGCTTCCGCACTTAGTGCAAATCTGGGACAATCTACCCATAGGCTGGAATTTTTCCAAATCACAGGTTGTCCTGCCCCCAGTTCCAGAAGTGGACGCAGCCAGGCAGTGGGACCATGGGCAGGATATTGCTGGCAGTGGCCAACTAAGAGACCGCCATTAGAAACAGCGTCCAATTGAAGATGGCAGCCAATCAGAAAGCTGCCAGCTTGGCAGTTCCATCGATAGAGGCACCCTTAAACGCAAGGTAAGTTTTTCAATTAATACGCCAGGCCAAGCAGGCAAAGGCAGCCCAGCCATTGGATAGGTGAATCCTCTAGTGGAAGCATAAGAATCAAACGGCAGGCATTGCCATGTGTTGGGCTGGGGAGGTGGGTGGGCCCTCTGGATCATGGAGCAGTCATTAATCAAGGTGCCCTCCAAGAACCCATTAGGAGGCTGCCATGTCACCTGGTGGTTTCCCTACATGTGGGGGCCCATCCCGACACCAGTAAAATGTAGGGGGGGGGGACAGGAAATGGACGTTAATAGGACAAATTAATTGGTTTGATTGGCTGCTCACCTCAATGAACCTGTGCTGCTCCATGGCTGTTCTCACCATTCAGAATATCCTGTAGCAGTGGGAAAATGTTGGACAATCCTTTTGATGCCCTCTGCTGCCATTTTATGAGGCCTCCTGCCTCCCAGGCTGTGTCCAGATGGATGATAAAATCCAGCCCATAATCGCAGATCGATTGCCCAACCGACCCTCATTTCTTTTTGGCGTTCCTTTAAATAAACACGATCCTGTTGCAAGTCCTGAGCCACCTTAATGATTCGCCTCATGTTCTTTTTTATCCATTCTGTATGTCCTTCACCATGTTTCTTTTTTGGGGAAAGAGGGCTGTAACACATGCCAGCAATTACAGGTAACCAAGTAAAAACCAAGGCCATTGAAGGCTGGCCCAGTGCCATTACTTAGTGCATAAAATTAACTTAACATGAAATTAAAGATTACTGCTGTAATATTGAAAGACTTTAAGGTAATTCAGTGCATCTCTGGTGTATTCAATTGGATTGGACTTGCACAATTTGATTACTATAGATAGTACAGGAGGGAAATGATAAAATGGCCGATTCCTTAAGGACATTTGTACAATTGTTATTGAATTTTCATTCTAGGATATCTATTTAGTAAATGATGTTTGAGGTAGTCAATGGTTGATCAATTTGTATAATTTGTTTTTTTTTAAATAAAGAATACAGTTTACATTATCAGATGCTCTAATGTTTGGCAAATGCATCTCTCTGCAATCACTTACCTCCCATATACAACAGAACTGATTTGGCTCAATATTCTGTCTAACCTCTAGACACTGTCTTGAGGGAGTAGAATTTTGAAAGTTAGTCACTATATGGACTCTGGAACTTTCTGAACTCACAGAGCAGTCAGTTTATGACCAGCTCCTTAGCCAAGTGCATTTTTCCTCTGTTTTTTGTTAGTTGTTTCATTGTAGAAAGTCATCAGCCTCACAGAGAATTAAAAGCAGATCAAAATCTTCAAGGTTAAAGCAATTTGGGTTTGTCTGTAGGAAGGTCTAACAATACTACAGTCAGTACACTTTGCAGGAACATCGAAATAGAAAGCAATTCGATAAGAGTGAAGTCAGTAGTGAGACACATGGGGAATAAGATAGGAAATATACATTGTTATGGCTTCTGGTTCCCACAAGCTGGCCAGGGTGGTATTGGGTAGGCACTCCGCTACCATCCCACCTCCATCCTGATTAAGTCCGTGGAGGGAAGGCCCATGGATGGCCTTTCTGCTCTGTTACCAATTAAGGCCCTGTAATGACTTGGCATACCAGACAGGTTTCAACAAGAAAGAGTTAATGTTATTACAGAGAGCTTTTTAGATGCTACATGCTTGAACTAGGCCTTCGACAAGAAAGCCCGACCCCCCACCTCCCTCCCAGATTAACTACGCTTAGGGCTCATTTGTTGGAGCATCCAAGAACAATCATGTGACCCCTGATAGAAAGTAAGAGAGGCTATTCCTTCAGTTACTACATTTTCTCCCCTTTAGGTTTTTTTACAGTTTCTATTGACAGAGAACATTTGAATAACCAACAACATATACATATACACAACTCAAGTGATTAAAGATTAAATCTCTGATGCACTTTCCTTATTTGGTTAGAGTGATGTAGCTCTACCACATGAGGTTCTTCCGCAGGATTGACATGATCAGAAACTGCAGCATAAGATACATCATTAGAAAGTGGCAGTTCAGGGTTTGGCAACTCTACAGAGACACCGGGCATGTCTATTCTAGGTTGATCTGTCACCTCAGAAATTAATGGTTCAGCATCAAAGACATGCAAAATAGCTGGTTGTTGGAATGTCTCTCTACCCCCAAGATGATCCATTTGTTTTCAAACAATTCGGTTTTCCACTTCCACCTGGGAGGACAAAGGACCAGCTTCTGAGACAATTGTATCAGGAACCCAACAAGATCCACTTCAAAATTCCACACGAAAACTGTCTCCGACAATGAATCTGTGAGCTTTGCTATGAATATCGTGATTCAATTTTTGATTACTTTGATTCTTCTCTACTTTCTCCTCTAAGTTTGAAAACACCAAACTTAACCTTGTACATAAGCAGCGTTTCATCAACGATTCAGACAGCATTGAGCCTGTAGTTGAATGAGACGTCATATGATAATTGAGAAGAAAGCAGGAAAACTGAGTTTCTGGGGTAACTTCTGATAACCTCTTCATTCCAGATTTGAAAGTTTTCACAGCTCTTTCAGCTAAACCATTTGATGAGGGGGTGATACAATGCTGTTTTAATATGTATGATTCCATTTAAACTCATGAATCTCTGAAATTCTGTACTGGTAAAGACTGCATCATTATCAGAAATGATGACTTCTGGTAGGCCATGTATACTAAAACATTGATGCAGCTTTTCAATAGTTGCACTCAACGCTGGTGATCTGACTTCATACAAATCCATCCATTTAGAATGTGCATCAGCGATCAATAAAAACATGGACCTACATAATCAATATGTAGTCTAACCCAGGGTCAACCAGGCTACTCCTATGGATGCAGTGGAGCTGAAACAGGAAACTTCTGTTGTTGTTGACAATGGAGACAGTGCTTGACCATACTTTCAATGTCACTGTCCATGTCCGGCCACTAGACATAGCTTCGCGTAAGCATTTTCATCTTTGATATGCCTGAATGTGCATTGTGAATCTTTGTAGAGTGGTTCTCTTAGGGATCACAACTCCTGATCCCCACAACAAGATTCCATCTTGACAACTTACTTCTGATTTTCAGGCATGGAATGGCCTCATCTCTTCAGACATTTGTGAATTTGACCACCCTCGCAAAACAAGGTCTTTGACTTTCAACAAAGTTGGACCTCTGTTTGTCCAATTTCCAATTTCTTATCTGCTTCACATACAAAGGTGAAGAATCAAAGAAATTCAATACAAGCCCAGCTTCTTGTGCCACTGGAGCAGGTACAAAGCTATCTGGTAACCGGAGACGACTGAGTGCATCTGCATTTGCAATATGCAAGTCAGGACTGCACATAAAAGTATACTCATGCACAGATAGTGGCAAATCCCAATGTTAAATTCTTGCTGATGCTATTTGCGGAATGGCTTTATCCTCACTGAATAAACCCATTAATGGTTTATGGTCTGACACAATGGTGAAATGTCATCCATGCAGATACTGGTGGAATTTCTTCATTCTCAGTTTCGCCAATAAACTTTCCTTTTCTAGTTGGAAATAACCCTTCTCGTCTGCAGAGAGGGTTCTTGAGACATAGCCAATTTCTGAGCCATTTTCCATTTTGTGTGATAACACAGCTCCCACACCATAAGGAGACGAATCACATGTTAATGCCAATTCTTTTGACCGGTCGAGGTGTACCAATAAACATGGTGAATGTAATAGCTTCTTAATTTTCACAAAAGCTTCTCCCTGTTGTGAATTCCATGACAAACCATGATTCTTTTTCAACACTGCTAACACTGTTGACAAGTTTGGCAAGAAGTGGCTATAATAGTTGATCATACCCAGGAAAGGCTTGAGTTTGGTTACACTGGACCGAGAGGGTGCATCTTTGATTGCCCTAACTTTCTTTGCTACCATATGCAAACCCATGGCATCCACCCTGTGACCAAGGTAAGTAACTTCTGATGCTTGGAATGTACATTGTATATTTCTCTCTCTTTAATTGTACATCAGCTTCCAAGAACCTTTTTAGCACCTCTTCCAGGTTGGCCAAGAGTTCACTTTTGGTTGAGCCTGTGATCAGAATATCATCCAGGCATACTATTAGTCAGGGAAGTCCTTGCAAAAGACTCTCCATTATCCTTTGGAAGATTGCACATGCAGATGATGCTCTAAAGGGTAGGCAAGTATATTGATACAAAGCCTTGTGCAAGTTGATGGTTACATACTCTCTAAATGTGCAACTTAGAGAGCTAAATTGTTGGTAATCATGGCTCATGTCCTGTTTTGTTTAGGGTTTGCCTCCAACTAGCTTTGTATATAAGTCGTCTATCCTAGGAATAAAATACGTATCCAGTTTGGCTGCCTTGTTCACGGTCAATTTATAGCCCCCAGAAATGCATATAGTTTGGTCCAACTCCACCAGTGGGACTATGGGCACTGCCCATTCCAAAAATTGGGCTGGTTGTATGATGCCTAGCTTTTCTAACTGGCACAGTTCTGCATCCACCTTCTCCTTTAAGGCATAAGGCACAGGTCTGGTCTTAAAGAAACATGTTGTCACCTGAGAATCCACATATGTTTTTACTTGCAAGCCTTTCAACTTCTCTAACTCATCATGAAATACATTGTCATATTTCCTTAGCAGTTCAGGAACCCCTCCTGTTCTCAAATGGAACATTTCAGACCAGTTGAGCCTGATTTTTTGTAACCAGTCTCAGCCAGAAGACTAGGTCCTTCATCTGTCACTATGATCACTGGAAGCTGGGCTGTATTGCCTACAGGACACAGGTACTGTGGCAATGCCCTTTATCTATATGGATTCTCCAGTGTATATCTTCAATTGAGCAGTTGTTTGCTCCTGATTCAGTGACTGGGTACCTTCATTTAGGTATTTAAATGTGTACTCTCCCACCACTGTGGTTGAGGCTCCCATATCTACCTCCATTATGAGTGGCTTCCCATTCACTTGGATTGTTACCGTAATAGTTTTTTTTTACAGCTGTGATGTTGTACAGTGAATAGACATCGGTATTGGCAACCTCAGGTTCTGTTGTATCATTCACTTCAATCATATTAATTTGCTGCCTTTTGGGCTGTTTCGATTTCATCCTGCATTGCTTTATTACCTGACCTTTCTTATGGTAGTAATGTCATTCTGCCTCCTCGAATCTGCAGTTTTCCGGTCCATGGTTACCCCCACATCTGTAACAGATTAACCTTGGTGTCACTGCTGAAATGTTTCTACTAGGCCTTTTTGTTCACTGCTGTGCCTCTGGTTTTCACGCCACTCCCGGCGCTAGGTTCCTGCCCCACATGAAGAACAGCACCATGTTGTACATGTTGTAAAGCCTGCGAGTCTCTTGCAGCACTTTCCAAGGCTAGTGCTATTTCCATGGCGCGCTTCAAATCGATGTCAACTTCTGCGAATAAACAGCGTTGAATGGTGTTGTCATGAACTGCACAAACTAATCGGCCCTGCAGCATATCATTGAGTGTGTCTCCGAAATCATAGTGTTCTGTCAACTACTTCAACTTCACTATAGATGTTGCATTGGCCTCTCCTGGGGCCCTAACTCTGGAATTAAACTTAAACCTCTGCATTACTATGGATTACAAACAGGACAGATTTCAACAAGAAACAATTAACTTTATAACAGAGCTTTTCAGATGCTACATGCTTGAACCAGGGCCTCAACAAGAAAGCCCCCCTCCCACCAGGTTACCCGCTTCTAGGGCTCATTGGTAGGAGCCTCCAAGAACAATCACCTGACCCCTAATAGACAGTAGAAGAGGCTATACCTTCAGTTATTACAGGCCCTCAAGGGACAATTAATGCCCAATTAAGGATCTCTTCCTGCCACCACTAGTATTTATCCAGCCAGTGACAGGACGTTTGGCATGCGGAGAACATGACAAGCAAAATTGTTTTTTTTTTTGTGGTCGCCTGGAGCGAAGTGGAGGGGGTCCCTCATTCAAAGGCATTCAGTGCCTGATCAAGGGACCCGTCAAGAAGTGGGAAGCCTGCTGAGAACCACCTCCCTGCCTGTGCTTCTGACCCCCTACAAGCCCATCCCCAAAGACGCCCTTTGCGTGAAACCTTCCCGCTATCACGTACACCTGGCCTGGAACACTCTGCAATCCTGGGCCTCTGGTGGGTATTGTGCTAGCAGCAGCCACCGCCTCCCTGATGGCAATGCTGAGCAAAAGAGCTGTCAGCCTCAGATTGGCTGGCAGCTCTCGGTAGGTGGAACTTCTGCCCCCAGGGCTCTGATCCCATGGAAGGCCTGACAGTGACCTCTCAATTGCCTGATCGGCATGTAATACCAGCATGCGTTCCTGGAGGAGGCAGCACGGGTCTCTCACCTTCTCTCCAGCCAATGAACGAGACCCCTGTAACTTCCATAAAATTCCCCACTTTGTTACTCGGCAGATAACTGCAGTGCAGCAATGTACCCAGGATGCAAATTCCCATAACTATTAGTTCCTATTCATTACAAATAATGTAACGCTATGGCATTGACCCTGTCGTGCATCCTGATTGCTAAAAATAGCTTTTATACTGAAGGGAAAACACACTGCCTTTCTTAATAAACGATTCACATGCCACATTTATTTAAATTTGAAATATGTTATCTAGTTTTAAGGTCTGTATTTGATTTGTCTGTGTTTGATTTGTGACACTATAAAATTTGCTGCTTTCAACAACCCTGCCATTATATGTTAAATTAGCGATAGGAACACAATATGGTTCACCAAAGAGGTGATTCCCACAAGGATCTCGGAGAGTGTTGCCTGTTTGATGGACAAACAAGATCACCTCAACAGATGGTAAAACAACTCTCTGTGCTTGTTGTCTTGTCCCCTGCTATTCAGTAAGTCACAACAGCCGCTTCGTAGTTACAAACACTTGCACACAATTGTTTTAAGTGATTATCCTAGCTGCAAAATACACTAAAAAATATTCAAAAAGGCCATTTCTATGGTCCTTAAACTAAAACCCGAGCCACTTCAAGAGGTTGTCTTGCAAAAATGAATGCAAAAATGAATTACATATCTACAATTTCCTGTACATAAATTATGAACAGTAAATTGTTAGATATAATTAATCCTGGGATATCATGATACATTAAGTTAGGAGAATAATTTTCTCATTAGTTAAGTGCCATAGCAATGTTGCAACTGACTAACCAGGTAGATCCAGATTAAAGTTTTAAGTATGTATGCAGAATTTACAAGCTCTCATTGAGCTATGACTATCATGTTCTTTGATACCAGAATACATTTAATTGGATAAATCAGCATTTGATAATTCGCTGGTTGGAATACTCAAAACCCTCAACCCTAGAGAGTAATTTATGATTAAATATATGGATAGAAATGTTAGTTCAAACAACTAATTTAAATGCTAACATTTGTCTCCATTCTGAAGATTCTTACCCGAGTTAAGTTCTGGTCTCAGTTACACACTTCACAAAAATCTGGTCATCCTAAGGGAATAGATGGAACATCTTCTTGCCAAAAAATAGCAGTCCCAAATCACTTCATTTTCAGAATTTGTACCAAAGGAAAAATCATAATTTCTTGCATATTTATTGTGGGGATTTATTTAAAAACTTTTCTTTAGATCACGTTTCCCCAGTTTCTGCCACCATCCCTTCCAGCTCCTGTTTATATGCTATTTTTCATTTCCATAAATCAACTCATGTCAAACAAGCATCTTGTTAATCTATCAAGTTATATATTTCAGCCATATTTTAAAATTCTCAGTTTTTTTTTACTGGAGCTCCCCCTTTTTCATTTGTAGACCCCAATTCTCAGTTGCTACTGTGAATACAGTGAAGAATTCATCCAAACTATTAAACATTCTATACCAGAAACTTACCTCAAATTGAACTGAGTTTATCAAAAACATTTACTATTCTGTTACATACTTGGTAGGATAGAACTTGAATACTGCTGAAAAGAAAGATATTTTGTCAAAGCCTTTTTTTTCCTGGGCAAATGCTAGAATGCCATATTTGAAATGATCACAATAGTTAATACTACAGAGGAAAAGGGTGCTGATTGGTTGGCTAGTCAGTTCTGATGGTCGAGGCGTTGCCATGGAGAAAGCAACCTGGAACTATAACTCTCCAAGCTCCTGCATAATTCGAGAAAGGTGTAAGGCTTGAACATATTCCTTTTGCTTGCAGAGAACAGATCCCTGCAAATGTATGTATGTCACTTCTAGCAAGCATAAATGAGCAACATTACGAGCTCGAGTGATTATCTTAAACTGGTTGTTACTGTAGCTATTAGCACACTCATGATTGTTCAGCAAGTGCTGCACAATTGCAGAATCATATCTCACAGCAGACATTTTGTTCTGGATTTTGCAGCCATGGTCTGATTGAGTATGGTCTGTACTCTGCCTATTACGAACAAACAAAAGAACATGCTGTTTGTTTCGATCAAGCAGTTACTGTAGCCTATGTACCCTGGCATATTGCATGATGCCACCACCAAACACATGTTCCCTTCACCCCCCCCTGTCGGCATTCCGTAGGGATCGTTCCCTCCGGGACACCCTGGTCCACTCCTCCATCACCCCCTACTCCTCAACCCCCACCTATGGCATCTCCCCATGCCCACGCAAAAGATGTAACACCTGCCCCTTCACTTCCTCTCTCCTCACTGTCCAAGGGCTCAAATACTCCTTTCAAGTGAAGCAGCATTTCACTTGCATTTCCCCCAACTTAGTCTACTGTATTCGTTGCTCCCAATGCGGTCTCCTCTACATTGGAGAGACCAAACATAAACTGGGCAACCACTTTGCAGAACACCTGCGGTCTGTCCGCAAGAATGACCCAAACCTCCCTGTCGCTTGCCATTTTAACACTTCATCCTGCTCTCTTGCCCACATGTCTGTCCTTGGCCTGCTGCATTGTTCCAGTGAAGCCCAACGCAAACTGGAGGAACAGCACCTCATCTTCTGACTAGGCACTTTACAGCCTTCCGGACTGAATATTGAATTCAACAACTTTAGGTCTTGAGCTCCTCCTCCATCCCCACCCCCTTTCTGTTTCTTCCCCCTTCCTTTCGTTTGTTTTTCCCAATAATTTATATAGATTTTTCTTTTCCCACCTATTTCCATTATTTTTAAATCTTTTATGCTCCCCCACCCCCACTAGAGCTGTACCTTGAGTGCCCTACCATCCATTCTTAATTAGCACATTCGTTTAGATAATATCACCAACTTCAACACCTCTGTGTTCTTTTGTTCTTTTGTCTGTGACATCTTTTAATGATCTGCTCCTATCCTAACAACCCCTCCCCTCCACTTCTCCACCCCCCCCCACCTTAAACCAGCTTATATTTCCCTCTCCTTGTAAAGAAAGATCAGTTCTGTTGAAGGGTTATGAGGACTCGAAACGTCAACTCTTTTCTTCTCCGCCGATGCTGCCAGACCTGCTGAGTTTTTCCAGGTAATTCTGGTTTTCTATTGTATGTATTGTTGCGCTTGTTTGAAATTTGATATTCTTGCTTTTTGATATTCTTGCTTTTTGTGTAAGATAAAAAGCTTTGGCAACATGTCTCTTTTCAACAATATTCTGTTATATTAAAAGAAAGTCTATTTGAGTCCACGACTTCAAGACAGAATTTGTAAGTCTTAAATACACCACAACTGAGTGAATATGCTGAGATGGCCCCTGAAGACAGAATTGTGTTTTGTAATTAGCTCTCTACCAATGCAAGGAAGTTATCATGTGTTGGCAGTGTTCATTCTGAAATTGATAAGCCTGGTGATCCACACCAAGCGGAGAAGACACTGTGGTTTCAATCATACATGACAGCTCAATAAAACAACTTTTTACAACAATTAAATAAGAAATTTGCTTAGGCAACATGGTTTAGCACAAGGGTTTTTTTTAATAAATAAAATAAGAAGCTTGAACCATAGTCCTTTAAGCTCAGATAAGTATTGTTTCTGAATGGGATGCTACTGAATTAGGCATATTTCTGTGCATCACTTCCATTAGCAACTCAAATGAGACTTCCCCAATACACATTGTCTTTACAGCAAGTAGAAGGAGGCCTTTTTTCACATCAGAATGGGCTGGATTTCAACCCTTAAACCACTGCCTCACTTAGCACCCCCACTGTAAGTACAATAAATGCAATTTGATCATCAAGAAAACTTGAATTGTTTGAACTCTGTTTAATTATGTCATTTATTCAGGAGGTCATCCAAATGATCCTAGAAAGCTATCACATCCTATTTACTATTCAATCATGTAAAGCAGGCTCATCTAAGAGCAGTGGATCTTTTTTACAGCAAAGTTGCTTATGATAAATATCTACTTGTCAGAATTTCCCCTTTTCCCAAACCCTTTATTGTGTGCCATGTCTCTCCTGTTTCCAAGATATTACAACTCACTCAGTTATGATCTGAGTTTTCATTATTTAGTCCAGAAAGAAAATCAGAATTTGCTCATGTCAATTGACATAAATTGTTGCTGGGAATTGAAGAATGTTTTTATTTGTCACAGACATGGTTTTTAAAGAAGGATCCACTTATATAACAGGACAATGAAATGGTTGCTTACTATTTGCAAAGGAAAATTTGCAATATCTTCCATACTCATAGCAATGAGGTTAATGTCTAATTTATATATTGTACAATATATGTATCTCGTCCTGTGAAAATTCAATGCATTAAAGCACCGTGAATATATTGTAAGCATGAAAAGAAACAAAACGCAGAAAATAAATAGGTTCAAGTTTTAAATGGGACACTTTGTCAGCACTGAAGAATTGATGCAATCCCTTAAAATGTAACATATGTCAAGATTGCTACAGAGAGTAAAAGGTATAATCAGCATTTATTCTGATGAAAGTTGGCCTGTTCAGTCTCTTTCAAGGGCTGACCTCTTGCTATTGCTGTGTTGTCTTGGGGGACATTGGGTTTCTTACTCTAATAAGAGATATGACTGGAGGCAAAGGTTTTCCCTTCAAAATACTTTTATTTACATAACTGACTATGAGCTTATAAAACATCAGGATATAACTACAATTCCTTCCTTAGGCTCTTTTCACTCACTGAAAGAGATGAGTGGGATCGCTACAACATATGCACAAGCTCAGTAGTCATTATTAGAATAGTGTCAGAGTCAACCCTTTACTCTACATCTATTCCCAAGTCTTTTTTCCTTATAATGTTATATACATATCCTCCTACACCGCCCCGCAAAGTCTCTATTCTTAAAGGGACAGTCTCCTTGGTGGTTTCGCCAATTTCCTGGAACGTGCGCAGAGTTCCTTTTGAGGTTGTTGTGGATCTGCTCGCTTTGACCCATTCTCAAAGGGTTGTCACTCCCTGTTTCCCTTGTTAGTGGTTCTGCAGGCATGGCATTCTCTTGAGGATCAGTATGTGCAGTCCACCCTGCTAATGGTTTCCTGTTCATTGAGATCAAAGCACCCCGTTTCTTCAGATGATACCTGTTTCTGTCTGGAAAAGATACTATCTCGGTTGCTGTAAATTCTTCATAATAGTACTTTCTCACCGCTGGTTTCTAATTCACACCATCTCTCCCCTTTCGAGAGTAGGAAGGTTGTCAGCCCTGTATCAGTGATTGAAGGTGCAGGCTTGGCCTGCTCTGTAACTTGCTTCTTTGTCTGGCATGACCATCATCTTCTACCATGACATTTGATATCAACATGTGGATTCTTAGCCTGCGGCCCATCACGAGCCAACAAAGAGTGAAACCGTTCTGCAACGGCGTAGAGCTATAACTGCACAGGGCTAGCTCAAAGTCATCATTTTTCCTTCGTAGGTCTTTGATAATGCTTACCACTCTCTCAGCCTCTTCATTGGATTGGGGGTATTTTGACGTGGACAAATCCATATGATCCTGCAAAGGATTGGAAACACTTGTTGGTGAATTGTGGCCCATTGCCAGAGATGATAATGTCTAGAATGCCATGTGTGGAAAGATTATAATGGCTTCAGAGGTGAGGCTTTTGCACCTCTATCCAACAAGAGCACTAATACAGTACAATGAGGAATACTTTCCCTTTGAATTTGAATAGGCCTATGCCAAGGCACTTCCAAAGCCTGGGTGGGAGGGAGGAGGGCAGAAGTGGCTCTTTCTACTCCTGTCTGTGGATGGCACAGGTGACACAGCTGGAGAGCATGTCCTCAGTAAAGCACGAAATGCCTGGCCACTATATGGGCTGTTGTGCCCTTCCCTGGCACTTGGTAATACCATGATGTCCTTGGTGAATCTTCTAGAGGGTTTCCAGGCAGCGAGCCCATGATTACCACTAATCGCTCACCATAGAGGTTGTCTATGACACTAACATGGCAACATTGTTTGAAATACTGCCTCAGGACGGGATTATGAGGAATATACTGCAACAATCCATCCAAGCAGCATGTGCAAACCTACATACATTCTTCATGTCACCTTTGAGCATCTCAAAATTCTTGCAACTTCTGTTCTGGTGCTGGCAAGTATTGAGTCATTAAGGTCGTGAAAGCCTCAACTTTCTGAATGAAAGTTTTTATTCTTGTTCATTGACTTCACCAACTTTAAGGGTTAGATTCAGACCTACCTAGGCTTTCCTGCTCAACAAGGAGCATTTCTGATTCTGAATAACAGTGTTTCAGAGATTTTCCTATCTTTATGCTATAGGGTTGCACCAAGCTGACCTTTAACATTTAGCTTGATTCCTCCTTGACCTCGGAGTTGGATTGATGAAGGTTACAGAATAACCTTCTGTCACTGAGCTCTGTCAGATAACACTGAGCCTCCAGCTCCTGTATCCAATTTAAGTTCTGTATGATCTCCGTTGACTTCAATGTTAGTGCTCCAGTATGAGCTGAAGTTTTCTCATATTTCTCCTAGGAAGGTGATTTCCTGGCTATCTCATTCCTGTATTTCTTCTATAAAGCTTCCTTTAAAGGATCTATCTTTCTGCTTTGCAAACATAGATTTATTTGAATGACATACTGTTTTAAAAGGACCAACCTTGTCACACCCATGGCACTGTGCGGTTTGGGCAAGACATCCTTCATGCCTGTGGACATTCTTCCCGCTACAGCAGAGACATTGGGAAATGATGGTTAGCACCCTTTCAGCATGCTTCCCTGGATACTGACATGATATATTTTAAGTTTTGCACCCCACAAACTGAATAGCTTAATCGGATTTCTCTCAGATCTCTGACAAATACTCTGTTTTTCCTTCACTCTTCAGCCTGTCTAGCCAGTTGTACAATTTTACTTAGTGTCACATGTTCCCAAGATTGTTAAAAGTCTGTCAGATTTTCTTCTGAAATGTCAACAGCTGTTCTATCGCTGATCAAGTCGTCTTTTAATTTCCCATACTCACAAAGTCAGCCAAACGGTAGAGATCATTTATGAGCAAATCGATTCCTTCATTTGTTCTTGATTAAATTTTGCCCTCTCTATTACAATGTTTTGAAAGAGACTAAAATATGAGTCAAAAGCACTGACAAAATCCTCATGGGATTCTGTCTCCTTGTTGACCTCCTGCCTGGCCAACACATCATCTGCAATGCTACTGAGAGTATATAACAAAGTGCTGACCTGGTCTTTGCTACTTTTACTCACAAGCCCTTAAGTGTTGTGATACCGGGTGAAATCCCTTCTCTAGTTTTGCCATTACTCAGCTTGTCAGGGGTCCTCTATTCGCTGGAACGATTCTGGGAGAGATAAGGTAGAAACCATTGCTCACCTTGGGTCAAAGTTCTTGTTTCCTATTCTGATTCCTTGTTTACTGCTGGTGGTGTCCTCGTGTTTCCCCTCTGTGGTTTTATTGCTGGGTTGGCCATCAAAGTCCTTTACCCGCTGCCTTCTGCTTTTGCTGGGCTTCTCTTTATTCTGTATCCAGCCTTTTTTTTAACTATTCCTCAGCTGGTGTAGGCACTGTTGCCACCATCTGTCATTGTTCGGTCATCTCAGGAGACATTGGGGGCAGAATTTCTTGTGCTTGCTGGCGACAGGTATACTTGGTGGCTTGATCGGACAACATGGCGAGAAGGCCAGAAATCAGTTTCACAATGTCGTGAAATCAGTTTGCAATCATCTGCTCAACCCATAGATGGCGGGCCACATTTCCTGCCGTCGGACATCGGGAACCTCATTGTAATACATTAGCATAACATGATAAGGCCAGCCCGCCGCAATCATCCACCCACGCTGGATCATCCACCCACTTTGGTGTACTTGCACGCCAGAGCAGAACACATCTTGACAAGTGTGATTCGGAAGTCAGGACTTACCGCCAGGGCCTTGCTCACATCACAGAAATCCAAGGAGCAGAAGGTGCTGGAGCCCAGCTGCAATGGGACTTTGGAGGAACGTCCATGGCATGCTGGGTGGATTCTCATGGACATGGCTCTGCTGCGAAGCAGCTCACAGAAGTTGGAAAGTTGGACCATCATAATGGGTGATAGTCAAGCGGGTGGAGAGGAAGGTCCAGCTGTGTTTGGGAGAGGAAGATGTACCAGAGGGTGGGAGAGCAAGATTAGGATCAACTGGGAAAGGAAGAGGCGCTTGAGGGGGTGAGATGGGTGTGGGGGAACAAAGATGTCAGGGGAGTATGAAGTTGGGATGGGGGAACATAGGTGTCAGGGGCTGAGGTTGGGAGGAGAGGAACAAAGGTGTTGAGAGGGTGAGGTCAGAAACGGGGTATCGAAGATGTCGGGCAGGGAGAGGTTGTGGGGGGAGAGATTACGAGGGGTGAAGAAGGTAACGGAGGAAAGGATGGCGACTGGGGAGGTAGGAGTAAGGGTGGGTGGAAGTTTTAAGGGAATGAGTTTGGAGGAGGGGAAGAGTGTGGAGACAGGCAGGAGTAAAGATGGAGGAAGAATTAAGGGTGTCTCAAGGAGTCAGGAAGCGGGAAGGACAAAGTGAAGGGTGGAATGGAGTTCAGGGTTGGGGAGGACTAAGGTGGTGGGGGTGCAGGTGGAAGTCCAGGGAGGGGAAGCAGTCTGGAGTGGGGGGGGAGGGATGACCAAGTGAGTGTGCAAGAGAGGGGGCACTGATGAGTCCATGACTACCTCCTGGGGAGTGAACTGAGGGTGGGCATGGTATGAAAGAATGGTGAGAATGACCAAAGGCACAGTGAGTCGTTAGGTGGGAGGGTGTGGTAGAAGGGATAGTGCCAGTAGTTGTTAGGGACTCAGAGGCAGAGACGGACCCTGGAGGTGGAAAAGAGGAGGTCAGGGAGGTCAATGTGGATGGAGTGGGATTTTCGGGAAGGAAAGGAATGTGCACGTTCATCTGGACATTGTTGAAGGAAAAGGGTTGTGGCTGGTAGGTCATAGAGGAGGTGGAAGCTGATGCTAGTTGGGGGGGATGCAACAATGATGGGGGAAAGGAAATGGATGACTGGGGGAGGGGAAAGGATGGGGGACCAAATGAAAAACCGAATCACCAACATGCTGCCTAAATCGAAAATGAAATGAGAGTCATGGTGGGCGAGATCAGGTGCTGCATGGGAGTGTGGTCATTGGTTGGGCAGGTCAACGTGGATAGACAACTGAAAGTGAACCCTAGCAGGCAGCATTGAGGTGAGTGCGATACGTGAAGGATCTGCACATGTGAGAGATTGCTTGCACGAGGCTCCAAAATGCCCTGCCACACACATGATTCTCCCTGCAGAATCACTCATTGGCCAGCTGCTCCCTCTCCGGTGACAGGGGACAAGGTTGAGGGGGTCACAGGCAAAGGGGACTCAGAGAGAGAGTACAGCCTCTGAGATTCCTGAGTGGATGACCCTGAGGTGTCCAGCTGCCGCTCCTCTCCCTGCAGGTGCCCGGGGGCCCCAGCCTGACTCCTTGAGAAGGAGGAGCACCTGGCAGGACATCAAGGTGTCCCATTTCCCTCTCGTATTTCCACTGCAGAAACTCACCCATGGCTTCTGCGATGGCGTGCAGGTCTGTGCACATCGCTGCGTTCTGCTGGACCAGGGTCTCCATGGCATCCACCATCCTCCCAATGGAATCATCCATATGCGCACATTTGGGTACCACTTCATCACAAAGCAGGTGGATGCACTCCTAAGACTCGTGAGCCACTCTGTTGAGGGCTTCCAACAGCTCTGCCTGATGTTCCCACACCTTATACCAAATCTCCAGGATGAGTTGGAAGGCCAAATCCAGAAGTTCGTCATCTAACTCGCACCTCACAGTTGCCTCTTCCCCAGCAGCCTTCTGAGTGCCAGGGAGCTCGACTGAACTTGTCTCCTCCTGCTACAGACATGTGTCCGTGCAATGCCCACCAGATTGTGAACCTGAGCCTTCTCTAGATCTAGGTCCCACCAAAGTGTGTGTCTTTGCGCTGGTGGAGGGTGTGGAGAAGCACTGTGATGGGTCTTCCAGACTGCTTATTTCCAGCTCTTCAAGAGGAGGTGTCCTCTTGGCCAGAGGTGAGGGCCTGGATGGAATTGAGGGACTGGCTGTCTGAGGGTGTTGATCACTTGGCAGAGATCTCTTTGAACATAGTAAAAATAATGAGTGCATGGCAGCAAAGTGAAAAGCAGGAGACAGAGCACTCACATTTGCATGGAGAGAGGGGGATGGTGGGGTGCAGGATCCTCACGAGGATGTTTGCCATTGACTTCATCGTCACTACAGACATGGTCCATTCCTCACCAGTCAGCGCGATGGCACGCTCCTCAAAGTGAATGAGGGGCCTAACGTGGGCCGCTCCACCCTCAGTCTGGGACCTCTCTCTGCTGTTGACAGCAGGCTTCTCCTGCACGGATACAGATGGAGACAGTGTGAGCAGGACACATGACACTGCATGGAATGTTTGTGTGGCGATCGGAGCCATGGACAGGAAAAGGATATGAGGTCCAGAGGATATGAGCTTGGTGGAGATGTGAGGATGTGTGTGAGAGCTAGTGGTGTTGTCCTTTGAGGTGTGAGATCCCTCTGGATGTGTGATGTGTTTGTGAGTGTGGAAGATGAGAGTTACTTATCCAGGTGGAATGCATGAGATCATTCATCCTTTTGTGGCACTGGGTGGCTGTCCTCTTTTGCAGGGCATTGGCGCTGACCACTGCCTTCCATGCAGCCAGAGTTGGGGTAGAGGACATCACGGCAGGCCTCCAGGGCATCCAAAAGGCGCTTGAGTGCTGCGTTACTAAACCTGGAGGCTGCAGTCTTTTTGTCTTTTGGGGCCATCCTGTCTTCTGTGCAGCCTTTGTGGGCTGGGGGCATTGAGAGTTGTGCGTGCAGCTGCACTTGAATTGTGGCACCCGGTGTGATGAAACGGCAAGGTGATGGCATGGTGGGCAGGCGTGAGGGCCCGCCTGCCAGTGAAACTGCATATTTCCCGAGAATGCATAGTTAACACGGCGAGTTTGTGACCATGCAGCGTGAGTAGCTGCCATTGCAGTCGACTGGTAAAACATCATTTTCCCCACCCGCTACTGCACTTAGTGCAAATCTGGGATGATTCCGTCCTGGGTGTCTTATTTTAGTAAGAGATCCAGCTGGAGGCAAAGGCCCTTCCTTCAGAACACTTTTCTTTACATATTGACTAGTTACAAGGTAATGGAATGTCAAGACATAGCTACAGCTCCTTTCTTAGGCTCTGCACACTCATCTCTCTGTGAGTGACTTCATTATGACATTAGCACCTGCTCAGCAGGTATTATTAAAATAGTGTTAGAGCTAGCCCTTTACTCTACAGACCATGTTGTGTATTTTAATTCTGCTTGGATTTCAAGCATGTCGCTTTCTTTTTCTCTCTCGGTCAGAGAAAGCGATTATGGCTCAGCAACCAGGTTGTAATAGGAACAACTGCAACAAACAGACGGCACGCCTCCACAAACAAGGATCACAACATTGAAACTAATACCACTAACTTCATACAGGGCAGGATTTTCCCTTTGTCGGGCGTGCGCGGCAGATGGACCTGGGAGCAGCTACGAAACGGCCCGCCGCCTGCGACTAGGCTCTGACCGCGATTTCATGCCGGCTGGGCAATTAACAGGAGGAGTGCGAGCCCTGAAATGTGCACATGCACAGGGGTGCGCTCACTGAAAACTCCCTGAAGGCAGAGAGCTGAAGAATTTTAAAACAAAATTAAAGATTTAAAAATTCCAGAAAAAATGCCTATACAGCGGACTCACACACCTTGACATGGAAGTTATAAAAATCCTGCCCAAACATTTTTATTTTGTTAAATTTAATTACGGAAATCTCACCCGCCTGTGGATGAGGTTTCCTCAAAAACTGAAAGGCTGCCTGGCCGATTCACCCATCCACCAACTGGAACATTGGATGGAGAGGAAAAAATGCGGGTTAATTAATCGATTAATGGCTTTAATAGGCCTCTTAATTGTCACTGGGCACTGCTGACTCTCGCGCGCGCCTGTCGACCGAAATATCGTGCAAATGCGCAATGATGTCAGGACGCTTGGGCAAGTCGGGCGCGCGCCCACACACCGAGCTGAAAATTCTGGCCACCGTGTCAGTAAAAATGCAGAGTTCAGTGTGTGCCATCTGTGCAAATTATCACATTGCTACCCCTCGCTTATTTACTGCAACTGTGGAGCCATTTAATGATGAGAGCTTTCAGCCTAATGTTAGTGCAGAACTTCTCCGAAATCACACTTCTTGCTGACTGATTATTTAACTGTTAAACCTGTTGCACAGCACACAAAGCTTTGTTGACATGTACAATGTAAAAGACATTAGCTGCTGCTGAGAATAAGATTGTGCCTAATAAGGGCTCTCTTTTGATCAAATGCTTCTGTGAGATGGAAACTCACTGTGAACTGTGATCAAAATAGATGCTTCATTAAACAGGATATGTTTTCTGATGTTTATTTCATCTTTCCACCACCAGAAAGCAAGCAATTTTGTGTGGGATAAGTTGGATTTGAGTCCAGTGGCTCTTCTAGTTTAGCACTTGAGAAGGAAAGAACGTGCATTGATATAGCACCTTAGCAAGCCTTCAGGAAATCCCAAAACGATTTGCAAACAATCGATCACTCTTGTTGTGCAGTCACTATTGTTACTTAGGCAAAGGCTGCAGAAATGTGAGCATAACAAATCTCACAACCAGCAAACAAGTGAATACATATTGGGCAAAAATTTACTTGCAGGGCGTTGTTTCTAGCAGTGCTGTGCAGATTAAGTTGATTCACCACAAGCAGATAGTGCTGTAGGGTGTGATTTATGCAGTCCTTATGAGTTTCCTCAAAGCTATCAATGAAGAATACTATGTGGGTCAGGCAAGTAGCAGCCCATGGTGCTGCCTGCCCCTGGGGAATTAAAATAAGTTTGCATAGTGCCGGTACCGGCACTAACCCATGAAAGAACATTTCCCCTTCCCCCAATCGTTTATTTTTGTTGGCATTGGCCAAGGAAGAAAAGTGATCCTAGAGACCAAAAGAACTGACAGCAACTTCTTTGGATAATGTTATGGGGTTTTGTTCCTATCCATGTGAGAAGCTGAGGGGGCCTCAATTTAATGTTTCCTCAGGCAGTGCAGCACTCCTTCAGTATAAAAGCATCAGCCATAATTATGTGCTGCATTTAGAATGGTGCCTTTCTACCTCAACTTCAAGAGTACTGTATTATTATATGACTGAGCTCTAGGTATCTTTGATAGAAGAGAGCTGGAAAACATGCTGTTGCAAAATAGTGAACATTTATTGACTGCTTACACTATTTACGGAGACAGACTATAGCAGAGTTCAATTCCAGTCTTCCTCCCTCAAGCTCCAGTTCCATGTGATGTGACATTATGTGACATCACTGATGATGCACTCTGGCAATTAGCATATAGTTATTAACCCTTTATATAAGTACTACCAACTTTGACAAGTCTAATGACAGGTATGGATCATTATATTTAATTAAAGTAAAGAACCAAATCCTTGATGCAGGACACCACCAAAATGTAAAAGAGTAGGAAAAGTCAAGTAAATACTTTTTACTAGAGTTAGATAATACCATGCTTGAGTTTTTAATACCAGTAGATTGTAGAAAGAAGTGACACAAGAAGTTTCACACTTTTGAGACTTTAGAAAAACATGAGTCTCTATGGAAAACAGTTTAATAGTCTTCATTTCAACACAATGAAGTTGTCAAGACATTGTTGAGAACAGCACTTTGCGATTTGGGTCCCACCTGTTTCTGATTGACAGCAATAACTTGAGCCAGGAACCCAGAAGGGAGGCAATTAGCTGTGAGAAAGCAACTGTAGACCCATGAAAGGAGGGAGGTAAAATCTGTAAAAGGGCAAACCAGTTACAGTGAAAACTTAATATAAACCAGAGTAAAGAACTAGATGTTAGAAGGAAAATATGTTATATTTATATGTTATTGAACAAGCGTAAGGTGACTTTGAAACTGATTTGAGTTGATGGCACTAATCGCATCAAGCCAATGTGGAGCAGCAATAAAGTAAAGAATGTTGAACACTATTCCGAGTACAGTGTAAATAATGACGTCATGCTGAAACTGTGCAATCATGGTTAGGTAACACCATCAAACCCAAAGGATTTTGATAGAAAATACCACAGGAGGAATTGAGAATCTAAAGCTTGAAGGAGGTTATAAGAGGTAATCTTATAAAGGTGATATAAAAAACATATAGAAAGATAAATTTGGAGAACTACTTGAAGGAAAGCCACAGCATGAAGTTAAATGTCCTGAGACTCAAACAAGGTAATGAAACAGGAAGAAAGGACCTGGATTAATATTGCATCTTTCACATCCACAGAAAATTCCAAGACACCAAATAGCCTATGAATTACTTTTGAAATGTAATGACTGGTGTGTGTAGCCAAACATGACAGCTGATTTGTGCACCATAAGATCTCATGAACATGGTCAGTTGAATGACTAGTTAATCTGTTTTGGTGATATTGATTAAAGGATGAATGTTGGCCAGGGCACCAGCAGAGTTCTCTGCTCTTCTTTGAGAACACATCATGTGATTAGATCTATCTAAACTGGCAGATGTGGCCTTGGTTCAACAATCTCATCAAAAGATAGAGCCTCTAAACAATGCAACTTTCTCTCAGTGAAGTGTCTGCCTCAATTTGTGTAGGGGCACTGTTGAACCCATAACCTTCTGATTTAGAGGTGAGAGTACAACCACTGAAGCAAGCTAAAACTAAGGACAACCTGAAAGTAATGTTAAGGTGAACATCTTCCCACAAAGAGTAACCAAAATGTGGAATCGTCTTCTGAGAGTCAGAATGCCTGCAAACATCTTTAGTGATTCCTTCAAGATTCAAATGACTGTCACATTAGGCAGGTTTTCTCTAACATAAATGAACCATTTCATAGAATCAAACACAGTGCAGAAGAGGCCCTTCGGCCCATCGAGTCTGCACCTAACATTTGGTGTTCATCATCTGTTTTCACCTTGTGATTCACCCACCCAGCCAGCAGAGGAGGTTGGGAAATTGACATTGAAATCAGCAATGGAACAACTGAACCCCTGTGCAAAATGGAATCTTGCTCCAAAACATAACATCAGTGGCACCGCAAGGATACAACTCTGATGAGCTGACAGGAGGCAAGATGAAGTTTCTCCTGAAACAAAACTCCTGTTCTTTTAAACTAGTAAATTAATTCCTTTATTGATTGAGCAGATGCTAAAGGTCTGTTTCTGAGGGCCAATTAGTCTGCAAAGTATAATTGTGAAATATCTTAACCACAACTGTCCACACAAAGCATTGCCTAATGATCTGTGATGAGCATCATGACATTATGGAAATCTAAGTGCCATTACAGAGACAATTATCGATGAAACATGACATTGAATATATTTCCAGAGATAGACTCAGGGAACAAATGGATTTCAGTTCTATTTTCCTCTCCAGAAAGCAAGCAATTTTTTTCCTTACATATTCAAAATGCTACTAACACCACATTATAAATTAAGTCATACTGCATTATTGTTGACTTCAGTGCCCTTCATTCTTGGCAGGATGAGAACATTAAAATCAAGGCACTGCCAGAACAGGAACCAATGTAGGCAAGTGCACAAAGGGGTAATGGGTGAACAGGACCCATAAAGTTGAAACTAATGTTGTTTTCAAGTAAAGGAATACACATTACATTTAGTGTAGCAAAAAGCCAATTGGTGACAAAGAACTGATTGATGCCTTTCCTTCTGTATATGGTGCGTACTCAACTTACAGTCAAATATCGGCTTGTAACAAAAGGAAGCAGGCATTTCCCACTTTGGAGGGAAATAAATTAAGGGTAACAGTCATCCAAGACCAAATTCACTTGTGGCTAACTGTGGACTTGGTGGCAGATTGCCATCCACTGTTACATAAGAGAGGTCACTGAGGCGCCCCATTCAAAGACAATTTATCACATTTCACTCTTTCTTACCAAAAACTATTAGACAGGGTGAACTTGCTAGAAATTTTAAGTGTAGTGTGCCATCAACAGCAGGCACACTGCTTCGCAAGCATCACATATCAACTCTGCCATACTGGAACCAAAAGGATCCCTCAGCATCCAGGTATGCGCCCACAGGCAGAGCCATTCAGGTCTGGCAGCAGTCATGCTGCCTTTATTCTGCAGGAGTCTACTGCGCCAGCTGTATATGAGCTACCATGACAAACTGAAGGGTGGTTAATGGGTGACAAGGGCTAACCACTTATGACATGGCTGATGACTCCAGTGCACAAATCACATAATGTGCACAGCATGCATACAGTGAAAGCCATGCTGCCACACAAAATGTAATAGATTGGGCCATTGACAAGCTGAAACAATGCTTCTGCTTGGCAGCACTTGGCACAGCAAGTGTCAAGATTTGTGGTGGTTGGGTGCATACTGCATTCTCTCACTGGCTTGAAGCTTTGCTGTCTTTATCACAAGTGATATGGCGAGGAACAGGAGCATTGTAAAAAAAAGGAGGAAGGGAGGAGGCAATTTAGACAGCCCCTTTCTGCCTGAGCTCTCTGTGAAAAACTAATTTGATTATGATACCAATAATTGGAAAATCAAGTCCCCATTCACCAACAGTCTAACACCTTACCTTCCACCTATCATTGGCCATCACAGCTTCCACTTACCTACAATATAGAAATCAAAAAAGTAAACATTCCATACCATGCCATATTACATACAAGTATAAACTAAACAACCTTGTACATGCCCTTAGTGTCAGTCTTGTAGGTGCATTTGCCTGTCCTAGTGATCCAATGCAGTGCCACACTAATGACTGGTGAAAGGCCGCTGACTTTAAGGAGGGAATCTGCAAATGGCCTTTCAGAATTACTTTGAGCAGCTCTGGGGCTAGAAGGGATTGCTGTGGGCTGCATTATCTTGGCATGGCAGCAGCAGTTGCAGATAACAGCAAAAGACACTGGTAGAGTGTCAGGGATATGAAGGCAATTGTCATCCTGAGAGAGGACAGCAGGTTCACGTACCATTTTGCCATGCCACTCCCCTGGGGCAGCGCCTTAGCAATCTTAGTAATCTGTCGAATAACCGATTGCTGGATTGCTCTGACACCCTACAAGTCCCTTTTGCACACTATAATCCAGAACCATAATGGCATTAGCCTGAGCTTCCACTATGGCATTCAGACATTGGGTGCTGGTGTAATGAAAGCTGCCAAATCGGTCATTGGACGCTGCATTATGGTTGTGTTCACAGGTATGCAAATACAGTTGGCCACCACTTCCATGCTGGAAAGAGTGGGCTTCGAGTTCTGCACAAAACCCTGTGCCAAGTTAGTGCTGGACTCCTCCATGATTGTTGACAGTCACTACAGGCTTTCTGACAAGCTTCCCAATGCACCGAGCATTTCATTCTGCCTACCCATCAATACTCCTCTGTAGGCTGCCCCAAATACCTCACTGTCCTTGGAGTTGGCACCTACACTAGCATTGCCCCCTGTTCTGGGTTGCTTCTCAATGGTGTCGGGTGACTTAAAACATGCAGACTTGCAATATTCACAGCTAGAGGACATCCCAAACCACTTTACAACCAATAAAGTATTTTTGAAATGAAGTCACTGTTGGAATATAGGAAATGTGACAGCCAATTTGCAAATAGCAAGCTCCCACAAACAGCAATATGATGATGACCAGATAATCTGTTTTTGTTACATGGATTGAGGGATAAATATTGGCCAGGATGCTGAGGATAAATCCCCTGTTCTTCTGTGAAATAGTGCCATGAGATCTTTTACTCAACTTTTAGAGGTGTAGGCTAGCTTTAAGCAAGACATTCTAGCTTTAAGTTTAGCTGGGAAGATACGATGTTGGGCCCCTGTTGATGTGTACAGTCAATCAACAGTGCAGTTAGCACTGGCTGCACGCAGCAATCATTCTAAAGAGCAAGGAGCGCAAAAATACTGTGCTGACTGCATGTCAATCAACAGGTGTGGGTGAATCATGTATCATAATTCTTGTGCCCTTTCTCAGGGCCAGTTAATTTACCCCTCCATATCGGCAGAGCACTGTAAGGTGGTTAACAGTCTGTCCTGTCAATCAGGGATGGTATATGTTATGACGATAGGGAAATAGTAGAGAAATGTATAAATTAATGCACTAAAAAGCCACCTTCTTACCTCAATTTCTTCCACTTTTGCTTCTGTTAAAGAAGTAATTACAATTTTCAGCCCTTACTGTCAAATAAAGAGACTCTATGGATCCAAATTTAATTAGTAATGATAAGGAGACAAGTCATTTCTTTGCAAATACCATGATATCAGTAAGTGCAAAAGAATTTACTAAATCTCTCCAAAACTCAGAAAAATTGTTGATGACAGATGACCTGAGCAATTAATTCAACTCACCAAAGGAAAATTCAATCCCTTCAAGACCAAAATTATTTCTATCCTGTGGAGCTAAGCAGCATTAATTCCTAAATTAGGAATTGTCAGAGCGCATCCAAAAGTAAGCAATATCTCCTGCAAATAAGCAGCTTGATCCAGACTACATGTCACTAGTTTCCACCCTACAGACTTGAAATTCTGCATCACTGAGGTGGATGTTGTCAATACCAGAAAGTGATGCTTGTCCACCTTTCAGTTCAGCGTCCAGCTTCCCCTCATCATACAATATTAAAGTGCAGAAGGATGCCATTGTGCCAGCTCTTTAAAAGAGTTACTCAATTAGTCCCAATCCCCTGCTCTTTCCCCACAGTCCAGTAAATTTTCCTTTTCAATTATTGATCTAATTCCCTTTGCCCACTGCTGAATTTGCTTCCACCCTACTTTTACAGCTCAGGTCGTAACACACTGGGTTAAAAAAAATTCTAATCATGTTGCCTCTAGTTTGTTGGCCAATTAAGTCAGGAGGGCAAAATTGAGCTAACGTTGCTCCAAAATTGAGAATGGGTACAGCTTGAACTAGTTACAGGTGAACTCTGCTCCACACAATCCCCATTAAGAATTCCAGGTCAAATATAGCATTGTCCCTTTGCACTAATCTATCAGTGGACCTCAGTTGCCCTTAACATCTCTGCGGGCTCTTCTCTATATTTCCATTCCATGTACCATGTGTTGATTCAACTGCCTGGCTGTCATTAGACATTTTCTCACCAGAAGATCTGCAAGGGCAGCCCAGAATTTGTCAGCTATGCTGTTTTCTGCTTTCCTATGGTGGACTTGTTGAGAGACCTCACCTCCATTAGAGGTTCCTCACTGATAATCGGCAGGCAAGAGGCAGTGTGAAAAACGCTCACTAAAAATCACAATCAAACCCTTGAATCATTTCAATATACTTCCCCACAGCAGATAAGGGAAAAGTAGTGACCAGTCTCTACCACTCCTCAAGAATTAGGCCAGTGTCCTTCAATATGGCTAAATTCTATCAAATAATGTCCAGAGAAATACTTTTCACTACACTTTCATGAATTAATTTTAAGCGGCAGTATTAAGACAAAGACAAAGAACACAATTGAATGATCTGAAATATTCCTATCTCCTGACCAAAGTAATAAACAGCATCTTGACAACAGTTATTGTTCTGCTACAGAAATCCTCCTTCAGTGTTGAATTATTGAATGAACAATCTCTCTCTCTCAAAGGATTAGGATATAATGAAACTGGAACAAAATCTGACAAGCTTAGCTATAAGTGTTGCTAGGAAATCTGAAGTTCTGGTAATAAAATGATGTGTGAAAAGAACACACAACCTTATTACATGAACTATGTTGTTCCCCAAGTGAGGCAGCTAATACAATGAGCATTCACAACACTATCTATTAAACCTGCATAAAGCATAGAAATCCTTCTCACAAAATGTTGCCAATTCTATGAGCAGGATTTTGGCTCTGATATGGAGGCAGAAACTGAGGTGTTGGGTGCACGATGTCAGGCTGCCAGCCATCACCATCAAGCTCACAGGCTATTTCTAGAAAGGCTGGATCAGGGGAAGAATGGCTACCTGCCTACAGGTGGCGAATAGCTTATTAGGGTATTTAAAAGGCTAATTAAGGCCATTGATCTCAGAGGCCGACTGGGATTTTTCAGTCAGCCTGTAAGCCCACAGTGATGTAGAGAAATGAGCAGTTGCCTGGAGCCAGGGTCCAGGCTGCACACTGGGTTGGGGGATCCAATATCCAGGGTGATTCTGAGGCTCCCTCCTGCTGTGCCTGGCCACAGCTGTAGCTTCAAGATACCCTGCAGAGGGGTTTTGTTTCTCTCCCTTACGTACAATGACTGGCTGCTCCTTCCAAGCTGGAGAGCTTCCTATACCAGCTTCAAGGCCCCATGTTTTGGATTCCCCAAAAGTGAAAACATTTTCTCCACGTCTACCCGATCAAAGCCTTTTATAATTTTGAAGACATCTGTCAGGTCACCCATCTTCTCTTTTCTAGAGAAAAGAGTCCCCTTTGCCTGCTCAGTTTCTCCTGATAGGTAAACCCTCTCCATCCTGGTATCATCCTTATAAATCTTGTTTGCATCCTCTAGAGCATTTCTTATCCCCTTCTTGTGATTTGGAGACCAGGACTGGGCACAGTACTCCAAGGTCACTCCAGCTAAGGTCCGAAATAAGTTTAACATAACTTCTCTTTTGTATGCAATGGGCACTATTTTAGTTGTTGTTGTGGTTAGGAAGGGTGAATGAAGCATAGAGCACATGTGAGCAGGAGTGGTTGGTGATGATGAAATCAGAACAAGGACATTGGTGACGAAAAGAGCAAAAGGAATTGTCTCTCCTTTGAAAGAGCTGAGCATTTTCAACTTATGGGCTCTGCGTTTGATAGAATGAAGCTTGCCAAGCATTAGGTGTTGACACAGGCATAAGAGGTTGTGTCAGACAAGGTGCTGCAGATGGTAGTTCAGGTGGAGGAAAGGTCACCTGATTTAATGACAGTCAAGTCAAGCAGGTGAAAAACCTATGAAGTGAACAACTTGCGGGATTCGCCTCTAGCAAGTGCCCACTCTTTGTGAGTGAGCCCATTTTCCTACTGTCCCATTCAGACTGAATGCATAACAGTACCATGGCAACAATAACAAGGCAATTGGGAATGTTGGCTTATGGCTGAGTTAATTCTAATTTTTTGGGCAAGGTTCAACCAGGTTGCCAGAGCTGCTGCTGAAAAGAGGCAAGAGCCTCAACAATATACAGTGGCTATGGTTAACTGGCATAGTTATGATGCAGCATCATTTGCAACTTTGTTCATTGCATCTCTGCAAGTTCTCCCTTCCGCTGGCTAAACTTGACGAGTTGATGTCAAGTGGTGGCCATTTTGAGCACCCATTAAAAGGGTCCTTGGCTACAATGAAAGTTGGAAGTAGAGTTGGCACACTTATATTTTAAATGTGATTGTGGGTTTTGACAGTCAAGGGCTTCTACATGTATTGCCCTTGCTGCTAAAATGTTGCCTGCTGCTCTAAACCAGTGCTTCCTTTTACTGCTATATATTCAACCTGTCCCCTTTAAGGGGCTACTACAGATACTTCAAATTTGGTCTGCATGTACGATTTCCCATTCACCAGATCAGGGGGCATATTTTCAGCAGGCAGCAATCCAAACTCACTTAACTTACATCTGACCACAAGAATAGCACAAACCCCAACTCTTTGGGAACCCTTCTCACTCACCCGCCCAACATAGGCTCCACTCCACAGTCACCTCTCTTGTGCATTTTAACAGGCTATTCACACATGGGAAGCATCAAGCCCAGGCCCCACTCTGTTCTCAACCAGCATTCACGCCAATGCGCTTTCCAGCCCTGGTTACTGGGTAGGAATTAGATTAATTTTATTTTCTTCCTAGCTCAAGGAACACACAACTCTGGCTGAAGCCAATTCACTCAGCAGAGACTGACAGGCAGATTTCCTTTGTGAGCTTTGTGTGGCAACATCATCAACGCAGGTTTGCTAATCATACTCTGCTCTCAGGAATAAAAGCTAGGATATCATATCCATTTTGCAAAAAAAAGCAGTCAATGGGGGTGAAGGATAAGGTGATTATCATTAATCACCAACATGTGCAAAATGTGAGTGTCAAATACTCCCAAATGACACTATCAATCAGAAGCCAAGCCAAAAGCTCCTCAACATTTTTCCAATCATGTGACTTAGCCTTCAAAATAGGAAGACCTCCATCAGATCCATCTCCTCCCACCCTGGTACATTAGTGTGTTGTTTCAATTTCTTTATATCACTAAGTTTAATTGCCCAGTCAGTGCCAATTAATGTTCAATATGGCAAGTGGTTTGTTTTTTGATCTCAGGTCCCAGCAGAAATCATGTTGAAACTTTTAAGTTAATTTCCCTTCTAACCTTTATCTGTGACTCGATCCCAAACCCAATTCCCAGAAGTAGAATAAGAGTGCTCCATTGCAAACAGTGAACTACAAATGTTTCTCTTTTGACAGTCTGTATCTACCAAGGTGACACCATCATTTCTCTTGAATAAGCTCCAAACAAAGCCACCAACATTGCTTTGAAAGCCAGTTGTCAACCAATATGATTGATGTCTATTTAGGAGAATGACCCTGCAGCAAGGAAAATGTCCCATTGTCTCAGTGTTCCCATGAAGAAAGCACTGTAGAATGGGCAAAGAAAATGTTGTTATTTAAATGGAGTATTCCAGTAACTGGCATATAGTATACCCTTGATCCTGAAGCATTAACTGTCCAAGGGGAAAGAAAGGCTGTTGCTCTTTTCTGAAGACATCCCAAGACAGAAATATAATGGGCTGGAATTTGCTGAAAAAAAACAGCATATGAACAATGCATGCTGTTATCCATGTTGAAATTGGCTAGCAACTTCTAGTGAGGAAGAAATACTCCAAGAATTGCAAATTGCCATAAGTTGCTGAGTGATTTGTGCCACTGCACCATTTTCTTTCTGAAAGCAGCCAGAATATCTTCATGATTTTCATGATATTGTATTTTCAGATTAATTGGAGCCAAATAAAGTTAAGTCTAGTAATTAATAGCATAAGTACTCTTTCAACGAAAAGATAATTGTTAATGATGACTAATCAACCTGTCCAGCTCAGAAAGTGAACATTTCAAAGTAAAGAATCTCCTTCTGTTAAATAGTAAATTGTTGTTGGAGTTTTTTTTTAAATGGCAAATTTTATTTTTTTGTATTACACATTTATTTCTTATTTTTCCTGTCTCTTTTTTTCTCTCTCTTATTCCAAACTTTCTTACCTCCCTCTCTTATTCCAAACTTTCTTTCCTCCCTCTCTTATTCCAAACTTTTATTCCCTCCTTTTATTTTTCTTTCTGTACCTGATGACATTGAATTCATCCTTCCAATGTAACTTCCTCCTCAGTGCTATAATAAAAGCAAAATAGTGCAGATGCTGGAGATCTTAAAGAAAAACAGAAAGTGCTGGAAAAACTCAGCAAGTCTAGCACATCTGTACAGAGAGAAACGGAGTTAATGTTTCATGTCCAATATGACTTTTCTTTGGAACTGAAGAGGGGCAGATATACGATAGATTTTATACTGTTGAAAAAGGGGGGAGGGTCAGGAGGAGCAAAAAGGGAAGGTCAGGGGAAGATTAGATGGTGGGGGAAATAAAATTACAAAAATGTCATGGGACAAAAGACAAAGGGAGTGGGAATGGCAGTCAAAAAGGACCAAGGCATTAATCCAGAGTAGGTGTTAGTAGCAGAATAAGGTCAGCGCTGTCTAAAAGCAAAATAGCAGAATGTGTTAATAGTATAATAAAGGTCAGTGCTGTCTGAAAGCAAAACATGAGTAAATATACAGGCTGGTGCTAGGAGACAAAAAATACAAAATACAGGACAGAGTTCATCATCTGAAGTTGCTGAACTCAATTTTGGGTCCAGAAAGTTGTAAAGTGCCTAATCAAAAGATGAATTGCTATTCCTCAAGCTTACATTGGACTTCACTCAAAAATTGCAGCAGGCCAAGGACAGAAAGGTGAGTATGAGAGCAAGGTGGTGAATTGAAATGGCAAGCGACTGGGAAGTCAGGGTCATGCTTGCGGACTGGACAGATGTGTTCTGCAAGGGGTCACCCAGTCTGCATTTGGTCTCCCCAATGTAGAGGAGGCCGCATTGCAAGCAGAAAATAATATAAACTAAGTTGAAAAGTGTACAAACAAATCACTGAGATGAAAGGTTGAGCAGGTTGGATCTATATTCATTGTACTTTAGAGGAAACATGCAAGATTCTGAGGGGGCTTGACAGGGTAGATAATGGGAGGATGTTTCTCCTCATAGGGTAGTCTAGAAATAGGGAGAACAGCCTCAAAATAAGGGGTCTCTCATTTAAGATGGAGTTGAGGAGGAATTTCCTCCTTCAGAGGGTTATTAATCTTTGGGATTATCTTCCCTGGAGAGCAGTAGAGGCTGGGTCATTGAATATATTTAAGGCTGAGTTAGACAAATTTGATTGACAAGGGGGTCAAGGGTTATGGGGGCCAGGCAGCAAAGTGGAGTTAAGGCCACAATCAGGTCATCTATGATCGTATTGAATGCTAGAACAGGCTAAAGGGCCCGAATGGCTTACTCCTGCTCCTGTTTCTTATGTTCTTAAGTTCAAAACCCACTCCAGAACTTGCACACTTTGGTGGCAGTATTCACACAGAACAAAAGCTACAAAGTAGAATTAGGGAGACATGATTCTAGAACTTTTCTGAATGAACAAGATTTGGCTTAACTGCTTGGAATTCTTATTTAGGTTTTATTACTTCCAACAGTGACAATGGAGTCTTTAGTAATTGGATGAATTTAGTATTTTTGTATACATATTAATGGAACATTCACACATTTTTTTGTCTTACTTTAACAATAGCATTCCAAAAACACTAAATAATCACGGGGCAAAAGGTGGTGGTAGTGAGGGGGTGGTTGGGGGGGGGGAAATAAATACAATAACAATCACTAGAGGAGAAGTATGAGTGAAACTAATGGGGCTAAAAGCTGATAAGTCCCCTGGACCTGATGGGTTGCGTCCTAGGATATTATTGGAAGTAGCGACAGAGATAGTGGATGCACTGGTAGTAATCTTCCAAGAGTCCTTAGATTCTAGAAAAGTCCCAGAGGACTGGAAATCTGCCAATGTAACACACATATTCAAACAGGGAGGGAGGCAAAAAACATTGGGAAAATGTTGGAGTCTATTACAAGGGATGTAATAGCAAAGCATTTAGAAATACATAATCTAATCAAGCAGAGTCAGCATGGCTTCATGAAGGGGAAATCATGCCTGACAAATTTACTAGAATTCTTTGAGGAGGTAACAAGCAGGATAGATAAAGGGGAACCAATAGATGTAATATATTTGGATTTCCAAAAGCCATTTGATAACATACTACACATAAGGCTCCTTAATAATAAAAGAGCCCATGGTGTTTGGGGTGGTATTAGCATGGATAGAGGATTGGCTAACTAATAAAAGACAGGGAATTGGGATAAGAGGGGCATTTTCTGAATGGCAACCTGTAACTAGTGGAGTGTCACAGGGATCAGTGCTGGGACCTCAACTATTTACAATAAATTAATGACTTAAATGAAGGAAGTAAATGTACTATTGCCAAGTTTGCGGATGACACAAAAATAGGTGGGAAGGCAAGTGTTGGGGATGACACAAAGTGTCTACAGAGGGATATAGACAGGTTAAGTGAGTAGGCAAAAATTTGGCAGATGGAATATAAAGTGGGAAAATGTGAGGTTATGCACTTTGCAGGAAGAATAAAGGAGCTGAATATTATTTACATGGAGAAAAACTGCAGAAGGCTGCAGCACAGAGGGATTAGGGATTCCTTGTTCATGAATCTCAAAAAGCTAATGTCCAAGTTCAGCAGGTAATAGGGAAGGCAAATGGAATGTTGGCCTTTATTTCAAAGAGAATGGAGTATTAAAATAGCTCAATCTTGCTAAAATTATACAAGGCACTAATTAGACCATACCTAGAATACTGTGAACAATTTTGGTCCCCTTATCTAAGGAAAGATATACTGGCATTGGAGGCAGTCCAGAGAAGGTTCACTAAGTTGATCCCGGGTATGGAGGCATTTTCTTATGAGGGGAGGTTGAGTGGGTTGGACCTGTACTCATTGGAGTTTAGAAGAATGAGAGACGACCTTATTGAAACATATAGGACTGTTATGGGGCTTGACTAGGTAGATGCCGAGAGGTTGTTTCCCCTTGTGGTAGAATCTAGAACCAGAGGGTATAATCTCAGAGTGAGGGGATGCCCATTTAAAACAGAGATGGGAAAGAATTTCTTCTCTCAGAGGATAATCAATCTGTGGAATTCTTTACTGCAGGGGGCTGTAGAGGTTGGGTCGTTAAGTATATCCAAGGCTGAAATAGACAGACTTTTGATCAGTAAGGGAATCAAGGGTTATGGGGAAAAGGCAGGAAAGTGGAGTTAAGGATTATCAGTAAGATAAAAGCAATATACTGCGGATGCTGGAAATCTAAAACAAAAACAGAAAATGTTGGAAAAACTCAGCAGGTCTAGCAGCATCTGTGGAGAGAGAAACAGAGATTTGAAGAAGGGTCATACGGACTCAAAATGTTGACTCAGTTTCTCTCTCCACAGATGCTGCTAGACCTGCTGAGTTTCTCCAGCATTTTCTGTTTTTGTTGAGGATTATTAGATCAGCTATGATCTCACTGAGTGGCAGAACAGACTCGGTGGGCTGAGTGGCCTACTTCTGCTCCTATGTCTTATGGTCTTATCTTAAATTTCTTCCCAGGACTATCAATCCAATACATGTTAACCAACACACCCAGTGCTAACTGCATTATGGCCTGTTAGCACTAATTACTAAATACTGGGTAAATTTACCTACTCTTGCCTTCCAGAATTTGCTATTTCATTGATAGCTACTATAAGGTAGAGGTCCAACAGGGAGAAAAACCAATGACATGGAAAGGAGCAATTCCTCTGTTTGAATCTACATAGCAGCAAGCGTGTATCAGGGAGGGAGGAAAGAGAAGAGGAAGATCAGAGATAATAACTGGAGGGTAAGAAGGACTCAATTCTACACTGAACAGTATTCCTTTTCATGTTGTTGGTAGACATACAATAGAGTGCAGTTTGTGAAAAAACCACTCCTTTCTCCCTGCTGAAACATGCCTTCTTAGTGAATGTCACAGCTGCAGCAGAATGGAGCATATTCCTATCTTCCAGTCTGCATGACCACAATGCTATGTATGGCTTTTGACACAAGGACCTCCTGGATTTTTTTAAAAAGTTGTCCTTCAGATGAGCACAGAGTTAGAAGGCCACACTTATTGATCAATCCTAGTTCCCATTATGGCCTTCTCAATGCAAGTATGTGGGTTCATTTGCTGCATCGTGTGACCCATGTTGCCCTTAGTGCCGCCTTCTTCTGCATAAAGAACAATATTTACTGAGCAAATGGATATCTTGCTTTCAAGATACAATTTACAGCATTTGCTTTTATGTGCAGCTTAACCTCACATGAAGTGCCTTAGCCATAGACTGTTCAAGAGCTTACTGAGCAGCCTGGAAATGGCAGCTGTACTTGCAAATAATGACTTCAGTGTTTCTTACCTGGACTTTCCTTTATTGGTTTGTTGCACTGGTTTTCAATAATATTCATTATTTCCCTTCACGTTGAAATCCCCAGGTTACAGAAATGCATTGCATGCTAGTACACAGTGCTGGATACATATCTGTGTGTATTTTGACCACAGATATAATTTTGATGTGAATTGTGTTGGCTTCACACCATCGCTGCTATTATGGAATAAGTCCAGCTTGAGTTGGCATCAACATCCTACTTCATACAATTTGAGTTTAAGCCTTCACATCTACTTCACACTTCACAGGACCAGTGACACCTTTAATTGATCTGATTGGCATGATTGGCTTTCCATACATAAATGGCAGCATGTGTTTACTTGTGGCCATCCACACAGCTCTCCCGGGCCTTGTCATACCACATGCAATAGCCTTCACACTGGCACATCATACAAATTAGTTGCTATGCCTTCCTGCCTTTTTGGTTTGAGCTGCAGATCGTGCCCGGTACACCTTGGTTCATGCTCCCAACACAATGCCTCTACTTCACATTGAACTTGCACCTCTTACTGCAGGATTGGTCCAATGATGCAATACCTATTCACGGCAAGTGGTTCCTTCATTAGTTTCACTCAGTTGACTTGAACTCACCCAAAACTCTGTTGTCTTCAATTCCTAACTCATACCAATTTATCAGCCCAATAATGTAGGTTATGCTCAATAATGTAGGTTAGTTCCCAGTTAGGCAACATCATGCTTTACAAATTTTCATCATTTTTTTTGTTATTCTGTCATGGGATGTGGACGTCACTGACAGCATCAGGATTTGTTGCCCATGTGTAACTTCTCTTGAACTGAATAACTTGCTAGGTCATTTCAGAGGGCAGTTAAGAGTTAACTACATTGTTGTGTGTCTGAAGTCATATGCAGGCCAGTCCAGGTAAGGGTATCAGATTTCTTTCCTAAAAAACAAGTGAACCAGATGGGTTTTTATGATAATCAATAACAGTTTCATGGTCACCATTCCTGAGACTAGCTTTCAATTCCAAATTTCCATTAATTTTAATTGAAATTCCAACAGCTGCCATGGTGGGATTTGAACTCATATCCCCAGAGCAATAGCCTGGGCTTCTGGATTACTAGTCCAGTGACATTGCCACTATTCCATCATCCCCCCCCCTTCCCTTTTTATCGTTACTTTATTATTTTCAAGTCCTATCAAGGCCTTGTCCCGCCTTACCTCTATAACCCCTCCAGTCATTCAATGATCTGAAATCTCTACGCATCCCATACTCAACCATTGGCAGCTGTGTCTTCAGCTGCCTAGGCCCCAAACTCTGAAATCTCCTCCCATAAACCTTTCTACCTCCCTCTCTTCCTTTAAGATGTTTCTTAAAATCTATCTCTTCAAGCAAGTTTTTGATCACCTGTCCTTATAATCTCTTCCTGTGGCTCGATATCAGAAATGCTTCTGTGAATCATCTTGAGACATCTTACTATGTTAAACGATTATATGAATGGATGCTGTTGTTGTTGTTAGGTAATATTACTTCAGTTAATTTAGTATTGGCCACTTAGCTCGGTGGCACTTCTGGGGCTTCCTAAACCACAAACCACAAGTATGTCGACAGGCCAAAATTCCATTAATGTCCAGTTTTCACAAACAGAGGAATCTTGCCTCCTTTAAACTTAACCCACACCTCCTTAAAATAAACCAGAAGCCAGAAATTGTTGAAAAGCATTAGATATAATGGTTTAATTTTCTAAAAATATTTGTTCATTTTTGTTCTTCACCATATCATTGGTAAATTTACAAGAGATTTGAAGGTGTTTAACTTGATAAAACTTAAGCTTCATTTATACGTTTTTAAATTAAAGCACAAACTAGGAGAAACATAAAGGCAAACATTCAGCAAAATATCAGTGGGGTACAAAGCATAGTACAAACGCTTAGATAACTTTACTGCCTCTTCCAAAAAGCATGAAGCTAAAGCAAGAGAACAATGAACAGCAAAGACAGAAAAGAAAAGGGCAGACAAATAAATGATAGACATTCATGCAATCTTATGATTTACAAATGATGGACAATATCTGTTCAAAACAGTCCCAATATCATTAAGCTACTGCAGATACTGAACAAAGGAGTTCAAGGTCTTGGAGAGGGTGTAGAGGAAATTTACTAAACTGATAACAGGATGATAAACTTCAATGATATGAAGAGGCTAGAAAAGCCAGGATTGGTCTCCACTGGGCAGAAAAGGTTAAAGCGGGGGTCTGTTAATTGAGGTGTTCAACATAATGAAGAGTTTGATAAAGTAATTAAGAAATTGTTCCCAGAGAGTCTATGGTAGGTAATCAGAAGGCACAGATTTTAAACAATTGGCAAAAGAAACAGAGGGAAAAAAAGGAGAATTGTTTGTTTTTTTATACGACAATGTATGATGATGTGGAATGCACTGCCTGAAAGGATGATAGAAGCAGATGAAAGAGTATCTTTCAAAAGGATAGTACATGAAAAGGAAACATTTGCAGGGTTATGGGGAACAGAATGGGGGAGTAGGACTAATTATAGATCATTCAGAGAGCTGGCAGGGACACAATGGGGTGAATGGCTTGCTGTAAGAATCTATGAAATTGATGCAATATACCAATAAGCAATTTGTCACAGGAGGATATTAACCTGTTTCTCAAAGCTACTTGGGTGGATGGCATCATGATCACGCACCCTCCCTAAATGACTTGGTGGGCACTTTGCTAAGATTCAACTTAATCCAGCTGTGTCAATTGTTGACTGGGTCAGGAGGGCTGCATGAAATATTCAAACTATCACTTGCAGTTCTGTGCCTGGGGGGTATCACTTCGCATCAAAAATTTTATTTGAAGCATCTTTCCATGAAATGAATTGTGCAAATAACGACTTCATAATTTTATTGGCAAATGTTGACATTTAGGATTTTTTTTTTCAGCCCTGACGCAGTTTTCTTCTTTTGCTAAAACTTCAGAGTTGAAAATTAATGATAGGGCAGAGAGCTGGACACAGCTGAAACTCTCTATTATGCACCCAGCAGGTTTTTTGACAGTTTTGATTATTAATATGATGGGATGCTGCATTATTTAAATTTCATCTCCTGGGTCCCTGCACTGTAAAAATTCACTACATATTTCACATATTTTAATGGGGACCTGTTTAAAAAAAAAGTCAATCTATTATCAAGGCTTTTTTCGTATTTGGTAGAATATTAATTCAATGCCCCAAATCTTCCGGTCAGCATCAGAACCATCGCGACCAACACTGTTCAAACTGAAAACTGCCCACTTACCGGGGTATGTTGAAAAAGGCTAGACTAACGAACCACAATTCAGAAGAGCTCCCCCAGAGCTGAAATCCTTGGAGAGAGCAACAAAGAGACTCAATGTAGTAGACATGCTTTCTTTTTAGGGCACTAGCTTCTGTAAAGTAAGTTTAAATGTCCAGTGTGAATGGTAGGGTGGTACAGTGGGTAGGTAGGTGACGTAAGTGGGTAGGATGGCAGGCGGGTGAGGTGGCTAGGTAGTGGATGGCAGGTGGGTGAGGCAGGTCGAGTCAGGAGGGGTTGTCAGGTTGGATCAGGTCGAGGGCGGAGAGTCAGGAGGGTCATGGAGGGCAGTCAGAGGTTTGGGGGGGGGAGTTGGGGGTCAGTATGGATGACTGGGTCGGAGGGGGGTGGGGGTCAGTTCTATAGTTATCTAAGAATTAGACTAGGACTTTTCTGTCTAGCATTGCCTGGGTAACTGTTCAGGCAACCACCGCAGAATTGTCCAAAGTCTAACTCAGGATTGGTGACTTTTTTGGAGGGTTTTGTGGAGCAGGGGAATCGTGTATCAGAAAAGTTCAAACTTTCCAGGCAATTCTCAATGAGTCAGTGCATTGAGATATCCAACACACCCCGAACGCACACTTTGGGTTGTACAGCCGGTCTCTGACAATCCAGAGGCTGGAAGATCTAGGCCAATGTATTTTTTGGTTTATAAATATTATCATTTGAACATTGAATTACTATGACATCACAGTCCAAACATTGAGGAGGGATGGTTCCAAAGTTAAGAGTCCATCGAAATCACCAATTGAGGATTAACTGGAGAGGTAAAAGCAAAATACTCATTCAGACTCGAAACGTTAACTGTATCCCTCTCCACAGATGCTGTCAGACCTGCTGAGTTTTTCCATTAACTGGAGATTTTTGCCTCATTTCCAACTCCATCATGATATTTTCCCCTTTAATGTCATCAGTGGTCAACTCTCGAAACAATTCTCCTACCCTTTCTCCTTTCACAAGTTTGATGACTCATTCTGGGGTTCAGTTAGGACAATAAGGTCATTGACCTGAAACGCTAATGCTGTTCGTCTCTCCACAACTGGTCTCTGACCTGCTGAGGGAGAGGAGGAGGAGGTGGCAAGCTGCATAAGTTAGTCGTGCAGAAGGGAGAAAAGGACAAAGCCAATATTGTGCGAGAAGCCCAGATATGGAGCTCTGAGGTGCCACTAATCTGGGAGAGAAATCCAAGATGCGTCAGATTATGAATAGGTCTAGCATAGAGGAAATAGCACAATGAGAAACTGTTGATGGCCACAATTATGAAATTCACAAGTGCAAACTCTATGCAACAATGAACATATTATTTTATATATATATATCATAGGCACAGCTATACAAACATGTACACATCGCAGGACAAAAGCTCCTCTTTCATCACAATGGCCTCCTAGTAGGTTTTTCCTAATGATTGCTGGCAGAATGCTTTTCTTGTGGTAAAGCTATGACTGGGAAGGACCTTGAATATATCAAACCACATCCAGGTGCTCAATGCACATCAAAGGCTGCGTAAATGAGTTAGACCCCTGCATTTTTTTTCTGAATAGGATCCTTTGAGGCTTAGAACTACAAAGGTCAGATCTGTTGGCTCAAAGACCAAATTGTCTGCACACACCGTACCTGAGCTGCTTCCTGCAAGAGAGTTTATATTAACCACACTATATGCTTAGTCACTGCATTGGAATGCTTTGTTACTCCCCTCTTGCATTAATGCCTTATTGAAAGATGCCAGGTGCATGGCTAAGAGTGGAAATAATTAAACTCCAAATAGGTCTCCCTGCTCTGTTCATCTAAAAATGGATGAGATTTCCAGTAATGTTCAAATACCACCGTGCATTTTGCATACAGAACACAGAAAATACAGATATATCTCAGTTAACTAATAATTAATTCTTTGAAACACAGTTGCATGTGACGATCGGTGAATGTTTTTATTTATGTTGCAATCAATCCAATGTTTATTAACTTGGTAAAAGTTGTCATGAGAAGAAATTCCAACTTGAATTAAAAGCACAAATGCCAATTTGGCTCCGTTTCAGTTATAAGTCTTACCACAAGAGTCGAAAGGTTGTTCAAGATCTCTCTATAGAACTTGAGCACGTCTGCTGAGCTGATTCTTTGAACACAAGGTAGACACCATCTCAACTCCAGCACTTAAAGGGCCAATCCAAGGGCAAGATCTTGGAGAAGTTAGCAGTTTGAATAAAAAGTGGGTTGAATCACAGAATGAATTCAGGATGGTAATGTGCTGCACCTTGAAAGAACAATGCATCATCACTTACTGCATATCTGGGTGCAATGAGCAATCAGAGGGAATGTACTCTTACCCATCAAGGGGAAGAAGAACCTGCTGTGGCCTTAAAAAAGGGCATGGATGGAATTGACACAGTAGGTGAGCAGCAGGAACATTGTGCCCCACTCCTGGATTAGTACAGGAATCACTTTAATTACCTCACCAGGTCAGTAAAGGAAAGTACAGTTGCACATTCACCTACGTCCTGCTGTGCACACCACCTCACCCCTTTATCTATCTCATGTTTACTTCATCACATTTATACTCACACTCACTTACCTTGTAAGTGTGCCCATCCTTCTCTTTTTATGCACTTCCCTATATCCCCATCTATCTAACCATTGCTGCTACTCACCTTCATCCTTAAGAAATTTGATGCCTCTCCATGATGGTCACTCTTAGCAAATGCACTGCCTTCAATAGGATCAATACATGCCATTACACTCATTGTTTTGCCTTCTGGCTCCCATAAATTAGTAATAATCATACGTTACATTCAAATTGCTGGAGCCTCATCGAATGTATTTCTTGCTTTCTCTGTAGCGGGTGAATTGATAAACTGACACATCATTACTTGGCACATGACAGCAGTGTGACAGTGAATATGGCACCCCAGGATATATAATCACACAACAATTAGTTCCTAGTTCCTTACAAATAATATAACACTCATTCATAGGCTAGCTCCTTCTCTGTTTCAAGAGAAGAGTGCACCAGACATAAAGGTGAGGAACAGAACTGGAGGTAGTCCTCTGCAAATTGCACGGTTGAAAGCTGCAGAGGAGGAAATACTTTAGACTAGTATTCCTAACCATTGGAGGTGGAGAGATAGGAACCTCCCAGCTACCTAGTGACAGAAATAACTATCAGCGACCCATGTGTTATATATCACTCCGAGTCATTTTAACTTGATTTCAGCAGTGAATGAAATATGACCATCTTCATAATGCTAAGCTGCATCATTCTTACCTTGTCAGTACTAGTTCATATCATTTTAATCTGGTGGGATCTTGTGTGAAGTAGCAGCCGTGGACTACCTGGATGACAAGTCCTCAGAAAGGCTCGTCCTTCAGAGGGTGCACCGTTACCGGAATCATGCACCAGTGCAGATATTCGCACTTTGATGGGACCGGTTAGACAGAAGGTTGGGTTTTCACTTGGTGGCTTGTACTTCATGAGTCAGCTGGGGCATTCAAGGTAGCAAGGGCAGTTGCAGACAGCCTACATCAGAGGGCACAGCCCTCTCAAATCTCTGCTCAAATGGACACATGCTATATGGCAGAGACAGGAGAATTGTTGAGGAGCAGCAGAAAAACTGTGATGTCCTGGAAGGCCATGATTATAGAGGGAATGGAGGAGTCCACCTCATGCATGAATAGGTTGTTGGTGCTGTGCATTGTGAGGATGTCTCCTTCCATGGATACAATGGCTCAGGCTGCAAAACTTCAATCATGGCAATCACCCAGGCCTTGGCTATTCTGTGGATTGACATGTGTATGCAGTCAATGAAAATTTGTATACCTGTGGGCAGCCAGCCAGAGAAGCAAATTCAAGTGCCTGTTCATTCTGACTGGCATTATCACAGAGGATGATAATGTTAATTTGTCAACCCTGGCAAACAATCTCATCAGTAACCTACCTTGAGCATTTATGTGCAACTGACTGGGCGATCCTCTCAGGCAGAGGAAGGATCTGGAGACAAATAAGTTAATGGTGATGATTTCACAGCCATTGGTAATGCGTATCTGTCAGGTCCAGCAGTGAGTGGGTTCTTCTCCTAAAAGTGTATAATGTTGTGACCTTTACTCTTCTTAACACACATGAATGACCTCCCCAGCAGGTTAGAAAAGACTGTTTGTAGGTGTCTGGGTTGTTTACACATCAGGAAAATCTCAAGATCACATCAGTTCACTGCAAAATGATCTTTTGGTATTGCAAAAATGACTGGACCAATGGGAGATGGCAAACAATGCCAAAAATGCTATGTCACATGAATCACCAACAAAAAGGATCCACCAACAGATAGTTTTAAGTTCTGTAATCAAATTCTCTAACAGATAGAAACAGGGCCATACTTGGGGGTTAATCTAAAAAAAGAACTTCAATGGGAATTCCACATTCAGCAGATAACAACACCCAAAACAAACAGGGATCTTGGATTTCTGAGGAATCACATCTGGTACTGCAATAAAAATATCAGGGTTATAACTTAACAAACATTGGTTCATCTAATCCTGGAGTTTGTAAGTTGTGTGTGGGATCCTTAAATGGTGAGAGATTGAAGCGATTGAAAGATGTTTCACACAATTCTGCACAAATCAATATAGCAAATACCAATGTTGCATCCTTGATCAAAGGTTTGGAATGGGAATCACTGGATCAAAGGAGGGAAAAACATAGAATGACCGTGTTCTGTAAAATATGGAATGAACTGGTGGGAATTGACGGAAACGAGTACCTGGTTCCCCAAATGGCGATGACAAAACACGAGTTAGCTGTCCACTCAGATTACAAAGGCCATTTGTTTCCAAGACAGTGTATTAACAATCTTTCCCCCCGCCAGGACAATCCCACAAAGGAAAAAGCAGCCAAAGTAAATTATCACAGCCACATCACTTGAAATCTTCAAGACCCATCTTTTGATTATTTCCATTTAAAAGTTTTCATTATTGAGACTACCAACTCAGCAGGTCATGTTTGGTTTAGTTAGTGCTACCCATGTAACTGTTGGTGGAATATGGATATTAGTGTGTGATGCTGACAGAACTAAAGCAGAAACAGAAGCTGCATAGGCGCCTCCTATGTATCCAACCGCTGTGCTATTCCAAACTTTGCTGCACCCTTCTCTGCTGACCAGCTACAGGTCTCTCCACACCAGGCTGCTGCTGCTGCTGATGGTCATCTTGTTTCTTGTCCACAGTCCAATCTTAGGCACCATGACACCACCCAATCTCAAATTTCTATTTCTCCAAACTGCACAAGTTAGCCTCTCAACAAGCCCTTTCCCAGCAGGAGTTAAGAATTTAGATGTGAACGTTGCGTATTAATGCTGTTGTATATCTGACTTTTAATAAATTCCATGAATTGCTGTTTTGTCTTCTTGCCTTGGTTTCAATGGTGAGTTTCAAGATATATTTAAATGCCAGTGAAAGGCTATTGACATACACGGATGTAAATATTAAAATTGGTAACTCTGGAGGTGAATTATATAGACTCAACCGATCGTCCCTGAGTTAAACCTGCAAGTTGAGTACGTCAACACCACCTTCTGAATAGGATCACATTTTCCTCCCCCCCCATCCCCCACCGCCCCAACCTGCATCTAAAGCCATTTTTCAGTGTTAAAATTTTCCCCGCAAGGTCTTCATAAATGAAACCGGTATATTCAATTATAATAAACAAGAGGTGTGGGGATATCATTATATTTGTGCCATCACAAATGTGAAAATTGAACTTTGTGTCCAAGTAATAAATAACTGAATCACACTTTCATATGTAAAATATTCATAGTTTTAATGGATTACAAACAAGATGTCTGCATCTCTATCTGAGTTTATCCATGTAACAGCTCATTGTTTAATGTATCTATTCTTCCAAGTGCCAATGGATGCACATGAATATCCACAACAACACAGCAATATATTCACTCAGCTAACTAATCCTTGTATAAAAAAAATGAGGGTGAAATTATTGCATTGATGCAAGGATGTCTTGAGAATATTACCATAATATGTTTTAACAATCTATGAGCTGAACTATCATGCATAAAAATATGTCAGCTTGATATGTTAATTAGAAAATATGACAAAGCTCATGCAACTGATCCTTTATTAAATTTATGAACTTTTTTTTACAAATTTGCTTAGGGAGCTAAGCTAGTATGTCAAATTACTCTATAATTTCACTGTATACATGTTGTGGCCAGAAACCTTTACAATATAATAGTTGCAATTATACAGTGTCAAATCAAGCTGAAAGTCGGAAAATGCTTCACATAATGAGTTATCATTGAATGCAATGATGGTTATGTAGATAAACATGACATCCTTCTGCACTATTAACAGCTGGGGCAAGTAATCTATGTACCTTCCCATTGTGGAAATGAAAACTTGGGAGAGGTGTAAATGGGCAGCTAATCCCATACAGTTTGCTTCTGCACGTAAGTTTGCTTCTGCATTTCATCACTGGAAAATAGTCATTTGAACAAACAATTCTTGACAAGAAAGAATGTATAGAAATACTATCCTACAAATAACTACAGTGTTTACAAATTGTAATCTTTTAATGCATTGAATTTATACAAATTAACATACAGTTCATCCTACATCATTGCCAAAATTTAAATGACCCCCGGGTACTTTGTCAGACTTAGTTGATCTTTGAATTGGTAGAGTTTGCAAAGATGTCAGTGGTAAATGTTTCAGAGGAGCTCACAGTACACAACATCAGCAGGAACAGGCTATTGTGTGTTGTCTGAATATAGGGCAAAATCCTTATTGATTCAAGTCAAAAGAAACTCACTTTTACAGAGTTGGGAATCAGCTGTTATAGGGTCAAAGCTAGTCAAGTCTTTCCAGTAATAGCAAACTTTCATAACTGCAATTGAAATGTCATTTGATGCTCTACTATCCTGATTTGCAGCCAAATTCAAATTGAAATATTCAGTGTAGCAGACTCCACTGAAGTATTTTATTTTCACACTTTAAGTGAAACTTAAATGTAATGAAAGTCCACATGAAAAAATGACTGTTGATGTAGAATGCTGTAAAAAAACAAAAATTCAGTGAAATGTTGATGAAGTATGATTTAGTTATTTATTACCTTGACACAAAGTTCAATTTGCATATTTGTGATGGCACAAATATAATTGATATGTCCACAGCCCTTGTTTATTATGAAGACTTTGCAGGGGGATTTTTAACATCGAAGAGTGGCTTTAGGTGCATAGTGGGGTTAAATATGATGAAAATGTGGTCATATTCGGAAGATGGTGTCGACATGTCAGCTTGCAGGTTTAACTCGGGGAAATTCGGCCGCGTGAGAGTAACTCCACTCCAGATTATCAATTTGAATATTTACATCACTTATCAATAACCTTTCAATGGCATTTAAATGTATCCTGATACATTTTATAAAATGAATGTTTTGTTTTGCACTGAAGCCTTTTACAGCATGGCTTACCTCCTTCACAGAAGAAAAAAAAATCACATAAATATTTCCCTTCCTAATCACTGTCACCAAGCAAAGTTCACAGAAAGTTCATTGGAATCCTGACTTTGGAAATCATGAGCCTACAAGTTTGTTTTAAATTCAACCGCATTGCTGAAGCTTTCCTTTCCTTCAGATGCTTGTCTTTAAATAACTGTAAGGCTTGAATGAATTCACAGTTTTGTCCAACAGTTAAGCTACCAGAGGTCAATTTCATGCAGATCTCACTTAGTTGCTCCCGTTAAGTAGATATATAGTTCTTAAACATCTAGCTTTAAGAACAAGTAGCTGAATTTGATAGCTGCATAATATGTGCACCGCTGTTAACTGGTTCTGTAAATTATAGACTGGGTGGTTTATTTTTGTACTGTGGCCCAGATTTATAGATGCATTGGTTGAAAGGATAGATAAAGATTCTGCTGACACTGCTATGGTGCGATATATGTTTATGGTGTTAAGAGATAATGTGAATCAAAATGTCAATTTTCTTGTCTCCCAAGGCATGGACAACATTGGATGACACTAAAACACATCTGTTACAGCACTTCTGTAGCAATATAGAAATAGAGGGTCAATGTGAGATTTACGATAAGCAAATTAAGATCTATGCTACTCATCCTTCCAAGGGTGCACACACCAACACAATGTAACCTAGATGAGCTGAACAGTGCAAGTGACCCTAATTCCAATGCAAAGACCTCATCAAGATGAATGACTGGAATGTAATTATTAATATAAGTCCCTCATTATTGGTTTCAAGGATATGCATGTTGTAATGAAAATGCTGTGCGAAACTACCTCCAATTTTAAATAGAACCATTATATAACTAGAAAATGCATTGGATTCGCATTGAATGTGCTATTTATCTAATAAATGGATCCGCTGTCATTTTCTAAGACCTTGCTGGATGAATTTCACATTCAGCAAGTCTTAAATGTGCAGCATATATCTTACTTATATTCCAAAAGAATGTTTTAAAAAATATTTTTTTTGCAATAGTTGGAAATTTCAAGTGAATTCAAAGGGATTTTATCTTCATTCTTGATAAACAAAATAAGTCCATTTAACCCTGAGCTTAAAAATATGTATTGCATGCGTACAGCCAGTACCTCTAAGATATATTTTATTTTCTTCTTTGCTGTTTACATTCGTACAGAATGGTGGGAAGTTCAAGACGAGTAACTTAGAGCACCATTGACAATGAGAGGGGTGAGCATGTATCAGGATGCAATGGACTTGTGGGCTTCTCTTCTGTCATTCCTAGAAGAAATCTCACATCAGCTGACTGAATGAGAACTTAATAACTAACCTAGTAACAATCAGAAAACAATATGAAATTCAAAGTAGTTGACAGACATCAATAAGGGTAGAATTTCCTAGTTTTTCCTTGGAGCTCGTGAATAAATATTAACAATGGAATTCACTGGAACAATTCCTGAGGACATTTCAATCAGTAATTCCAATTGGAAGTCTAATTATTGTAATTAACCTAGGTCCTATTTTACAATCAAATCATTGTTCAATTTACAATTCTCTTTAATTTTCTTCTGTTGTGCACAGCATTGGTCATACCCTGCCTGAAGAATTCATTTTGGACACTGCACCTCAGGAAGGATATACTGGCATTGGAAGAGGTGCAATGTAGATTCACTAGAACGATACCCACTCTCAGAAGATGAAGTTAAGAGCACAGGTTGCATTGGCTTGTATTCTTTTGAATATGGAAGGCTGAGGGATATTCTGATTGAAGCATTTAAAATGATGAAAGGATTTGATAAGGTAGGTGCAGAGAAGCTAGTTCTGCTGTTCCTCAAGAATCAAAACCTAGGGAATATAATCTTGAAATTGGAGCTTGGCCATTTAGGAAGTAAATCAGGAAACCTTTTCCCTGAAAGGGTAGTAGAAATCTGAAAGGATATCCCACAAGAAGCTGTGGGCAGGGTGACGATTAAAGCTTTCAAAATTGAGATCAATAGACGTTTGTTAGATAAGTAAATAAGGTTTGCTGGGTGACAATGATCCCCGTGCTCCTAGATGCTTCAGAAACTTGGACGTGCTACAAGAGGCAACTCAAAGCATTGGAGAAGAACCATCAGCAGTGCCTTCACAAGATCCTCCAAATTCGGTGGTGAGAAAGGTGGTCCAAAGCAGTATCCTCTCCCAGGCCAACTTGTCCAGCATTGAGGTACTAATCACTCAAAACCAGCTGCACTGGACAGGTAATATTGTTCGTATGTCCCTGTCGATGTAACTGAGTCACATGTGGGGACGTTTCCCTTATTTTTAAAATCTTTATTTTTCATTGTAACATTCTTCAACTCCCTGGAGGCAGCACTGTGCCTTTAGGGAGCTTTCAGAGTGCGCTCCCCCTGTGTATGGGCAGACTTCAGCACTTGTGCTCATTCCGCCACCCCCAACCCCCCAACCCCCACACCCACCACCACCACCCCCCCCACCCCCCCACCCCTCCGCCCCCCCCACCCTGGCAGCGCTGAGGTTCTCAGCACGCAATTCAGGTTGGCTGGCCAATTAAGGCCCACCCAGCCTGAATCGTTGCTCTGCACTGGCCGGGAAAGGGCAAGTAGGGGTGGGAGCCTGTCAGCCGCCAGGTCCAATGGTGACTCAGTGGCTGGTTTAAAAACAGCCCAGGCAGCTCCAGAAAGGCTTCCAAAGAAAGCCTTCTGTCTGCCATTCCAACGATTGATTCAAGTGCAGTTGCAAGTTTCAAGTTTCGGATTGTGGAACCATTCTAGTGCAGTCTATTCACTGATGTGAGACTCAAGCCTGGAGTCCCCATTGATCTTTGAAAGGTGATGGTGCCGTGATGTAGATCTCCATTGTCTCACCAGGGAGCTTGGCGTTCACAGTGACAGTGTGATGACTTTAACTAATGACATCTCCTCCTTCTCCCTTTTAGGTTCACCAGCAGGCATCCCATCTGCAGACCTCAAAGGGCCAGCCCTGACACCAGAGGATCACCGGGCATCATTTTCACCTGCATCACACTCGCTCTCTGAAACAGGCAACAGCATCTCGGTGGGCATTATATCGGTGGTTATTATCTCGGTGCACGTTGCTGAGGGCACTTCACAGTCACTTGAGGTGCAGGCAGAGGCAAAGAGAGCCCAGGGTGCTGGCAGTCAGAGGACTGCTGGGGGCCAGGATGATGCTCAGTCGAAGGATAATGATGAGCCTCTGGAATCCTCCATTAGGTGGCAGTTGCTGGATGTCCAGCAAGATGTGTGGAAGGATCTGGTGGAGATCCATTAGGGTCTACATGCCATGGTCTCTGTGATGGGGTCCATGCAGAGCGTGAGTACTGCGGTGCCGTCATGGGTGAGCACACTGCCTCCTCCATTGACAGAGTGGTGACTCTCATGGAGGGGCAGCTGCAGGGACAGAATGAGGGCTTCCTGGGGTTGCGCTTGGACCTGCAAGCCCTCACACAGGCACGGACCTCAGGTGGTCAGTGTCAGTGTGGGAGATGGATTGGGCACTCCGTATACCAACTAGGTGCCCGTCCATCAATGGTGTGCAGGGAGGTCCAGAGCAACCTCACGTTGGTGCATGAGCTGGCTGTCATCTTTATGGGCTCCTCCCAGGGTGCTGTAGATGATGGCAGCAGCTCCTCCTCCCCTCTGCCAGTGACCATGGCATCTGATTAGGCTGCAGTGACTCAGGAGATGTCAGGTCATCAAGGCCACCAGGCTGTCTCCAATGCTTGTACCAGCAGGCGGGGTGGGGGTGGGGGGGGGAGGCGGAATGGAGGGGGCACCATGAGCACAAGATGGATAGTTCACAGATGATTTTCTGTTTATTTCTGTTTATTATATCTATACTGGTCTGGGATTGAAGACCAGAAACGTTTATTTAAATACTTTTGAACTGTCACAAGGAGATCAATTTTGTTTTTGTAATCATGGTCTGTGTATGTTTACTTTTTTTACTTTATTGATGCAGGGAACACCAGTATATAATGCTGGCCGTAAGTGGCTTTGAACTTTATTGCACAGGCATTGAGTGTTCTTTGTGTTCAAATGAAAGGGTCCTTTCAGACATCTGGGATGGAGGTAGCAGCCCTGGAATAATCAGGAGGCTGCACCTCTCTAGGGAGATCATGATATGAAAGGTCAGTTCGAAGCTGATCTTTGGTAGCCCAGCTGAAGAAGAGTTGGATCAAGGTGTCTCTGGTGTCCCTGCCTCCCTGGAGGTTACTGAGTTCTGCCTCCATGCCCTCAGCATCCTCTTCACCATGCTCCTCTTCTGACTCACTACTGGACTCATCATCTGTGGCCTGTGCAGCTGAGTTAAGATCCCCTTCCACCAGTGGGTCCCCCCTTGCCAGTGAGAGAATGTGGAGAGCACAGCATGCAACCACGATCAGTGACACCCACCTGGGGGGTATTGTAACGCTCCCCCTGAATGGTCCAGGCATCAGAAGCGAATCATGAAAAGACCTATGGTTCTCTCTACCACTGCCCTTGTGGAGCCATGACTCATTTTGTAACACTTCTCTGCCTCTGTTCTTGGGTGGCAGAACGGCGTCATGAACCACCTGTTCAAAGGATAGTCCTTGTCACCCTGCAGCCCCCATCCAGTCGGGCTGGAGCACTGAATAGCCTCGGCATCTGGAAGTGTCTCAGGATGTATGTTTCATGGAGCTGCCTGGGTGCCTTGCACAGATTTACAGAATCTGCATCCTGTGGTCACACACTAACAGCACGCTCAAGGAGTGGAATCCCTTCCTGTTGACGAAGGGACTTGGCTGACCCACTGGCACCTGATGACCACATGTGTGCAGTCAATGGCACCCTGGACACGGGGGAACATAGCAATCACTGCAAAGTCTCTGGCTCGCTCAGCCTGGCTGGCCTCATCCGTACAGTAAAGAATGAATGTCAATACCTGCCTGAACAGAGCTTCTGTCATCAGCTTGATGCAACTGTGGACAGCTGATTTGGAGATTCCACAAAGATCACCCACTGAGACCTGGAAAGAGCAGGAGGCATATAAGTTGAGGGCCATTGTGACCATCAGAGCCACTGGCATGGGGTGTCTACCCACACTGTTGGAGCTGATCTCAGGCCCAATCATCTGACAAACGCAGGTCATGATCTCCCTGGAGAGGTGCAGCCTCCTTCAGCTTTGCACCTCAGACATATTGAGGCAGCTGCATTGCCATCTGTAAACCCTGGAAGCAAAATAGTGGTGTCATCTGCACTCCTTCCACCTTCAACTTTCTACTGGCCCTGCACGCCTTGTGCCTGTGCCTCTCCTCCCTCAGGTCCCTCCCTTGGAAGCTGAATAGGGACACCTGGCCTCCTCCCCTTTCTGCCCCTCTCTTCCTCCTCAGAGGAGGTGCCTCCAGCAGAGACCACAATCCACATTACCAGGGTGAGGCAAGGCTGTCTGATTACTGGAAGGATCCACATGGTCTGAATCCTGCAGGGACCAGGCAGACAGCATTCAGTCCTGAAATGAGGCCTGGAAGTGCTAAGAATGAAGCCCCGAACAGAGATGAAGCTGCCAAGTACCAATGAGCAACCAACTGCAAACTATCTCCAAAACTGCTCACTACTCACACAGCAATGCTGCTGACCCTTTTTATCCTGTCCTTGGATGAGGTTTGTGAAAATGTCGGCCGGCCGCCTGCCCATTTTGCCCGTGCGACAAATAGAAAATTGCACGGGCAACAAAAAATCAGTCAGTTGTATTGTTAAGGGCCTTAAGTGACCTGTTAATTATTTGTGGGTGTCACTCTGGCACCATGCACGCCCACCGAGCAAAATATCGCATGAGCGCGCAATGATGTCAAGTGCTCACCCGATCAGGTCGGGCTTACGCCCGTCTACAGGACGAAAAATTCTGCTCCAAGAGTTTGTGCTGTGTCTGTGGTGTGAGCGTGGGGTGTGTGTGTTGTGTGTATGCGTGTTTGGAAATTGGAGCGCATTTTTTATGTTACTTAGACCAGTTAAATGTGATAAAGCTAATCTATTTCTTTTTTAAAGTACAAGAATACCTACCTGATGGTGTCTTTTATGATCACAGAACATAAACAGTTAAAAAGTCACCGACTTGGCAAGTCTTTCCTTTTCTCAGAACCCTGTTACAATCAAACGAGGAGTGGAAAAAGAGCGGAGCCATTTGACCTCTTCATACACCTGATTGTAACATTTTCAATTGGTTTCCTTCAAATAAACATCATTATTTTCCCATAACAGGTGTCAAGCGAACAGAATCTAATTTTCATTGTTGGATGTCTGACCATTTTCTGAAAAATAATATTGAGAAATATATTGCTTGTTGTCCTGAACTTAAAAGATATCCAGCACTATATTCCTCATTTTACTTTTCCCAATCTCCTTTCCCAGTGCTGTGTAAAATACAAGTGCTATTTGTTTGCTGACTTCTATCAGTTGCATCTTCCACCACTTGAGGGATTAAACTGGTGATCCCATAGCTGTGGAGCAACTTGGAATGTATAGGGCAGGCTGCTCTCAGGATGTCCTAATTAAGATATTGATGAAACATTTCAATGTACAAGATGTTCAAATGAATAGAGCCGTGGGCAATGAAAAATACACTGGAGGCTACATTGTTGCTGAGATTACCAAATTCTGCAAAAGCAATACACATATAAGAAAAGCTAATCATTTAAGAGTTTAGGTTTAATGGGCGGAATCGTGCGGTAGCAGGCGTGAAAAATGATGTTTTATCCACCAACTGCAATAGTGGGCTTTCACACCATATCCTCCCCTTCCTGCCTCAATAATTATGCAGCCACAGGAAACATGCTATCTCACTGGTGGACAGCCTCCGGTTTGCCCGCCACACCACTACCTCATTGCTCCCCATGCCGGGTGCCATATTTAAACTGCAGCCCCAGGCACACTTTTCAATGCTTGCAGCCCAGGACTACTCTGGTGAAGACATGGCCCAGAAAGCCAAAAAGAATGCAGCCCTCCCAATTCAGTAACACATCCCTGGGATGCCTTCTGGATGACATGGAGTCCTGCTGCAATGTCCTCTACCCCGCTCTGGCCACAGGAGTCCCATCAGTCTCACCACTCTGGCTTGAGAGGCGGTGGCAGTGGTAATCAGTGCCAATGCTGCACACAAGAGGTTGGTCATCCCGTGCAGAAAACGGATGAATGATCTCATCCATGCCGCCAGGGTAAGACAACCATCTCATCATTCTAAACTCACACACTCACAAGGCCATCACACATTCACTGGCATCTCACTCACTGCCAGCTCAAGGGACAACACCACTAATATTCACACACACCCTCACATCTCCATCTGGCTGCATCCCTTCTGGAGACTGCCTCCTCGGCCTGCACCATCTTGAGGTCACTTTCACTGATCAACATGATGCTCCCACACACACGCCCTGGGATGCCTCTCTTCCTTAGTACAGCCTTTGCCCTGCAGCCTCTTCCCTTGCCTGAGGCCTCTTCTGCCCCTTCCCCAAGCAAGTTCTAGCCCTGCAACTGTTGAAAAGCCACCTCCACCTTACAGCTAGTCTGGTTGATAAAGACCTACCCGTGAGCTCTCCTAAAAGTGATGTTGTGTTGCCTGTGGCGCCTGGCATTGATGACCACAAGTGCTGCCCAAAGCAAGCTAGGCAAACAAGCCTTGAAGTCCAGAGTGACGTGCCGCTCGTCATATGCAATCATGCCAACGTGGCCAGGTGATCCAACATGGGGAGATGATTCCGGCGAGCCATTATTGTTTTAAAAATCCTTGTTGTATGTTTGGTACTTTTGCGATAAACAGAAGAATGCAGCATTGAGCATAATTGGATGGGTTAATATTGAGATCTAAATGTCTTTGGCAGGGGAGGAGGGAGTGTTTAGTCTGGCCACCATGAGTGTGGGTTGGTCTTGATGGATTAGTTGGTCTTTTCCTCCCCATCAGTTTCATTGGTTTGCAAATTTGTAACAAAGTCTTCAAAAATTATTTACAAGTAGACTGTTTGTGAAAGTAACACATTGACTGGTGTAATACTAAAACTTTGGATTTTATCTAGGAGGGATTCAAAGCAAGCATGGCTTGTGTATATGACAGGAGACTGAATGGTAATTTACATTGATGGATGTGACTTTGACGGACTCAGGCACTTTAATTGACACCAGTGTGAAAGGAAAACAAGCATTTGCCAAAAACTGCCCAGCAACATCATCATTCACAGTAAAAGCTGGAGGAAATTCAGCTCAATTTGCACACAGAGTAGGACAGGCTGCCACTTCAGTTAAAACACCAAGTGACAGCAAAACATGACAAGCCCAAGGCCAGCTGAAAAATATGTCACCAAAAGGAGACTTCCTGCCTCTGCAATGTAGACAAGGCAGAGATCAGCTCACCAGATAAGTCGGGATGGTGAAAGAAGTTTCAACTGAGAGACACAAAAAGCCAGATGAGTGCAATGCCACTGAGTGTAGTGACAGAAAATTATGTGTTTGATTGTCAGCTGGCATCACAGAGAGGCTATTACTGTCACTCCTGGGAACATCAAACAACGATGGGGACAGTTCAAACCAACCAATCCAAACATAAACCTATTGAGTCCTTGAGATGCAACGTAAATGTTGCTATCAACACTGAGGTAACTTTCACAAGACGTGGGGCTGAAAATAAAGTTCATGATATTCACCTCAGCCCAGTTTCTCAATTTTAGAGAAAAACAAAGATCAATAGTATCTTCCCCAAATATATTAAACAAACTAGCCTGCTTGTCTAATATTCTGATAGTTTCAAAGCTCATTTTAAAACTTAAGGAAGTTATCAAATAATTACAAATTAACAGCCGAATCATCAAAAAAAGACTTGCATTTATATAAAAGCCCAGAAATTGTTGTATCAGGCCAATGAATAGCACCTGCTGTTAGCTAGACTTGCCCTTGCCCATTTAATACCCATGATATTTTGCATTGGGAGTACAAGCTGGAAACAGCATGGCACCTTCTATTCAGTATCTAGGATCTGAGTGAACTAGGCGAGCATCGATATAGCTTCTTAACCAATCAGGTTAAAAATGTTGTGAAATCAATAGTGCAGGGTCTGAACAAGGAAGCATAAGTTGAAGTGGATGTATTCAATGTCAAATCAGGTACAGAAAGAGATGGAAAGAAATATTGCATGGTGAGAAAGAAAAACGAGACAAAGAAAAAGTGACTTTTTAAAATTTTATGCGTTTTAAACCTCTCCAACAATAAGCAAGAGCTGAATGAAATAAGACTCTGTACTTGAAAAAATTAAGTTTTAATGCCAGTGACATTGTTTGGCAGTAATTAACACTGATAAATATCTAATTCATGGTTCATGTTAATGTTTTAGAGGGAATGTTTAGTTCTGGGAAGGTTGCTGTTGTGAAGGTAGGGTAACTAAAATGCTGGGATTTAGAGATTACCAGAACACCAAAAAGAAAAGGGAAGCTCGGGAGGTTCTCCATGTCTGTTTAACAGAGCCAGAATAGAAGAAAGGGAGACAAAAACAATAGGTGGGCTTACTTAGTTACTTACTTACTGGAGAATTGGAGGCATGATATCTACATTGCTTGCAAAGAAGTGCAGCCCAGAGAGATGTTTTAGTTTTTGGAGTTTAGAGCTAAATTAGTTTAAAACCATTCAGCGAACCCTGAGCCCTTACATCATCATGGAGATGAATGGACCTTAAGAAGTTTGTCTGGTTTTAATTTATCTGTGTATTAGCTGGGAGAGGGGCTTGGTTGCAGTTTGGACCTCATGTGGTTTGCAGCTTACAGAGATGCCCTGGGAGCTGTTAGCAGGGTCCAGGCAGTTAGGGCTCGGAGAAGTCCTGGGGACCTGTGAAGGTCGTGGGAGGTTACTGGTTCCGTGCCGGTCAGTTAAGGCTCAAAGAAGCCCTGGGAGACATTTATATCTCAGGGCAGTGCTAGCTTAATAAAACTAGTAGTCTGCAAAAGTGTTGCAAGTGTGCTGACAAGTAGAGATGGGAGTGCAGCTTTCTGAACCTCATGTAACACACTGTCAAGAGGTCACCTCACCATTGGGAGGTGTGCAGTCATTGAGGCAGTTTGAGTCAAAGCAGCTTTTGAGTGAATCCAGAGGCAAGATCTTCAAATATGAAGACTTGATCCACTAGTGAGGATGACAAAGTTTTAATCAGATTTTGTGATTCACAGCGGTTACTGATGTCTGGGTGGGTTGCTGAGAAATTCCTGGGCTCTGCCTTGGTTGCCTCTGCTATTTAATGTACATTGTGCTGTGTTTGACCATAGTGTGCTTGTTAACCCATATTTACCTCATGTTAATTCTGAATGTTAGGGTATAAGATAGAGAAACTTTTAGATTTCTGCAATTAATCATGCATCTTTTAAAATTAATTTATGGGATGTGGGCATCACTGGCTAGGCCAGCATTTATTGCCCATCCCTAATTGCCCTTGGTGGTGAGCTGCCTTCTTGAACCGCTGCAGTCCATGTGGTGTAGATACACCCACAGTGCTGTTAGGGAGGGTGTTCCAGGATTTTGGCCTAGCGACAGTGAGAGAACAGGGATATATTTCCAAGTCAGGATGGTGTGTGGCTTGGCGGGGAACTTCCAAGTGGTGGTGTTCCCATGGATCTGCGGCCCTTGGTCTTCTAAATGGCAGTGGTCATGGGTTTTGAATGTGCTGTTGAAGAGCCTTGGCAAGCTCCTGCAGTGTATCTTGTAGATGGGACACACTGCTACTATTGTGCGTTGGTGGTGGAGGGAGTGAATGTTTGTGAATGGGATGCCAATCAAGCAGGCTGCTTTGCCCTGGATGGTGTTAAGCTTCTTGAGTGTTGCTGGAGCTGCACTCATCCAGGCAAATGGTGACTATTCCATCGCGCTCCTGACTTGTGTCTCATAGATGGTGGACAGGCTTTAGGGAGTCATGAGGTGAGTTACTCGCCACAGGATTCCTGGCCTCTGACCTGCTTTTTTTGCCATAGATTTATATAGCTAGCCCAGTTCAGTTACTGGTCAACGGTAACACCCAGGATGTTGATCTGGCCTTGCCTGAAGCTGCTGCAGCATTGGCAAATAATTAGCAATGAGTGGTATTAGCCTGATCATTATTTGGACAGTAACCTTTAGGCTACTGCCTTTCATTGCCTCAGGACATCCCACGGCACCTTACAACCAACAAAATACTTTTTGAAGTATAGTCACTGCTGTAATGTAGAAATTGCAGCAGCCAATTTGCCTACAGCTTTTTCCACAAGATAAGTGACCGGATCATCTATCTTTAAGTGTTGTTCATTAAGGAATTAAATATTAATAGTTATTTGGTGGTACAGAACTTGAGTATTACTGAAAAAAGATACCTTGCCAACCAATCAGCGCTCTCTTCTCATGCAGTATAAATTGCTGTTCCCTTTATATTTGGTATTCTTCCAAATTGTCCTAATGTGTGCAAGATGAAAATCTTCCACAACATGTGTCTTTTCTCAGCAATACTTGAAATATATATTGGTCTGAGCACCGGGAGGCTTCCCCTTCTCTTCTTCAAATAGCACCATGGAATCTTTTACATCCACTTGAGAGGACAGACAAGAATTTGAGTTAATGTATCCTCCAAAAGATGGCATCCCTGCCAGTGCAACACCCCCTCAGTTCTGTCCAAGAGTGTCAGCCTTGAGTTTAAGCTTGTCTCTGGACTAGGGCTTGAATCCACATCCGTCTGAGTCAGGTGCAAGTGTGATGTCACTGAGCCATGGCTGGCACAGGATTTTAAGTAGAACAGGGCAGCAATTTTTTCAAACTCACATGGAACTATCCATAGACAGTGTGTTGAGGGGCCTCTGGGTACTGCTCTTAAGATGTCAGATGACATGTAATTTAAAGGGTAAGAACATTGCATCATGTAATGCAACTTTAAATCTGCTGCTGAGCTACAAGTATGTGTAAACAGGCCTATCCAATTAAGGTACAAGGCCTAACTGCTGCAAACAAGAGCACGCCTTGCCCTCAGCTGGAGAGCTGCTTCATATCGGCATTCCTGAGATCAATCAGAAGGTATCTCTGCATATGGGCAGCAATAGAAAATTGTAATTTGTATTCTTGTTTTAAACAACTGTTTTTTTCACTTATAATGAATTGCGATATCTGAAGCATGACAGGCTCCAAACGTTTGCACAGATATTGGCAGATCACCTGCGCTCTGCCCATTGTTAGTATGGAACATAAACACTAATGCTGCTAACCTTCCATGTGTCAATAAGGTTTAAACAGGCAAACCCAAACCATTATGGTGACCTAAAAATCACTAAGGTATCAGAGAACAGTGATAATTGTTTATAAGTTGCAGGCTTCAGCTCAATGACTGGATAGATTAAGTATGAGTTGATAATTATAGATACAAGAGTTTTTTTATGCAGATAACTTGCATAGGTAAGCTGTTGAAAATCAGGTTGCTACTCCAGACCCAACAACGGGCTGGTGGTCATGTTGCACTGATTATGCAAAAATAGATGTTTTAAGATAAATGTATTCTAATATGAAATGTACAACATATAATTAAATACAGTAAAATGTTCTAGACAAAATATTGTATTCGACAATTTCAAGGTATAACCACTGCTTCCAATTATTTTCAGACACATTGTGCTGTAATGGTTCTGTTGTTGCCATTCACACCACCTCTAGAGTCTTGTTACTTTACTTGCCCCATTATCACCCCGTTTTGACTTGCTCCATCACCCCTTTTGACATTTAATCTATCCTGCCTTCCGTCCTATCACAGACCTTCCCTTTTGTTCTTTGCCCACTCCCCTCCATTTTCCTACCCCATACTTGCGGAAACATTGTTGCATCCCTATCTTCTTTCAATTAAGGTAATAGGTGATTGAACTGAAATGTATGTTCTTTCTCTCTTCAATTTATTGTCAGACCTGCATTTTCTGTATCTTTTTCAGATGTCCCTCATCCGCACATTTTTTCTTTTGATAGAAATCTACTGCTCGGGTGAAGTTGTCTCTCCTTCAGGCTACAAAACCTAATTGCTACTGAATGAACTGAATGAAAACTAGATGAGGAACATTTAATCGCTGTTCAGGCTGCAATTCAGAACCATAGCTTTATTAAAAATTTGATTAGGAAGGTCAATTAGCAGACTTCTTACAGAACATACGGATCCTCCATAGCATTGCCAGGGGCGAGACAAAGGTTATGCTATTGCAAAGAGGGGTTCTGGCATGTAAATAGATCACAGATGTGATGACTCTCCAATAAAATAACTGGCAAAGAAATATGGCCACAGATAGAGTATTTTGTTTGGTGTAATGACTTGACATACTGGACAGGTTTCAACAAGAAACAGATAAACTTTATTACAGAGAGCTTTTCAGATGCTACACACTTGAACACAATCCTAGACAGGAAGCCCTGCCCCTTCAGATTACCTCTGCTCAGGGCTCATTGGTTGGAGAACATCCAAGAACATCACGTGACCTCTGATAGACAGCAGGAGAGGCTATACCTTCAGTTACTGCATTTCCTCCCCCTTTAGTTTTTTTTTTACAATTCCTATTTACAGAGAACACTTGAATATCCAACAACATATTCTTATATTTATATATATATTCAGGTGATTAAAGATTAAGTCTCTGAGGTGCTTTCCTTGTTTGGTTGGAGCAGTATAGCTCTACCACTTGAGGTTCTTCCACAGGATTGACATGATGCAACACAAGACACATCATTAGAAAGTCACACAAAAACAAAAATAGCTGGAAAAACTCAGCAGGTCTGACAGCGTCTGTGCAGAGGAACACATTTAATATTTCAAGTCTGAATGACTCTTCATCATATAGAAATGTGGTGAAATATAAGCTGGTTGAGGGGGTGGGGAAGGTAGAGCTGGATAGAGGGTCAGTGATAGATGGAGGCAAAGAAGAGATTGCCAAAGATGTCATAGACAAAAGGACAAAGGGGTGTGTCAGACCTGCTGAGTTTTTCCAGCTATTTTTGTTTTTGTTTCAGATTTCCAGCATCCACAGTATTTTGCTTTTATATTAGACAGTGGCAGTTCAGGGTTAGACAACTTTATAGAGACATCAGGCATGTCTATTCTAGGTTGATCTGTCACCTCAGGGATTATTGGTTTGGCATTAATCACAGGCGGAATGGTTGGTGGTTGGATTGTCTCTCTAATACTAAGATGGTCGATCTTCGAACAATTCTGTCATCCACTTCCAACTGGAAGGATAAGGGATCTGTTTCTGAGACAATGGTTCCAGGAACCCAACAAGGTCCACTTCTAAAAATCTGCACGAATACTATGTCTGCCACAGTGAATCTGTGAGCTTTGCTATGAATATCATGATCCAATTTTTGATTACTCTGGTTCTTTTCTACATTCCCCTCCAAGTTTAGAAACGCCAGACTTAACCTTGTACATAGGCAGTGCTTCATTAATATTGAGACTGTGTTAAACTTGTAGTCGAATGAGGTGTTGTACAATTATTGGGAAGAAAGCACAAAGTTGGATTTTTAGAGTACCTTCTTCATTCCAGATTTGAAGGTTTGCACAGCTCTCTCAGCTAAATCATTTCAAGTTGCATGGCTGTTTTAATATGTCTGATTCCAATTATGTTCATGAATCTCTGAAACTCCGTACTGGTGAAGACTGTACCATTATCAGAAATGATGATTTCCGGTAGGCAATGTATACTAAAACATTGACACAGCTTTTCGATAGTTGCACTCGAGGTTGGCAATTTGACATCGTACACATCCATCCATTTAGAATGCACATCCACGATCAACAAGAACATGGTACCTAAGAATGGTCCTACATAATCAATATTTCGTCTAACCCAGTGTTGACCAGGCCACTCCCATGGATGCAGTGCAGCTGAAATAGGCAACTTCTGTTGTTGCTGACACTGGAGACAATGTTTGACCATGCTTTCAATGTCACTGTCAATACCTGGCCACAAAACATTTTTTCGCACAAGCATTTTCATCTTTGATATGCCTGGATGCGCACTGTGGAGCTCTGTCAAGAGTGGTTCTCTTCCTTGCAAAGGGATGACAACTCTTGATCCCCACAACAAGATTCCATCTTGAGAACTTACCTCTGTTTTTCGGGCATGGGATGGTCACATCTCTTCAGACTCTGGTGAATTCAACCAGCCTTGCAATATAAGGTCTCTGTTTCAACAAATTTCAAAAAAATTGGATCTCTGTTCATCCAATTTCTAATTTGTTCCACATACACAGGTGAAGAATCCAAGAAATTCAGTACAGACACAACTTCTTGTGGTACTGGGACATGTACAATGCTACCTGGTAACAGTACACGACTGAGTGCGTCCACATTTGCAATATGCAAGCCAGGATAGTGCATAAAGGTATACTCATATGCAGATAGAATCCAAGCACAATGTTGTAATCTTGCTGATGCTATTGGTGGAATGACCTTATTCTCATCCATAAAGATACTGGTGGAATTTCTTCACTCTGAACATCACCAATAAACCTTTTTACAATTTGGGGAATAACCCTGTGCAGAGGCTTCTCGAGACATAGCCAATGGGCCTTTCCGATCCATCTTCCATCCTATGTGATAACACAGTTCCCACACCATAAGGAGACACATCACATATCATTACCAATTAATATGATGAAAGTAATTGTTTCTTTACTTTCACAAAGGCTTCTTCCTGTTGTGATTTCCATGACCAACAATGATTATTTTTTAACAACAAGTGTAATGGTGTTAACACTGTTGACAAGTTTGGCAAGAAGCGGCTATAACAGTTGATCATACCCAAAAAAGACTTGAGTTCGGTTACACTGGATGGAGAGGGCGCATCTTTGATTGCCCTAACTTTCTCTTCTACCAGATTAACCAGTCATTATTTCCACTCTATGACTTAGTAAAGTAACTTCTGGTACTTGGGATCTACATTTCTCTTTCTTTGATCATAAGCTGGCTTCCAAGAACTATCTTAATACCTCTTCCAGGTTGGTTAGGTGTTTGTTCTCAGTTGGCCCTGTGTTCAGAACATCATCTAGGTATACTACCACTAGTGGAACTCCTTACAAAAGACTCTCCATTGTCCATTGGAAGGTGGCACATGCAGACAATTTGCCAAATAGTAACAGACCCTTGTGCATGTTGATGGTCAAGTATCCTCTAGACGTGCTATCCAGCTCTAATTGTTGGTGAGGATGGTTCATATCCAATTTTGTACAGGATTTGCCTCCAGCTAGATTTTCATATAAATCATCTATCCTTGGAACAGGATACTTACCTAGTTTGGCTGCCTTGTTCAAGGTCAATTTATAGTGCCCACAAAGGCTCCACCAGTGGGACTATGGGTGCTGCCCATTCCGAGAATTAGACTAGTTGGATGAAGCCTAGCTTTTCTAACTGGCACAGTTCTACATCCACCTTCTCCTTTAAGACATAAGGCACAGGTCTGGCCTTAAAGAAATGGGTGTCACCTGAGAACCCATATATATTTTTTTCCTTGCAAGCCTTTTAACTTCCCTAATTCATCATCAAATACACTGTCGTATTTCCTGAGCAGTTCAGGAACCCCCCCGCCCTGTTTTCAAGTGAAATATTTCAGACCAGTTGAGCTTGATTTTTTATAACCAGTCTTGGCCTACTATTACCTGTCACTATTATCACTGGAAGCTGAGCTGTCTTGTTGCTTACAGGAAGCAGGTACTGTGGCGATGCCCTTTACCTGTATGGATTCTCCAGTGTATGTCTTCAATTGAGCCATTGTCCACTCCAGATTCAGTGGCTGGGTATCTTCCTTTAGGTATTTAAATGTGTGCTCATCCACCATTGTGGTTGAGGTTCCAGTATTTACCTCCATTATTAGTGGTTTCCCATCTACTTGGCTTTTGACCATAATAGGTTCTGTTTTTACAGCAGTGACATTACAAAGGGAATAGAGGTCGGTGTCAGCAGCTTCAGGTTCTGCTGTATTTTTTAATTCAAACATGTTGGTTTGCTGCCTTATGGGCTGTTTTGACTTTGCCCGGCATTGCCTTACTACGTGACCTTTCCTATGGCAGTAATGGCGTTCTGCCTCCTTAACTCTGTTGGTGTCCGGCACCCCCACATCTATAACAACTGAACCTTGGAGTCGCTGCTGAAATGTTTCGAGGAGGCCTTTTCATTTTTCTAAAGCAGACATTGCCTCTCACTTCGCTGCTTTGTCTCTGGTTTTCACGTCACGCCCAGTGGTAGGTTCCTGCCCCACCTGAAGAACAGCGCCATGTTGTACGTGTTGTAAAGCCTGTGAGTCTCTTGCAGCACTTCCCACGGCTAGTGCTATTTCCATTGCACGCTTCAAATCAATGTCGACCTCTGCGAGTAAACGGTGCTAAATGGCCGCGTTGTGATTGCCACAAGCTAATCGGTCCCTCAGCATGCTATTGAATGTGTTTCCGAAGTCACAGTGTTCTGTCAACTGCTTCGACTTCGCTATATAGGTTGCAATGGACTCTCCCGGGGCCCTAACTCTGGAATTAAACTTAAACCGCAGCATTATTATGGATGGTTTCGGCCGGAAATGCATTTTCATAAGGTCCACTAATTCGTTAAAGGGCTTAGAATTAGGTGCATTTGGGGCCGTCAGGCTGCAGATGAGATTGTATGTCTTGCTACCACATCCACTCAAAAGGATTGCTTTCTGCTTCTCCTCCGCAGTAATTGTGTGAAATAAAAACTAAGGCGGTCTACATACTGGCTCCAGTCTTCCATAGTCATGTCATAAGGATCGATTCTGTCGAACAGTGACATGACTGGTGAGTAGCCCTTTTTTTTTAAGATTTGTTGTACTCATGTTAACAAGTCGAGGTGCAGTGTTGCAGCTATATTACCCTCATCACCAAATATAATGGCTTGAAGTACTGGATAGCTTTCAACCAGAAACAGATAAACTTTATTACGGAGAGCTTTTCAGAAGCTACATACTTGAATAGGATCTTCGACAGGAAGTCCCACCCTTGGATTGCCTGTGCTTAAGGCTCATTGGTTGGAGCCTCCAAGAACATCACGTGACCCCTGATAGACAGCAGGAGAGGCTATACCTTCAATTACTACAGTTGGATTCTGTGCAAAAACTAATTGGTTGATTTGTTTTTAATTTTTTTGCCTTGGTCACTTCAAGTGGATAAACAAGTAGCTAAAATAGATGGATAATTTAAACTTCCTCGATGCAAAAAATGCTTCCAAATTGACATTATGTTTTAATCATCTGCCCCTCTCTTTCTTCCTTTCAATTAGCCTTCACGTAAAATCATTGTGGATTGTTGACTGGTAGCTGGACAGTATGCTGCAGAAAAATGTACACAATGATTGGCCAGGATCTGGAATGCTCTTCCTGAAAATGTGGTGGCGTCAGATTTAATCATGGGTTTCCAAAGGAAATTAGATAATTATCTGAAGAGAAAAGAATTGCAAAACTATGAAGAAAGGACGTGTGAAGGAATAAGGATCAAAAGGTATGGTAATAATACATGAATATTAGGTTGGGGAATTACTTTTCCTTGAACTTAAAGAAAAACATTTTTTTAAACTAATAAAAGATGATAAGGAAGAAAGTAATAATCTCAGTTGGCTCTTTTCCTTTCGGGAGAGACTGATCAGACTATGCAGACCCAGTTAAGTGTCCTTGGGTTCTGACTCTCTCTACCTGAGGTTAGAAGGGGGAAGTGGGGTGGGGGTGGTGCGAATTGGGAATATGTCTGATCTGGAATAAACCCACATAGAAGCTAGGACAGGGGAGTGAGACTTGCAGAGAGTCAGTATGGGCTCTTAGGGCTGATTGGCCTCCTTTTGCACTGGCAATTTTATGTAATTCCATGTATTAGGGCTGGGAGTTACAGTGGAATGGGAGAGGGTGAGGTGTAAGGTAAAAATAGAGTCAAGATCCTGCAACTATTACAAGGTTAACAGATGTGTGTTCCAATTATCACTCTGGTGACCCAGCTTTTACCTCCATGGCAGGTCTAATGTATGGCTTTTCTCTGTGCTTTGATATTCAATATAAAAATGAGGATCTTAAAAATGTGCTCACCTTGAGAACAATTACATGACTTTGTCGGTAACACAAAATAAAGAAGCAATGTCTGCTCATGAGCCAATAAGAAGTAACAAATTTGTACGAGAGCTTATCAACTTCAAGAAAGTGCTTTGATTGGAATAAATGCCTTGATTAACAAATGACATGACACATATAGCTATGTCATATATCATAGTGGACTTACATATTATATTGGCTGTGATCAAAGTAAGTTATATATTCCAGCTCTTTCACAAGTCCCTTAATTCCAATCATCAAATTTATATCAAAAACAAAAACAGAATTACCTGGAAAAATTCAGCAGGTCTGGCAGCATCGGCGGAGAAGAAAAGAGTTGACGTTTCGAGTCCTCACGACCCTTCGACAGAACTTGAGTTTGAGTCCAAGAAAGATTTGAAATATAAGCTGGTTTAAGGTGTGCGGGGGGCGGAGAGAGAGAGAGAGAGAAGTGGAGGGAGTTGGTGTGGTTGTAGGGACAAACAAGCAGTGATAGAAGCAGATCATCAAAAGATGTCACAAACAACAGAACAAAAGAACACATAGGTGTTAATGTTGGTGATATTATCTAAACGAATGTGCTAATTAAGAATGGATGGTAGGGGACTCAAGGTATAGCTCTAGTGGGGGTGGGGAGAGCATAAAAGATTTTAAAATATTTTAAAATAATGGAAATAGGTGGGAAAAGAAAAATCTATATAATTTATTGGAAAAAAACAAAAGGAAGGGGGAAACAGAAAGGGGGTGGGGATGGAGGAGGAGCTCAAGACCTAAAGTTGCTGAATTCAATATTCAGTCTGGAAGGCTGTAAAGTGCCTAGTCGGAAGATGAGGTGCTGTTCCTCCAGTTTGCGTTGGGCTTCACTGGAACAATGCAGCAAGCCAAGGACAGACATGTGGGCAAGAGAGCAGGGTGGAGTGTTAAAATGGCAAGCGACAGGGAGGTTTGGGTCATTCTTGCAGACAGACCGCAGGTGTTCTGCAAAGCGGTCGCCCAGTTTATGTTTGGTCTCTCCAATGTAGAGGAGACCACATTGGGAGCAACAAATGCAGTAGACTAAGTTGGGGGAAATGCAAGTGAAATGCTGCTTCACTTGAAAGGAGTGTTTGGGCCCTTGGACGGTGAAGAAAGAGGAAGTGAAGGGGCAGGTGTTGCATCTTTTGCGTGGACATGGGGTGGTGCCATAGGAGGGGGTTGAGGAGTAGGGGGTGATGGAGGAGTGGACAAGGGTGTCCCGGAGGGAGCGATCCCTACGGAATGCCGATAGGGGTGGTGAAGGGAAAATGTGTTTGGTGGTGGCATCTCGCTGGAGTTGGCGGAAATGGTGGAGGATGATCCTTTGAATGAGGAGGCTGGTGGGGTGATAAGTGAGGACAAGGGGGACCCTATCATGTTTCTGGGAGGGAGGAGAAGGCGTGAGGGCGGATGCGCGGGAGATGGGCCGGACACGGTTGAGGGCCCTGTCAACCACCGTGGGTGGAAAACCTCGGTTAAGGAAGAAGGAGGACATGTCAGAGGAACTGTTTTTGAAGGTAGCATCATCGGAACAGATGCGACAGAGGTGAAGGAACTGAGAGAATGGGATGGAGTCCTTACAGGAAGTGGGGTGTGTGGAGCTGTAGTCGAGGTAGCTGTGGGAGTCGGTGGGTTTGTAATGGATATTGGTGGACAGTCTATCACCAGAGATTGAGACAGAGAGGTCAAGGAAGGGAAGGGAAGTGTCAGAGATGGACCACGTGAAAATGATGGAGGGGTGGAGATTGGAAGCAAAATTAATAAATTTTTCCAATTCCCGACGAGAGCATGAAGCGGCACCGAAGTAATCATCGATGTACCGGAGAAAGAGTTGTGGAAGGGGGCCGGAGTAGGACTGGAACAAGGAATGTTCCACATACCCCATAAAGAGACAGGCATAGCTGGGGCCCATGCAGGTACCCATAGCCACACCTTTTATTTGGAGGAAGTGAGAGGAGTTGACGGAGAAATTGTTCAGTGTGAGAAAAAGTTCAGCCAGACGGAGGAGAGTAGTGGTGGATGGGGATTGTTCAGGCCTCTGTTCGAGGAAGAAGCTAAGGGCCCTCAGACCATCCTTGTGGGGATGGAGGTGTAGAGGGATTGGACGTCCATGGTGAAGTGGAAGCGGTTGGGGCCAGGGAACTGGAAATTGTTGATGTGACGTAAGGTGTCAGAGGAATCAAGGATGTAGGTGGGAAGGGACTGGACAAGGGGAGAGAGAAGGGAGTCAAGATAACGAGAAATGAGTTCTGTGGGGCAGGAGCAAGCTGAGATGATCGGTCTACCGGGGCAGTTCTTTTTGTGGATTTTGGGTAGGAGATAGAAGCGAGCCGTCCGAGGTTGGGCGACTATCAGGTTGGAAGCTGTGTGAGGAAGATCCCCAGAGGAGATGAGGTCATTGACAGTCCTGGAAACAATGGCTTGATGTTCAGTGGTGGGGTCATGGTCCAGGGAGAGGTAGGAGGAAGTGTCTGCGAGTTGACGCTCAGCCTCCGCGAGGTAGAGGTCAGTGCGCCAGACAACAACAGGACCACCCTTGTCAGCGGGTTTGATGACAATGTCAGGGTTGGACCTGAGAGAATGGAGTGCAGTAAGTTCAGAGAGAGAGAGATTAGAATGGGTGAGAGGAGCAGAGAAATTTATATGGTGCGTTTCTTTCAAAATGGTTATTATGGACTAGATTTTCTGCTAACATATTTAATTAGAAGAAATTATAGTTCTGCTTATTACATGGATGATAATTTAAATTAATATGAGGAATAAAACAAAAGTGTTGGCCTGTCAAAAATAAATGAAGCACATGTATATCTTATATTTCTACAGGTTTGAATCAGCTCAGTTGTCCTGAGTTTCTCAAATCCCTACTTATCTTCCCTGGTGTTCCAATCTCAATGCTCTCTGTTCCCACCCACACCATCTCTAACACAGCTTTTGCTGTTACGGAATACTCCATGTCTGACAAATCATCGCAGCAAGGTAGCCTCAATTTTACATTTCCCTCTCCTGCTCAACTTGTAATCTATTTCTGTAACTGCAGGTTATAATTCATAACAAAAGCTCTGTTTGAGCTGGGTTTTGTTGTGCATAGATGGGTGGCAAATCCTGCCTTGGCCATTTGGGGGACCCGGCTGGATTTTATGGCAATCTTGCTGTTATTTAACTGCCATCAGGACTCCCATGTCTTTAAGGGACAAAAAACCATTCGTGGACCAGCAACTCTTCAGGCTCAGCAGCGCCATCAGTACCAGTGGCCACTGCTGGAACTGCACCCAGCTGTGAGGGCATATCAGTGGATCCACCCTCACGGCAAAGTAAGTGGGGTTGGGGGTCGTCAGGGCCAATCAAACAGGAACTGGTGGGGGCTGTAGTGTGGTTGGTGAGAACAGAGAGATCTTATTACCCTGGAGTCAGCCATTGCCATGGGGGAGGAGGTGTGGAGGGGGGGAGGAGGGGCATAAACCACGGTGTGCCAGATTAGGAAGCATGCCCAAAAAGCTTACCAGGTGGTCTTCCCACATGGCCAAGGGCCCACCATCCGCTGGGAAGGAAGAGACCCTTGATTAGTCACTTGAGTGGCACAATTGGCCTCTGGGTGGGAGGACTGTCCTCCACCTTCCCCACGGCTGGCAGAATGGCATGACTGCAGGAAAGCGAATGAGCACCCCACCCCCACCCGCCATCCCGATTTTCAGCCAGCTCCCCACCGCCTATCCAGCTCCTGCTGGCCCATTAAATAGGGCCTGGCTGGTATGAGGTGACATGTTTTCTGTTGACTGACCAGACGGCTTGTTTTAATAACTTATGTCCAAATTAATATACAGTTGACAAGACACAAGCCCCAGGATCACAAATGCAGTTGATTACTTTTGTACTGTTTTAGACAACCTTTGAGCTACAACAAAAACATTTAAGCCCATTGCCCTGTTGATGATCCATATTGTTAATTATAAAGACATAAAATTAATCAATACTTTGGTTGAGCACCAAAACAATTAAAATCAGAATTTTCAGTTCGGTGGGCAGGCGCAATCAGCGGGCCACGGATTGGCCGAAAACAGGCTGCCACCCATGACTGCCATTTCACGCAGGCGGGCCAAATAAGACCTACCCAGTGTGAAACGCGGTTCCCCAATGGTCTGAAAGGGGCGGGTGGGCGCAGGGGCCTATTTGACACCAGGTTCAATGGCGATCCGGCGGGCAGTTTAAGAACGGCACAGGCAGTCCATTGAAGACTGCCATGGAAGAACACATCTCTGCGTTTTCAACAGTAAAGTTATGAAATCAAGTGCGGCTGGAGGCGCCAGAAAGGAGGGCAGGTTAGGTCCCCCCATCCGCTTTTCTGAAGAGTGCCTCGCCATGCTCCTGAAGGAGGTGGCTGCCAGGTAGGACGCCCTTGTCCCCAGAGGTGGAAGGAGGAGGCCACCACATCTCACGAGGAAAGCTTGGGAGGAGGTGGCAGCGCAGGTCAGCAGCCATGACATGGTGCGGTGCATATGGGTGCAGTGTCACAAGAGATTCAATAACCTGCTGCAGTCAGGAAGGGTGAGTACCATGTTGGCATGGATCAGTGTGCAAAAGTGTTAAGGGCTGGATGCCCCCCCGTGGAGCTCAGGGGTGTTAGAGTCTGAGTGCCAACTGTCAATGGTGCTGAAGCTGGTCAAGGGGGTGAGCCCTGGCTACTTGGGCTGAGTGACTTGAGGCTCGAGGGCAGCAAGTCAGATGTGCCCTGCAAGTTGTTCCTCAGGTGGGGTTGGCTAGGCTGCAATGGCACTGTAGGTAGAGAATCAGTGCTCCTCTTTCTGGAGAAGACAAGCCATAACCAATCAGAGAGGTCACGGACAGGCAGAGACCCACCAAACCTGCTGCCACTGACCAGGTTTGAGCAGGACCCCCATGAGCTGGAGAGCTCCCCGTGCAACCAGTCATGGAGAGGCTGGGGTGTCAGATGAAGGTAAGAGCGCAGTGCATACAGGTGAGAGTTTCAGATTGTATAACAATTCTAGTGTAATCTCTTCATTAATGGGAGCCTCAAACCTGGAGTCCCCATTGATCATTGAAAGATGATGGCACCATGATGCAGATCTCCATTGTCTCACTAGGACACCTGGCATGCACAGTGGCAGAGTGATGACTTTAACTAATGACATGTTGTTGTTAGCTCTTAGATTCACCAGCATGCACTCAATCGCAGGACCCCGAAGGACCACCCATGTCGCCAGAAGACTGCCGGGTTTCATCTGCACCCGCATCACACCTGCGCTCTGAACCAGGCACCAATGCAGATACCAGCACCTCAGTGGGCATTAGATCATGGGCTACATTGTCGGTGCACATTGATGAGGGCACTTCACACTCATTTGAGGTGCAGGCGGAGGAAGAGAGTGCCCAGGGTGCCAGAGGACTGCTGGGGAGCAGGACAATGCTGGATCAAAGCTAGATGATGAGCCTCTGGAGTCATCCATTAGGCGGCAGATGCTGGATGTCCAGTGGGATGTACAAGAGGATCTGGCAGAGGTCCATAAGAGTCTGCATGCCAAGGTCTTTGTTGTGGAGGAGTCCATGCGGAGCATGAGCACTGCGTTGACCCTCATGGCTGAGCGCACTGCCTCCTCCATTGAGAGAGTGGCAATTCTCCTGGACAGACAACTCAAGGGACAGAATGAGGGGTTCCTGGGATTGCACTCGGACCTGCAAGCTCTCACAAAGGCACCGGCCTAAGGTGGTCAGTGCCAGTGTGGAAGATGGATGAGGCACCCAGTATCCCAGCTGGGTGCCTGCCCATCAATGGTGAGCAGGGAGGTCTAGAGCAACCTTATGTTGGCACACAACTTGCTTGTCATCTCTGCGGGGTCCTCTCAGGGCGTTCCGGATTATGGCAGCAGTTCCTCTGCCCCTCTGCCAATGACTATGGCATCTGATGAGGCTGCAATGAGTGGCGAGATGCCTGCCATGACACTGGCCGCTCCCTTCCAGGTGGGGCCAGCACAGGCTCCACTGGCCAGAGGACGATTGCCAAGGTCATCAAGACCAACAAGGCAGTGGAGTCAGCTGGCTGTCTCCAATGCCACTGTCAACAAGGGGTGGGTGCCAAGACATAGCACTTTCAAATGTAAGTTTAAGGCATCATGAGCACAAGATTGACTGTTCATGGGTGATCTTCTGATTAGTAATGTTTGGTTTATTTGTTTACTGGTGTGGACTTCAACACCAGTGATGGTCATGTCAATGTGATTTCAGTGTGACAATTACATTAAATTTGCTTTTGTTGTGATGGCCTGAGTACGCTTCACCATTTCTTTTTGGTGCAGGGGATGCCAGCACATAATGGATGGCTCTAAACTTTATTCCACAGGCACTGATTGGACTTTGGGTTCACATGACAGGGGCATTTCAGACATCCTGGATGGAGGCAACAGCCCTGGCATGAGGCAGGAGCAGTTATTTGACAGCCTAAGTAAAGGAGTTTTAAATCAATGTGTCCCTGCTTCCCTGGAGGTTACTGAGGTCTACATCCATGCTCTCAGCATTCTCCTCACCATGTTCCTCTTCTGACTCATTACTGGACTCATCCTCTGTGGCCTGTGGAGATATATTGAGATCCTCTTCCTCCAGTGGGTCCCCCCTTGCTAGTGCCAGATTGTGGAGAGCACAGCATCCAAGTCAGGATGGTGAGTGAGGGGAACATCCATTGGCGGTGGTCCCTTGTGTCTGCTGCCCTTGCCCTTCTAGGTGCTAGCAGTCATAGGTTTGGAAAGTGCTAAGGAGCCTTGGTGAGTTCTTGCAGTGCATCTTGTAGATGGTACACACTGCTGCCATTGTGTGTCAGTGGTGGAGGGAGTGAATGTTTGTGGATGTGGTGCCAATCAAGTGGGCTGCTTTGTCCTGGATGGTGTCAAGCTTCTTGAGTGTTGTTGGAGCTGCACTCATCCGGGTAAATGGAGAGTATTCCATCACACTCCTGACTTGTGCCTTGTAGATGGTGGACAGGCTTTGGGGAGTCAGGAGGTGAATTACTCGCTGCAGGATTCCTAGCCTCTGACCTGGACATGTAAGGATTAACAGCAGAAGAGTTAAAGGTTCCCCAAAAGATATGGACTACATTGGAAGGCGTGTTCAGAATTAGGTTACCCTTCTGTATTCATCAGCTAGAGCTCATGTCATTTCAACAACAGCCTACAGAATTCAGAGACCACCTTGTCAGGAGATACACTGAGAAAGGTACGTACCATGCTTTCTCAGAAGCAGCGCTAGCAAACAGAATTGTTGAGTTAGTAATTGCATCCATTCCCATGGAAGAATTCCAAAGAGATCTGCTTAAAAAACCTAAAACAAATAGTGTCTAAGAGTTACTCAAGGTTGGACATAAGTACAAAACAGTCCTCACAGGTCAACAAAGCTTACAGGTCCTATGCACAATCCAAATTGTTGATGCAATCACCCAAATCAAACAAGACAGGTGAAAGTTGTAGCCTTCTGCATGCACCAGGGAAATGCTCAGCTTTCCAGCAATTCTGCAAGGCATGTGCCAGAAAGGGCCATTGGCAACGGCAGCACACAAGAGCAAATGCACACGATCAATCCCATGGAAAACACAGACGGCGTTTGATATGTTTGCCAAGATTCAAATTATCTGGCCTAAGAAATTTGGCAACTATTCATCTCCAGCCACAACCTCACACTAGTGATGATCCATAGAATTAGTCAGACATCAAATGGCAGATCAACGCCAGAAACTACTCCTATTGCCTCAGCTCATGACCCAACATTGATATATCTGGAACATTTTGAAAAAAATTGGTAGTTTCAAGGGACCTGCAACATTATACTTGCGGGAGAATGCAAATCTGTCAATTGATCTCATATATTTTGCACAATGTAAACGCCAGTAACTACAAAAATAAATGCCAAAAATTCCACACTGCAGAAACTGTAGAAAACAATCATTGTAGGGTGGTCAATTCTGCATATCCATGAACATGTGAGACCATTTTGGCTTTTTTGGGAAAAGCTAGGCATCCCGCAGGGAGTCATTTTTAAAGGCAGGCAGATCATCACACCGGAATATTTGCAGCCTGGTATTCTTTAACAACTTAATCACTCACACATGGGCATAAATCAGATGAGGAGACTCATAAGAGAGACAGTCTATGATATGATCAATAACATTGAAGTCATTGTCAAGAAGTGTAAGGCATGTCAAGAGCATATGCCAAGTCAACAAAAAGAACCCCTGATTCGACAGGAAGCTCCTACCCATCTTGGGTCTAAAATTGCATCCAATCTCTCATGTCCACGGCACTGACTTCATCGTCATTGTCGACTACTTTACCAAGTATCTCATTATCCGACAATTACACAATATGTCAAGTACAGCTGTTGGGCACACTCTAAGTGCTATTCTTAGTTTATTTATTGCATCTAGAGAGATCATTATAGATAAAGTCCACAATTTATTGGTAAGCCATTTCAGGATATGAGAGAGAAGTGGAATATCCATCACACTACTTCTCTCCTCATTACCTTAGTTCTAGCGGCCTAGCTGAACAAATGATTCACAGGATGAAATGCCTAATTTTCAAATGTAGACAGACCAAGCAAAATCTACACAATGCAATGTTACATCTGAGAGCGACACCTTTAAGTGCAACAATTCCATCACTGGTAGAGTTCATGTTTGGCAGAGCAATGTGTACCAATGTGCCAACTCTTGCCCATTTTAGTCTCTCAGAAACTAGAGAACAACTTTTAAAACTGCAAGAGAAGATGACTAACATGCATGAAAAAATGCAGGTTCAGAATTGCCAAGTTTACAGTTGGGACAAGTTCGCATTCAGGATCCCACAGGCGGTATACGGCAACCAGCCGAGTTGACAAAGATTTGTTCAGAACCAAGGTCCAATGGAGTCATTACACAGAAAGGCACAATGGTGAGGCATAACTGAGGACAGATCAGGTCTATACCAGCTCCTCAAACACCGTGCAATCCTGTTGCATCGAGGACAAGATCCCAAATGCAACAAAGAACAACATCCAAGAATGGTAATCCTACAGATCACTGTGAGCAATTAAAGAAAACTGCAGACAAGGTTACCATTACAAGATCTGGGTGCATCAGTAGAATGCATCAATGTTTTAGAGACTCTTAAATTCATCAGTCCTATACACTTATGTAATGGCAACTAAACATGAACATGTATTATAACTAGTTATATTTCTTTGGAAGGGGAGAAGTAGCTTGAAAAAGAAAGGGAGATGCAGTAATATGCCTTTAAGGGATAGCAGCATGATATCACTAGAAGGGAAGTATATTATGGGATCCAGTCTTAAGTTCACTTTTGCTTTTGAACAGAGCACACACACAAGGCTCTACTGCTGATGTCTTGAAACTTTCTACTTATATACAAATGTTCTCATGTGCCTAGTCTCAATAAATGAATGCACAATGTGTTTACCCAATCTCTTATGATTAACTGGTGCCTTTATATCATTATAACAATAGCTGGCACCACTTAAATGGGAGGTGCAATGTGTCTGGAGGTGTTGGTAGTTGGGCAAGGTATGAATCTGACCTGGGAAACAGTTTGCAATGGCACATCATAGGAACGAGCAGGCTCCAAGGTTTTTGGATGTTATGCTGAATGATTTGGTGGAGGAAAGCAGGAATGATGTCTCCTATCCACAAGAGGCTAGGAAATCCCTGAAATCCATGGTCAAAAGCCAGTGGGAGCAGATGGAGGTCAATTCCAGGAGTCAGGCACCAAGGACTCAGATGCAGTGCCGCAAGAAGTTCAATGACCTCACATGATTTTCCAAGCTCAGCAGATGCATTTTCAGGTGCCTCATTCTACCAACTGCATCATGGGCCCCATAAACTGGTCAATTCACCTCAGCACCCCCCCACCCCTCCAATCATTCACCTACCAACAATCCTTATCAACCAGTTCTCACACCTAACATTCATATCCTTCACCTCACCCTCATACCTTTAGCATTGTTGCAAATCTCAGTGCTGCATGTTCCAGCTTGTACAGACTACCAATTTTTCAACCATGACCACCATGTCAGGCCAAGCAGTTTGCACATGCATTAACAAAGCTGCATCTTTCTTGCAAAGCTATGTGGTGCACAACTGGAGGCAGCAGGCGTTAATCGGAGGCGGTACATTAATTATCTCAACCCAATGGAGAAGACGGTACTGGCCATTATTGGGAAGCCCATTGTTGAGGCCATGGCCAGCAGTGGGACTGAAACCATTAAAGATGATGCTATGCTCATACCTAATCCTCTTCCTCACATCCCAACTGCCCCTCACCCCACAGTCTCTTGTGATTTACAACATGGTCTAAGCATGCACCCCTTTCTTTCCCCCATCAACCCCTCTCCTCACCACCACACTACAACCTTACCCCTTGTGCCTTTTTCCTTTTGGATACCCAAGAGTTGCAAATTAACCAGGTAGTGGAAGAACAGCAAGAAAGTGGTGATTGTGATAAACTTGGTGTACCAGTTTTCTTACTTGAAATAGATAACTTTACTTACAGAGCTCTTGAAGAAGCTACATGCTTGAACCAGATCCATGACTAGAAAGCTCCACCTCTAAGATTACCCACACTTAAGGCTGACTTGTCAGTATAATCACATGCCCCCTGAAACAGTAGGAAACCCACAATCACTATATGCCTCCCCTTTTAATTTTTTTACATTTCTTATTTACAAGAATATCTTAATCCACAACATATACGTATATACACAGGTCATGTGATTATAGATCAACTGTCTAAGGTGGTTTTCTAATTCGCTTAGAACCACGTAGCTCTACGGCTTGAGATTCTCCCACTGGATCGACATGATCAGGAATTGCAGCACCAAGGACATCCTTTGGCAATGGCAGTTCAGAATTATTTAATTCAACAGAGACACCAGGTATGTCTATTCTAGGTCGATCTGTCACCTCAGGGATTAAAGGTTCAACATCAATTATAGGTGGAATAACTGGTTGTTGGATTGTCTCTCTACCCCTTAGATGATTCACACGTTTTCAAACAATCTGGTTTTCATTTTCATCTGGTATGACAAAGGTCGAGTTTCAGAGACAATGATACCAGGAACCCACCTAGGTCCAGTTCCAAAATTTTGCATGAAAACTGTCTCTCCCACACTAAATTTTTGAGCTTTGCTATGAATATCATGATTTACTTTCTGACTACTCTGGTTGTTCTCTATCTTCCCTTCTAAGTTTGTAAACACCAGACTTAACCTTGTACAAAGGCGACATTTCACAGTAATTCAGATGGTGTTGAGCCCGTAGTTGCATGAGGAATTGTTCAACAATTGAGAAGAAAACGTGAAATTCTAGTTTTGAACGTTCCTTCGGATAACTTCTTCATTCCTGTTTTGAAGATTTGCACTGTTCTTTCTGCTAACCGATTGAATAAGGGATGATATGGTGCTGTTTTAATTTGTTAACTCCGTTTAAACTCATGAATCTCCAGAATTGTGAAGGCAGTACCGCTATCCAAAACAATTACTTCTGGTAGCCGTGTAAACTAAAACATTGGTGCAGCTTTTCAATTGTTCCACATGATGTTGGTGATCTAACTTCATACACATCATCCACTTAAAATGCACATCAGTGATCAATAAAAACATGGTAACTAAAAATGGACCTACATAATCTATACGAAGTTTAGCCCATGGTCTACCAGGCCACTCCCATGGGTGCAGTGGAGCTGAAATGCACAACTTCTGTTGGGCTGACAATGGAACCAGTGTTTAACTATTTTTTCTATATCACTGGCTACACCTGGCCACCAAAAAACTTCACGCAAGCATCTTCACCTTCAAAATGCCTGGATGCGCACAGTGAAGCTCTGTCAAGGTTCTCTTCCTTGAGAAGGGATGATAACTCTTGCTCCCCACAAGAAGATTCCACCTTGACAATTTAACTCTGTTTTACAGGCATAGAATGGTCTTATTTCTTCAGAGGCTGGAGCATTCGACCATCCTTGCAATAACTGGTCTCGGACTTTTGATAAAATTCTTTATTTGCTTTGCACAGGCCAGCGAAGAATCCAGGAAATTCAGCACAAGTAGAACTTCTTGTGGCACTGGAGCTTTATGCTATCTGATAATGGACGACAACTGAGGGTGCCTACATTTGTTATTTGCATACCAGGATGGTGCATAAAGGTGTACTCATATGCTGACAAAATCACGGCCCAACGTTGAATTCTGACAGAAGCTATTGGCGGAATTGCTTTATCTTCACTAAGTAAACCCATAAGTGCCTTGTGATCTGACACTATGGTGAAATGTCAACCATGCGGATATTGATGGAGTTTCTTTTACGAAGACTTCTTGTTGCACCTTCCATGACCATCGATGGTTCTTTTCAATAATAAGTGTAAAGGGGCTAACACTGTTGACAAGTTTGGCAAGAAGCAACTGTAATAATTTATCATATACAAAAAAGCTTTGAGCTTCGTGACACTGGTACAAGAGGGCATCTCCTTAATTGCCCTGACTTTCTCCTCTACTGGATGCAGTCCCTGGGCATCCACTCGATGACCCAAGTAAGTGGTTTCAGTTGCTTAGAAAGTGCACTTCTCTTTAATCATACTCCAACTTCCAAAACTCTTCTTAAAACCTCTTCTATGTTGGCCAAATGTTCAGCTTCCATTGATCCTGTGATCGGAAGATCATCCAGATATACTACTACTCAGGAAAGTCCTTGCAATAGGCTTTCCATGGTCCTTTGGAAGATTGCACAGACAGATGATACACCAAAGGATAAGCATGTATATTGGTACTGGCTCTTATACATGTTGATGGTTACCCTCTAGATGTGCTGTTGGTATGTGCTATTTCTAGCTGTTGGTATGCATGGCTCATGTCCCATTTCATGTAGGATTTTCCTCCAGCTAGCTTAGTGTATAAATCTTCAATCCTCGGGATAGGATATTTATCTAATTTAGCAGCCTTGTTCACAGTTAATTCATAGTCTCTGAAAATGCGAATAGTTTAACCTGATTTCCTCACAGGGACTACGGGTGCTGCCCATTCTGAAAATTGGACTGGCTGAATTATGTCTAACTTCTCTAAGTGGCACAATTCTGCATCCATCTTCTCCTTTAGAGTGGAAGGCACAGGTCTGGCTTTAAAGGACTGGGGTGTTGCCTCCGAGTCTACATATATTTTTGCTAGTAGGCCTTTTATCTTTCCCAATTCATCACAAAATACACAGTCATACTTCTTTTACTTCAGGAGTTCCTCGTGTTCTAATTTGAAATAATTCTGAGCAGTTGAGCTTAATTTTTGATGACCAATCATGGCCCAGAAGACTGAGTCCTTCACCTGTCACAATGATCACTGGAAGCTGGGCTGTCTGTTGCCTATAGGACACATGTACAGTGGTGATACCTTTCACCTGTATTGACTCTCCAGTGTACTTCTTCAGTTGAGCCGTGGTTTGTTTCAGATTCAGTGGCTGGGAACCTTCACTTAGGTATTTAAAGATGTGTTCTCCCATCACTGTGGTTGATGTTCCTGTGCCTAACTCCATGACTAGAGGCTTTCCATTCACTTGAAGGGTGACAGTAATTGGTTCAGTTTTTACTGTTTTGACATTGTATAGGGAATAGACATCAGTATCAGCAGCTGCTGGTTCATTTATATTGTGCACTTCAATCATCTTGGCCTGCTGTCTGATTGGCTGTCTCAATTTCACCCTGCATTGCTTTATTACATGTCATTTGTTTGTGACAGTAGTGGCATTCTGCCTCTTTAAATCTGCAAGTTTCCAATACATGGCTACCCCCACCTCGCTAAAAAAATAATTTCTGAATCGCGGGTGAGATGCTTCCAATATGCCTTTTCATTTTTCGAGCAGTAGAGGCTGTCTCCCGCTTTGCGCTCTCTCTCTCTGTTCTTTTGCGCCACGCCCGGCGGCAGGTTCCCACCCCAACTGAAGAACAGCACCATGTTTCATACCCTGTAAATCCTGCGACTCCCTCTCAGCACTCTCCATTGCTAGCACCATTTCCATAGCATGCTTCAAATTGATGTTAACTTCTGCAAGTAAATGGTGCTGAATGACATTGTCATGTACGCCACAAACCAAATTATCTCGCAACATATCATTGACTGTAGTCGCAGCGCTCAGTCAGCTGTTTTAACTTCACAATATACACTGTGATTGACTCACCCAGGGCCTTTACTCTAGAGTTGAAGTTAAATCTTTACATAAGTACAGATGGCTTCGGCCGAAAATGTGTCTTCACGAGGTCTACCAGCTCATTAAAAGATTTAGAATTGGGTGCTTTTGGGTCTGTCAGATTACAAATGAGATTATATGGCTTGCTCCCACAGACGCTTAGAAGAATTGTTTTCTGCTTCTCCTCCGCTGTTATTTCATTCACGACAAAATATAAAACTAGGCGCTCTATGTACAGGCTCCAGATTACAATGCTTTGTCTCCAGGTGTGATGTCCGGTAGAGGCAAAGATGGTAAAGGTCTTGGCAAAGTGGGTGCTAAATGGCACCGGGAAGTCCTCCGGGATGATACCCAGGGAATCACTAAACCCGCCATTCGCCACCTCGCTCAATGTGGAGGCTTTAAACGAATCTCTGATCTCATTTACAAGGAAACTCGCAGGGTTCTCAAGGTTTTCTTGGAAAATATTATGTACAGGCTCGTCTTCTATGGACGAGTCATAGGGTCGATTCTGCTGAAGAGTGACATGATTGATGAATATACATTTCTTTCTTTCCCAAAGTATTGAAGTACTCAAATTTGCAAGATGAGGTGCAGCGTCAGAGCTACTTATCCTCTTCACCAGTTGTAATAAACTTGATGTACTGGACAGGTTTCTTACTTGAAACATATAACTTTATTTACAGAGCTCCTGAAGAAGCTACATGGTTGAACCAGGTCCACGACTAGAAAGCTCTGCCCCCAAGACTACCCGTGTAGAGGGCTGATTTGTCAGTACAATCATGTGACCCCTAAAACAGTAGGAAAGGTTTTGCCCACAGTCACCACAATGATGATGAAGATACAACACTGTCACTTGATTTGATACTCACAGCTCAGATAGTGACACTGCACGTCTTGGAGGATAGATGAGAGCTGGGATCTGTACGTGGGGAAAATCTGGGTGTGAGTGGGTTGCAGGCAGGGCAAGAAGAATAGATAGAGCAGCTGCCCGCCCTTCAGAGGTCTTGGTTGCATATGGGATCCAAGGTAGAAAACTCAGATGAACATTTCAATAGGGTTGCTTGTGGAAGAACACTTATGTACATGCACAACAAAATGCTTTGTATGTAAAGGATAGTTTTTTCATTCATGGGATGTGGCGTCACTGGCAAGGCCAGTATTTTGGCCCATTCCGAATTGCGCTTAAGAAGGTGTGGGCGTGCTGCCTTTTTGAATGACTGCAGTCCATGCGGAGTAGGGATACCCACAGTGCAGTTAGGGAAGGAGTTCCATGATTTTGACCCAGCGACAATGAAGGAATGTTTATATGTTTCCAAGCCAAGGTGATGAGTGGCTTGCAGGGGAATTTCCAGGTGGTGGTGTTCCATGTGTCTGCTGCCTTGTCCTTCTAGATGGTAGCACTTGTGGGTATGGAAGGTGCTGTCTAAGGAGACTTGGTGAGTTCCTGCCGTGCTTCTCGTAGATGGTACACACTGCTGCTACTGTACGCCGGTGGCAGAGGGAGTGAATGTTTGTCGACATGGTGCCAATCAAGTGGGTTACTTTGTCCTGGACAGTGTCAAGCTTCTTGAGTGTTGTTGGAGCTGCACTCATCCAGGCAAGTGGAGAGCATTCCATCACACTCCTGACTTGTGCCTTGTAGATGGTGGACAGGCTTTGGAAGTCAGCAGGTGAGTTACTCTTCACGGGATTCCTAGCCTCTGATCTGTTCTTGTAGCCACAGTATTTATATGGCTGGTCCAGTTCAGTTTCTGGTCAATGGTAACCCCCAGGATGTTGATGGTGGGGGATTCAGTGATGGTAATGCCATTGATTGTCAAGGGAAGATGCCTAGATTCTCTCTTGTTGGAGGTGATCATTGCCTGGCACTTGTGTGGCATGAATATTACTTGCCAATTGTCAGCCCAAGCCTGGACATAGTCCAGGTCTTACTGCATTTGGGCATTGATTGCTTCTTTATTTGAGGAGCTGTGAATGGTGCAAACATCGTGTAATCAGTGAACATCCTCACTTTTGACCTTATGATGGAAGGAAGGCCATTGATGAAGCAGCTGAAGATGGGTTGGACCTAGGACACTACCCTGAGGAACTCCTGCAGGGATGTCCTGGAAGTGAGATGATTGGCCTCCAACAATCACAACCATTGTCCTTTGTGCTAGATATGGCTCCAAGCAATGGAGAGTTTTCCTCCTATTTCCCCTATTGACTACAGTTTTGTTAGGGTTCCTTGATGCTACACTCAGTCAAATACTGCCTTGATGTCAAGGGCAGTCACTCTCACCTCACCTCTGGAGTTCAGCTCTTTTGTTCGTGTTTCAACTAAGGCTGTAATGAGGTCAGGTGCTAAGTGACCTTTGCGGAAACTAAACTGAGCATCGGTGTGTAGATTATAGCTAAGCAAGTGCCACTTGAAAGCACTATTGATGACCCCTTCCATCATTTAACTGATGATCGAGAGTAGACTGATGGGGTGGTAATTGGCTGGGTTGGATTTGTCCTGCTTTTTCTGTACAGTTCATACCTGGGCAATTTTCCATATTGCTGAGTGTTTGCCAGTGTTGTAGCTGTATTAGGACAGCTTAGCTAGGGGTGCAACAAGTGTTGGAGCACAAGTCTCCAGTACTATTGCTGAAATGTTATCAGGCCCCATACTCGTTGCAGTATTCAGTGCCTTCAATTGTTTATTGATATCACATGGAGTGAATCAAATTGGCTGAAGACTGGCATCTGTGAGGCTGGGGACCTCCAGAGGAGGCCGAGGTGGATCATCCACTTGGCATTTCTAACTGAAGATTGTTGCAAATTTTTCAGCCTTATCTTTTGCATGGATGTGCTGGGCTCCTCCATCATTGAGGATGGGGATATTTGTGGAGCCTCCTCCTCCAGTGAGTTGTTTAACTATTCACCACTATTCAGGGCTGGATGTGGCAGGACTGCAGAGCTTAGATCTGATCCGTTGGTTGCAGGGTCACTTAGCCCTGTCTATCGCTTGCTGCTTATGCTGTTTGGCACACAAGTGGTCCTGTGTTGTAGCTTAAGCAGGTTGACCCCTCATTTTTAGGTATGCCTGGTGCTGCCCCTGGCATGCCTTCCTGCACTCTTCATTGAAACTAGTGTTGACCCCTTGGCTTGGTGGTAATGGTAGATCGGGGGACATGGCGGGCCAGAGGGTTACAGGTTGTGATTGAGTATATTTCTGGTGCTGCTAATGGCCCATAGAACCTCAAGGTTGCCAGATCTATTCAAAATCTAGCTTATTTATCATGGAGTTAGTGCCACACAATACAATTTGGATACATGACTTTGTCTCCACAAGTACTGTGCAGTGGTCATGCCCACTGATACTGTTACGGATGGATGCATCTGCAGCAGGCAGCTTGGTGAGGATGGGGTCAAGTTTAATTTTCCCTCTTGTTGGTACCCTCATCAACTGCCACAGATGCAGTCTAGCAGTTCTGTCCTTTAGGATTCAGCCAGCTCAGCCTGTAGTGGTGCTACATTGAAGTCCCCCACCCAAAGTACATTCTGTGCCCTTGCCACCCACAGTGCTTCCTCCAAGCGGTGTTCAACATGGAGGAGTGCTGATTAATCAACTGAGGGGGGAGGGGTCTGTGCGTGGTTTCCTTGCCCTTGTTTGACCTGATACCATGTGACTTCATGCGGTCTGCAGTTGATGTTGAGGACTCCCAGGGCAACTCCCACCCCACTGTATATCACACTGCCACCACCTCGACTGGGTCTATCCTGCCAGTGGGACAGGACTTACCCAGGGATGGTGATGGTGGCACATGGGACATTATCTGTTAGGTATGATGCCCTGAGTATAACTAGTTAAGGCGGTTGCTTGACTAGTCTCTCCCAAATTTGGCACAAGCTCCCCAGTGTTTGTAAGAAGGACTTAGCCACATTGGCAGGGCTGAGTTTGTCATTGTCATTGTCATTTCTGATGCCGGGTGGTCCATCCGGTTTTATTCCTTATCCAGTTTTCTGTAGTGATTTGATACAACTGAGTGGCTTGCTAGGTCATTTTAGAGGGCATATAAGAGTCAACTACATTGCTTTGTATCTGGAGTCATGTGTAGGCCAGACCAGGTAAGGACAACAGATTTCCTTTCCTAAAGTATATTAATGAACCAGATGGGTTTTTAACAACAATCGACAATGGTTTCATGGTCATCATTAGACTTTTAATTCAAGACTTACATTGAATTAAATTCTACCATCTGCTGTGGTGGGATTCAAATTGGGCTTCCCAAAACGTTACCCCGGGTCTCTGGATTACTAATCCAGTGAGAATACCACTATGCCATCACCTCCCCATAAGCCTGTCAGAAAGCTTGTGGTAATGTCAAGAAGCATGGAGAAGCCTTACACCAAATTGACACAGGATTACGGGGGAGCTTAGAACCCATTCCACCCAGCATTGAACTGGTGGCCAATTTTGTCTGCACAATTGTGAACCCAGCCATGATGTAATGTCTCATGGTCTCATGGTCACTGTCACAGCTTTCATTAAGATAAAAACAAAATACTGCAAATGCTGGAAATCTGAAACAAAAACAAAAATTGCTGGAAAAACTCAGCAGGTCTGACAGCATCAGTTCTGATGAAGTGTCATATGGACTCAAAATGTTAACTCTGTCTTCCTCTCCACAGATGCTGTCAGACCTGCTGAGTTTTTCCAGCAATTTTTGTTTTTGTCACAGCTTCCATTGCAGCACAAGCAGTATCTCCTCAGACTACCACCTTCATGACTGTGGATTTTAGTGTTCAAAGAGGCTTGCAAGGTGTCAATGTCAATTAATGCATCTATAAAAATGGGGCAAAATTTTACGGCCCCATTTCAGCGGGGACAGGGCCATAAAATGCGGCGAGACATTATAAATACCACTGATGACAGCTGGAACATAAAATCCCTTTGTCGTAAAATTTTACCCATGAAGCTATAAGAGAATCCAGCTATAAATACGGAGTATTAAGAGTAACGAGTTATTCTGCTATGAAGTAGAGATTAAAATTTAAAAGCTGAGTTCATCAGTTAGATAAAGCGACAGGACACTGCATATTTGTGTGCTCAAGGACAACAGCATCCTGTGGCATAGGAGATGGTATATCCTCTAACACATTACAGTTCCTGAAAAAAAGGAACTGGCTTCCACATCCTCAGCAAGGAATTGATAAATTGTAAGATACTAAAGTCCAACAATGGATAACATTAAGGATGCCCCTAAATAAGTTGTCAACTGAATCCTGGGAACTGAGTGTAGTGACCACCATCTGCAACTCTCAGTATCCTGTTTGCTTGAAGGATGTTGACTAAAACAAAGGATGTTATCCAACATTTGTGCTCAACATGGCTCTTGCTGGTTCAGCTCTTTTATGGTATAAAAAGTGGAACCACACAGTAGGATTTTTACATTCATTGAATTTACTCCAGCGTCTCTCAAGGAAAAGGTATGCTGTAGCATAGCGATGATAGTTCTCCCCTAAATTGGGATAGGGGTACCTCACCGGTCGGTAACTTTCTACTAAGAGATTTCAAATATTGATGAATATCTTAAATATCTCCCTGTAAAATGATTAAGACCCCTGTGTTCTTTAAGAAAACAAGATTATACTTACCTTTCCTAGAACTATCAATGTTACAATTACCAACATAAATGAATTGCATGTTCGGTTCTTTAATAAACTTCTATATAATTTAGAAAAGGTCTTGTATCATGTAAAACAAAAACAGAATTACCTGGAAAAACTCAGCAGGTCTGGTTCTGGCAGCATCGGCGGAGAAGAAAAGAGTTGACGTTTCGAGTCCTCATGACCCTTCGACAGAACTTGTATCATGTAGTCTTCTGAATCCAAACTCGAGAACCCATCACTGTACAATCTTCAGTGAATTGGTACTTTATTGAGGAGAGATAACGGGGCCCTTGTAATATCAGTGTTGTTATAATCTAAAGCTTGTTAAAAAGTCTACCTGAAGGACAGTAAAATTCTCTGGTGGCTCATTTCCTTCAGGAAGAGTTGGATCAGTTCTTCAGACTCATTTAAGTGTCTTGGGCCCCATCTTTCTCAACCTTAAAGGACAGTAATCATCCAAAGAGTATGCCTGATTCAGGCTAGGATTATAATCCACTTCATCAAAGCTGTCCAGAAATCAACGCTCCAAGAAATTACTAGGATTGATGAGATTCCGTCCCAGGGGAGTAGCAGTGGCTTCACAGGGCACAGACCTCCCGACTGAAAATCAATAGTTTTCCAACAGCTGTGCTGCAGCCACTGGAATAATACTTTCGGCGCAGCATTAATTTAATAAACCTGAGCCATTAATGATCCCTTTAAATAAAACTGGTGGGGCGGTTGGTGGGGGCGTCGGGGGCTGGCGGGGGGGGTGGGGGGGGGGGCTCCCTTCTGCTGCCACCAGCGTGTTGAGCTCCAAAATGGTATCGCTGGCAGCAAATCCATCAAGTCCTGTTTGCTCCACATACTTTGATCACGCTAATGCCCTCACCAACAAGGTTTGTCTCACAAAGTGTGCAAGCTTGCCATAGATGTCATTTTGAAGATCTAATGCCACCCATAACTGTCAAAGAACTGGCATTAAATCCTTTATTTCTCACTCTACATCTCTCATTCTGTAATATTTTTTTCCACTCTCATTGAATATAATATATTCATTTTCTTTTGAACAGATGGCTGTTGGAAAATATGCAACTCAGTGCTAAATGGTACACATCACTGAATGCAGTCATGAATTTCTGACAGACACATCCAGAGGCTGTCATTTCCCCAGCTGTAGAAATAACAACAGCCCTTTTTAGAAGTATTTAAATTTGAGCAACTTCAGAGATCTCTCAAAACCTTGTCACTGGCCACCTGATATTAATGGGGAACCTCATCACTCTGGCTTCCTTGGTTCTACTGGTGACATTTGTTACTCTAATTATGTGATAGTATCTGTGGCATTTGCTCTGCCAAATTGTATGGCAGTTGTCAGAACGGCAATATTTTCTAATTCATTAACTCGAGATCGAGCCAGCAATTTTTGATTATTCAAGCTTCATTTGCAGATGTGCAATTTCCCAACGGGTTTGGGTATTAAGAAGGACTCCTTTTAATGACTTTCTAACTGCCTCACAGTCAAGTCTGATTGCGCCAGGTCATATGCTCTTGATTCATATCCTCAAGCGATGAGTTTTCCTTGTACAGCATCACACGTGCTTCTCTTTCAACAAGGATGAAAGCAAAAGTCATTGAAGTCTACAGAATAAGGAATATAATTAATCAGCCTTCTTATTCAGTAATTTTGTAAAGTAGCCTTTTGCTCTCCACAGAAAAATAAGCAATTTCAAAAGGTAATTATTCATTCACTATAATGTGGAAACATTAAGAATGCACTGAGATTATTTACAGTAATATTAATTGTTCAGCTTGTTCATTCAATGGATCACCCAATTTCGAACTATTTTGTATGTAAAGATTATTTTGTCTTTTGAGCATCTCTTGTAGTTTTTTTTGTCACTAATAATATATTTTAAAGCAATTTTAAAATGATTCCTTTTAAGTCTCTCAAAGTATGCAGAAAAAGTTGCTTCATTCGTCAAGTTATCTCACTGTTTTTTATAGCTTCCCAATGGGTTGTTTGGCAAAACGTTTTTCAATGAAGTACTTTGCTATATGGGTTTGAATCTTGAGCTGTACTGAGCTAACTCATCACAGCCAGGCCAGTAGGTGAAGAAATATAATTGGCGTCAGTACCCCTGCGCTAGAGACAGGAATAATTAGCCAAGGTTGCCTTTTAGCAACTCTTGCTGGGAAGTGCATTTGAATGCCTTGTTAGGACAAAATCAGGGTCAACACTGTTACCTCCTTCAGTGGATAAACCCCCAACTAGCACTGTAGATACTGAAACAATTGACGTCAGTATAATCAGTGCCTCTGCATCAAAAGCCTGCCGAATATCAACAGAAATAGAAAAATTGAATAAGTCAAGTGTAACTCATCACTTTAGCTGAGCTGATGTATATGTGGAACTTAAATAAGGAAGGTTTCATGTTTGGGAATTTTTTTGACTTATTTTTCTTCAGAAAGGATTTGGAGTCAGGAGATAAGTTAACAGGTGTCCCTTATTTAAAGCCAACTGCATTCACACATTTTATTTTTAAAAAGGGGCTTACGGTGAAAGATTGGTTGAAGTTACAAAGAGCTAGCTTTGAAGCTGCTTCCCCAAAGACCACACAGGAAGAAACATTTTACAAAGAAGTAAAATACTGCAGATGCTGGAAATCTGAACTAAAAACAGAAAATGCAAGAAAAATCCAGCAGGTCTGAAAACATCTGTGGAGAGAGAAACAGAGTTAATGTTTTGAGTCCAGATGACTCTTTTTCAAACATTTTAAATTGCCTTGGTAACACTCACACCAAATGTGTTCAAAGATCTTTTGGTTCTCCAACATGGACACTCCCTTGGGATGTACAGTCAAGAAGATAAAACTCAAAAATAAAGACTTCTGCAAATATGGGCTTAAGAGTAAAGCCTGTGCAATTTTACAATCATCCAGACACAAACACTAAATCACTGCAATCAATCAATATTATCTCCATGATATCAAGAAGTTAAACTGGACTTTATGCAAACCCATTACTTGGTACAAATATACTACCTGAAAAAAAATTCATCAATTACTTCAATCTTATTGAACACAATCTTTTTTCTGTTCTACTTATAATATTCTGTTCTACTTATCAATATTGAAAGCAGCATGGATCTCAGTACTGGATCCCAGTGGGACTCTACTGGTCACTGCAGTTTATTTGGAACATTGCTGATAAGATGCTGTTCAGCAACCCATGCTGACTGTGATTTGTTGTTTGGCTTATTCCTTGGTATGTCAATTTTTAAAAAATCAATATAAACTTCCTATATTGTCCCGCTATCTTCAGCTGCTTCATCAATGACCTTCCTTCCATCATCAGATGTGGGGATGTTCGCTGATGATTGCACAATGTTTGGCACTAGTCATGACTCCTGAGGTACTGAAGTAGTCCATGTCCAAATGTAGCAAGACCTGAACAATATCCAGGCTTGGGCTGATGAGTGGCAAGTAACATTTGCACCACACAAGTGTCAGGCAATGACCATCTCCAGCAAGAGAGAATCTAACCATAGCCCCTTGAAGTTCAAAGGCATTACCATCACTGAATCCCCACTATCAACATCCTGGGGGTTACCTTTGACCAGAAACTGAACTGGACTAGCCATATAAATACTGTGGCTACAAGAACAACTCAGAGGATAGAAATCCTGTGAAGAGTAACTGACTCTCCAGAGCCTGTCCACCATCTACAATGCACAAATCAGGAGTGTGATGGAATACTTCCCACTTGCCTGGATGAGTGCAGCTTCCACAACGCTCAAAGCTCAACACCATCCAGGACAAAACAGCCCGCTTGATTGGCACCAGATCCACAAACATTCACTCCCTCCACCACCAATGCACAGTAGCAGCAGTGTGTACTATCTACAAGATGCAGTGCAGAATTCACCAAGGGTCCTTAGACAGCACCTTCAAAACCCATGACCACTATCATCTAGAAGGACAAGGGCTGCAGATAGTTAGGAACATCACCACCTTGAAGTTCCCCTCCAAGTCACTCACTGTCCTGACTTGGAAATAGATCGCTTTTCCTTTACTGTCACTGGGTCAAAATCCTGGAACTTCCTTCCTACCAGCACTATGGGTGTACCTACACCACAAGGACTGCAGCGGTTCAAGAAGGCAGCTTACCACCAGCTTCTCAAAACTAATTAGGGATGGACAATAAATGCTGGCCGAGCCAGCGAATCCCACATCCCGTGAATGAATTTTAAAAAAAAAAATTATAGGCTTAAACTTGTGACCATAAATAAATATCATCACATCAAAGTTAAATGTAGCATTTATATTCACTTTGCATCTTTTGTCTGATGGAGGCAAGAGCACTGAATCTAAAAGGAACGGATCCTTTTAAGCTTGAAATGAGAAATGCTATAATGCACAGGATTGTGATTTTAAAAAAACGGTTGTGCCTTCAAATTGAATGTTTGGTACAAATTACAGGTAAAAGGTTTAACCTTTTGACTTGAAGATGTTTTCAACTGCACTGCAAAGCTCTAAAGTTGTATAGCTTTTTAAACAGGCAAATGAAGGATGATTTCCCTGCAACATTTATTTGTACCTTGCTCCCTACACCCACTGTTGAAGATGTGTTTTTTTTAGATTTTTCTGTAGTTCACTGAAGCCCAATGAGTTCATGTACAGCACCTTAACTATCTCAGACAGTTCTTTATCTCGCTAGTGACAAAGGTGCATTCACACTTGACCAGTTGTGTTATTTAATACGCTACCAATAAATTTCAAGTGCAACTGCAGTGCCAAGGACAAAACCAAAACCAAGTGCCAAAGCAAAATTGAGTGAGAATGCCTCCTCTCCTTCGGAATGACTGAAGTCAGGTTTCAAGTCAGGGGCTGACACTAGGTTATTGGCAGAATCTGCAGCCTCCATGGAAAGAAACTGCTCTGCACTAATGCTGCAGCTGTAATAGGAATTCCCCCAAAAACAGAACCTTTTGAAAGAAATGAGTGCTTAGACAATCATTTTCCTAACTAAGAAGGATGGTGGAAAGCCCATTTAGATTTCACAGTTTGTGCTGACATGAAGCACTTTCCAGCTTTGCATCGTCACCAACTCTTCAGTGGAATCCTGGCAAGAAGCCACTTGAATCGATTTAGGCAGGAGGTATGAGACCACCTCTGGGAGGAGGTCTCGCTTCATGCTGACTGCAATACAAAGGCAGTCTGCTGTGAAGCCAAATTTAACAGCTTCTCAGGCATTCCGCTCAAGCACCTGGGAGCCTTTTTAAACTCTATTTTGAGTATTTTTCTTAATGTTACCAGAAAGCTCACTGTCTGATCTAGACTTTTTGGAATCATTAACATTTAAATGCCCAGTGTATGAAGAAAGCATGTAAAATCCATGAGCAAAGCTCTACACTCCCAAGGACCATACCTCACAGCAGTTGAATAATTCAGGGATATTGGCTCTGCATGAATCTAAATGAGTAAATATAATTAGAGCAAGTGAATTATTGTTGGTTGAACTGCTCAGAAGCCAATGTTTCTACTGTCTCTGGGACTTGGTATACAAAATTATAAGCACCAGGTTGTGTAAGATGCAATAAATTCCATCCCCATTCAATCTCCCTCCCTGGTGTCTGAGGCTGTTGAGATTGTTTGCAATCTTGGATGCTATTTGACTTGAGATTACCTTCTGGCCCTTACTCTCTTCATCTCCACCTCTGCTATATTCTTTATCTGCTGTTGATGTTCACATCCATACCATTGTTCGCTCCAGACTCAACTTATTTATCACTCTCCTGGCTGGCTTCCCATTGTTCGATCAGGTGAAGAGGGGGCAAATGCCTCCTCCCTTTTTCCCTTCCCTCATCTGACCATAAAAGGTTTTATTTTTGTTTTGAAAAGGACACACTTGGCAGTTCAGAGAGTACTTAACTGTTCACAAGCTGTGTTCATAAAAGAGCCAATCGGACAGATTTTCTTGAGTTTAAAATAGAAACAGGTCAGTTTTATTATACTTAAACCTGTCTAAGTAAAATAATAAAATGCACACGAATGCAGACAGTTGGGAAGGATAGGTTAGTCAAATTAGATAAAAACAAAAAAACTGCGGATGCTGGAAATCCAAAACAAAAACAGAATTACCTGGAAAAACTCAGCAGGTCTGGCAGCATCGGCGGAGAAGAAAAGAGTTGACGTTTCGAGTCCTCATGACCCTTCGACAGAACTCTGTCGAAGGGTCATGAGGACTCGAAACGTCAACTCTTTTCTTCTCCGCCGATGCTGCCAGACCTGCTGAGTTTTTCCAGGTAATTCTGTTTTTGTTTTAGTCAAATTAGAGTCCGTAAAAATAAAAGGAATAAACAGTCTGTAGTTTGGTGATATGGCTGGCTTCAGGCTGAATTCAGTGACCTTGCAATATCCTTTAGTGGTCCCAATGCTTCTGATTTAAAGATGCAGACAGCCGATTTTGCTGTTCTCCTAGAGATGCTTGGGTTGGGTTGAATTCTTTTCAGATTTCTCTGCCTGCAGCAGGGGCATCCCTGGATTATCACAGTCAGCAAACAGGATTCAAAACTTGAGGGTGGTTAGAGAAAGAGGGAAGAAGGAGGGACCAAACTTGGGCCTTTTCTCACCAGTGTCTCAGCTGCTTGTTCTCTTACTGCAGAGAAAGCGAAAGCTTAAAACACACAAATGGTGGACCTGTTACATGACCATCACCGAGTCACTCAAATGTATTCATCAATAGTGTATTTCCCTTGCAACTTCAATCAGATCATATCTGGGAACCCCCTCTCAAGCGATTTGGCATAAGGCATTCCTATTATAGCTCAATGAGTTCATGTCTGGGGACCACCTCCATCCACCCCCTACCCCCTCGACGAGGGTCCTATTGTCCCAGCGATTAAGCTTAATATTTTGCCACTACCAGTTGAATGCGTCAGATGATGGCATAGATGCCTTGTTCCACAAGTCATTGTCTTTTTTGGGTCTTTTGAGATGTGGTGTCTCCATCTCAGTTGGTTGCAATGTGGAGAGTACAGTGATACAAATCAGGGTAGCCAGCTTGTTGCAAGCTCAAATCATACTTCTAGTCTGTGTCTTAAAAAGTCTCTGTTTTTAAAAGTTCAGTTTAGTTTTCTAGACGGTGGATTAAAAATCATTACTTGGTATAAAGCATGTTTTTGTGACACCATCTTCCATAAACTTGAGCTCATCCCTAACTCTGTTTCCCATATCGTAACCTGCGCCAAGTTCCATTCACCCATCATCCCTACGTTCGCTAATGTGTAAAGCCCACCAAATACCTCTATTTTCATCTTCATGTTAAAATCCCTCCATGGCCTTATTCCCTCCCTATCTCTATGACCTCCAACAGTTCTACAGCCGTCAGAGAGCTCTGTATTCCTACAATGCCGATCTTCTCTGAATCTCTTTCTTTGCCCTACCATTGGTGTCTCCACCTTCAGCTGTCTAGGCCCTAAGGTCAGGAATTCCCTCACTAAATCTCTCCAATTCACGATCTTTCTCCTCCTCCAAGATGCTCCTTCATGATTACATCTTTAAAGAAGTTTTCATAAGTCCTTCCTAATATTTATTTCCTTGGTTTGGTGTCAAATATTTGCCTGAATACAATTTTGTGAAGAATTTTGGGATGTTCTCCTACATTAATGACTCAATGCATATGCAAGTCATAGTTATTGCTATCAAACTGTCATATATAATGGTCTGGTACTGTCATGCCCTGGGTTGACAGGCAACAGAAGGAAAATGTGCATTCCTTGTGCAGAAATGCAACGGGATTTGGTAATTGCAATCAAGTGGATGTTATTTCTTTAAGTGCCAAAACTGCTTTCCAAAACATCTGCTAAAAGGTTCATTTTGACACAAACCTGTTTTTTCATTTGTACTGCTGCTGGGCTGCATTTTGAACAATTGGTTAACTAGTTGCTCAACGTATCCTCTCAACCTCTCTTCTGAAGATTGGTGTTTAGTGATTAGTCTAGATTTACCTTGGTTTAATACCAAATGGACACTTGGAGCACAGTACTTATAGGTAAACCCTCATTCTGGATAGTAACTAAGCATTCTTAAATGGACAATAATGCAAACTTGCTGATAATCTGTTTAAATTGCGAGTCGGTGTACTTGGCTGTCCAATAACAGCTGAACTGCATTCCACTCAAGTGTAGGTTTGGGTTTAAATCAAGTCTGATTTTAAGAGAAGAAAGTCAGTAGCTGATTGACCAGCTGTTTAAAGTGCCAATCTGCGCTGAGTACCATTCAGCTGGTTAAAGTAATGATCATAGTGATCGTTTCGGCTAGTAATATCAGTAGTAATATCAGCTAGAAAAATCAGGTTCTACTCAATAAATGCAGTGGTAGTTATAAGACAATGCTTGAGGGATCTATGGGAGACATCCTAAAACGTCTCAAACAAAATTAATTAACTGTGCCTGATATAATACACTTTTTTGATGAGCAGATAAGTTCGATGATGTATTTGCATACTGACAGAAAGAAATAAAGCTGTAGGAAAATTAGGGAACACTCCTGCGAAAATGACACAAACCCTTAGATATTCCTTCCTTCTTTTGAATTGCCTTCATTCAGTACCTTCCCCATGATAGTGTGGATAAGATCATTAATTTAGTGGCAAGGGAGATTAAATGTGTCTTGTAGCTCTATAGTTTCAATATATCCTAACAGTATATTGGACGAAGATTGCTTAACACTGGGTCTTGTGGGAAATTACATGGTTCAAAAGATAAACTTCAAGTCCACGTATGTGCAAAGGAAATACAGAAGGAAGCATTACATTTCTACATCTTCCTTCTGAAATGTAACATATTGACAAATATAACAGTTTACATTTCTTTTAGCTTGAAATGTAAAGCCATTGATAATTGTCAGTAGTCATTAACTATTTGTGAAAGCAATACCTTCAAAATAGTGTTGCTTCGTAAATGTGTGCTGAAGCAGTTTTGATTGGGAAAGTTATTGACATAATTTCCCTTTGTTTCTTTCTATCCAACCCCACTTCAAATGTTCTTTAAATAATGCATTAGTCCCATAGTGTTGTGCTTGCTGCGTGATGCTATAACTATACATTTGAAGTACTGTTTCCAAAATACTTATCCTGTGAACATTACGAAGAACCAGTAGTTTTATTCTTGCTTTCTAATAACATTACTCAGGAAAGGGAAACGACAAGGTGATATTTTCTTCAGTGAATTTTTGCACTTAGTGAGGTGAAGGGTTACAGCATTGGATAATGGAACACTTTCTGCTTTGGATCCCAAAATGACAGCATCAAGCACTCCCAGATCAGTTAAATCATGATCAAGTGCACACTGAAGAGATGTAAGAAGAGTACACTTCACCAAAGAGGTTATAGGGGAGCTCTATTACATGATGATCTGAAGCCACCCCTCTCAGCCCACACTATGCTCTCTGTGGACATCAAGGTGACTACCAAACTCATCTATTGTATCACTGACTCATTTCAGGCAGCCACACAATCTCAGCAATATCATCCTAGCTGCAGAATGAGTATGCATTCAATAGATGACTGATACACTGTAGAGGAGGCCACTTTTGGAATTGCAGCACCAAGATAGGGCTATTCAGTTTAAGACAACTGATGGCATCTCGAGGTTCGGGTGCAATTGATGGTGCTCACGTTGCTGCACGAACTTCTATACAGAGTTCCGTCAACAGAGAGAGCTTGCGTTCACTGCATGTGTAGCTTGGGTGGAACAACATGCAAAGGACTGCCCACACGATCTGTTAGAAGTTGTCACGATGCATTCACCCTTCGAAATTCAGCCCCCAGTCCTCTTCAAGGATAAAAATCACATTGGCTTGTGGGTGTCAAAGCCATCCCCTGTTCTCATGGATATTGATCCCAAAAAATGACTTAAACAGCAGGAGAGGAGTACTACGGTAATTCACACCTTGACAGATTAGTCCAATACATTGGTAGGATGTATTCAAACTATAGAGCAATGAAGCATTGATTCCGTCGAAGGGTCATGAGGACTCGAAACGTCAACTCTTTTCTTCTCCGCCGATGCTGCCAGACCTGCTGAGTTTTTCCAGGTAATTCTGTTTTTGCATTGATTCCGTCTCCTGCCACACCATGTTAATACGTTTTTTTGTTCATTCATGGAATGTGGGCTTCACTGGCTGGGCCAGCATTTATTGCCCATCCCCGGTTGCCCTTGAGAAGGTGGTGGTGAGCAGCCTTCATGAACCGCTGCAGTCCGTGTGGTGTAGGTACACCCACAGTGCTGTTAGGGAGGGAGTTCCAGGATTTTTCACCCAGTGATAGTGAAGGAACAATGATATATTTCCAAGTCAGGATGGTGAGTGACTTGGAGGGGAACTTCTAGGTGGTGGTTTTCCCATCTATCTGCTGCCCTTGTCCTTCTAGATGGTAATGGCTCTGCATTTGAAAGGTGCTGTTGAAGGAACCTTGCCGAATTCCTGCAGCGTATTTTGTAGATGGTACACACTGTTGCTACTGTGTGTCAGTGATGGAGGGAGTGAATGTTTTATCCACACTATTATATGAAGGTGCTGAATGAAAATGTTCCTTCACAAGGAAGGAAGTAATTCTTCAGTATAAGGATTATTCTCAAAAGAGGTGGGGTGACGGAGTTGAGCTTCAGTTCTCAAGGAAAGGATTCTGGTTTGCAGCAAAGTAAATATCACGATCAATGGAATGTGATTTCAAAGTTGTTTCTTATATTAAGAATCTCTAGTCAGCTGTGACTGAATGGGAGAAGTCTTGCTTCTGGGTCAGAAAGCTGCAGTTTAACTCCAGAAATCTGAGCTCATAATTTCAACTGACACCGCAGTGCAGTACTGAGGGAGTGTGCACTGTCAGAGACATTGTCTTTTGATGTGACTTTAGACTGAGGATTCCTCTGCCTTCTCAGGTGGAAGTAAGGAGTCCCATGGCACTATTTGAGGAAGTCTTCTGGCCAATATTTTCCCTCAACCAATACTTTAAAAAAGTCTAACTGACCTGGTCATGATCGCATTGCCGTTTGTCGGATGTTGTGTTCGCATTAGCTGCCATGTTTCCTAAATTACAACAACATTTCAAAAGCATTTCATTGGTTGCAAAGCACTTTGGGATGTCTTGACATAAAATACGCTATATAAATGCACATCTTTCGAATATAATTTCTCATTATCATGGAACAAATAAATAATTCTAGACTGCTGTGCCTTTTACTTTCAGCAACTTATCTGTGATTGCTACAAGTGATATCAGAGCCTATCTCAATTGTTGAAATTGTTGTTTCCTTTAGAGGTGCCAGAGGGACATTTGATACCTTCATTGGAACCTACTGCAGGCTCACACTGAAGGAGCAGCTGGAGACAGTGACTCCCACAAATTTTCCTTGTTGCCATCACTATGAGAAAATGTCTTGCATTCCATTTACATCATGATCAAGAGTGTATAGGGAAGGAAGGGGAAGCAAGAGTGCAGGGCCAAATCACAATGCTTACTGCTGCAACAAGATACAGGCTTAGCAGAACTCGCCAAACAGTGATTCAGCTGGCTGATCAAGTTTAAAGGCTTAGAACAGAGAGCCTTCATTTCTTCCATTATTACTTTCGGGAGCAATTCAAAGTCAGGGCAAAGCAAGAAGAATGAATCCTGACTATGCTCAATCATGTTCACATAGTCATGTGATAAGAATATTTAAAGAAAAACAAATTAAAGATAGCATTAAATGCTGAAGATAGTGTTACATATCAATATGGGCATTTAGAAATTGATGCAACTCAATTAAATCTGCAACATTCTGGGTCTAGTCCAATTAATAAAGTCCTTTATAATTTTCGAGCATTTTAATCAACACAGTATATTCAAAGCCCTCAGAGCTGCATGCCCAAATGTATCCTCTACTCTATGGGGAAATTCAACATAGAATGTTATGACTCAGCTGGAGACAGAGTCCAGTTTGAACTGGATTGTTATCTGATGTGCGTACTAATTTCAGACATTGGTTTAAGAAGTTTTAATCAACAAGTAGTTTTATACAAGATTATAAAAATATAGGCAACTTTATGAAGACTCATCATACATGCAATGACAAGCATTTGTGCAACTCTACAATGATAGATTGTTGGAATTGAGTTTGTATTTACAGCAGAGAGAGAGGCCATTTGGCCCAAGTGATTCTTGATTAATACAAGCCTTCTCCCACCCATTCATCTGACTGCATCAACATATCATTTTATTCCTGTCTCATACACTCATCCAATTTTCCCTTAAATGCATCTGTGGTTATGAACTCAACCTATCCTTGGGATAGTGAATTCCACATTCTAACCACTGGCTGGTTACAGAAGTCTGTCCTGAATTTCCTGTTGGGTTATTAGTGACTATATTATATTTAAGCCCTCAAGTCTTGTCTCACTCGCAAGTGGAAACACCTTCTCTGTGTCAACCCTATCATATTCTTAAAGACATTTACCAACTAATCTTGGCTGGAGAAAACTTCAATGTGCCATATAATATTCTTTTGGTGGCATAAATATAAATTGTTGGTGTATATGCCCAAACTGATATAGCACAGGTGAACTTAGGAAGAACAAATCCTCAACCAACAATTTGAAACCTCCATCGTCATACTATCTGTCGCACAGCTAGATGATATCTGAAGGCCATGCATTTATCCAACTTCATTCCCAAATTCTTAATATAAGAAACATCTTTCAATCACATTCCACTGAATGCTACAAAACCAGAATCATTTCCTTGAAGTGAGAGGCACAAGACTGATAGCTGTCATTAAACCTGCTTCTGAATACACACCCCAGAAGAGAATGGCTAAAATCATGTTGAAAATTAGTACCTGGCAAAGTAATCTGCAAATATTTAGACTTGTGCTATTTTGCCGCAATTAAAGCATTGCCAGTATAGAGATGGGACAATAAAGGCTGAACATTTCTGAGGGATCCCAGCTTTTAGTGGTCCCAAAACTGAACTTCCAATCCCATTACCTGTTGATAAGTGTCAGAGTCATTACTGCACAGGAGGAGATCATTCAGCCCATCTAGCCCATGTTGGCTCCCTGGAATGATTTTTTAAAGAAGCTTTTAAAAAAATACGGCTGCTGTAAAAAAGGTGTGATTAAATATTAAATTTAAAAGAGCTGGACCAATTAGCACACCTGTTTTCTATGTTCAAAATTACTTATATAAATATACTTTATTTGCTGCAATCCTGTAAAGTTTCCCTTAGAAATAACACATGCATAGCTTTCTTGACATATCATGATAAATGACTGTCATAAGCACAGTTTTGATGGAATGTTTAAATAGCCATGAGAAATTAACATAATGTAAAATTTTCAGTATTTGTAGAGACAGTTAGAAAGAGAATCTATTATTGTAGGTTTATCTCAGGATTCGTTGGCTTCTTGCTCTAGAAGAGATCTAGCTGGAGGCAATGGTCTTTTGTTCAAAAACATTTATTTATAAAGGTTAAATAGAATCAAGACATAGAGCTACTCACTAAGATGCTTCGCACTCATCTCTTATCAGTGAGTGACATCACTGTGACATAGCTCCTTACACACATGCTCAGTAGCTATCATTAAAATTAACCCTTTACCCTACATCCTGAGTCTTTACCCCATACTTTTGTGCACACATTCTCCTATACCTCTCCCTCCCAGTCTCTTGAGCCAACTGTGTTCTTGGCTCTCTTTGAGGATGTATAGGATTCTCCAGAATGATCTCCTTGGAAGGCATTGACCTCCTCAGGCAGAGATTTCACAGTATAAAGGTGATGTACAGAGATTTTCCTTTTCTTCTCTTTTTTCTTTTCCTTCTTCTTAGTATTTTGAGGAAAGTGTGGACTGCTGACTGCTCCTGCTCAAAAGAATGAGTCGTGTTCAATTCCTGTGAAGATTTGCACAGTTGCAGAGGGTCTACAACCATCTAGTGCTACAAAGGTCAAAATATTATGTAATGCCACACCGTTGAACAAATAAAATGGACAAAGAGAAGGGCGAAGAATATTCGAAGATTATCCTGCTAATATGGTAGGAGTTTCCTGTAGGCAGTGGTTCAAATTGCACATTCTCTTTGGGGTGAGTTTGCTCCTCAGTGGGTCTGAGCACCTCTGGAACTTCATCAGAATGTATGCTGTCTTCAAAGAGTACAGCAAGGTTTGGGATCTCCTCCTGCAACAAATCATCAATATCAGTGCCATCGTGGTTATCAGCCTCTTCCACTCTTTCCCAAAAGAACAAATTAATGTCTAGAATATCATCTTGTGGCTGGTAACCTTCATGCTTGGTGCCCCTGTCTCTCACCGCATCTAGCCTCACCTCAAAGAGAAATGAAAGATCAGTGATGTCCCCTTGTGGTTATAGAAATGGAGTTTTGACTATGAAGACTGATTCACAAAATTCTGAGTCAAAATTTCTTGAAAGGAGGTTCCTTTAACAGATTTCACATTCTCTCTGGTAAATATAGATTTCCTGGAATGGCAGACCACTTTAAAATGGCCTAACTTGCAACACCCATGTTACTGCACAATTTGGATGCAGCATTCTTCCAGCCTGTGGACTTTTTTTTATCCACCACAGTAGGGTCATTGGAAAATGGCAGTTGGTGCCTTTTCTGGGTGTTTCCTGGTTGCTGCCTTGCTATAATTTCAGTTTTACAACCCAGAAATTGACCAGCTTCATCGGGCTATTCTTGGGAAATTTCCCTCACATCTCTGACAAAAGCCTTATCCTGCCTCCACCTTGGTCTGCCTAGCCAGTTGTCCAGCTTTGCTTAAAATTAAATCTTCCTGAGATTGTATGAATTCAAAGAGACTCTCAACTAAAACACCAACTATTCTATCTCTGATCAGGTCACCTTTTAGTGTTCCATACTCCCAATTTTCATCAATGAGTTAATGAATGAGACAATCTCTTCTCTCTTTATCGAACTGTGCTGATTAAATTTCACCCTCTCTATGACAATATTTTTTCAAAGACTTAAGCATGAGTCAAAGGTTCCAATGACATCCTCGTAACAGGTTGCCTCTTTGTTCACCCCTTGTCTGGCCAGCACGTTGTCTGCTATGTTCCCAACAGTGCAACAAAGTGCTAACTTGAACTTTGTTCCCTTTACTCGCAAAACCTGAGGTGTTGCAGTACCATGTAAAGCATCTTTGGCAATTTTGCCATTGCTCAGCCTGTCTGGGGCCCTCTTTATTTTGAAATTATTCTTGGAGGGGCAAAGTAGTAACCATTTCTCACCCTGGTTTGAAGTTGTTCTTTCCCATGCAGTTTGTCTTGCCAGTTGCTAGGCTGCCATTGTTACTTGGTCACGTCCAGTGTGGTTGATGGGATGGCCTCAAAGTCCTTCACCCACTGCTCTGCACTGTTGCTGGGTTTATCTTTAGGCTTTTCCCACCTTTTTCTACTGTCCCTCTGTGGGTGTAGTCACTGCTGCCACCATCTGTTATTGTGTGTTTATCTGGGAATTCATTGGTTTCTTACTCTAGAAGAGATCTCGCTGGAAGCAATGGTCTTTTATTTAAATCATTCATTTATATGCTAACAATTTACAAAGGTTAAATAAGACCAAGACATAGCTGGAGCAATCTCTGAGATGCTTCACACTCAACTGTTCTAAGTGAGTGACATCGCTGTGACATAGCTCTTTATGCACATGCTCCATATCTATCATAAGCGTTAACCCTTTACTCTACAAGAAATAGCTGCCTGATGATAGTCCAAAATGTTCACTAAATCCTCAGAAAGTGGTCACAAAGCTCCTCCATGTTGTGCTCGGAAAAATGATTAAATTGATAAAATTTGGGTGGGGTATTCTTCCAGCCTGTGGACTTTTTTTACCCATCACAGTATGGTCATTGGAAAATGGCAGTTGGTGCCTTTTCTGGGTGTTTCCTGGTTGCTGCCTTGCTATACTTTTACAACCCAGAAATTGAACACCTTCATTGGGCTGGTTATGTGGTATGTATTGTCAGAAACGTTTGATTTTTCAGGAATTCAACACAAAAGTATCCCTTTCATGTGCGTTTCCAGTTTCTTCTCTCATGTTCTCAGGGCAGTTGAAGGTTCATACTTGAAATTTTAAAAAAGAGAGACTTGCATTTATATAACACCTTCCACAACAATCAGATGCCTCAAAGTTATTTACAGTCAATCAAGTACTTTTGAAGTTTAAGTGTTGTAATATTGGAGATGTGCCAAGGAGAGGTAATGGCATAGTGGTATTGTTGCAGGACTAGTAATCCAGAGACCCAAGGTAATGCTCTGGGCCTGGGTTTGAATCCCTCCATGGCAGATGGTACAATTTGAATTCAATAAAAATCTGGAATTAAAAGTCCAATGATGACTATGAAACCATTGTCAACAAAACCCATCTGATTCATGAATGCCCTTTAGGGAAGGAAATCTGTCATACATGTGACTCCAGACACACTACATGGTTGCCTCTGAAATGACCTAGCAAGCCACTCAGTTGTAACAAAGTGCTACAAAGACACAAAAAAGGAATGAAACCCGACAGACGACTTGGCATAAGCCTAGGCACCAGAAGTGACAATGGCAATCGCAGCCCTGTCGACTCTGCAAAGTCCTCCTTACTAACATCTGGGCACTTGTGCCAAAATTGGCCAGTCTAGTCAAGCAACAGATTGACAAAGTCATCCTCACGGAATCATACCTTACAGATAATGTTCCCAGGCTCCATCATCACCACTGGTATACAGTCGGGAGGGAGTTGCCCTGGGTATCCTCAACATCGACTCCAGATGAAGTCTCATGGCATCAGGTCAAACATGGGCAAGGAAACCTCCTGCTGATTACCACCTACCACCTCCCTCAGCTGATAAATCAGTGCTCTTCCATGTTGAACATCACTTGGAGGAAGCAAGGTCACAGAATGCTTTCTGGGTGTAGAACTTCAATGTCCATCACCAAGAGTGGCTCAGTAGCACCACTACTGACCAAGCTGGCGGAGTCCTAAATTACATAGCTGCTAAAGTAGGTCTGCGGCAGGTGGTGAGGGAACCAACAAGAGGGAAAAATATACCTGACCTCATACTCACCAACCTGCCTGCCGCAGATGCATCTGTCCATGACAGCATCGGTAGGAGTGACCACCACACAGTCATTGTGGAGAGATGAAATCCCGCCTTCACATTGAGGATACCCTCCATCGTGTTGTGTGGCACGACCACCATGCTAAATGGGATGGATTTCAAACAGATCTAGCAACTCCGAACTGGGCATCCATGAGGCGCTGTGGGCCATCAGCAGCAGAATTGTACTCATGGCCCGGCATATCCCCCACTCTACCTTACCATCAAGGGAGGGGATCAACCCTGGTTCAATGAAGAATGCAGGAGGGCATGCTAGGAGAAGCACCAGGCATACTTAAAACCTGGTGAAGCTATAAAACAGGACTACCTGCACGCCAAACAGCATTAGAAGCAAATGATAGACAGGGCTAAGCGATCCCACAACCAACGGATCAGGTCTAAGCGCTGCAGTCCTGCCAGATCCAGTCATGAATGGTGGTGGACAATTAAACAACTTACAGGAGGAGGAGGCTCCGCAAGTATCCCCATCCTCAATGATGGAGGATCACAGCACAGCAGTGCAAAAGATAAGGCTGAAGCATTCGCAACAATCTTCAGCCAGAAGTGCTGAGTGGATGATCCATCTCGGCCTCCTCCGGAGGTCCTCAGCATCACAGATGCCAGTCTTCGGCCAATTCGATTCACTCCATGTGATATCAAGAAATGGCTGAAGGCACTGGAAACTGCAAAGGCTATGGGCCCTGATAACATTCCGGCAATAATACTGAAGACTTGTGCTCCAGCGCATGCCATGCCCCTAGCCAAGCTGTTTCAGTACAGATACAACACTGGCATCTACCTGGCTATGTGGAAAATTGCCCAGGTATGTCCTGTACAGAAAAAGCAGGACAAATCCAACCCAGCCAATTAATTTACTCTCCATCATCAGTACTGCAATGGAAGGGGTCATCAACAGCGCTATCAAGCGGCATTTGCTTAGCAATAATCTGCTCACTGATGCCCAGTTTGGGTTCCGCCAGGGCCACTCAGCTCCTGACCTTGTTACAGCCTTGGTTCAAACATGGACAAAAGAGCTGAACTCCTGAAGTGAGGTGAGAGTGTCTGCCCTTGACATCAAGGCAGCATTTGATCGAGTGTGGAATCAAGGAGCGCCAGCAAAACTAGAGTCAATGGGAATCAGGGGGAAAACTCTCCGCTGGTTGGAGTCATACCTAGCACAAAGGAAGATGGTTGTGGTTGTTGGAGGCCAGTCATCTCAGCTCCAGGACAACACTGCAGGAGTTCCTCAGGGTAGTATCCTAGGCCCAACCATCTTCAGCTGCTTCATCAATGACCTTCCTTCCATCATGAGGTCAAAAGTGGGGAGGTTGGCTGATGATAGCACAATGTTCAACACCATTCGTGACTCCTCAGTTACTGAAGCAGTCCATGTCCAAATGCAGCAGGACCTGGACAATAAACAGGCTGGGGCTGACAAGTGGCAAGTAGCATTCACGCCACACAAGTGTCAGGCAACGACCATCTCCAACAAGAGAGAATCCAAACTTCACCCCTTGATGTTCAATGACATTACCATCACTGAATCTCCCACTAGCAGCATCCTGGGTGTTACCATTGACCAGAAACTGAACTGGACTAGCCATATAAATACTGTGGCTACAAGAGCAGGTCAGAGGTTAGGAAACCAGTGACGAGTAACTCACTTGCTGACTCCCCAAAGCCTGTCCACCATCTACATGGCACAAGTCAGGAGTGTGATGGAATACTCCCCACTTGACTGGATGAGTGCAGCTCCTACAACACTGAAGAAACTGGACACCATCCAGGACAAAGCAGTCCGCTTCATTGGCACCACATCCACAAACATTCACTCCTTCCACCACCGACGCACATTAGCAGCAGTGTGTACCATCAACAAGATGCACTGCAGGAATTCATCAAGGCTCCTTAGACTGCACCTTCCAAACCCATGACTGCTATTACCTAGAAGGACAAGCGCAGCAGATAGATGGGGACACCACCACCTGGAAGTCCCCCTCCAAGTCACTCACCATCCTGACTTGGAAATATATCACCATTTCTCCACTGTCGCTGGGTCATAATCCTGGAACTTACTTTCTAACAGCACTGTGGGTGTACCTACACCACATGGACTGCAGCAGTTCAAGAAGGCAGCTTATCACCACCTTCTCAAGAGCAACTAGGGATGGGCAATAAATGCTGGCCCAGCCAGCGAAGCCCACAATCCATGAATGAATCAAAAAAAATGCACAGTAGGGTCCCACAAACAGCAATATGATAACAACCTGATAATTGTTTTTTTGTGAGGTTGATTGATGGATAAATATCCTGTCAGGCCATCAAGGGTTAATTCCTCTGGACTTCTTCAAAAAGTGCCATGGAATTTTTTACATCCAGCAGAGAGGACAGACAGGTCCCTGGTTTAACATCTCATTTGAAAGACAGCACCTCCAGTGCAGTACTCAGGGAGTGCTGCACTGTTGCCGTCCATCTTCCACATGTTGCCAAATAAGGGAGCAGGGTTTGCCATAGTGGCATGGAAGATAAAGCTACAATTTCAATTTACAAGCCCTGCTCAATAAAGCTGAGCTCAATGCCTATAGCAGGAAGTGAGCCAGAAATGTCACTCAAGCAATATCACAGGAGCTCTACGTGCTGTACTAAGTGTCAACTTTCTCAATCCTAAGGCTGAAAACCCATGCCTCAAAAAGTTCAGTGCCATTGCTCCAATCATCTAGTTGTTGTGGCACTAGTTTGCAGTCCAGTTGGTAAGAGAATTCTTAATTAGTGACAGTACAGCTCCCTTCACTTGGCATGAGTGACGATTCTGCCTTTTCCTTCCTTACCCACACTGCACCAGGAAACTCTTCATCCTCTCACAGTAACAGCTGACCAACGAATCCTTTGCAACACACTCAAGGGGATGGGAAGCACTAACTTTGAATGTTACAGAATGACTACACAACTCATCTAACAGTCAGTTGTGTACATGAACCTAAAGAGATCTCCCACTTTAACAAACTAACAGCATCACAGTTCTTATTTTTAATCTACAATGACAATTAGCCCACACTCCTGAACTGTTAGAATTCCCTTCATTTACTCAATCTTGTTGCAGAAGAAAATGACACAGAATACAGATAAGAGGTAGCTCACCAGAGACACATTATGCCCTGTAAGGAGGTCATGGGACTTACAGGGAAGCAATCTGCCCTTGCCATGGGAGATGGAACTGGGTGCTAGCAACCGAACAACACCGTCAATAGTAATCTTGTGAAGCACCACATTGCCCACAAACTTCCACCCTTTCCTCTGTCTCTTTAATCCACAGGACTGATGCTCATATATCCTGCAGAACCACCCTGATATGTAACAGAAGCACCCCCAGTGGTGCTCGAAATGATCAATCTTGTAGAGGCATGTACCTCATTGTAGCATTCATCATCTGCTGTTTAGTAAAATCTTACTGAAGTCATCATCCATGGGGTAGGTTTAGTTAGCTACAAAGCATACCTTAGCATGATAATTCTTTCATGAAGAGGCAATGGTGGGGGCAGAATTCCAAAAGTTGACTGCAATGTGATGACTTCCAATGTGTCTGGCAATGACAATCTGGATGTTTCTATGTTGTCGCCCAGGAGTTGTTCATTCAGAGAAAGTAGTAGCCCTTCCTGTTGAAGTAGTTGAGGTTTTTTTTTAAATGGGGCTTCATAAAGCATCCTGTATGCCAGGATTTCATCCAGGACCTTGGAAAAGCCAGCAGTTGCTTAAAACTGGATGGCCCTATCTCGCTGCTGCCATGCTGTGATTTTCAATTTGATAGCTCCTCTGTACAGTGTTCAGCCAACCGACATTGAATGTGATATTACAGAGATCCTTTGTGGCTGCCTGAAATGAAGCCATGCCACCAAAGCTGAGTGCAGTAGTCTTCTTCATAGCCACAGAGAGAACAGTATAGGCAGATGACCAGGAGTCCAGATCCTCATGAAGTATGTGGCAGAACTGTTGTATTGCCTCTGTGGAAGCAATACAACAGATAAAAGGCCTTTCAGATAAAAGGCCTTCATGTGCCTTTTACCATTTATGGAGGCATGGGCAATATCGGGTAGGCTGAATCCTTTCTAATGAACATAGGCTGAAGCTCAAAAAGAAATACAGGTGATTCACAGTGAAATATATGCATCCAGGTGCTCTTTAACATGTAAAGCTTTGATTATTTCCATTACACAAGATTAACTGGATTATATTATTGGATCTTGGATCAGTTGACAGGGTCTAGAATTTGACCTGGACATGAGGAATTCATTTAGCATCTTCAACATTAGCCACTGCACCACAATTTTTTACCCAATGTCCCTTTTAACAATATATCTGTTTTTTATTAAACAATTGAAAAACAACTTGTATTTATATGGTAACGTTAATGCAATAAAAACACCAAAGGACATCAAAGAAACATCACCAGCGCAAATTTTACACTGAGGCATGAAAGGCAACCTGGGGCAAAAGACCAAAAGCTTGCAGAAATAGGCTTTAGGTTGTGGAGGAAAGAGAGGTAGAGAGGCAGAGAGATTTAGGAGTATAGTCCCAGAGCTTAGGGCCTAGGCAGCTGATGGCACGGTCATCAGTGGTGGGCCAATCATAAGTCAAAACTTTAGAATTAAGGAGGCATGGGTTGTCGGGCTGAAAGGTGCTTCAAAGATAGGAAGGGATAAAACCTTGGAGGGATTTGAAAACAGGGACGAGAATTAAAAAAGAAAGATGCTGTTTCACAAGGAGCCAGTATAGATCAGCAACGTGGACTATATCATTTGGTTCTGGCATTCTTCTTTCATCTCGACCCTTGGAAATGCTGCTCTGTTTTTGCTTAGCAAGTTAGCATGTTTTGAAGTAATAACCAATTAACCCTTGACAAAATATTTTACATTTTATTCATTCTATCTCTTGCCCAGTCACTACTTACATTATTAAATTAAGAAGGTCAGCGTTTTCAGAGGCTGCATTAATTTCAAAAGCCTTCCGAACTTAACATTGAGTTCAACAATTTCAGACCATGAACTCTCTCCTCTATCCTCACCCTTTTTATCCCTTTTTTCATATTCATTTTTATTTTTTTATTTTTTACCCTCCTATTTTAGTTTTATTTATTTTCATTTTTATTCATTGTTTTATCCCCACCTTTTATCCTATTTTTGATCTTTTTTTCCACATCACAATCCCCTCCCCCCACCCCACCCCCACAAGGGCCAGCTGTCACTTGTTCATGTTGTTCTTTTCAGAGTGCTTACCCTTGTCCTGCTTTTTTACATTCTGCTTTCTTACCTTAATGCTACTGTCAGCACCTCCTTTAGCCCTTACTACCACCCTTAACACCCACTTTGTCCTTTAGTTCATGACATCTTTGTCAATCTTTTCTTTGCTCCAAACTATCGCTGACCTTCTTTCCAGCTTCACCTGCTCCTTTCCCCTTAATCAGTGTAAATTTCATCACATTTTTACCTCTCTTTAGCTCTGAAGAAGAGTCATGCAGACTCGAAACATTAACTCTTGTCTTTTCTCTCCACAGATGCTGATAGGCCTGCTGAGATTTTCCAGCATTTTCTGTTTTTGTTTCAGGTTTCCAGCATCCACAGTATGTTGCTTTTATCTTAGTGTATAATTTCGATGTTTTTTTTTTCCTTAATGCTCCTCATATTTGGTTTACACCACAAGATACAGGGGCATTGGAGAGAGTTGTAAAGGGGGTGGATACCCTAATCCAGCTAGATTCTCGAAGCTAAGCAGAGGATTCACTAAATATCTGTCTAAAAGATTATTTGTGTACACAAAGCTGCTTTGAAATCAGTGAGTACATCTTAAATGTCACTTATTGCATAATAATGAATGTACAAAACAATGGAGTAAGGAGTATGTTTTTATTAGGAATATACCAGATAAGACCAGTTTATAGCCATTTCATGTAGGACTCCTTACAGGATTAATTCTTTACTATTTCATGGCAGCTTTATCAGTGCACAATGTTTAGATTTTCAACTGAAAACAGTTTGGTTGAATTTTCCATGGACAATGTCACAGAGCTTTAGTTTAAATAGTGTGACAATCTGCACAACATTTTGATTTCATGAAGAATCAGTCAGCTTGATCTGATGTACATCAAGGGAATCCTGAACTGGAGGCAACCAGTTTATTATGTAATAAATGCTACACTGAGGCTTTGGGCTAAAGACTCTGATCCATCTGGAATCATATAGTTTCCCCTACAATCATTATGTAATCAATCGTTACAATTGAACAAAGCTTAAGCTGAGGACGCAAGGTGGGCTTAGCTGGGTTGACCACTATGACCAAATAGCCTGTTCACATTCACTATCCAGATTCACAAGTTATTTGAGGTACTTTAGAGAAAATGGCACCAGAGGGATTGTAGAGTAGCATCAGTCAGTGCCTACAGTAGAAGAGAAAAAAATTGGAGGGAAAAATAAATAAAACGCATCACCTGTAAATCAACCGTGTAGCTCAGCTGAAAACCTTATCCCTTTCATTTGACAAGGGGTGAAATTGCTCTGTTCACAGATTCGTGAAATGCAACACTGAAATTAAACTTGTAAAAATATCAAACAATCAGCAAGCATGTCTGAGGAATTCATCACTTCATTTCACAGCAAAAGCAATTCTGCAAAACTATTTGCGACACAGGCAATGTAATCAGTTACCATCAGGATGCTGCATGGTTCTGAAGCTTATTGATAAATAACAGTTATTTTAAACTCATGTTGACTAAAAGCAAAGCACTATAACATCACTGATGCCCTTGACAAATTACGTTCACAGGCAGCTCCTCCAAGTATCAGTCTTATTTAATACAGGCCGTATCGGTCGTATACCAAGAGCCAAATCCTAACTAAACAGGAGCCACATCCACAGCTGGCACCATACCTTCTCCCTCTGTCAACATTTTCCAACTGAAGAGCTAGAAACCTCTCACAACTTTCCTTTGGTCCTTCATTTTAGTATGTGTTTAAACTTGTCTTTATCCGCGGCAATACCCAACAACTCAAGTCTGCTTAAGACAGGTAGCATGAATGAGCTAAGTGATTGCATTGACATCATGAAACTGATGCCTGCACTTAACCTGATAGGTGGCTCGTTAGTCCCAAGTTCTGCCACCATTGCAACATCTTTTAAGAGCCAGGTTTTGTGAAGCCAGGGCAAATTTCCATAAGACAAAAGCTTTTTGCATAGTCCCCTCCTTTGCCCATAGCCTATTAGTAATTGGTGTTAAAGTTCAGGTGACAAAATTCAATGAGACCCAAACCACATTACCTCAAAATCTGGACTTAGCACCTACAATTACTATATATTTTCATCATTCTTGGTGAGACAGGCATTTAGTATCCACCACCAGTGGGTTTTTAAGGCACTCTGACAGCTTCACAGTCGCTTTTACTGATATTACAGGGATCTTGTTTCCACTTGCAAAAAATATTCAAATTACAATGTTAGGATTTTAACTCATGTTCCCTGGATTAGTTCAGTTCAGCTTTGCAAGTCCAGTTGTATAACATCTTCATCACCGTACACTATTACAGTTTTAATAAACAAGTCCAGTCTTGTAAGTAATTCATGTGTGGAGTATACATTTAACTGGTCATTCAGGGTTATTCAAGAATGGGCTAAGGTGATTCCTCCTTGAAGGGATAATACGGGATTTTCCATCCCTGTCATGGGCGGGACCAGCCATGGACGAGGCAGCGCCCCAGCCAGAAGTCCATTGACTTGCGGCAGGACCGGAAGATCCCAACGGCAGGCGGGTGCGGAAAATCCCGCCCAGGGTGTGGTGCACAAGTTCCATAGTCAACACATGAGCAGACATGATCCTCCCCTGTCAAAGTGTCATGAGAAGTACAGGAAATGCATTGTTCATACAGATGTTTACAGTGCCACAATAAACACTAAACTGCCTCCTTAAAGCAAAGATAATGAGAGTAATTGTTAAAGAAAAGTCTGATTGTGAGCAGAGTATGAAGGTGAAAGGCAATCTGCCATTATTTCCACAAAGTCAAACTCAAAAAGGCCATTGGTGTTTCTTTGAAACCGTTAGGAAAATATATCCTGATGGTCTTCGCACTCAGCAGGAAAACATGAGGCGGGAATCTTCCCAGGGTTTATCCCACTCCGTTGTTAAGGGCAGAATTTTGCCCTTGTTGGGCAGGCTCGGTGGAGGCAGATGTTTGGGAAGCCGACCACCGCCTGCGATCGGGGCGGTGGGGGAAGAAGGACGAGGGCACAAGTTCATGCAAACGCGCGCTGGAAAAGCTCACTGAGCTGCCTCAGGGAAATGAACAGTTCTGAGCATTAAAAATGAAGGTTTTTAAAATATTATAAAACATGTTCTCTTATGTGACTTTCACATGAGCAAAGACAGGTTATTAATGAACTGTTAAAATGTTTATTTTATTTTTATTTGCTGTTGGAAACCTCATCCTGCCTGTGGATGAGGTTTCCTTCAAAACGCAAAGGCCACTTGGCCTTTTCCCCTGTTCGCCAACTGTAAAGTTGGACAGGCGGTGAAAAAATTCTTTCCATTATAGCTTTATTGGCTTTAATAGGCCTTTTGATTGTTGGCCGACTCCAGCGCGCCCCCACCGACCAAGATATCACGCAAGCGCGCAATGACATTGAGACGCTTGCCCAACATCATTGTGTGTCATTTTACGTTCAGTAGGGTCGGGCGTGCGCTCCCGACGAGTGTTATATTCTGGCCTATATTTCAGCAGAGCTTCCACTAAAGTTCTGGGACAGAACAGAGATGGCTGCAAGCAAATGTCCGGTGATGATTCCTATCTCTGTGAAGTCAATGATAATGTGACGTCCAGTACAATGTGACTGTACAGTATCAGCATATTTACATTGCTTGAATGTAATGTTAACAGAACCACCAGTCTCTCACATTCCTGAGTGAAATCCAATCAGAATTTCACATTTCCATTTAACAAAACACATTTACCATTATAAATCGTCGCTCACTAATAGATGGGGAGCTGTCTGAAATACGTTTAATTCAATTAAACTAAAATGAGATGTCAACTCTGAATAGCAAGAAATCGATTACAATCGAGTCCTCTGGGCTCATTTTTTTTTAAGAATTAAGGATCACTTTAATCCATTTCCAACAAATATTCCCATCCTCAGGCAGTGGAAAATAAACTTCTGTAAAATAATTAGGAATACCTCCAGTTGTTTCTGAAGATTGTCCTTTACATCCTGCATCATTGCTGGTGGCCCTCAGGGAAGTCCATGTTTAGTGGCCAGACCTAGTTCTTAGCTTCACGGTGAATTTCTGAAATATTATTATTTCTTCCAATAAAGCAAATGCAGTAGGATTTGGAAGATTGTTTTTAAAAATAGAAACTAAACTAAACCTTGCTCCCAAGCCCTGTTAACTCAAGTGGTAACTGTTTGAAATAGCGCTACACATTTTATCAACTGTAGGAGAATGATCATTAGGAGGTTTAAAGAGAAACATGCCAATTACAAATTCCATTTATATACCACCTCCTCTGGCACCATGACCTAAGAGGCCATTGGTGACCATGGAAGATTGGTCCATGATTATGCTTGGCAAAGTACTGCGGTAGTTTGCCTTTGCTTTCTGAATGTATGGCTGACCAGGAAACTGTCCCAATCTTACCATCTGCCATCAGGCATACTGGAAGTATTTACAAATTGATAATCGGCATTATGCATGCATCATCTGTGGCCCTCAGGTCCTGAAGTGGGAATTGACCCTAGAGCTTCTGGCCCAAAGGTAGGGACATTACCACTGCACCGCCAGATGTCTCTATGTAGCACCTGTAACACAGAAATAATTATAAAGCTTTCTTCCAGTCTGTCACACTTAAACTTACCTATTCATTATAATTACCTTCAACTGAGTACTCCCAGTTCCATCTCATTACTAATGCTGTCCCTCTCAATGCTGTGGCCCAAGATAGCCATTCCCATTCCCCATTGCTACCTCTCAATACTTCCTCCCTTGCCCTAAGAGAAAGAATGATTCATGAATGAATATTAAGATGGTGTTGTTGTAATGATAGAAAGGCACAAATCACTCATAAGGGGTTAGGTAAACAAGTTGCTGTTTCATTAATTTAGACTCGGCACATAAGGACCACCGTACATACATAGAAAACTTGAAGACATCAGCAACAGAGCTGTGCATGTGTGTCTGCTCTGCTCAAAAGTAAAAGTAAGACTGGATCGCATGATACATTTCTATTCTGGTGACGTCATGCTCTTAAAGGCATAACACTACCTAGCTGCGGTTATGAAGGATGTGGATGGGATTCCACAAAGGGGCTTTAATGTCACTGAACTGGACAGACCTGTCGTATTCTCAGATGACCTAGCGTATACATACCATAACTTAACTCTATAAACTAATTAATTAATTCACCTATAAATAATCTTTAAACAACAAATTAAATTTATTCAGGCTACTATTAAGCAAATAAAGTGGAGATAGCAGGGCAAGATACGTGCCAGAAATGTAGTATAAGAGAGTTTGTGGACAGCGGATTCCTACACCCAAAGGAAACATCTTTGTCTTCAATCACTCTGGCTCAGAGGCATTAAGCTTAAGAGGGAGTTAGAGTTTCTGAAACATAAGGGAAGGGAAAGAGTTTCTGGATAGTTTTAACCAGAACACAGTCACACCCCAGAAGAAAGCACAGATTCAGGTAAAGGAAGGTGTGACTATTAAGGGCCCAGGTAGTGGGGACCTGGGAGAGATAGAGAAGGATGCCCCTTAGATCCTGGTTCTGCCTGACTGGTATGATGTACTGGTTAACTCTGAGGACAAGGTTTGATGACACATGTGCTTTGGGAAGCATACATTTTTTGTGCAATGTCCCTTTAAGAACAAACTAAGCTGGGAAGTATTTTGAAAGAAGGTTAATTGGTTTCCTGATTATAGTATCATTTAATTCCAAGAAATGCCTACATGACCGGAGGTTGCCATGGGGATGAACAGCAAGGAAGCAAATGATAAGTAGAAAGTTAATTGCATTGGGATCAGGTTTAAGTTTGTTTTTTTTTATCTTTGGCAGTTCAGAACACAGAGAATTTGTGCAAAGGACAAGCAAGACTCTCTCCAAATGGAATAGTTTTCTGTTTGGCAGTCTTTGAACAGGTCCTGGTGTTGAAGCAGGTCTCTGAAAACAGAGCAGGTACTCTGTCACTGTGTGTCTGATACAGCTGGAAAGGACAGAACACTAAAGGCAGGAAGAACAAGTGCTTGTGGATTGGACCAAAGCCATTGTTGTTGAATTGGTTCCAGATTGTTTAAAGGATCAGAAAAATGAGCCTCTGGGGATTTTGTGCCAACAGGCCTGCTTTTGGTGGTAACCATGTCTGGGGACTTCAGATGGAATATGCTTATGAAAGTGACTCAAGAGCTGAAATGATTGGTTTGTAGGATCTCACTTCCCACTGAAAGGCTGAATTGGAAAGATTGAGATTACACATGGTGTCAAATTTGTGTCGGTAGTTATGTGACTGCTTGTAACTACACAAGGAGTATCTTTGTTGCATTGACCATTTAAAATGACATTTACCCTTTTATTTGGAATATCCTTCATCTGTTAAGAAGTGCGTATGTTGGTTTTATTTGGTTTGTTACAATAGAAGTATTCAAAAGTGAAACCTTGTCCAGTACTTTCCTTTCCATTGGTTTCATGGGATTCCTTCCTATTTGAAAAGTTATCTCTATCTACAGAGATCATAAAAAAGTAAAAGACTGTGAGCAGGAAAGCTACAATGCAGACATAAGCACTGTGAAGTAAAAGGCTACCCGACAAGAAGGGAAAAGCAGAAAAGAAATGTGTTAGTGATTGGATTTCAATAATAAATATTACAGATAGCGTCTTCTACAGTTATGAACAAGAATCCAATGGAGTTTGTTTGTTACCGACCCAGAGTGAGTGTGGCTAGAGAGGGATTTGGAACAAGAGGGGGATTTATCTATTTGTTGTGGCTCATGTTGGAACAAGCAACATTGTTAAGGACACTGAGGGCGGGGGGGGGGGGGGGGGGGGGGGGGGGAGTGGGGGTAGCGGTTGGGGATCCTGCTGAGGGATGAAAAGGAGTTAGGCTCTAAATTGAAAAGCAGCACCTATAGGAGAATAATTTTTGGGTTATTGCACAAGCCACAATGGGAAAATCCAACTGGTTCTAGATAAAACTGTAAAACAGATTGAATTAAAGAACTCCAGCCTTATTTACATATTTAAATTGGATTGGGGTCAGGACTGTGATTTTCAAATTTTAAGCTCTGTCCACCCAAAACCCCCTCCAAACCCATTTTTTGGTGCTAAATTCCTGCCCTTACTGTCTGGTTCAGACACAGAAAATGTTTTAAAATGGTTGGTGGCCCCCATCTTTAAGAAAGGGGACCAGAGGGTGTCTTCCAATTATAGAGGGATCACATTCCTCAGCCTCCCCAGGAAATCTTATGCCAAAGTGCTGGAGAGGAGACTTCATCTGTTAGTCGGACCTCAGATTCAGGAGGAACAATGCAGATTCCACCCTGGCCTTGGAACAGTGGACCAGCTCTTTGCCTCTCATGGATATTTGAGGGCTCGTAGGAGTTTGCTAATCCAGTCTACTTGTTTTATAGACCTGGAGAAGACATATGACCGCGTTCCTTAGGATATTTTGTGGGAGGTGCTATGGGAATAGGAGGTACCAGTGCTGCTTCGGCGTGCTATCAGATCCCACTATTTGCGGAGCGAGAGTTGTGTCCCCATTTTCAGCATTAAGTCAAATTTGTTCAAGGTGGCCTTGGACTCCACCAAGGGTGCATCTTGTGTGTTTGTGATTTTCACGGACAGGATATCAAGGCACAGCTGAGGTGCTGAGAGTATCCAGTTTAGGGGCTTGAGGGTGGCATCTCTACTTGTTTGCAGATGATGTTGTGCTTCTTGCTTCATCCGACTGTGATGTCCAGTGCACACTTAAATGTTTCATCGCCAAGTGTTTTGCGGCTGGGAATTGAATCAGCTCCAAATCTGAGGTCATGGTTCCCTCCTAGAAAAGAGTGGGTTGCTCTCTCCAGGTTCAGGGGTGTGGGGGGGGGTGGGTGGGGAACAGCTTCCCTTAGTGGAGGAGTTCAAGCATCTCGGAACCTTGTTCGCGAGTGATGCCAGGGAGAGCGCAAGATTGACCAGTAGCTTGTGCAGCAGCTGCAGTTCTTCAAGCACCCTACCGGTCCATGGTGGTGAAGCGGGAGCTGAGTTTTAGGAAGAAGATCTCGGTTTACCGGTCGATTTACATCCCCATCGTTGCCTATAGTTATGAACTGTGGGTAATAATCAAAAGGATAAGATTGCAGGTACAAGCGGCACAAATGACGTTTCTCTGCAGGGACTCTCCGGGACAGGGTGAGGAGTTCGGCAATCCAGCAGAGCCTTGGAGTAGAGTCGCTGGTCCTCCCGGATTGAGAGGGGCCAGTTGAGGTGTTTTGGGAATCTGATAAGGATGTCCCCGGGTAGGCTCCCGCTGGAGCTATACTGGACACGGCCCACTGGGTGGAAACCCCAAGGCCGACCCAGGACACACAGGAGGGATTGCATCTCTCCAGCTGGCCTGGGAATCCCCAGGATGAGCTGGAATCTATGGCTGAGGAAAGGGAAGTCTGGTTGGCCCTGCTCAGCTTACTGCCACTGCAACCCTCGCCAGGAGAAGCAGTGTGAAAATGAATGGATGGATGCACAAACCACATCAAATTGGCACCGGAGAAGACAGATCAGGACAATTGGCCCACCTAGCCATCAGAAAAATAAATTGTGCGCCCTGGAAAGATTAAGTGACCAGACAATTGGTCAAAAAGCAGTGCTTTAAGGAGGGATTTTAAGTGAGGAGAGATAGGCATAGAGCTGAAAAGATAAAAACAAAAAATGCTGGGAATGCTCAGCAGGTCTGGCAGCAATGTGGAGAGAGAAGCAATGTTAACGTTTTGGGCTGATGACCTTGCAATCAGATCTGAAATGTTGACTCTTTTTCCCTTTCCAGAGGTGCTGCTAAACATGCTGAGCATTCCCAGCATCTGCAGTGTTTTGAATTTGCATTGGATTGAGGGAGGAATTTCCAGAATATGAGAAATGGCCAACTGAAGGGGTAGATATTAATGTTGGGGCAAAGGTTGGGGTTGCGGGGGTGGGGGGGCACTGAAGTCAGAGGAACTGAAAGTTTGAGCATGGTTAGGGGAGGTTAAGGTTGTAGGAAGTTACAGAGATATGGAGGATTGAGGCCAATTTGATTGGTGATCAGGAGCCAATGTAGATAGGTGAGGTGGTAAATGACAGGACGGCGTGACTTGGTGCGGTACAGCTACAACCATCTGCATTTTGGATGAGCTGGACTTTTACAGTGGAGTTATGGAAAGCAAAGCAGTTAACTAAGGAAATTTAGGGTTGACAGAAGGGTGCCTGGAAAATTTGTTAGCAGGCGGGCTGAGATATGGGGTGACTGATTACCTTTGTGACAGTGAGAAAATGAGGTCAGAATGTCAACTTGACATTGTGTGCTGTGTCGAGATTCCCTGTAATCTGCTTGAGATCGAGGAGGGGGAAAAGTCTGCAGCAAGGGTGCAGAGTTTGCTCTGGTACCAAAAATACCTCATACTTCATTGAAGTAAGTTTGGAATTCCAAACCATGCAATCTGGCACATAAGTGGTAGAGGGGTTAGTCGAGGGTTTGAAGGGTTCCAGTTAGGTGTCATCATGTACCAAGTGGAGCATAAATACCAGCATGGATCTGTTGGCTAAATGGCCTATTTCAGTGCTGGATGTACTTTCTAATAATATGTAAGTGGACCTCATGTCAGCGAATCATGCTGCCAGAGCTGGATGTGCATGAAGAAATGGAGGGGATCAGAATGGATAATTAGGAATGTCAAAGTTCATAACATGGGGGTAGAAAGAGAAGCCATTATTAGTGATCTTCTTTCTATGGTCTAATAAGTAAGATTGAAATCAGTTAAGTGAAGCTAATGGAGTTGAAAAACTGAGCAGAGACATTAGATGCTGATTAATGATATCAAGGACTACATACTAGTTGGAAAGATAAAAAAAAATTGATAATATACCCAAGTCACGCAGAGACAGGGACTTTCATCTATGCCTTTAGGGCCAACTGGGTCCTGTGTGATCAGGTGATTGGATGGAGTCAAAGTGGGAGAGATGGGCATGGACCTGAGTGGCAACAACAAATTTAAGGTCCTGAGAGGGGGAAGGGTGCCTGACGATGGTTCAGTGCTTACTGTGGACAGAGGAATTTGGAGGAGGATGTTAACTTATAATTAAAATTTTACAAACTGGGACAGCAATTACACCTACCTGTATGGGAGGGGTTCCTGGAACTCTTACAGCCCCTGGCAGTCAGGTAGTGTGTGTGGGGTGACATCTGAAGTCAACTGTGGTCTCTGTACTAGAAGGATCTGATACCTAAAGGGCAAACATGGGACTGAGTACAACATCGATGATGTAAGAAGGCATATGACCTAGAGCTAAGGCCAGTCTAGAGATAGGTAGAAACCTGTAAGGACTTAGTGTGAGGTCCACTCCAAACCTTTACGCTCTACTGTAAATATGTACATAGATCAGTACTGTTAACAAAGACTTCTTTGTAACTTCAACAAGACTGCTTCGTGGGGTCGAAGCAGCACACATCACAGATAGCGACAACAGAACAGATCAGTCAGCAGAAGGAGAAAGGGAAATCTTCAACAAGGGCAGCTCAAAGTCTCCAAGCTGGGCCTGGGTGAGCACTCCTGCTTCTTCTAGCCCATGAGAAAATCTAAATGAACAAAAAACTTCCTTGGTCTGCTTTGACTTAGATTTCTGTGACAAGCCTAGCACTGATCTCACTGCTGCACTCTGAAATTGTATTGCAACCCTAATGTCTCAGGATCCCAACTGTTGCATATTTGTGCCTGCATGCTGCCAAAAATATGTCAGTTAAACTGGCAGTGGCCATGAGAATGGAGACACGCCAAAAAGGTGAGGACACGACATTCATTTTAAACCCCTGCCACCACTCCCCCATGCCCCCGCAACTCCCACTCTCATTTGCCATGGGGTTGAAGGTGGGTGGTGGTTAAAATCATGTCTTTTAATTCTTCTTTCATAACTTGTGCTGAACCCACTCTTCAACAGAAACTATTCTCGGTTGATCGTCCATTTGATAGATCTTGTGTCATTGTTTAAGTATGGGTATTTTTTCACGAAAATGAGCAAACAGAAGAAAATATATCCCCTGAACTTGAAACTTTCTAGTTTGTTCCTTTACTGGACCTAATAATGAAATATCCAAGGTGATAAAGTACGTATGGCTGAAGTTTAAGGCCAACTTCAATCATCTGTTCTGGAATAAATGAACACGATTATATTTGGTAGAGTGTGTGTGGGTGAATTATAGTGAACCATCCACACCCACACAATCTCTTTAATGGTAAATGGGTTTGTTTTGAATTTGTGAACTCAAGGTTATTTTCCCCTCAAGTTTTTTCTGCCAAAAAAAATCAAAATCTCTTTCAAACAATGTCCTGCTGATCACTTAAAATCATGGCTATTTCAAAATGTTGGTGGCAAGAATAGATTATCATTGCTGCAGTAATATTGACCAGGCCAAAAAGCAATTTCCACTTGTGTAAAACTATCAGCCAGCAAAATATCTCAGCAAAGAACAGTAAATTGTTATTTATTTTCTTTTTGTTTTCTATTTCTCAACGGAAATCCTAAATTATACTTATAAACAAGTCTCTATTTCTCTTTTACAATTAAGACATCTTTTATTACTAAAAATATGTTGAGTCACTGTAAAACCTTTCATTATTGCCCTAATGCCACAATTTAGAAAGCACCAGCTGTCAACTATGTTATAGAACATACTGAATGTCATGGGAGTGGGAGCAGTGGTTTTTACTAAATCCCAAAGAAGTTAAGCAAGGCTTTTTTCAAATAAACAAGCTGGAACCCCCTAAACAACAAAGCCAATTAAGCTCATTGTGCTTCATAGAACTGGGTCACACAAGCCAGGAAGATCATAGATTGAAACAACAGTTTAAGTTGCACTAATTAATCCTAGCCAAGGTGACAATATGGTAATATTGTCCTCTGTATGGTTGCAAGGTTTAGGTGGTGAGGATGGGTCTGGGGGTGCGTTATGTAAATCAGCCAGTGTTTCTGCTCCAGCTGCCATCCCAACTATAAAATATATGTTAAAAACAAAAAAACTGCGGATGCTGGAAATCCAAAACAAAAACAGAATTACCTGGAAAAACTCAGCAGGTCTGGCAGCATCGGCGGAGAAGAAAAGAGTTGACGTTTCGAGTCCTCATGACCCTTCGACAGAACTTGCGCACGCAAGTTCTGTCGAAGGGTCAAGAGGACTCGAAACGTCAACTCTTTTCTTCTCCGCCGATGCTGCCAGACCTGCTGAGTTTTTCCAGGTAATTCTATAAAATATGTGTTCATGGATTGGGCTCAGCTGTGAAGCAACCTTCCCCCCACTGTCTAACACAGAACATTGGAGGACTAGAAGGTGACTGGCATTTTAGTAAATGCCTTCACAATAGGAGAAATGGTGGGGTAGGAGGTAGTGAGGCGGGACAAAAAGCCACATAAACTCAACCTGTTTAGATGTCAGTGCGCTAAAATTTGAAGGAAATCATAACTAACTTTTGCATTAACTTGAATTCAGATGTGAAACATCACATCAAACAAGGTAGTTTTATTACTATAAATGCAGACATTAGTTGTTTACATGTGTCCAGTGATGGAGAGAGACTCATGTAGTTGTCAGAAACAGACAGGGAGAGTCAGCAACATTATAGTTCACATTTTAATTAGGCAACAGAATTGCTGCATTGATGCTTTCATTCCTATACAGATTCTGCTGTAGAAAATTGGACTGGCTTATTTGTGTAACACAATGGTCCAGGTCTCCTGGTCTCTGGGTCGGATACTAGGTGCATGACCAAAATGTGCTTTGGGACCCCGTGGAAGTCCTGACTTGTTGGCTCTCTGGGAATTGCCCGAGAAGTTTGAACTTGTGATGGGCAATTTCCCTGCTCCCTAGGATTCTCCGAAAAAGTCTCCAACTCTGATTCTGAATTGGAGTCGGAGACTTCGGACAGTCTTGGGTACTTCCCTGGATAGTCACCCAGGAAACGTTAGACAGAAAAATGCTAGTCTAACTCCTGGGTAACAATACAGCTGACCCTCTGACAATCAATCATACTGAGCACTGGCTACTCCCACACTCCAATTAGCCCCATCACCCATCTACCCCTCCCGACCTGACTAAACCACCAACCCACCTGCTCACCCATTCACTAACATTCACACTGGACATTTAAATTTACCTTATGGCAGCTTTGTGCCATACAAGGGGACGTGGCTTCTGCGCTGATTCTCTTCACTGCTCTCTGCATGGATTCCTGCGCTGAGGGAGTTCTTCTGCATTGCGGATCAGAAGTCTGGCCTCTTTAAATGTATCCAGGTAAGTGGGTAGTTTTCAGTCTGATGGCGTCAGACTATGCAGTTCCAATGATGATTGGAAGATCTGGGCCAATGTTTTTGTTGTGGAACCTTCTGAAGTGATCAACAGTCAAGCTCAGAAATGTACACACTTCCTGAAGATTGTCAATCATTTTGTGTGACTATTACCAGTAAGGATTTTCAACACCAAAACAATCACAATTAGCACTTCAACTTTGTCAGCTAAACCGTCTGCAGATGAATTTGAGTTTTCATTTAGCCCAGCATTTTTCCCAGCTTTCAGATCTTCCCACTTGAAATCAGTGCCTATTGTTTGATTTTGAGTTCAAATCCATTTACAATTCCTCATGATAATGAAGCTGCCCATGTCAGCCACATCAGGGCAATATCTAGACTTTGGCTGGTAAATGGCAGGAAGTGTTCATGCCATACAACTGCCAGGTAATGGGCTCTTGCGAACGTGAAAGCCCAGCCATTTCTTCCACAATCTTGGAGCTAACCACCATTGCCAAGCCACTGCCTTCAATATTTAGGGGTCCACTAAAAAACAGGAGCTTATCAACAACTAAAAAACAATAGAGATTGGGTACACTGCATTGAACAGTTCAACCACCCCCAACCCTGCAGAGATTCTCAATCATTAAGGCTTCAATCAGGAGCATAATAGAATACTCCACATGCAAGAAGTTCAAAACCATCCAGAGGGTGGTTTGTAAGTGCACTCAATAGTCACCCTTCCAAATTCAGTGCATTCTGACTGAGTATGTACTAACACCAGGGTGCATTGCAACAATTCACTAAGGTTGCTTCTACAGTATCTTCCTGAAACTCCGACGACACAGCAGCACAAAAGTGACACTACCATGGCAAAACCATTACCTCCAAGTTCTGTTCCAAGGTACACACCATGCATCTTGGGCATATATTACGATTTCTTGAGTATCACTAGATTAATGTCCTGAAGTTCCCTATGTGAGACCATGATGTTGGCCCATCACTATCTTAGGGCAACTGCTGGGGCACAAACATTTCACATAAATTCAGTCTCTGCTGAGTTATTTGATCACAGTCAGGACATCAGTCAAGATTCTCAGTTGCCCTCAGCATCTAGTGTTCTACACAGAAACAGCCAAACAAAGTCCCTGTCTCAGTGCTGTCCAGTAACTGCTACAGGTAAGTAGATGCCTGTGGACACTGACTGATAACTGATTTGGATGCTTTGGAAATATGGGTGGACATAAATGTAAATGACACAATTATGTATTACGATGCATTTCTATCATTTGCACCATAGCCACATTGAGTACTAGAAATACCACTGTATTCCTGGTATTCATGTGTTTATGTTTTATTATATTGTAGACATACATATTAAAAAAAATCTCCTTTATCTCACTATCCAGATCTCCTATAGTATTTCTCACAGTGATGACACTCAGAACCTAGTCTCCCACATCCTGTTTTAACCCTGTTCAACCAATGGGCTCTGGTGCCTTCCAACCAATGCCAAATCTTCACATGAAGGCAGAAAGAAGATGTCTGCTGCCATCCCACTACCACGAGGGAAGCAGGATCATACCACAGGGTTAGATCCCTAAGCTTGTCTCCAATTTTCAATGACAGGTGGGAGGAAAAGGAAAGCGAGTAATTTATGTAGAAATAAAATGAAAGTGCATGGGAGACATTGAGAGTTTCAGACACGCAGGGAGGAATAAGGAACAAGATATACGGAGGAACAGACAAAACAAAAAAAAAGTGGGCTAAACCTAGCAGTAAGCAGTGAAGTGACAGCACACACCGCCAACTCTGAAGTAAGCCAAAAATCCGGCGATCTCTGTGGCACAGATTTCCCCTTTTCCAGCATCAGTTTTAATCTGGTTCCAAATCAAGGAGACCTCCTGGTGTCCAGGAACAATGATGTTAGTGAGCAGGATAAACAGCCACTCACATTGAAGTATTCTCACCAGGAAGTGAAATCCACTGAACGATTTTGCTTTGCATTCTTCCAGATAGCACAATAAATAATTGGGACATGCACATGGGATTTAAGTAGAGGTAAAATATCAAACACATTCTATAAAAAAAATATTATTTTAAATAGATGTGGAATTTATTATGGAGAAATTTGACATCTAACAAATATAAAATCACGCTTTGAGGTCCAGCAATGATGTTTAGCAGTAATTGTGAAATGAGTATGCCATTAAAAACCCAGTCTTTAAGGGATTTGACTGCAAGAATAATAGCATGAAAGTGGAAATTCTCATCAGTTCAATGATTTCTAATTGATTTCATTCCGGGAAGGGTTCAACAGCACCCCCTCTGGAGAAGCTTGGAATCACTGACAACAAATTCTGGATTTCTGCATTGAACTATGCATGTGCAGACTCCAAACCTTGCTGTCAGTTTCAGAAGAGTAATGGCAACAAAGGCTGACAGTTTTGTTTTCACTACTACTCCAAAATATGTGGGCCATAAGGAGAAGCGATAAAGACATAGGGAGAATTAAAGGCAGAGAGGACGAGATACAGGAGACAAAAAGGAAACATATGAGAGGCATACAGGAATGGACAGAGCAGATAGAATTGAATATAACTTGAAGACAGAAAGGAAATGGAAAACATTACAGAGTCACACACAGGAACAGAGTCACAGAGAAATTGTATTTTTTTTTAGAACAATACCATTGGAGATCAACCAGTGCATAAATAAAATTGAATGCTCTGCATTGGAGGATGTGTTGTATTGTGTTGTATTTGTTATTTGGCAATGATCTGGTTGAATGATGCATGAAAAAAGAAAAGTTTCTTATTTCAAAACTTTCAGGGTTTTTTTCTGGAAAGGTAGAGACTAGTTCCCCCCCACCCCGCTTCCCCCATCCCCCATTGAGAGCAATAATCAAATTAAAAACAATGAGAGTCAAGTTTCCACTATAGGTCAAGCTGATCCAGCACCATTCGCCCAAAATTGGCCAAAAGAGCACAGAAGATTGAGAATTTCAAGTGCAACTTACATCTCGTGCAAATCAAGTTCTACGATTCAGGCCCTTAAGAGTTTGACTCCTGGCATTGACCTCCATGCTTATCTGTTCCCACTGCCTTTTGAGCATGCATTTGGGGATCTCCTGGTCCCCTGCTGATACAGAACATCTATCCTATTTTCTACCTTCTCCAGCAAGACCTTTAGTGCAGCTTCCAAAAACCTTGGAGCCTGCTTGCTCCCCTGCTTCACTATCTATCAATGGTTCCCAGGTCAGATTCACTTCTTGCATAATTGCCAGCTCCAATCACAAGGCAGCTCCTCTTTAAAGTGGTACTGGCTAGATTTAAGCAGGCTCATTTTAAGCGATGGGAACAAGTTATGATTTTGCGGCCCTTACCCAGCGTGATCAGCACTGGTGCACACAGCTATCATTCAAATGAGCAAGCAGCGTGAAATTGGTGTGCTGCCTGCATTACATTGAAATGGTGTGGGCTCACCCCATATCCTGATCTCCATGCTCGTTTCCAGGGACTATCCAATTTAGCCCCCAAATGCGCTCAGTTAGTTTGGTGCTGACCCAAAGTATTGATTTGATCTTTTTTAATTAACCATTGGAAACATCAATATGTCAATGGGTTTAAATGCATTAGTTGTAGCTCAAAGAGTGTCACACAGTACAGAAGCAACCAAGTGCATTTGTGATCCCAGGTCTTGTATCTTGTCAATTGTATCTTAATTTAGGAGTGAGTTATTAAAACAAGAAATCTGATCAGTGCACCAGTCAACAGCAAATCTATCACTGCACACCAATGACGTGCCAATGGACCGTTTATTATGAATCATACCATGCAGATACAGATATAAATTACAAGTTGCGCAGGAACGGAAAATGTAAAATTGAAGTTCATATCTGACATGTCATCCCATCAAATGAAGTGCCAGACAGACTCTGTAATGTCAAGAGCTCCGTGTTACAAATGGTGTGGGTGGATACCAGGAAGAGAGCATTGTGACTGGAATATCAGGAAAGAGAAAAAAGGGAATGGAAAACTGAGGACAATTGAGCTGACCCAAACCTGTAGCAATGTCAGATAAACATCTGCTTCATTTATTAATGAAGGATCAGCTCTTCTGTTCATTTTAACTGAAATAATTGGTTAAGCAATAAACCAAATTAGATTTTCTGTTGATTATGCAAATAGAAAATCCAGGGCACAATAACTAGTTTCCGAAAAAGACATAGCACCATGTGTATTTGACAATAGAGATCAAGCAAGCAGTAAAGTAGCATGAATTTATAAATAGCTTTGATCACAGATACTGATTAAGTCAGATATATGGTTTATGGCATAGCCTGCATTCTGAGCATACACCCTTGTCTTGCCATTTCTGAATAGCGCATTCATTTCAACAAAAGCACATTTCCTGAAGTTGATCAGTTCTCAGACAGCGGGTGGAAGCATCCCAGATTTGCACTAAGTGCAGTAGCAGGCAGAAAAACAACGTTTTACCCACCGGCCACAATGGCGGCTTTTCACAACTTATTGTCCCAAACCCGCCACATTAATTATGCATTCCAGGGAAGCACGCCATTTCCATGGTGGATGGGCTCTCATTCGCCCTCCATGCAATCACCTCGCCACTTCATCACGCCGAGCGCACACTTCTCAGTGCTTCCAGCCCAAGACTACTGCAGGGAAGGTATCCACAAAAGGCAAAAAGACTGTAGCCTGCAGGTTTACTGACGCGTCCCTCGAGCGCTTTTTGGATGCTCTGGAAGCCTGTCGTGATATCTTCTTCCCTCGCTCTGGCGCACGATGGGTAGCAGCGTGACCAACCAGGTTTGGGAGGCGGTGGCAGCGGTGGTCAGCGCCAATGCCCTACAAAAGTGGACAGCTACCCAGTGCTGCAATAGGATGAATGATCTCCTCCGTTCTGCCAGAGTAAGTCACTCTTCTCATCATTCTCGACTCTCACACTCACAAACCCATCACACATCCATAGGGCCTTCACTCACTACCAGATCAAGGGACATCACCATTCACTCTCTCATGCACACCGTCATTGTCCTCACCCATCCATGGGACCACTTACCACCCACACATGCCAGGGATACTTATCATCTGGCCTGGCAGGTGTCTGCTTCTACTTTCTCCATCTCTACTTATGCAGGACAAGCTGACACACCACAACAAGGAGAGGTTGCAGACCAATGGAGGAATGCTTGAAATCAAGGTCTTTACGGACTTTAAAAATATAGCCATTTAGCTGGCCGGCGAGGATCTGGACCGTTCCTGTGCTGACGGTGAGGTTGGCGGTACTCGACCAAGGGAGGATCCAACAGTGCAACATACATCAGACAACCATGCTGTGAGTGATGTGTCCTGTTTCACAGGCCACTGCCATGCACTAATTATCTCCCATTGCTTCTGCAGGCATATCTGGAAAACTGCCAACGGAGTCCATGACCCAAGGGCCTCCAATCAAGCCCAGAAGAAACCTCTGAAGAGGAATCTGGAGGCACCCTCCTTGAAGTCTCATTACAGCACTCACACACACTCTCCACCAGCGCAGAGATACACACTTTGGTGGGACTTAGCTTTACAGTAGCCTCGGGATCATAATCTGGTGAGCATATCGCACTGTCTGATCCACAGCAGGCGGCAGCTGGGACTTCCCAGGTGCCCGGCACTCAGAAGATTGCTGGAGGCCAGAAGTTTGCTGAGTCCAGTCAGATAATAAGCCTCCAGACTCGGTCATGTCACAGTTGCTGGAATTGCAAAGGCAAGCTAGGGAACAACAGGAAGGGATGTCTGCTGCACTCCGCAGATTGCAAGACACAATGGAGGAGTCTGTCTTCCTTCACTCTGAGGTGATAGCGCTGACATGCCAACACACTGGTCAACACTGGTAGGATGCTGGCCACCATGGAGACCTTGGTCCAGGGTGTCGCTCCTGCACTGCTGCACAGACTCAACAACATCACTGATGCTCTAGTTGGCTTCCAACAGTGTGTATGCACGAGGGGTGCAGGGCAGGTTTGTCTCACTCCAGCTATCCCTTCTCCTCAAGGAGTCAGCCAGGGGTCCTTGGGCGCCCATAGGGAGGAGGATCAACAGGTGTACCATCCGGCGCCATCCATCCAGGTGACTCCAGGAGTGTCTGGCCCATCCAAATCCCCTCTTCCTGTGTCCTCAGCAGTTCCAGTTCCACAGGCCGAGGAGGGTGCTACTGCCACACAGCAGGGCCCCAAGAGCAGGCTACGGCCCTCCAGGTCTCAGCCTCCAGAAAACACCCACCAAGTTCATCACAGACAGGGCTTAGCAGTCAGCAGGCTGGCTCCACTTCCGCTGTGGATGGCCAGAGAGCACCAAGACATAGCAGCAGGGTTGGGAAAGTTAAGAAGATGTAGTTGCACAGCCTGGACATGGGTGTTAATCACTTGTACATAATGTTCACTATTGTTAATAAACTCCCAAGAATGTCTCCCTGCCTGTGGCTCCCTGTTTTGATGAACAGTGTTCTTGTCACTCAGATTTGAAACCTTTCTGCTCAAGATAAAGGCCGGTGTCTCAGTTCAGGGCCTCTTCCCTGCGCCCTGTGCAGCCTTTAGTCCAAAATGATCACAGAATCACAGTGCAGAAGAGGCCCTTCGTCCCATCGAGTCTGCACCAACACATGAGAAACACATGACCTACCTACCTAATCCCACTTACCAGCACTTGGCCCATAGCCTTGAATATTATGACATGCCAAGTGCTCAAGGATGTCAGGCAACCCACCTCCACCGCCCTCCCAGGTAGTGCATTCCAGACCGTCACCACACTCTGGGTAAAAAAGTTTTTCCTCACATCCCCCCTAAACCTCCTGCCCCTCACCTTGAACTTATGCCCCCTTGTGACTGACCCTTCAACTAAAGGGAACAGCTGCTCCCTATCCACCCAGTCCATGCACCTCATAATCTTGTACACCTCGATCAAGTCGCCCCTCAGTCTTCTCTGCTCCAACGAAAACAACCCAAATCTATCCAACCTCTCTTCATTACTTAAATGTTTCATCCCAGGCAACATCCTGGTGAATCTCCTCTGCACCTCCTATAGTGCAATCACATCCTTCCTATAATGTGGCGACCAGAACCGCACACAGTACTCCAGCTGTGGCCTCACCAAGGTACTATACAACTCCAACATGACCTCCTTACTTTTGTAATCTATGCCTCAATGGATAAAGGCAAGTGTCCCATATGCCTTTTTCACCACCCCACTAACATGCCCCTCCATCTTCAGAGATCTATGGACACACACACCAAGGTCCCTTTGTTCCTCAGAACTTCCTAGTGCCGTGTCGTTCATTGAATACTTCCTTGTCAAATTACTCCTTCCAAAGTGTATCACCTCACACTTTTCAGGTTTAAATCCCAATTGCCACTTATCTGCCCATCTATATCTTCCTGTCGTCCAAGACACTGAACCTCACTGTTAACCAACCGGCCAATCTTTGTGTCATCCGCAAACTTACTAATCCTACCCCCCACATAGTCATTTATGTCATTTATATAAATGGCAAATAATAGCGGACCGAGGACAGTTCCCTGTGGTACAGCTCTGGACACTGGCTTCCAATCACTAAAGCATCCTTCTGTCTCCTACAACTAGGTCCAGCCTCACTCTCCCTGGACACATTACTGATTCCTACACCTCGACGGTGCTTATCATTACTGCCAGAATGTTGTGGGCAGGCGTCACAGAGTTCTCTCATTCTCTCAGCACCTTCAAGGTAGGGCTGGCCCCCATCTCTTCAGAATCTGTGACCATGATGCTGTGCTCCTGAAGGGGTCAGGTGCAGAAGGCAGACAATGGATCATCATCCCCCTGCAGGTGAGTGAGCGTTGGAGTGTTGTAAGGGTGGCTGAGTTGTCCTATTAGTAATAGAGTTGATCTGCAGACACTTCTTGGGTGGAAACTTTATTATTTATTCACAACAAACTCAGCAACAACTACAAGTGTGCTTTCAATTCCAACTCTGTTTCTATACCGTCAGCTGAGGTGGTCCGCACTACTTTCCTATTGGTTATTACAGATCATGTGATCTTTCCTAACAAATATTATTCTTAAAGGTACATTACACACTAAACAAAACCATAATTACTACAGGGGGCCTCCACTGTGTCTCTATGACAGGCACATTCTCAGAGGGTATGTGCATAACTAGACTGGAGTCAAACATTCATAGATGCAATGTGAGGATCTATGGTGTCACCTCACTACATGTCGTCATTGTCCTCCACAAGTCTAGCAGCTATAAGGGTCTCCCAAATGCGCCTGCATCATCTGGCCATTGGGAGGGCCTCATTGCCGTCATTGTCACCTTCGAGGACCTCCTCACCCTCATCCCCATTGGCATCCTCCTCATCTGGGGGGACTTCCATCTCCTCCTCAACCAGCTTCTCTTCCCGTCGCAGCACCAGGTTGTAAAGGGCACAGCAGGCGGCGACAATGCATGACAGCCTCTGCGGACTGTATTGCAGGGTTCCACCAGTCCGGTCCAGGCACCGGAACCTCATTTCAGCATCGCGATGGTCTGCTCCACCCAGTTGTGAGTTGCAGAATAAGCCTCATTATACCTTCACTCTGCTGCAGTCCCGCAAGGGTGTCATCAGCCACTGCCTCTATGGGTAGCCCTTGTCCCTGAGGAGCCATCCCTGCAGCTTCTGTGGACCCTGGAAGATTCCAAGGATCTGTTACCTACTGAGAATGTAGGAGTCATGGGATCTCCCTGGAAACCATGCATAGACCTGCCGGATGCATTTGCGGTGGTCACATACCAGCTGAACATTCAGCGAATGGGATCTCTTGCGGTTGACATAGTAGACCACATGTTGCGATGGAGATCTAAGGGCCACATGAGTGCAATCAGTGGCACCCTGCATCTGTGGGAAACCCAAGATCTGGACTCTTGCATCCCGGCTGTCACGCTCCCAGGCAAATGTGCCATCATGAAGATGGCATCTGTGACCTCATGGATGCATTTGTGGGTGGAGGCTTGTGATACCCCATAAAGTTCACCTGTGGAGCCCTGAAAGGAGCCACTGGCACAGAAATTGAGCAGAGGGTCACTTTCACGGCCACTGGCAGTGGATACCCTCCATGTTCCCGTGGTGCCAAATCCTGCAGTAGCTAGCAGATGCGACTTACCAGTTCCCTAGACATGCGCAGTCTTCAGCGACACTGGTTCTTAGTCATCTGCAGGAATGAAAGGCGGAGTCAAACGACCCTGGGTCTAGCCAGGCGCCGACCACCGATGGCTCACTGTGGCTCTTCAGCGGCGTGGGGGAAAGCCCAAGCGGCCCTTATTCCAGAGAGTGTTTCTTCTCCCTCTGCGCAGCCAGATGCCTCAGTCACTCTCTTCTCTGTCGTCTTCGCTCTCTGTAAGCCACGAGGCATACAGATAGCTCACCAGGCTCAATGCTTCTGATGTACTCCTCCTGCAGGATGAAAGAGAGAGACATGTGGGATAGCTTGGGTGTACTAAGAACCTCTGTTGGTTAAGTCTGAAGGCTCCTTGATGCATCCCAGAGAGTGCTGGCCACCACTTGGGTGGCCAAAGGTTGGTGTGTTACATGGCTGCCTGAAACCCCTCCCACCTCTACCCAACTCCGCCCAACTGATTGGCAGTAGCTTTGTCCATTGGATTGCATGCTGTGCTCTCAGCTCAGGCGCAGGCATTCTCCTAATCCACACTACACCGTTAGCTTGAACCATGGGGAACACTGGTCCATATCAGGATGGTGACATTGCATGGGGCTATAAGCAGCTCCACCAGTGACTGCTCCATGGCCAGCGTTAGCCAGGAGATTGTACAACGTGCCCGGTCATCCAACTGTTCCAAAGTCCACTAAAAGGCTCATTAGTTTTCAGTCTGTGCCCGAGGGGTGAAAAGCTCTGGAGCACTTGGTGGCACTTTCATGCATCTTTATTACTTGAGTGGGCAGAGAAGCTAGAGACCCGACTCCAATCACATCAGTGTAGCTGCGCCTGAACCGTATCGGCTGCAGAAGAATGGTCACTTTATACAAGGTTTCCCTCATGCGTGGCCGCTTCCCTCACCCACCCCTTCCCACCCCGTACCTGCTTGTGCACTACCTTCAACCGCAAGGCAGCCCTTACCTGCCCTCCCCCCACAACAATGTGTCTCAACATTACTGTGTACTCACCTCCGAGTTCCTCTCAAAGTGCAGCCTGCCATACGTTTATATGCTGCTGTAAAACATATTGACGTGATTTTGTGGGCGGATGTTCCAGTGGGGGGGGACGATTCCAGTGGGCTGGCCCTATAACACTATGCTGATCTATTTGAATCAGGCTCCCGATGTCTGATCAGTGGGAAACGTGGCCCTGCCATCGGTGGGCGGAACGGAGACTGCAAATTGGTTTACTGATTTTTGGCCTTCTTGGCATATTGTCCACCTGCGCCACCGCCAGCGGGCACGGAAAACCCCGGCCAATGTTTCTTTATTTTGATCTATCGAGGAAAGTACAGAAATGTGCGATCGCTGTAAAGTTGAGCACAATTTTAAAGACCATCCTTTTGTTTTATATTGAACACAAGGAGAAACTATCCACTGTGCAAATAAAAGCTGGGTCACCTGCCTGACAATTCTGTTAACCTTGTAACAGTTGCAGGATCTTGGGTATTTGAACCTGGAAACTCCCCTTCTCCAGCTGCACTGGAGCCCTAAGAGCACATTGTTACAAAGTACATGCAACACAGAAACAGGCTAACTGACCTGATGTTAATGTTTCACACAAGGAGATTCAACTTAATTTTAACAGGAGTTCCCAAACCAGCACAAAATATCACGGAATTGTAAGCTCATATTACATCCAATTGTTTTCACTAAATTAGAGCATAAATATTGCACATTTTGCTCAAAGCTGGTCCCACGCACAAACTGGCCATGCCCCAGACCAAACCAAGCGCCACCCTGAGTTTCTGTATATTTCACCAATTGCAGTCTCTTCAAATTTCACCTGTTTGGCTTTTAAAATTTGTTTTTAGGTGCAAGGACATAGGTAGGCACATTTAAAAGACAATTGAACAGGGAACAGACTAGTGTATGTCAATGAATTAAAAAAACAACTATACAGAACCACATTTAAAATCGGGTTACTCACAGTCGGAGGATGAGCACTCCTATTAAAAACACTTATTTTCATAATAAACACATTTCCAATTCTTTGAATAAACCTGAAATTAGTGCTTTTAAATATACTAAAAAATATTTAATGCAAGGAGACAATTATTCTAAAACAGCACCCAGTTGTACTGGTTTAGAGGTGATTTTACATATGATTATGAGAATGATTTTGAGCAGAAATCTGAACGGTAACTTCACTTGAGAAACTATTGCAATTTTCATCTGGATTGCCCATTGTGTGCAAAGAAAAATTCTTCCCCAACATATTTGGAGATTGCTGTAACACTATGAAGAGGTAGAAGGCTGTAATATAGAGTATAGTAGCTGATGTAAATCTTCTTCAGAGCTTTCCTTACTTTATTTTCCTGTGCCTTGTTCCCTAGGAGTGCAAATGAGTTTAAACAATGTTTCATACGTCATTGAAATGCTCATCTCGAGTTGATATGTGTAGCACTTGTCCACCTGCAGGAAAACCACTGGAACAAACTGAACGTGTCAAACCAATTAGTCCAGCCAACTGTGCCACATGGGCTTAACTATAGAAGTGGATGTCTGCTCATGGTGGCACTAAATTCCTAATACTGCCAATTCTCAACTTTCCCTTCCTCCCCAAATCATAAGAATTTGCTAACAATGAAGGGGATTGAGCCAGTCAGCAGGATGTTGGATTACATCCAAACTTGCCCACTATACTTTCTGCTATTGCAAGGGAGTGCTGCTGTCAGTGGAAATGGTGTCAGTTAAAAGGTGGCCTTATCTTCATCTTAGCCTCCCAAGCAATCGATTGTTCTGGACGAGAGTATCTAAATAGAGTCCAGCCCCAAGTAGATTAAGTGTTTTGCTGTGCCACATGTATACAGTCACTGGGCAACCTGCCTTGTTCATGTCAAATTCTTCCTTTCTTGCAGCTGAACCTGCAATTTCACCTCTTACACAATGTGCTTTTTTTTCCCTCACCATTTCTTTCACTTTGTTTTTTATTAATAGGTTATGAATATACTCTTTTTGGCAACATTATAAGCCTCTTCTTTTGATCTAATACAATCTTTAACTCCTCTTGTTGGCCATGGTCAGAGCTCTTTTTCTGTGAGGTTTTTATGCTAAGGATTCTCCACAAGTCCCCGATAGAGCACAGTTCATCAATAATTTTGAATTATTATTCATCATGCACTCCTTAATACAAAGCAACTTCAATCAAAAGGATCTTGCACCTTTTAAAAATTGCTTTCAATTTCTGTACATAGAATCTACAGTAATGAAACAGTCTATTCAGCCCAAATGGTCCTCGCTGGGGTTTATACTCCACACACGCACATCTCCTCCCATCTACTTCCTTCTTTCCACCCTGCCCACAATATCCCATCATTCCCTTCTTTCTCTCATACATTCAATGTTCTCCACTTCAGCCACTACATGTGGCAGTAAGATCCACATAATCAACTCTCAATGCCAAGAATTTCCACTAAAATGCTGTGTTTCATCTTTTAATGAATATCCCTGCTTTAGGTTCTCTTAATCTGGGAACAATTTCTCCACATCCACACCATCCATCCTCTTCATAATTTTCATTTGTAAATATTGTTATGAGGATGTGCTTTATTTTTTTGAAAGATACAACAATCTCTAATTTTCCTTCATCTGGGCTGGATTTTTAAAAATACACCGTCTAAAGACAATGGAGACTGCCCAGGTGGCTACAATCCAGTTTGCATTCCACCAAGTGAGATGGAGAAAAAAAGACATTCCATCCCCTGGGGGTGTGAAAGACCCCATCTCTGATGGCTTTACATGACCCTGAAACTTGGCAAATGTGCCTGAGATGAGATATCAAAATGCAATTACCTGTTCTGAAGCAATAACTGCAGCAGGAATGGATGAATAGAATTTCTTTGGAATATACTTCCAACAGGGTACTGTAAGACACTGTTTACAAAGCAAGAGAGAGAAATCAAGACAACGTTGTAGTAAAACAGGCCAAAGCTGTTTGCCCTCTCTATATATCTCTCTCTCTCGGAATTATTGTAACCATCCTGAGGACAGAAATCTACTACAAACCGAGATCTTTTGGGAATAAAGCATGGAAATCTGCTCCATACAACTGCACCCAGGAAAACAATTGAACAAAATGGCCACAATGTGGAATCACCACGTCGAGACCAGCCAAAAGTCAGCTAACCGTATACTCCTTTGTTTTATCTTCTTCCCAAGCTGTAAAAAATCCTGAAGTCTATCCTCTTGTTCTGCCATCTGTACTAGTGTGTGTGTGGGCCCAGGCAAATGTGTGTGACAGATTGTGATTTACGTTGTGATTTACCTCTTTTTTTAAACTGGGGAAACAGTTTCAATAAACTTACCTTGTTCTTTGTTTTTCCTGAGAAAACCTGTTTGATTAATTCTTTACAATCTGTAAGCATAAATAGTGAAACTCCTGTAGTATTGGCAAAGCACATTCTCTCCAAATTCATTAAAAAAAATTCCTGTTATGGTCAGAGCTGGAGAGGGAAGATAGGAGAGTCATTTCATCCCTCCTCACGTGATTGTAACAATATCGCTATCAGATCTTCTCTTAGTTTTCAATATTCCAGAGCGCCCCAGCCTGTTCAGTCTTGCATCGTCTCAATTCATTTAACATCCTTGTAAATCATTCATGCGCTTCCTCCTCAGTTTCATGTATTTCTTTTGAAGTATAAACTGATTTAATCAAGGTCCTATATAATGCATTACCCACCCGCTTTTGCACTCTATTCCTCGAGAAATAAACTGCAGTATTGAGTTTTCTCTTCCCATGGAGCACACAACATTTTTGTCTCATGAGAAACCATCCACAAAGAAAGGACAGTCCCAACATCACATCCCAGTGAAAACAGTTCAGTACAACATGGCAGATAGCAGAGCTGTAGATCACTGTACTGTCCAATGTATGTTTCTGAGAATCACAGGACATTTTGTTTGCATTCTGTTTTGATGTGATTGATTTACCTCTTATTATTCACAATAATTTTAGCCCTTTAGCTTCCTTCATGTGCTTAATTTGCATCCTGCCCTCCCCAAGCAAAATGATACTGTCACAAATTTTCTTTTATGATGACTGTAAGGGGAAAATGACTTAAGGCATATGGGACTCATTGGATACTTGATTTAAAACCAAAGCTGCTAAAACTTGTCAGTGAAGCAGAGAGTCATATGAGAAAATCTAAATAAGAGGAAACAAGATCAGGGAAGAGACAGAGTCATATGAAAAGATATGATTCAGAGAAGACGAGATCAGGGGGAACAGACAGAGAGTCGGGTGGAAAAATCTAATTAAGGACAAAGCAGCAGGTCAAGTGAACTTCTGTAACAATATAAATTGACTGCTTAAACATTGTACTGTAGGACCCTTATGATCACATGTGAGAGTGGGTCTTCTGCTTGCTGCTCACAATAAAGGTCACTTGTTTGAACAAGACATCCATCCTCAAGGCATTTTTGGGTACCGGGGCAAGCCTTCAACTTTTTATCTTATTACAGGAGTTCATATTTCTAGAGGTACACGGAAATATGAAAGTGGTTATTGAGTGTGCCTATGTCAATTTAATATAAGGATTAATTGTGGATTTGTGGCAACTCAATGACCACAATAACATATCTAGAGGGATGTGGTATTAGCATTGGGATTTTGTGTTATCACATTGTCATGATAAATAGTTGATTGTGTTAGTGGACTCCAGTATTAGATACTATATAGAATTCTGCACTAGACAGGGGGTCACCTGACCTTAGAATTAAAGGTCAGATAGAGCATGTTGGAGACTGTCCGGGTAGAATTCAGTTACTACAGATATGCGTTTATGTTAGGAAAATGTGTTATCAATAAAATTAGCTCAGCTACAATATCGACAGCTTGTGAGCATCATTGAAACAAAAGACAAGATACACATCTCTCCCAGATAAAAAAGGGAGACATTTTTCAGGATGCAGTGTGTTTAGGTGAGAGTTGGTTTGAGATTTTGAATCACTGCAGAATGGGAAATGCAGGTAACATCAGGAATTGGAAGCAAAAAATTGCGCATGTTAGAAGTTCAAAACAAAAATAAAAATACCCGGAAAAACTTAGCAGGTCTAGCAGCATCTGCGGAGAGGAACACAATTAATGTTTCGAGTCCGTATGACTTTTCAACAGAACTAAGTAAAAATAGAAAAGAGGTGAAATATAAGCTGGTTTAAGAGGGAGGTGGGACAGGTAGAGCTGGATAGAGGGCCAGTGATAGGTGGAGATAGCCGAAAGATGTCATAGACAAAAGGACAAAGTGTTGAAGATGGTGATATTAGCTAAGAAATGTGCTAATTAAGGGTAGAAAGCAGGACAAGCAAGGTACATATAGCCCTAGTGGGGGTGGGGTGAGGTGAAGGGAAAGGATCGAAATAGGCTAAAAGGTAAAGATAAAGCAATGGATAGAAATCCATTTAAAAATAATGGAAATAGGTGGGAAAAGAAAAATCTATATAAATTATTGGAAAAAAAGGGGGGGAATCAGAAAGGGGGTGGGGATGGAGGATACAATTCATGATCTAAAATTGGTTGAACTCAATATTCAGTCCGGAAGACTGTAAAGTGCCTAGTCAGAAGATGAGGTGCTATTCCCCCAGTTTGCGTTGAGGTTCACTGGAACAATGCAGCAGGTCAAGGGTGGACATGTGGGCATGAGAGCAGGGCGGAATGCCACCAAGGGGATCGTTCCCTCCGGAACACCCTGGTCCAATCATCTATCACCCCCTACACCTCAACCCCCTCCCAAGGCACCTTCCCATGCAACCGCAGAAGGTGCAACACCTGCCCCTTTACTTCCCCTCTCCTCACCGTCCAAAGGCCCAAACATTCCTTTCAAGTGAAGCAGCATTTCACTTGCACTTCCCTCAATTTAGTCTACTGCATTCGTTGCTCCCAATGCCGTTTCCTCTACAGTGGAGAGACCAAATGCAGACTGGGTGATCGCTTTACAGAACACCTTTGGTCTGTCCGCAAGCATGACCCAGACCTCCCTATCGCTTGCCATTTCAACACACCACCCTGCTCTCATGCCCACATGTCCGTCCTTGGCCTGCTGCATTGTTCCAGTGAAGCTCAACGCAAACTGGAGGAACAGCACCTCATCTTCCAACTAGGCACTTTACAGCCTTCCAGACTGAATATTGAGTTCAACAATTTTAGATCATGAACTCTCTCCTCCATCCCCACCCCCTTTCCGATCCCCCCCTTTTTTTCCAATAATTTATATAGATTTTTCTTTTCCAACCTATTTCCATTATTTTTAAATATATTTCCGTCCATTGCTTTATCTCTACCTTTCAGCCTATTTCGATCCCTTCCCTTCACCTCACCCCACCCCCACTAGGGCTATCTGTACCTTGCTTATCCTGCTTTCTACCCTTAATTAGCACATTCCTTAGATAATATCACCACCTTCAACACTTCTTTGTTCTTTTGTCTATGACATCTTTTGGCTATCTCCATCTATCACTGGCCCTCTATCTAGCTCTAGCTGTCTCACCAGCACCCCCCGCCCCCATAAACCAGCATATATTTCACCTCTTTTCTATTTTTACTTAGTTCTTTTGAAGAGTCATATGGACTTGAAATGTTCGCTGTGTTCCTCTCCACAGATGCTGCTGGACCTGCTGAGTTTCTCCAGGTAATTTTATTTTTGATCAGGAATTAGAAGTCGGCTTAAGTGGGGAAAATTAAGTAAAGCTGTAATGAGTTGAAGGAGAGTGGAAAATTCTGTTTGTGTTTTTTGTTTTTTGCTTATTTTGACTAAAGAATTGTGAGGTTGTAGTGTTCTATCTCAGCCCTTTTAGCTTCCTTCGTGGGTTTATTTTGCATCCTGCTCTCTCCAAGCAAGATACTGTCACAAATTTTCTTTTATGATAACAAAATATTTGCAATGGACCAGAGAGTTAGAACTGCTGGAGCAATAGAAGATACAGAATCGATAGATCCGGACAATAAACCATTTGGTCATGTTTCTGAATCTGTTGGTGTAGGATGTGAGGAGTGTGATACATTTATTTAGGGGATCAGCAGAGAGTCCACATTGCAATGAGTAAAGCTCTTGCTTTTGTTAGTGATTTGATAGATGTTAGTGCTGATGTCATGTTTGTCTGTGACTGCTTTTAGCTTGTTTTGTCCTAGTAACTTCTCTGAAAGAAGAAATTAAATGTTAATTTTAGCTCAAGTCATTGTGCAGATTCTCTTTGCTTCAGGCAGAGTATATTTTTTGCTTCTTGTGACAATTGACGCCACTCGCTGAAACATACTTGCTGGATTAAATTTGAGGTCTAAGGTATTTAAGTTCATGTTGTGTAAGGGTCTGGTATGGAATTGCTTAATGTGGGACTAGATACAATACCGCCCACACTGTAATGAAAAGGAACACATGGCCTGAGTCTAGAGGGCAGTCTTGTACTGGCCAGAGACATGTGTACAGGCAAACATGGAGACAGCTCCTAACTTCGACCTTATACTGTGTATATATATATATATATATATATAAGTAGTTAATAAGTACTTAATGTTAAAGCGTACAAGACTCTGAACCTCTTCATGAGAACTACTAAACTACACACAACATCTTAAAACAACTCATAGTCCTCATTTCCACTTTCCTGGCAATGGTCCCTCAAAAGGGCATAAAGCAGTAGCTTCTTAGCACTAAGATTAAAAGAAGCCCTGCTAGTCATCAGCACGGAGGGAGAGAGTTTCATGAGGGTTATGTGAGCCAGGGAAGCAGCGGGTAGGGGGCAGTGACTTTCCTTGTGAAATAGCACTCCTAGTTCCCATTTACCTTGGAGAGGCTATTTTGTTTGTCAACCTTCAGCCAGGTAGCAAACTGCAGATGCACCCCATGGACCCTCACCCTCACCCTCAGCAACTTGGAAAAATACAAAGTGGGATACTTTTGATGTTAAGATTTGTACATATGCCCCCTGCCTGCTTTGGTCAGGCACATTCAATATCTGCATAACATGCATGGTAAAATGGGAAATTATGTGAAAATGTCAAATTTCCAGTGTTCATTTTTCACTCTCCTTCCACCTAGCTTCTGTCCAGAAGTTGGAATTAAAATCAACCCCTTTATGTCTGTAAATTGGAGGAGTTATTGGCACATGTTCCTGGTTGATAGGAATTTAACAAGTAAAGCCATTTGCAACAGGGCAGGATGTCAAAAAACAAACATTGATTCCAGAAGTAGGATCCTCATCAATAGAGCTGACATTGGACTTGCAATACACAAATGTCAATGCTGAGGAAAGGGCTTATGCACTTCACTCCTGATTCCTTTTTGAGATTAAACTAATCTAATAATTCATTCACAAAAATAGTAAATGAGTACACTCACCCACATTTGTCAAGAATATTTTAAATGGTCGCTAACAACTCAAGTTATTGGCTTTTTATATCTCACCCAGTGTACTGAGACACCTTGTTTGATATTTATTCCCATTCCAGTTCTTCAATGAAAAGCAAACCATTAAACGATTTGAGGGGGTAGTTAAGATGAAAGATGCAAACGCATAGTCCTGTGAATTCTTGCAGCATTTGTCCGAATTAGCTCTTTATCTATGAAATTGTCAATTACAGCCTCTTGGATAAAGATCTGACTGTTGAAAATCTTTAAAAAAAACACACGTTTCCATTTTCCTTCCTTCCCCTGTTTGCTCTTCTTGTACTTGACCCCATTTGATTGAGGTTGCACTTTCTTGGAGCAAAACTCAAAGTAATTTTGATATAAAACTGAGATTGATTTTACACAGCTCTTTTTTTTAAAAAAAAGGAAATGTTGCCTTATGTATTTAAATAGGTTTACTACAGGTCTAACTAATTTTAATCACCAACACTGTCACTTATTGGTCCCAAATGAGGAAGTACACAAACAGGTTACCCAATTACAGGCTTCAACCAGCACGTCGCCATACTAGCCTCTGGTCAGTGCAGAAGAATAGCTTAAAGAGGTTGCTCATAATTCTTTGAAATGGGTTTGATTTAAAAAGGGTGATCACTCATAACCTTTAACATATGTTGTGACCAATGCGATTGGTACAGCTGAGTTATTTAAAAATCCTAGAGGGAAACTTTAAACAACTATCATAACCGATAATTTTAAGCATTATGTTGAGATGCAACTCTAAATTCAGGAATCAGACCACCAGTTTTTGAGAGGTTTTATATTAAACTAGATGAAATATTTTATTATTAAGTTACAACACATTAAACACAAATGCACGGCTACAAAGTACTACTGACATAACTTTTAACAAATTCCCAAACTAATCTCCATTAAGGCAACAGCAACCCATAGACTTAATCAAACACGAGGCAAAGCATTTTCACCTTACCAATTCAAAATAAGGCTCTTTTCACTTTGGTTCCTGTGCAGACATTTAGAGGCTTACAACTGCTGTTGATCTCACATTGCCTCTGACCTACACACATAACACTGCTGAAGTTATACCTAGCACTACTCATTAAATGCAAATTCTCACTGTATCAGCAACTTCTGAATTAAACCTCCCTAACAATAAAAACCCTTTCGTAGTAACAATTTTATTAGTAATATAAACATTTGCTTGGTATCTGCTAGATAGGCATCAGCTTTCACACTACTTCTTGAATGCTCTATTCAAAAAATGCAAGCACACTCTATCTCTCTTACATATCAAAAAAAGTACACATCAAAGCATCCAGACTAGCTGGCTTTAATCCAATTAAGACATACCCACAGACTAAACTTCTATTTTAAAAGAAAAATATTTTCCAATAGCATTATATACATTAATAGCTTCATAGAACATACGTGACAATTTGAAGAGAGCCCAGGACCTTGTGCTCATTATACACAAATCAGAGCTTGATAGCTTAAACAAGTCAGGTTTACTTTCCGCAGTATTTGTCTTTTTTAAGTGTAGCAATGAGCCAAACAGTAACAGGGGGCAGAATTTTGCTGTCGGCGAGCAGGGGGCGGGGCCCGCTCGCCGATGCATAAAATGATGCGGGATGACGTCGGGTGGAACGCAGGGTCGCAGCAAAATCAGCTGCGGGCCCGCCGACCTGTCAATGGCCAATTGAGGCCATTGACAGGATCATTTAAACAATTAAAGGACCTGCCTGTCCAACCTTAATGTTGGTGGGCAGGCCAGGAGCCCTGGCAGCAAATAGAGAAAACATGAAACCTCATCCACCAGTGTTAAAAATTTTATTAAAGTTAATCTGTAAATTATGAATGAGGGGGGACATGTTAGGGAATTGTTTTTTTTCTATTTTTAATAATGTTCTAAGTGGTTGCGATCTCCCTGAGGCTGCACTTAGCCTCAGGGAGATGTGCGCTTTTTTGTGTGCATGTGCAAAAGAGCACACTTTCACTTTTAGGGAATCCCCCCCCCCCCCCCCCCCCCACCCCCCCACCCTCAGCCCACACAGGAAGCACATAGCACTTCCCGCTGGATGTCACGCTGGGTGGGCCTTAATTGGCCCGCCCACGTAAAATGGCAGCGAATCCTGTTTCGCTGGCCAGGATCAGCTCTCCACCCGCCGGAGATTGGGTTGGGCCCGTCCACCCGACAAACATAAAATTCTGCCCAGTGTATTTACTTGCTCACATCCCTCTTCTCACTCACAGTTTTTTCCTCTCCAAGCTCCTCTTAATTGAGCTATTTCCCTGCCTTTATCTTTACAATCTGGGCATCATTCCTGATTAAAGGCAGTTAAGATCAACGCTTGCTTAAAGTTATACAGTCTTAACTAAATCATTCTAATATTTTACATTGCTTCTTATTGTTGTATCCTTATCATGGATACAAAGCTCACCAAAGCCTATGGCTTATACATCAACCCCTTTCAAAATCCGTTGAACATGAAAGAGAAGTTCTTTGAGTACAATGACACCCCACAAATTCTTAACTCTGTCAACCCTTAGAAATTATAAATGAATTAAACTACTAGCATGTGTCCAATAGAAGAAAGCAGATAAACATTTCAGTACTACTACTGTCACATAGAAAAAATATTTTGCAATGTCAATGATAGTCAGAAAAGGGTGATGCACTTTTGTAATAGTGTGATATTAGAGACATAAACAGTGTGTACCTGTCCCTTGTGACTGCGCTAAGCATGTATACTGGGTTGTGTAACTCTATTCAATACATGTGGCTGGATTGTTCAGCAGTGAACCGGTATGGAGTCAGTTGGCCAAATGGCCTCCTTCAGTGATGTAATGACACCATTATTCTATGAAATGCCTGTTCTGTATGGTAGTTGTTTAATAAACACACTGTGCAATCTGACCACATTTATAGCAAATGTACTGTGCTGTATATGACATTTTAACAAGTGTACTGTGCTGTTAGTTTATTTAACAAGTATAGTGTGTTGTATGCCTATGTTTGATAAGTGCAGCATTCTGTGACTAGTTAATGCCTATGCCTGTTTTAGTTAACATGAATTACTATGCTGTGTGATTGCATTTAATAATCACACTGTGCTATGTGATTGTCTTACTTTAACAAACTTTGCTGTGTGAACATTTGATATGTCATTGCTGTGTGACATTTATTTATTATCTGTGCTGTTGCCAAACCATGTTTTTAACATTTGACATTTTACCTTGCTTGTGTTTTGTGACAATTTAACATATGTATACTTTGTGACTATTTAACGTGTGCACTGAGACTATTTCAAAAGTGCACTGCAGTGCATTACAATAATTTTACTGGTGACTCACATTAATTTAATTGTGATCAGAAAAGATTCCTCAGCAGCAATGATATGTGTCCAATAATGTATGTATGCATCAGCCATTCTCAGCCATTTCTTCACATTAGCGTGAGAATCCTCAAAATTTCCAGGATGAAAATGGATGACAAATGAGAACTAGAATTTCAATACAATACTGTTGTACATGATTTTAAGGAAGGTGGCTGTTCATGTCTGAACTGTTACAAGCAACAGCAATTTTTATTACAATTAAATGTAAAACTAGCCAATGGTAAATGTTACTAGAAAATCTGCTTAAGTTTTATGGTCTTTTGTGTAACATGATTGAACTGCCCATGGTGAACAGGCCAATAGAAGGTCTATCACTTCCCTCGTTACTTCTGTTAATGGTTTGTGTTAAAAGCAATGAGCAGTCGCATCAGTAACTATGGTTCTCCCACTTATTTCTGTCCAGTCCAACAACATGTTTAATGCATAATTTATGCCTGGCACAATGTGGGAATGCTGCTCAATACTGCAACTGTAATCTTGTCTGTATTTCTCCTGGAAGGCACTGTGCATAAAATTTCCTGGTAACGCCCAGTAAATATTTAGCAATAAGCCTGAAATGATCATGAACCTTTCCATGTATGGAGTACTCTTCATTAAAGAAATGGACAGTCATGTCTACCACAATAAACACCAAAAAATTACCTCAAAGAAATAACACACTCATAACTGAAAGCTTGAAAGTTAAACAGATACAAAAGTAGATCTGCTTTGTATCGAATAACATCTGTATTGACAACATTTATGAATATAGTTAACAATGTAATAATAAGCAGATCATCTGTTTCTGTGGTAAAAGTTGTGGCTATAGATACCCGCATGGGCCCCAGTTATGCCTGTCTCTAGGTGGGGTATGTGGAACATTCCTTGTTCCAGTCCTACTCAGGCCCCCTCTCACAACGCTTTCTCCGATACATCGATGACTGCTTCGGTGCTGCTTCATGCTCTCGTCTGGACCTGGAAAAATTTATTAATTTTGCTTTCAATTTCTACCCCTCCATCATTTTCACATGGTCCATCACTGACACTTCCCTTCCCTCCCTTGACCTCTCTGTCTCAATTTCTGGTGACTGACTGTCCACCAACATTTATTACAAGCCTAGCCACTCCCAAAGCTACCTCGACTACAGCTCCTCACACCCGGCTTCGTGTAAGGACTCGATCCCATTCTCTCAGTTCCATCAAATCCATCACATCTGTTCTGATGATACCACTTTCCAAAACAGTTCCTCTGACATGTCTTCCTTCTTCCTTAACCGAGGCCCTCAACCGTGTCCGGTCCATCTCCCGCGCATCCACTCTCACACCTTCCTCTCCCTCCCAGAACCATGATTGGGTCCCCCTTGTCCTTACTTATCATCCCACCAGCCTCCACGTTCAAAGGATCATCCTCTGCCAACTCCAGCATGATGCCACCACCAAACACATCTTCCCTTCACCACCACCCCACGCCACACCCCCCCGCCCCCTGCCCCCACCCCCGGTGGCATTCCGCAGGGATCGTTCCCTCTGGGACACCCTGGTCCACTCCTCCATCACTCCCTACACCTCAACCCACTTCCCACAGCATCTTCCCATGCAACCACAGAAGGTGCAACGCCTGCCCCTTTACATCCCCTTTCCCCACCGTCCAGGGGCCCAAACACTCCTTTCAAGTGAAGCAGCACTTCACTTGCACTTCCCTCAATTTAATCTATTGCATTCGCTGCTCCCAATGCGGTCTCCTCTATATTGGAGAGACCAAATGCAGACTGGGTGACCGCTTTGCAGAACACCTTTGGTCTGTCCACAAGCATGATCCGGACCTCCCTGTCGCTTGCCATTTCAACACACCACCCTGCTCTCATGCCCACATGTCCATCCTTGGCCTGCTGCAATGTTCCAGTGAAGCTCAACACAAACTGGAGGAACAGCACCTCATCTTCCGACTAGGCACTTTACAGCCTTCCATACTTAACATTGAGTTCAACAACTTCAGATCATGAACTCTCTCCTCCATTCCAATCCCCTTTCTGATCCCCCTTTTTCCAATAATTTATAATTTTTTAAATATATTTTTCTTTTCCCACCTATTTTTAAATTTATTACGATCTATCGTTTTATCTCCACGTTTTAGCCTATTTCGATCCCTTCCCCCCACCCTACACCCACTAGGGCCATCTGTCACTTGCTTGTACTGCTTTCTTACTAATGTCACAATTAGCACATTCCTTAGATAATATCCCCACCATCAACCCCCCATTTGTCCTTTTGTCTATGACATCTTTGGCAATCTCTTCTTTGCCTCCACCTATCAATGGCCCTCTATCCAGCTCTACTTGTCCCACCCCCCTCAACCAGCTTATATTTCACCTCATTTCTATTTTTCCTTAGTTCTGATGAAGAGTCATACGGACTCGAAATGTTAACTGTATTCCTCTTCGCAGATGCTGTCAGACCTGCTGAGTTTTTCCAACTAATTTTGTATCTGTTTCTGTGATGTTGGTTGAGGGATAAATATCAGCCAGGATTCCCCTGATCATCTTCAAAATAGTGCCCTGGGATATTCTACTTCAAATTGAATGAAACAGTTGGATTTTACATTCAATTTTAGTTGGGGTGAAAAGGCAAATGGGACCTTGGTTTATCATATCACCCAAAAGACCTCTGACAATACAGTGCTCCCTCAGTATTGCACTGGAGTGTCAACCTTGATATTATATGTGCTCAAACCCTGGAATGGGACTTGAACCCAGAACCTTCTGACTTAGAGGCAGGAGTCCAACAACTGAGCCACAGCTGACACAAGCCAGAGCTGAAACTGTTATAGTTCAGACGATTCAGGTAACGCATTTCACTCTTCCTTCTTGTTGTTAAAATATTGTTGGAACACTTCAACTGATTTATATATTGTAAAAACTCCCATGATCCATTTTCCATTCCCTTGCTATAAGAACATTGTTACACGTTTTGGGTCTGTCTCGGATATTATCCAGGCTACAGTACTGATCACTCTCATAAGCTCAATATCTTATCATACGTTAGCATAGCCCAAGGATGTAATAATAGAATGAAAGGTTATCTTATTGAAATACATAAAATCCTGAGGGGATTTGATAGGGTAGAAGCTGGGAAGATGTTTCTACTTATGGGAGAGACTAGAGCCTGAGGACACAGTTTAAGAATAAGAGGTCTACTGTTTAAGACGGAGATGAGGAGAATTTTTTTCACTCAAAGGGTCATTAGTATGTGGAATTCTCTTCCCAGAAAGCAGTGGATGCTGGGTCATTGAATTTTTCCAAGACAGAGTTAGACAGATATTTGTTAGACAAGGGAGTCAAGAGTTAAGGGGAGCAGACTTCAAAGTGGATTTGAGACACAACTAGGTCAGCCATGATCTTCTTGAATGGGGAAGCAGGCTAAAAGGGCTGAATAGCCTACCCCTGCTCCTGAGTTCTATATTCTTATGTTCCTCTTGCGATCTGAACTTCAATGCCAATTTTGCACATGCACATCTCCAATTCCTTTGGTGGAGCACTAAAACATAAATGAGGTGAGGCCAGATGTGAGTTGTTTTATTTTGGTACTAGCAAACAAATATGAAGAGCAACAGGTGAAATAAAATTCCATCTTTATTCACATAACTATAGGACTCATCTCAAAAACAGGAAACATACTATATTGTTCCTATATGGCCTGCTTGACTTTTTTTGGTCAGTCTTTTCTAATTCTAACTGTCTCTGAGTTTGAAATGGGTACATTACCCCTTCCTAGTCCAGGCTTTCTCCTGATATCTAGATGGCCGACTGACTGCCCTTGAATCCCCTTGATGTTTTTGTTGACTGTGTCCAAAGCGAACTCAAGGGCTGCCCTCTTACTTTGTTCCCGTTCTGCAACTTTCCAATCAGACACTCAAGAAAACTAGACACTACTTCCTACTTTAAGGATGCAAAATTAAAGAAAACATCTCCTAGCTTTCCCAAAAGGAGCAGGCGTAATGTACCTGGGATGAAACAATCCACTCTCGTTATCTCAGTGTGAAATGTGACAGTCCACAAACTGGCTCATCAAGTTTTAAAACACATTTGTCAATGCCTGCAGCTTTTCTCAAACCTCTGTGAGGGCCACTTTGTTTAAACACCTAAATGTAACTCAATGTGAAAGCATTTCAGTGAAGGAAGAAAATCAAAAATCCCAAAGTGTGACAAGCCTAAATCTTGGTGAAACCATCCATTATGCCCTCCCTTTGTGCTATAATGTTCTAAGATGCTCTATTTATTTTTGCATGGCACAAAGCGCTCGAAAATAAGTACTCCAAAGCCAAGGAGAGGCTGATGAGACAAGGGGCACACAGTATTAGAACAGCAGTTGCAAAACTGCAAAGAGGTAAATTGAACTGAAGTATGTATAATACACAGTCTTGGGAGAATTGGCTTATTCTGCAATTCTCTCCAAGGATGCTATCAGAGTTTATACTAACCAAACCCCTGAGGGGCCACATTCATGGGCACAATGGAACCAAAGGCTTCTACGTTTCCACATTAGCTTTGAAAATGACTGAAAAAGCTCTATAAATATATTAAAACATTTGTGTGTGCTAACAAATTGGCCCTCAGTGAATAGCCTGACTACAACATAAATGAGGTCTAATTACAATGTACACAGCAAGCCTCTCAGTTCTGAATTGAGAGCTGGAATGTGGGAAGTTGAGGGTGAGATGTTCAGATCATGGAAACAAAATCAAACATAAGTGAAAACGCATGACAACTTGAACCAAAACCTCTGACAGTTGGAATGCATCAGTATGCTCCTCACTATTAGGGTTGTCAACTCTGTTTGGGCATTTTTCTGGACATTTCATCACATGACCAGTTGCCTCCAATCACCCTGTCCCCACAAAGCATGCTATTAGTTGCTTCACACAACCATCCTTCTTGTGTACTTCATTTCCATGCCAGTTAGAAAGTGAACGGACTCTGTTATTTGATTGGATGTTTCTTAACTGTTGGTCAAACAATGATATTTCCCATCACCAATATTTTCTTTAACTAATAAGTGAGAGAGTTCAAAGGAAATGATACAACAAACAGTTGATTCTTTTTTTGTACCCTGGCGATTTTTGTCCTGCATGTAGAATAATGTAAATAATGCATTTAATAGAGTCAGAGACTTACACAGGGCAAGGGGAATGTAGCGTAAAGGGGAGATGTAGCGTAAAGGGTTAGTGTAAATAGATAGTCCACATGATCAGTATTGTAAGATCACAGGACAATGGAGTATGCTGAGAGATAGTTCTATGTGAAGCCTTGCACTAAGCCTTATCCTGTGCATAGAAGAATGTTCAATAAAAGATAAAGTTTACCAACAGCTTTGGTTCCAGTAGTCTCTACCGAGCCTAACCGAGGACAACCTAAGCTAAGACCCACAATGATGATACCAGACTGGGTAGCTCACTGCAATGCCTTGGAGATTAACTGTTAATGCCTGGAGACTCCAGGACAATCTTGGAGTGCCAATAATCTTTAAAATATCCATTTCAGCACACTTGCCACTGTAGCACTGTCTTAGCTTCAAAAATATTTGTAGACTTAATGTTGAAAGAAAAAATCCTGCCAATCTCACTATGAATATTTGCTTTCTATGGTTTACTGAACACAGGTGATCCAATTTTCTTTTTTCATCATGCTGTATACATTTCAACACAGGCCTCTTCTCTTTTTACATTGCCTCCTTTGTTTGTTGCTAGGCAACAACAAGGCAACATAACCCCAGTAGTTCCTTACAAAATATGCAACATCATCTCTCCTTTTTTAATAAAAGCACTTGTCTGAAATGGCAAAATCCATATCTATTTATCTTGCCCATCCAGAACTGTCAGTACAAAGGGAACAAGTAAGTATGCAGCAGAGGTTCCCTTTCAGCTGGAACTGCAGGAGCAAGCATAGTTCACGATTCTTACAATAGAAACATTTTGACAAAGCATTGGAATCTTGTGAAGTCCTCTTCTTTTTCTCAGTTTGCAGACATAATGAGAGAAATGCAGAGCTGAACTGAAACATGTACAAGAACTCAACCAATGAGTAAAGAAAAACTCAACAGCCACTAGTATCATCCGCCTCTGCCCTTCTGTCAGTTCATCTTCCACAAAAACCTTCATTAATGCTTTAGTTACATCTCAACTCAACTACTGCAATGCGCTCCTGGATGCTTTCCACCCTCCACACTCTGTTGTTCTCGAACACCCTTGCTAAGTACCTTTGCCTTTCCACCTTCTTCTCCTGCTTAAGGCTTTCCTCAAAAACCACATTTCTGACAAATATTTTTGTCACCAGTCCTAATACTACCACCTGAGCATATATTTTTGGTTGATTATGCCTCTACAAAATATCTTATGATGTTTTTCCAAGTTAAAAATGTTATGTTCATGCAAGTTTGTTGGCAGAAATCGTGCAATACAATGGAAAAGCAACCCCTGGTCAGTTGAAAAAAAGGTATTTAAGTTCCAAGGTGCATTGCTCTCAGGATATATGTTAGTATGTATTCTGTGCTATGATTAAAAATGGTTTTTCATCCCTATATTATTTTGTGGATGGATCTTAATGCCAGACAGCAAGTAGAGGTTGGATAGATTTTGCATACAAATTAGGCATGAATTGCAATTGCACTCCTGATCTCGTCTGTATGTACAATCAGATTGCTATTACTGGCTAACACAGATGAATACCACATTTTAGATATATTTTGGTTATTACATAGTGAATGCAGAAGTTCCCACAGGAATAAGAAGAAAAAGTTTCAGAAAAGCTTGACATTACACTTAGCAACAAAAACAAACACTTGGCAGGTCAGATACCATCTGTGAAAGGTGACATCACTGTCCTATGGAGCCTATACTCATTCAGGTAAGGAATCATGTTTTATGGACTTCAGGGGCAATTTGTCACTTCTTTTTCAGGCTCTATATCAGTTAGATAAGTCAGCTGGATAAGCAGAAGAATCTACCACACCCCAGAGCCTGGTCCCTCTCATCTCATTGGGTTGACATGACTAGAGATCTTGACCTTGACAATGCACAAGTCATGACTCCAGTGGTTATGTTGCTTTGGCACCTACCAGTGCCAACCCTGCTAGAGTTTATGGGGTCAGCAGGAAAGCATCTCATGTGCATGAAGTAGCAATAGCAGCCACAAAGTATCAGTCAGAAAAACTGGCACTGGCCTCCTATCAGGAAGGACTGTTCAGGTCTGGAGTCACGTATATGCCAGACCAGATTTCCTTCCCTAAATGTTATTAGTGAACTAGATGGGTTCATGGCAACATTACTGAGACTAGCTTCATATTCCAGATTTATTAATTGAATTTAACTTCTACCACCTGCTGTGGTGGTATGTGAACCCATATCCCCAGGCCGTTAGTCTGGACCTCTGGATTATTAGCCGAGTGACATTAGCACTATGTCACTATCTGCTAATAAAAATCAGGGTACATGGAATTGGAGGCAACATTTTGCCATGGGTAGGGAACTGGTGAGGAGGTAGAGAGTAGGAACAATGTGGAAGGATGTGATCACTATTGTTTCCCCAGGGGTCAGAACTGGTCCCTCAATGTTTCAATATATTTATAAATAAATTAGAAGAAAGAATAGAAAGCCATATATCCAAGATGGCTGATGGCACCGAGTTAGGTGACACAGTAGATGAGAGCAGAATGTTGCAAAAAAGCCTCAATAGATTAAGTGAATGTGCTAAACTGGCAGATAGAGGTTAAATGGGGAAGTGTGAGGTCATCACTTGGACATAATAAAGATAGATTATAGTATTTTCTAAATGTCAAGAAACTAAGAACAGTGGATGAGCAGAGATATTTAGGGGTCAAAATACAGAAATCATTAGAAAGCCTAGGAACAAAATATAATTAAAAAGGCCAATGGACTGTCGGCTTTTATTGCAAGAGGGCAGGAATACAAACCAGACTGCAAGTTAGGCTACAGCTATATAAACCTCTAGTTAGAGCCCATTTAAAGTACCATATTCAGTTCTGGATACTGCATTTTACAAAGGATGTAAGGGTCTGGCACATATTTAACAGAAAAATGCCAGGGCCAAAAGGTTAAATTATGAAGATAGGTTGTACAGACTAAACTTGTACTCCTTTGAGTATAGAAGTTTGCGGTTTGATATAATTAAGGTGTTTTAGATGATTGAAGGGTTTTACTAGGTGGGGAAAGAAATACTTTTTCCTTTGTTCAGCAAGTCCAAAATAAGGGAGTAGAACCTTAAAATTACAGCTAGGCTGTTCATGTGTGATGCCAGATAATGGTTATTTACACAAAGAGTAGAGGGAATTTGGAGTTCTTCCCCAGAAAAAGCTGTTGAGGCTAGGTCAACTGAAAATTTCAAAACTGAGATTGATCGATTTTCATTAGACAAGGGTGTTAACTCCATCTACCTGATTTAATTTAAGATATATATCAGACATGGTCTGATTGCATGGCAGAATGGGCTCAAGGGGCTGAATGGCCTTCTCATTTCCCTATCTTCTTATTCCCACTGGAATTACAGCAAGAATCCGACAGAAAGCCTGAGGAAAATCATGAGAAAGCAACACGACGGTAATAAATGTTTCAGCTCATTTGCTGCTGAACCCCTCATTCATGTCTTTGTTACCTCTAGGCTTGACTATTCCAATGCTCTCTACAGGCTGGGCTCCTACACTTTACTTTCCATAAACTTGAGGTTATCCAAAATTCTGCTGCCCTTGTCTTAACTCACAGCAAGTCCCATTCCCCTATCAGCTTTGTGTTGCTTAGCGATGTTGGCTTAAGCAAAGTCCTGATTTTAAAATTCCCATACATGTCTCCAAAGCTCTCCATGGTCTTGCCTTTCCCTATCTCTATAATCTTCTCCAACCCCACAATTCTTTGAAATATTTGCAATCCTGTAATTTTGGCCTCTTCTGCATTCCCAATCAATGGTTTCCACCGTTGGTGGCCATGCCTTCAGTTGCCTAGGCCTCAAGCTCTGGAATTCCCTCCCTACACCTCTCCACCTCATTGCCTTGCTGCCTGGCTTGTCTCTTTTAAGGCACTTTTGAAAACACACCTCTTTTGGTATCTCTTTACATGCCTAGCATCATACGCTGAGCCATAACTTCTGTGGAGTGGCAATCACAATTAGATTGCCACTCTGCTCCTAGTTACCCACACTGAAATGCAGCCACAGCTTTCTCGCTCTACCTTCTAACTCGGGCCGGGTGAGAAAGGTGCTGTGCGGCAAGTTGCTGAGGCCTTCAGTCAAGTACAGGGGACTTGAGGAGGCTCTTTTTTATGGCACTAGCTGCCATAAAGCAGGTAGGTTGAAAGATCCAACCAATATGAGAAGCCAGCGAGAAGGTAAATGTGCAAGGTAAGTGGATACGTTGGGGTCGGTGGGGCGGAAGGAGGGGTGGTGGTGTCAGGTTGTCAATGGGGTGGTTGATCAGTGCTGGGGAGTGTGGACAGTTGCGGGAAGGTGGTGGGGTCGGGCAGTGGGGGAAACATCAGGTAGTCAGTGGGGAGGTTGCCACTGTGGGTAGGGGGGACCAGGTGGCGAGTAGGGGGGTGGTCAGAGAGAGTAGTCAGAGGATGGGTGTTAGTCAGGGGTAGGGAGGGTACTTGGGGGAATCCCGCCAGAGTTCCGGGAGTGTAGTTGCAAGCGATGGGAGGGTAGTTGGTAGGGGGCACTATGGGGCAGTCAGGGAGCTGGGAAGGGTAGCTAGGGGGTCCTGTTGTGGGGGTGAAGGGCGTCAGGGGGGTAGTTGGAGGGTCCAGTGGGCGGGTCAGGTGTCGGGGTGGTGGAAATCATTAGTATAGTTACCCAGGAGTTAGAAGTGGTTTTACTTCTTCTAACTTTTCCTGGGTAACTATTCCTGTAAGACAGCCTGGGCCATCTTAAAACTGCAATTTAGATTGGAGTATTGGATAGTTCCCAGTGCAAGGTAATTGCTTAACAGAAGTTTTGAGCTTCCCGGGTAATTGCCGTGCAGTCCTTACATGGGGACCTCCGGTGGGGGGGGGATCTGCCCCCAAACCCCCAACCGGGTGTGATGCCCCGGAGAAGGGAAGTTATGGATCTTTATTTTATAATGATCCTGTGCAGTGCCTTGGGATGTTGCACTATGTGCGAGCCGTTATACGAATATAAGTCGTTGTTGTTGTTAAAATAAATACTGCCATGCTGATATCTGAGATGCTGAGGTTGCAGCAACTGCTCAGACCTTATGAACTTTCTCCTAACAGTGTCCTTGCTGATCAACTTTATCAAATAGCACATATCAACACTTACTGTATGAGGCTATTTTTATGCTTATATTAATTAGGCTCCATACATTTCAGCAAATATTTCCCAGCAAATGTCTGTTCGCAGTAAATACTCGGATCGATGTTAGCAGGGATAACATGTATGGTTTCTTTTATCATCCATTGTAAATAAATTCCCTTATTCCTTGAGGGATATTACTCAGAGGCTTTATCAGCTACAACAGCATCACTTTAAAGAAAATCTGATGAGATCCAGTGACCAAATCAGCCGATTGTAAAAGTGGGGTTGTTGATGGACTTCTGCAATCAGCCAGTAATACTTCTAACAGCCGAGAAAAGCTATCTCAAGGACAGAAGGATTTAAAGATACATGCCCAGCTTGTTGAGTGAGGACAGTCAAATCCCTTTCATCTAAGGTGCGGATGGCATCTTAAAACATAAGACTATTTCCTGTAGTATTCAATGCCCAATTGCCTGACAGTAATTCTCTCAATCTAGTGTTACTGATGATCCTAGAAAATTAACAGCGCCTTTGGTATTTTTCAGCCTGACAATGTGCATTCATGAGGTAAAAATCATTGTCCCATCAGAGTGAAGATGCTCTAACAATTGGTAATCACAGCTAATGTCACACACATTACAAGTGCACAGGAAGGCTGCAGGCTTGTAAAGTTGTACTACAGGTTCATCCTCATTAAATGGAAGGAAACAAAGCCCAAAGAGACGAGTTATCGATTGGTCTATGAAGTGGTTTTATTCACCTTGTGTGAAGGGATTTGTTACAAAAATGGACTTTAGCCTCTCATCATTCAGAAATTTGCCATGTTTGTATTGGGACCAAGAGTTCTTCAAGTAATATTTTACAGTCCATTAAAAATGGATGAATATTTTCATTGGCCCAGAATATATATATATATATATATATACATATATATCAGCCAGGGGGTGGGAAGGGGGGGTAATGTTGTACCCTGGAGTTACCCCAGAAGATGTGCTGGGGGACTCCTCGGAAGTCTCCATACAAGAACTACACGGAATTGCCCAGGAAGTTTCAAGTTCTGTTGAGCAACTACCCTGTGCATGTAACCATCTGAAACTATGATTTAAAATGGAGACTTAGGATGGATTCCATCTTACTTAGCATAATACCAGGCAAAGTTAAAAGGATTAAAACCCATCTTAATTCCAGGATAACTCTACTACTGACCCCCACTGATGCCCCAGTGGACCCCCTGACCACCAGATTACCCTCACAGCTCCCAACATCCTCCAACCCCCTACTCTCCTTGACCACCTGACAACCCCTCAACTCCCCAACTGCATCCCACCCCCTAACCAATCAAATTATATACCCACCCCTGAACACCCTACTAATGGCCCCCACCCATGACTACCCCCCCCACTCCACCTGACTCCCGCAACCACTCGACTACCCCTGCCCGACTCCTGTCAGACCACCCAAATGCCCCCTGCCGCCCCCTGACCATCAAGTAACCTCTGCACCCTTTGAGCACCTAACTACACCCCCACTCCCTGACCATCCCAACCACCTGACTATCCCCAAGACACACCAACCACCCTACCCCCCCGACCCATCCTACCCTTTCACCTTTGTACCTTACACACTTACCTTCTCTCCTAGCTTGTCAAAGTGGCTGGGACATATAAACTCACAGGCATAGGACAGTTGATGCCATGAAAAGGGGGGCATGTCTTCACTTCCCCCAACGATTCTACACTACACTGAAGGACTTCAGGAGCAGGTACACTCCACATATTTCAGCAGGTCCAGATCAGCGGTCTGGGCAAGGAATGTTGAACTCCAGTCTAAGGTAGGAAAATGGGAGGGAGTGGCAATCTGACGAAGATTGACACTTCATGGAAGATTTGACGCCATATTGTATTTTATGAATTTGGGCTGACAAAGAACAACTTGGTGTTTATTAATATGCCACGTATATGCCTGAAGTTGGAATATTGCTGTTGTTCTATCCCTCTTTCAGTAATATTGTGGTGTCTCTATCATACCTCCAAACAACAACAACTTTCATTTATATAGCATCTGTAATGTAGTATAAACTCCCAAGGCAGTTCCTAGGAGCACCATCAGAGAAAAGTTATCACTGAACCATAGGAGGAGGCAGCAGGACAGGTGACCAAATGCTTGGTCACAGAGGCATGTCGTGAGGAGGGTCTTAATGAAGGAGAAGGAGTTGGAGAGGTTTAAGGAGGGAATTTCAGTACTGAGGGTCTGAACAGCTGAAGGCACTGCCATCAATGGTGGGCCAAAATACTTGGGAATGCACAAGAGGCCAGAGTGGAAGGAACGTAGAGACCTTGGAAGGATGATAAAGGTTAAAGAGACATGGAGAGAGGAGGCCATGGAGAAACATGTACACGAGAATAGGATTTTTTTAAATTGAGGTATTTGAGAACCAGATATAGGCTAATGAACACATGGCTGATGGATGACCAGGACAGGGTACAAGCTGTGATACAGGCAGCAGTGTTTTGGATGTTCTTACATTTATGGAGAGTACAAGATGGGAGACCATCCAAGAGAGCATTAGAATAACACCTACAATATGTAACAGTTCAAAAATATAGAAATAGTCATTCATGGGGAAAAGGCTTAAAAATAAATCTCAGTCTACATACTGTAAACAATAATAAATGTCTGGAGACAAGTTCAAGACAGTAATTCAATCGTGGGCCTTTGGTGACATTCATAAATCTCCTTCACAGTTCATGACATCCGAAGTGCCGGATTTAATTACTGCCTTGTAATTCAATGCCAACCATTTATTATCCTCTGTTTAATTCACTGAGGTATTGTGCATTCCATTTTTATTGGTTGTGTCATTAGAGGTGATTTAATATCTGCTGTTTCTAGCAGAAGCTCATCCAACATAGGATCCACCATTCCCCCGAGACTTGTGAGCATTTGCTACATGCCTGGAAGGGACAGTCTCCTTTTACCCCCCAGGCTAACAGACTAGCGAACACTTCCAATAAAGTCACTTCACCGTTGATCTTGATCCGTGCCCCATGAGGAATAACCTGATATTGGTTATATTCCTAAAAGACAGAAGATTTGCATTTATGCTCACCTTCCTTAAACGTGCATGCAGTCATTTAAATGGTTCAGTAAATTTCTATATCTAAGCATTCAGTGGACATTGATATTTGCTATTGCACAACTGTCTATGGCAGGATTGGAATAACTGTATTTTCTTGTTTCTCGTAATGAATTATTTTGATAATATTAAATAATACAACTCAAACGATCTATTTGACAGATACATTCATTTATCTGATTAAGTATATGAAGCCTTAAAATGACTACTACAAGAAATTAAACTCAGCTTGTTTTCAGGGATGGGTTAGAACATTGTATTTTTATCGCTGAGTTTAAATCCAGTTGAAAGGATTCAACTCTCTTTACTTCAGAAAATCTTCATTTTCATGTCGAGAACACAACTCTCCCACCCCAGATCCTGGGGGAACATGGGTTCATAAATACCAGCAGCTCACCAAATGGTCACTCTTTATGCATGTGCCAAAATAGTGAGTGCCAGCACTTACTTAACAATGGAAAGTGTCACAGCAAAATCCTATTCTCACCAAATGCCCACTTAAAACATAAGGCCAGCAGACAGAAAGCAAGAGTGGAAACCCAAACTGTTTTGTAGCTCCCTAGCTCAACGCTGATGATGTAGTGCCATAGCTGTTGACCCAGCTGATGACTCTTGCCCACAAAAGTAAGGTTATATAGATAAGTGCAGGGCACAATTTGCCCATCTTGTTTATCCTTCCAATCCACATTGGTAATTGAGTCTTAAATGTTATGGTATATGTGGCTTAGTGTCACACAAGCTGAGTTTAATTTCTTGAAGTGCCTTAATTAACTGGGAAAAGTAAGGTTATGTGGTTCCTTAGAGAAACTACTTTGGCCATGTCAACACATGTTAAATTCACAGCATAACTGGCAATGTCAATGGGAATGGAATTGTGTCAGAGATAGACTAAATGTTCCAACAATTCTTGTTAATCATTTAATTTTTAACACACACATTCATGAAGTGCAAGACCCTCCTCTGTAAATCATGCAGGTAAAATATGTTTGGTACTGTATTTCACCCACCCCAGAGTCAGTTTGCAAATGCTTCAATTTCCTGTTATTTTGTTGGACAAACCAACCTTACTTCCAACCTTATTGAAGCTGTTGTTACAGCATTACATTGTTAAAGAAACAACTGCCCCACCTACAATGATGCAGCAAGGGAAGATGTTTGAGCAGTTTTGGGAGAGGTAGCTGAGCCAAGCGGAGGGAGGAGATCTGGAGGTTTGCTGGCCAGCAGGCAACATCATGGTGAGGGGCACAGGGTGGCAGGCTCAACCGAAGACAACAAGGCCGCAACCACAACCCTCCATGAAGATCGACCACCCACAACCATGCCCTCCACCCAACTGAAGAACCTTCGCAGATTCCACAGACCAGGACCATGTGGGGACAGCAGGCCCCAGAGGACACAAAGAGCATACCCCAAAACTGCAACTGACTTACCTGACTGGATTTCGAACTGTCAAGGAACCCTGATTGGTGAGCATGATCCCTGACCTCTTTTAGTTCAATTTGGTTAGGTTTTGAGGGTGGAACAAGGGTAAGGGGATTAGTAGCGTGATTTTCCCTCATTATGCCGTGTGTTCCCCATTCTTAACTAAGTGTACTTTGTAGTTCTGTATAATCTCAGTGTAATCCTAATGTTATAAGTTCATTTGTGACTTCAATAAACTCAGTTTTTTTCTTGCACCAAAACCAGTTGTCTGCTGCACTTTGCCATAACCCCCAAATTAGTCCAAGGTCTAGAACCCAGGGAGTGGGAGCGATTTGGACTGCTCAGAAGTCAGAGATGAAGCTGACACACACCACCACCCCCTACAAAATGTCTGGACCTGGAAAGATTTATTAATTTTGCTTCCAATTTCCACCCCTCCATCATTTTCACATGGTCCATCTCTCACACTTCCCTTCCCTTTCTTGACCTCCCTGTCTCAATTTCTGGTGATAAACTATCCACCAATATTCATTACAAGCCTACCGACTCCCACAGCTACCTTGACTACAGCTCCTCACACCCCGCTTCCTGTAAGGAGTCCATCCCATTCTCTCAGTTCCTTCGCCTCTGTCGTATCTGTTCTGATGATGCTACCTTCAAAAACAGTTCCTCTGACATGTCTTCCTTCTTCCTTAACCAAGGTTTTCCACCCACAGTGGTTGACAGAGCCCTCAACCGTGCCCGGCCCATCTCCCACATATCCACCCTCACACCTTCCTCTCCCTCCCAGAACCATGATAGAGTCCCCCTAGTCCTCACTTATCACCCCACCAGCCTCCACATTCAAAGGATCATCCTGCACTATTCCCACCATCTCCAGCATGATGCCACCACCAAAGACATCTTCCCTTCTGCATTCTGCAGGGATGGTTCCTTCCAGGACACCCTGGTCCACTTCTCCATCACCCCCTACACCTCAACCCCCTCCCACAGCACCTTCCCATGCAACCGCAGTAGTTGAAACACCTGCCCCTTCACTTACCCTCTCCTCACCATCCAAGGGCCCAAACATTCCTTTCAAGTGAAGCAGTATTTCACTTGCACTTCCCTTAATTTAGTCTACTGCATTCCCTGCTCCCAATACGGTTTCCTCTACAGTGGAGAGACCAAATGCAGACTCGGTGACCACTTTGTGGAACACCTTTGGTCTGTCCGCAAGGATGACCCAGACCTCCCTGTTGCTTGCCATTTCAACGCTCCACCTTGCTCTCATGTTCACATGTCCGTCTTTGGCCTGCTGCACAGTTCCAGTGAAGCTTAACGCAAACTGGAGGAACAGTACCTCATCTTCCGATTAGGCACTTTACAGCCTTCTGGACTGAATATTGAGTTCAGCAACTTTAGATCATGAACTCTTTCCTCCATCCCCACCCCCTTTCTGATCTCCCTTTTTTCTAATAATTTATAGATTTTTCTTTTCCCACCTATTTCCAATATTTTAAAATGTATTCCCATCCAATGTTTTATCTCTACCTTTTAGCCTATTTGGATCCCTTCTCCCCCACCCCACCCCCCACTAGGGCTATCTGTACCTTGCTTGTCCTGCTTTCTACCCTTAATGTCATCTATTAACACATTTCTTAGCTAATATCACCACCGTCAACACCTCTTTGTCCTTTTGTCTATGACATCTTTTGGTTATCTCCACCTATCACTGGCCCTCTCTCCAGCTCCCACTTAAACCAGTTTATATTTCACCTCTCTTCTATTTTTCCTTAGTTCTGTTGAAGAGTCATACGGACTCGAAATGTTAACTGTGTTCCTCTCCGCAGATGCTGTCAGACCTGCTGAGTTTTTTCAGGTATTTTTGTTTTTTGTTTTTGTCAGGGAAGAATGTCTCTGTAGATCACCTGAGATCAATGGAAGGCTCTGCCAGTGAATTTTGTTAAACCTAATCATTTCACCAACAGTTAAACAGGAGTTTCAACAATGACAGCTTCTTTAAGCAGACAAGATTGTGAGCACGACAGCAAGTAAACAAGCAAAATTAATCACTGTAGTGAACTTGAACAGGAGAGTTTTGTTGAGACTCTGTGCAAGTGTTCACACTCAAACAAAATTGTTTCCTCCATTCCCAGTACTACTGAATACATTTTGAAACAAAGCTGAAGCAGCTTTGAACAAAGTCTAAAACAAAAATAAAAATACTTGGAAAAAACTCAGCAGGTCTGGCAGCATCTGTGGAGAGGAACACAGTTAACGTTTCGGGTCCGTATGACTCTTCAACAGAACTAAGGAAAAATAGAAAAGAGGTGAACTATAAGCTGGTTTAAGGGGTGGGGTAGAGCTGGACAGAGGGCCAGTGATAGGTGGAGATAGCCAAAAGATGTCATAGACAAAAGGACAAAAAGGTGTTGATAGTGGTGATATTATCTAACGAATGTGCTGATTAAGGGTAGAAAGCAGGACAAGCAAGGTGCAGATAGAGCAAAGTCTAGTCCATATCTGCGCAGCCTAATCTATCGCAAGGCCTGTCACAAACCTATATGCCCAACTGAGATTTTCTTCAAATCATCTGCATGGTCTGTGGCTTTTAACTACTTGTTAGCTCTTTGCAAAGCAGATGCGATTCTGTTGAATGGAAGATGGATAATCAGAGTTACAGCCGTAATTAAAGGGAACTGAGATTTGCTCAGCCGTTAAGCAAATGATTACCATGGCAACGGCCTGCAGTCTGACAGTATAGAATTTCCACATGCAATGATCAGCAAATTCAAAGAAAGTGGAAAAACAATTTAGAAGGCATTCTTCTATTAGTACGGTCACTGTCAATTAATCCCCTTCGTTCACCTTTGAGCTGCTTTATCCAGTAACTCAACATTATTTTTTTCCTCTCCTATATTTCCTGGAGATTACAGACAAATTATTTTCCTGTCATTTCTGACTGGTAGACAGTCATTTGTTCTGGATTGCCAAATCATTCCGTAATTTGTAGGGGACTCAAATCCAGTGGCCCATCCAGTCATTTATGTTACTGAAAAGAAAGGAAAATGTCCTGATTATATCAGTTAAAGTAACAGTCGGTCTGAGGATAATTTACAGACACTACAAGGTCTCATGTTGATCGCGAGTCCACCTGACCCTTTAAGAATATTTTTCTCCTGTATTTCCTTACCTGAAACCAACAGAAATTTTAGTACAAATCAGCGACACAACTTGCTATCCATTGTTTTATAACAAACTGGATATAGAAATTATAGTTTTGGGAAACATAGGACATTAAGAATAATCTTGTGTTGTATGATCACATGATTTGTGTAAACTAATGTGTTAACAGCATGGGGAACCTCGGCAAAGGAGTTCTTCTTTAGTTATGGAGTTTGATGCACACGTGTAGTTGCTGCTGCTGTCTTGTAAATAAAGTTAAATGTTTTCACTGAGAAAAGTTGAAGATCAACTTTATAACACTAGAGCAATCCAGTTGAGTTGAACCAACACATGACAAGTGGATTTGACTGACTAATTGGGTGCCACCCCGAGAGCAGAAGAGTCAGCCATGTACTTTTATGTCATTTGTAGGCCAGATTAACTTTGAGTGGTTGTTTTACCTCCCTGAAGGACATCACTGAATCAGCTGTGTTTTTGCCTCCCAAGATAACTGTCTTTATTTCTGATGCCAGCATGAATTTATGAGATTTAGTGAGCTGCTTTGACAACTTATTTTAATGTGACTTGAACTCACAACCACTGGGTTGGAGATCCAGCCTTGTAACGACTGCACTACTGAAGCTGCAGCAAGAAGCAAGCAAACACTGGGCACATCAACAAAAAGTACAAACCTAATGTTTCCATTGTAATTGATCTGTTCTGTTGTCGCTACCTGTGATGTGTGCTGCTTGGACACGGTGAAGCAGTCTTATTGAAGTTACAAAGAAGTCTGAACCATGTACATATTTACAGTGGAGCATAAAGGAATGGAGAGGGCCCCTTACGGAGTCCTTACATGTTGCTACCAGTCTAGAGATAGGTCTTGGCTCTAGGTCATGTGCCTTCCAACATGACTGTGTGGGCAGTACTGTACTTCATCCCATGTTAACCCTTTAGGTACCAAATCCTTCTACTGCAGGAATCCAATCATTTCTTCTGCACGTATTCCTTCAGTAGTCAGGTTATGACTTCTTATTCCTTTATATTTTAGCTACGAGCCTTTCCTGCAGAATGAAATCCCCGTCTGCTGAATAAATATGTAACATTGCAATATAGTCTGAAATACTGCACTGAGCATAAAGCTCTCAATTTCCTCCATCAATTTGGCAAAAAAATGACACGTCTTCTTTTGAGCTGAGTGGTCCCAGGATTTTACAATAGTATTTTTTTCCTGATTGTTTTATACTAAGCTCCTTTGTGATTATAACTCAGTTTTGTATTATTTTAGGTTTCGCAATACAAGAACAGATTATTGTATGCACATTTGTGAAGAACACAAATTTAGTCCTTATGGTTGGTTGCTCAGCTCGTTGAGATGTACAGATAGACTAGGTAACATGTGTGGCTATGGTAATAGTCACTATTAGTACTCTGCTAGGCACACTGGCGTTCAAATGTTTTGTTAGGAACATTAGTTAAGCTGATAAAACACAACACATGTGATGGACACTATTCAGTAGATAATGCACATTAAAATCATGGAATAATAATGCTTAGTTTTCAGAGAATTTACAGCATGTTATTTGGTCTAGCCAGTGTTTAAGATCCACACAAGCCTCCTTGCACCCTTTTTCATCTAACCCCATCAACATATCTCTCTATCCCTTTCTCCCTCATGCCCTTACCTATCTTCCCTTTAAATGTATCCATTATCTCAACTATTCCTTGTGGTAGCAAGCTCTAACCACTCTCTTTGTTGGAGATTTTTCCTGAACTCATGGTTGGTGACTATCTGATATTTATGGCCCTTGTTTTGGACTCCCTCACAAGTGGAAATGGCCTTCTTTTGTCTGACCTTACAATCCCCTCCCTAATCTTAAAGGCCTCTATCATGTCATCCCTCAGCTTTCTTTTTTCTGGAGAAAGAAACCACAGTCTGTTCAACATTTTCTGTTAGTCATAACCTGAGCTGAAAGTGGAATTCTGACTGAATTTCTTATTAAACGTCTGGATTGGAGCCACAATAAAATAGTAGTACAATGAGATAGATTTAGCAGTCAAGTGAGAAGGTACTCCAAGATTGATTGAACATCAAGGTCAATCCACACTGCAGCAGGCCAACAGCAAGAATTCATGGTTTGATCTGAGGGATTGCTGCTTTCAATAACCCCTTGAAGGAAAGAGAGGTAGGAAGAAGAAACTCCTGAAGGGATATCTTTAAACAATACCTTATTAGGGAGTTTCTTTTTATTTATATAACTCACAAGCAAAGGAAAACATTAATTATTTTCAGCAGCACAATCCAATTTATTATGCAATTTGTGGATTGAGAACCAATTTTTAAGACAAGTATGTACTACTGCTGTGCTCCATCAAGTATTATTTCATAGCAACAATTCAGGTTGAACTGCTTCACATGGGGAGCACAGAGTTCTTAACAAGAGGGAGAGGTCAACACTGAACAGAAAGAAGTTGAGAGCACAATCAAAAAGCTTTTTGTTGGAATTGGGGAGAATCAACAAGGCAGTGCATTTCTACAGGAGAATTTCAGAAGGCAGGATTGTAATGATTGAAAGATTGGATCCTATTGGTGGATGAAATAATAGTTCATAATCCAAGGATCAAGGGGTGTGAGCTGAGTTGCACGACTGGAGAAATTATCTGAGAGGGTGGAACAAAGGGTGGGGGTAATTGAAAATAAGAACGCGGATATTGAAATCAGTTTGCTAGGACAAGTCTTAGTGAGGATGGGATGATGGTTATATGGGAGGCGATAGATTTCTGGATTAGGTAAAAGTGTGCATAGGGATGCTGCTGTTGAGAAAATCTGAGAAACCAATTCTTAGGATGATAAGATTTGCCGTAGGATCTCAGAAACACTGCATTGAAGTAAGGGTGTAAGCAACAAAGCTCAAGAAGATGGAAGAAGGTGGTCATAGCAAATTGGCTGGATATGAGGTTGAAAGGTTAGTGCAGGGTCAAACAGAAGGGCAAGGCTATTCACCATCAGGTTCAGCCTGAGCTAGCATTGCCAACCCAGACTGGGCAAATTCCTGGAGATGTTGGCAGAAGTGACATTACGGAAACCCAGTGGTGTGGCACAAGTGGTTTCGGGTGGGAGGGTCAACTCTTCAAAACTGGCCGGCCACCTATCCACTAGATTGGGAAACAAGTTTGGCATCTGAAAGCTATCTAATCAACATAACAAATTCACAGCCTGTTAGATTCAGAAAGTAGAGAAAACAATGGTTATTCACCACACTCAGCAGGTGTAAACCTTAAATACTAAAAATTTACAGATTCACATTTTCCTTTTCTGATCTCATTTCAGTTCCATGCTATTAATGTTGACATCATTCATCATCTCGGCTACTTTTAATCTGTTCTTATGTGATCCCATTTCTTTTATTTTCCCTCCAAAGCCCTTCATGTCGACACACAAATGAACCTTGCTGAAGTCAAAACTCCATGAAAACTTTACAAGTGGAAAGTAAACCATGGGAGGCAAAGATTTTTTTTTTACACAGTAAATCCAAAATAGCCATAATTAAAGCCTATTTGTTTAATAACAACAGAGGCACATGCATGCCTGTAACAGAGACTCAATGAAGAAAGCATGGATTTCCAGCTGGGACATACTCAGAAGGGAAAGATGTGTGTTTCTGTGCACAAATACAGTATAGACAGGGTGCAGGAAACTGAGTTGGAGGATGTGTCCATATGTGACACACTTACCAAGAACAAAGAGTACCAAGAACAGTTCTGAAGAAGAGTCATACAGACGCAAAACGTTAACTCTGTCTTTATCTTCACAGATGCTGTCAGACCTGCTGAGCTTTTCCAGCAATTTTTGTTTTTCTTTCAGATTTCCAACCTCCGCAGTATTTTGTTTTTATCTTAGATTTAGAAGAATGTTGCCAGGGCTTGAAAATTGCTGCTATGAAGGAAGATTGGATAGGCTAGGGTTGGTTTCCTTAGAACAGAGGAGTCTGAGGGGGTGACTTAACTGAGACATACAAAATTATGAAGGGCCTAGATAGGGTAGACAGGAAAGACCTGTTTCCTCTAGCTAAGCGGTGAATTACCAGGGGCATAGATTTAAGGTGATTGGTAGAAGGATTAGAGGGGACATGAGGAAAAACCTTTTCACCCAGAAGGTAGTGGGCATCTGGAATTCACTGCCTAAATTGATGGTTGAGGCTGAACTGCTCGACTCATTTAAAAGGTACCTGGATCTGCACCTGAAGTGCTGTAACCTGCAAGGCTATGGACCAGGTGCTGGAAAGTGGGATTAAAAATGAGCGGCTAGCTTCTTTTTTCTCTTTTTATGGCCTGTGCAGACACGATGGACTGAATGGCCTGCTTCTGCGCCATAACTTTTCTATGGTTCTATGACTCTTCATTAGAACTTGAATGCCTCTAAGTAGTTGACTTCATCCCTTCTTATGAAAATAATTTAAAGAAAACTTGATTTGCTGATGGATTCAACCTATCCAAAATGGTCCTTTAGTGTTCCTGAAAATACTTGGAGTTTCAGTACATACCTGGAGTACAGTGTGCAGTTTTGGTCTCCTTACCTAAGGAAGGACATACATGCCCTAGAGGGAGTGCAAAATAGATTCATTAGACTGCTTCCTGAAATGATGGGAAAGTCCTATGTATAGAATAGGTATATATTCCCTGGAGTTTAGAAGAATAGGAGGTGATTTAATTGAAACTTTTAAAATTCTTAAGAGGCTTAACAAGATAGATGCTGACAAAATGTTTCTCCTGGAAGGGAACCTAGAATATTGGGTCAGTAATAGAATAATAGGTTGACCGTTTAGCATCGGGGTTAGAAAATTCTTCACTCAAGGGTTGTGAATCTTTGGAATTCTCCATCTCAGAGAGCTGTGATTGCCAGTTGTTGAATATATTCAAGACAGTGGTGGATAGATCTTTGGGCACTAAGGGAATTAAATGGTATGGGTATGGTGCAGGAAGGTGGAGTTGAGGTAGAAGATCAGCCTTGATCTTATTGAATGATGGAGCAGACTCGAAGGGCCAATTTGGCTACTCTAGTTCCTATTCTATATTCTCAGACAAAATATATAGCTGAATCTCCTTGTCTACAAACATCCATTCACTTTTCCAATGTCATTAGCTCAGAGATATGAGCTAAGAGGAGGATAAGAATTAGAAGTCTGGAATTTACATATCGAGTGCAGACCTCTTCCTTTTTTGCTCCTATTCCAAATTCTATGTTGGGAAGAGTCTAAGTTAAGGAACACAGTTCTGCCTCTCAAATATATAGAACCTGTATTTCTAAGGTTATCAATTCCCTTTCCCCAGTTTAAAAACCTTGAAAGCTGAACATATTAATGAAAGTGATTGTATAATGGGTGCAAAAACAGCAAACAACACATGCCCAGTTAACCTATTCCCAGCAGTCTGGGAAGAATGTCCTGCAGTCAGCATTGCGGTGAAGCAGTCTGGGAAGAGTATCCTGCAGTGAGTTCTTGTTGGAAAATAATGAGTGACATCACAAGACAGCACGAGAGCGAGGCGGAGAGGTCAGAACCGGAGCAAGTGCAGGTTAGCTTCAAAAAGTGACGTCAGCACAAAGATGAGAGCTGATTGGTGAGTAGTGGGTAAGTGTTTTTCTCCAGTTTTTTTCTCCAGTTCAAAATAGATTAAGTTAAGGAAAGGTAAGGAATCTAATTTTTATTAAAAGTATATAAATAATTTAACTTTTTTTTACTGTATTTAACTTAAAGTAAGGTTTTTTTTCAGCTAGAAGCATGGCAGGGCAGCTCAGCCCCATGTTATGTACTGCCTACATAATGTCCTGCAGTCAGCATCGCGGTGAAGCAGTCTGGGAAGAGTATCCTGCAGTGAGTTCTTGTTGGAAAATAATGAGTGACATCACAAGACAGCGCGAGAGCGAGGCGGAGAGGTCAAAACCAGAGCGAATGCAGGTTAGCTTCAAAAAGTGACGTCAGCACAAAGATGAGAGCTGATTGGTGAGTAGTGGGTAAGTGTTTTTCTCCAGTTTTTTTCTCCAGTTTAAAATAGATTAAGTTAAGGAAAGGTAAGGAATCTAATTTTTATTAAAAGTATATAAATAATTTAACTTTTTTTTACTGTATTTAACTTAAAGTAAAGTTTTTTTTCAGCTAGAAGCATGGCAGGGCAGCTCAGCCCCATGTTATGTACTGCCTACAACATATGGGAAGCCCTAGACACTCCTTGCACTCTGACCGACCACATGCACAGGAAGTGTCACCAGCTGCAGCTACTTGAGCTCCGGGTTTCGGAGTTTGAGCGGCAGCTGGAGGCACTGAGGTGCATCCGCGAGTCTGAGAGTGTCGTGGATAGCACGTTTTTAGACATGGTCACCCCACAGCTTATAGAAGTGCAGACAGAAAGGGGATGGGTGACCATCAGTCAGAAGAAAGATGTCAGGCAGGTAACCCGGAAATCTTCAGGGTGCATCTCGCTTGGGAACCGTTTTTCTGTGTTGGAAAATGGTGAGAGTGACGGTTCTACTGGGTAGTGCAGCCACGCTCATGACACTGTGAGTGGCTCAGCTGCATGGGGAGGAGGAAAAAGACGGTAAGAGCAATCGTGATAGGAGAATTGATAGTAAAGGGAACAGACAGGTGTTTCTGCGGCTGTAGACGTGACTCCAGGATGGTATGTTGCCTCTCTGGTGCCAGGATCAAGGATGTCACTTGATCAAGGATCAAGGATCAAGCCTGCAGGACATTCTAAAAGGGGAGGGCAAACAGACAGAGATTGTGGTACCAATGACATTGGTAGAAAGAGGGATAAGGTCCTGCAAACAGAATTTAGGGAGCAAGGAAACAGGTTGAAAAACAGGACCTCAAAAGTAGTAATTTATGGATTATTTCCGGTGCCATGCACTAGTGAGTATAGAAATAGGAGGTTAGTTGAAATGAATGCATGGCTGGAGAGATGATATAGGAGGGAGGGCTTTAGATTTCTGGGACATTGGGACTATTTCTGGGGATGGTGGGACCTGTACAAGGCGGATGGGTTGCACCTGAACTGGAATGGAACCAACATCCTTGTGGGGAGGTTTGACAGTGCTGTTGGGGAGGGTTTAAACTAACTTGGCAGCGGGATGGGATCCTGAGAGGAAGTTCAGCAGGGGGAGATGCACAGCCAAAATTAGAAGAGAGAGAAAGTGAGTCTAAAAGGCATAGAAATTATAGGCCAGTTAAGGCACAAAGGAGTTTGGCAAGGTTGGATGGTATTTATTTTAATGCAAGGAGTCTGACAAATAAGGCAGATGAGTTGAGGACACAAATTAACACATGGAAGTGTGATGTCATTGCTGTCACAGAGACATGGTTGAGAGAGGGGCAGGATTGGCAGCTCAATATTCCAGGGTAAATGGTCTTCAGGCGAGACAAGAAAGGGGGTAAAAGAGGAGGGCTTATCGCAATATTGATCAAAGAATCAATTACAGCAGTAAGGAGGGATGACATCTTAGAAGGCTCCTCAAATGAAGCCAAACGGGTAGAACTGAAAAACAAAAAAGGAGCAATCACATTGTTGGGAGTGTACTATAGGCCCCCAAACTGTCAGAGAGAAATAGAAGAGCAGATATGTAGGTAAATTTCAGAGAAGTGTAAAAATAATAGGGTAGTAATAGTGGGGGATTTCAACTTCCCCAACATTAACTGGGCTAGTTAACTAGGGTTATTTTCACTGGAGCAGAGGAGATTGAGGGGGGACATGATTGAGGTGTATAAAATTATGAGGGGCTTGGATAGGGTAGACAGGAAGGAACTTTTCCCCTTGGTGGAGAATTCAATAATCAGGGGGCATAGATTTAAGGTAAGGGGCAAGAGGTTTAGAGGGGATGTGAGGAAGATTTTTTGCACCCAGAGGGTCGTGGGAATCTGGAACTTACTGTATGAAAGGGTGGTAGAGGCAGATAACCTCATAACATTTATGAAGTATTTGGATGTGCACTAGCGATGCCATGACATACAAGGCTATGGGCCTAGTGCTGCAAAATGGGATTAGGATAGTTAGGTACTTGTTTGGCCAGTGCTGACTTGATGTGCTGAAGGGCCTTTTTCTATGTTGTAGACCTCTATGACTCTATTTTTGATTTTGCTTGAGACAGAAATTCATTTTCAAATAGTGCCACAAGGTTTTAAACCTGAACTACCAAACTTGTCCTCAGACTAACATGTCTATCATACAAGGCACCTCTGACAATGTAGCACTCCTTCAAGACTCCACTAGTTAACATAGATTTTGTGCTCTTTCTAGAAATGGAACTTCAACCTACAGTCCTCCAAATTAAAGCTGAGCGGTGACCAACCGAGCCAAGCTGACAGGTGGAGTTGCTCACAAAGGGAAGTGCTTCACATGGGTGTGACTTCCTGTTTTTATTTCGTGACCACACCATTCGTAATGGCCAGGGAAATGTGCACATGAGCAATGAGCATAAAACTGCTTCACTGGCTCAGATGGACAAGATAACCTCACAGTTTACAAGGAACCAGGAAAGATTTACATTTCAACTATGTACTTGTTTCAATTGCACTCGAGTGCAATTTTGATAGGAAGGGCAATGAAATCTTTACTCATAGGTGTCAGAGAAAAATTTCTAGAGACAAAGAATATAATAATTAGTCAGCATGGATTTCAAAAGGGAAGGTCATACTTGGTCACCCTTATTGAATTCTTAGAAGAATAACCAGAAGGAATAGACAACAATAATGTAGCAGATGCATTATATTTGGATTTTCATTAGGCCTTTAATAAGGTACCTCAAAGTAGACTCCACAGGGGACTTGTAGCAGAATAAATTGCAAGCTGGCTACAAATCAGAAAATGGAGAGCAGATAAGGGAAACTACTGGCAAAGAGTGAGAAGTAATTTTACACAGATCACTGCTAGGATCACTGGAGTTACCAGTTGTACAACTTGCAATTTGGACTCAATTATTGGAAATTCAATTTCTCAATTTGTGTATAAGATCAAGTTGAGGGGAAAGTTAATCCAAAGGAAGCATGCAACAAAATACAAGACAACATTAATACATTTTCAGAATTGGCATTTTAATTAGCTAACAAGTTTCAATATAGATTAGTGCAAGTTGGTGTATTTTTGTAGAATAAATAAGGAGACCAGATACTGCTTGGATAAGAAGAATCTAAATGAGGTAGAGAAGCATATACACAAATCACTCAGATTAGTAATGCAGGTTATAAGGACACCGGAGGCAAAAAATAAATTGAACCAAACACTGCAATTCATTCCCAGAGGGACAGAATTGAAAAGTAAGGAAATCATGTTAGTTTGAACACACTTGAAGAGCTGGGCACATTTCCGATTTCCATATTATGAAAGGAGGTATTGGAAAAGTTGCAAAAATATATGGGCAAGGATGAAACCAGAAATATCAGGAAAGCCTGAACAAGCTAGGGCTCTTTTCGCAGTAAAGAGAAAGCTGAAGGGTGAGCCGATAGAGGTCTTTAATATAATGAAGGGGTTTGATAGGGTAGTTATAGAAAAGACATTTCCACTTGTGGAAAGTTCAAAACTAGGGGCCATAAGTATAAGATAGTCACCAATAAATCCAATAAGGAAGTCAAGAAAATCTTATTTAGCCAAAGTGCAGTAAGAATGTGAATACGCAAGGAGTAGCTGTTGCAGGAAGCATAAATGTTGTTAAGGAGAAGCTAGATAAGCACATGAGAAAGAAAGATTCACATTTATATGGCACTTTTCATGACCACCGAACAATTCAAAGTGCTTTATATCCATTGAACTACTTTTTAAAGTGTAGACACTGTTGTAATGTCAGAAACGCAGCAGCCAATACGTGCTCTGCAAACTCTCAAACAGCAGGACACTAGGGAAAACTCCCCTGCTCTTTTTCAAAATAGCACCATCCATCCACACAAGAAGAGCTTTGGTTTAATATTTCATTTGAAAGATAGTACCTCCAACAGTGCAGAACTCCCCCAGTAGTGCTGTACTGGAGTGAGACTTGAACCTAGAACCTTGTACCTCACAGGTGAGAGTGCTGCCAGCTGAGCCATGGCTGACACTCCAGTGATATGAGGGAGAAATGAATGGTATGATATACTAATAGGATTAGATGAAGAGGCTGGAAGAAGGTTCATGTGAAGAATTAGCAACAGCATAGACCATTTGGTCTGAATGGCCTGTTTCTGTGTTTGCTATTTGTAACTCGATGATGTGGAAACCAACCTCAGAAGCAAGAGCTTTTCATCTCTTTGTGCTGCTTCACTCCTCAGTAATTTCTTATATCAGAGCAGCAGTCAAACTTACTTGAATTGAATTGCAACATAACTGCATCAGAAGTGTAAGTAAGTAATGCCTCTCCATTCAGAGGAAGCCAAATGTGCTACCAAGCACAATATCAGTATATTTAACAGTCAAGACACTCAATGGCAGCGGAAATCAGCATTTGAAACTGGGACTTCCAAACAATAATGAAATGCTCCATCTCCAGCTACCTGTTCACCTATTTATCACTCAATAAAATGCGATTAAAACTGTTTTAACTTTTAGCCAGGACCATCTTCTTTCCTTCATTGCTCATGATGATGATTAATGACTGTTCAGGGAAGATCTACCTCTGCTAATATTAAGATTGAGAACTTAAGGCAAATTTTTGTGCTAAAAAGTAAATACATTTATTCTGTTCATGTGACCCTTGGGTTTTATTTAACATGCCATATTCAAACCAAGAATACAGGTGAATATATTTGCAAGGGGGTGTAATTGTTTTGATCATTCTTGTCATCCTAAATCTGTTCATTTAAAGAAAATCATTTAAACACAGACCAGAGCCAGTTCTCCCTCCAGCTCTCCAAATATTGATTATGCATCCTCTGGAATGGAGAATTGTAGATTTGAGAAAAAGCAACTGAGCAGACGGTGACAGTCATTTTATATCTGTTGCTATAAACTTAGCTCAAAATGAACCATTTAACAACTGTAAAAATGTATGAAGTATGAATTCAAGCATATTGGAAATACGAACATTGGAGAAGGTCCGAAAGCCTTCAACAAGGCTAATTCCAAATGGAAAGGGAATGAGCCAAAAGGAAAGAGAAGGGCTTAGGGTATACAGTCCAGGGGGGAAAAAAAACTGTTGTTGAGATATATATATTAAGACACAGGCAGCAGAGCTTTGGATGACCTCAAGTTTAATGGAGGGTAGAATATGGGAGAACAGTCAAGAGTGCATTGAAATAGTCGAGTCTAGGGATAAAAAAAGGCATGAATGAGGGTTTCATCAGCAGATGAGCTGAGGCAGGAGCAGTCGTACAAAGTTACGGAGGTGGAAATAGATGGTCTTATTGATGGTATGAATATGAGGTGGAAGCTCATCTCAGGAGCAATTGTGACATGAAAGTTGTGAACAGACTGCTTAATCTCAAACTATTGCTAGGGATAGGAATGAAATCGATAGCTGGGTTGGAGTATTTCATGAAAAATAAATATAACAGATATTAGGAAGAACTACTTTACCCCACAAGTGATAAATGTTTTAGAACAATCTGCCAGCCCTAAACATTAGGAACCATCAAAGCGCGATTAAATGCCACTGTGGAAGACATGGGGTGCAAGGTAAATGAGCTTTTGTAAGTTTAATGGCCTTTTCTTGTCCTTTACATTCTTCTGTATTGAATTAACTGCACCCGAAAGTTTACATTTACACTCCTTATAGCATTTAACAGAGATATCAGGAGTACTGGGTATTCCTGGATTATTTCCACAAAGTGTTTATGTCATGAAGAGGTATTAATGTGTATAACGTTTTAAAAAATTATTTCTTAAAATAGAATTCTAGTGAGGGTCTGTGTCTAGGTGTGTGTCTATGTGTGTCTTAACTGGATTAAAACCAGCTAGTCTGGGTGCTTTGATGTATAGTAGTTTTGAGATGTTAATTAGATGAAGTGTAAGGAAAACAGTAAGGTTAAGTATTAATTTGCATTCATTGAATAAATCATTCAAGACTGCGGGTAAAATTTTGCACCTAGCTAGAAGAAGCCAAACAACATGTTTATTTTTTTCAGCTTACTTATAAAATTGGTGCTATGAAAGGGGTTTTATTGTTAGAAGAGCTGAAGTTCAAAAGACCTTCTATTGATACAATAGAAAATTTACATTCAAAGGGAAAGCTAGGTATTTAAAGAAAGGAGTTTGTGTGTGTAAAGTAGAGGCATTTAAGGCCTAACCAGTCTGTACACCTCCAACCAACTTGCAAAAGCACCTCATTTGGAATTCATAAAGTCAAATGTGCTTTTGTCTGGTATCTATTTAAAGCCTATGGGTTACTTTTGCCTAAGTGGAGATTTTCCTAGGGGTGATTAATTTGGGGATTTGTTAAAAAGTTATTATAGTAGTAATTTGTAGCCATGTGTATGTGTTTGACTTGTTGTTAAATTAATAAATGTTTAATTTAGTTTTATTTAAAAAAACACAAGACTCAATGGTCTTATTCCTTTTAAATGCAAAGTTTGCATTTCAAAATTACAAATTGTAAAAAATGGATTATGACAGTCGTTTCAAGTTTCCCTCTGGGATTTGAACAACTCAGCCTTTACCATTGGCTGTATCATAATAGTTTATAAGAGAAGGGAGCAACTGCGATTGTTCATGAAGTATTTTGCACCCTGCAAATTGAGTCAGTGTTTCACTTTCCTGCTGCATGTCCTCAACTTGTTTTGGCAGAATTCAATTCCACAAATCTACAATTCTGAAAATGTTTTAATCCAGTTTGAGACCTGTTCATATTTAAAACTTGTGCTTTCTAGTTTTGCAGTTGCTGACCATCATCTCAAGGGCAATTAGGGATGGCCAACAAATGTTGGCCTTGTCAGCAATGCCCAAGTCCTGTGAAAGATTTTTTTAAAAGTTGCAGCCTTTTATTTATTCACATTCATCACTTCTGCCTCACAGCCTTTTAAACATTTTCACCATATCTCAACTTCCTTTGCTCTATAAGCAAATACAGCTTTCTGAGTCTCTCTTCACAACTTACATCCCTTGTGCTCAGAGTGTGCCTAGGGTTGGATCTGACCTTATCCTTTTGCTTCTCAGCCTCCTCATGAGACCTCAATCATCACCAATGCCAGTCTTCAGACAATTTGATTCATATCATGTGATATCAAAAAACAGCTGAGTTCATTGTATGTAGCAAAGGTCACAGGTCATAACAATATCCCAAGTGTAGTGCTAAAGATCTAGTCCCTGAAATGAGTCATGCATCTAACCTTCCCATTACAGTAGAACTACAATATACTAGAAACTATCTGGCAATATGTCCAATTGCCCATGTGCATCCTGTTAACAAATCCAGGACAATCCAACCTGGCCAATTACCACCCACAAGTCTACTCTAAGTCATTAGCAAAGTGATGGAAGGAGTTGCCAAGTCTATCAAGGAACACTTACTCACCAAGAACATGCTCACCAATGCTCAAACAGGATTCTGTCAGGGTCATTCATCTACAGACATGATTGGTTTGATCATGGACATAAGAAGTGAATTCTAGAGGTGGGAGTGACTGCCTGACACCAATTTGACCAGGTTTGGCACCAATACTCCCTGGAAAAACTGAAGTCAGTGGGAAAAGTCTCCACTAGTTGAAGTCATGCCTAACACAAAGGAAGATGGTTGTAGTTATTGGAGGTCAATCATTTCAGCCCCGGGGTATCGCTGCAGGAGTTCCACAGGGCAGCATCCTGCATACATCTGTGCTCTGCTGCTTTTTAATTACCTTTTCTCCATCATAAGGTGCAGCAAGACCTGAGTAACATGTAGCTTCAGTTTACAATTGGTAAATAACATTTTTAACCCACAGATATACTTCCCTTGACATCCAATGGTGTTACCATTGCCAAGCGCCCATTATCAACATCCTGGGTTAATCACCATGAATCAGGTACCTAACTGGGCCAGTCACATAAATACCTGTGGTTACAAGAGGCTGGGTATGGTGTGGCAAGTGACTCACTTCCTGATTCCCCAAAGTCTGTCCTCCACTTCAAGGCCAAAATTGGGTCAGGAGTGTGATGGAATGCTCTCCAATTGCCTGGAGAGGGTGTCTGCAGCAAATAGTTCATTTCCACTGGGACAAAGCAACCCACTTGATCAGCATCTTATCTATTACTTTAAATATCCACTCGCCCCACCACTCTTGTACCATTGTCGCAGCATGCACTACAGCAAGTCGCCAAGGCTTCTTCAGCAGAACTTGCAACACCTGTGATTTCCAACACCTCGGAGGACAAGGGCAACAAGCACATGGAAATATGCCTTTGCCTGACTCTAAAAGTCTTCAGTAAGGCCAAAAACTCACAACTACATTTGGTGAGCACCTTAGCTATGAAATACTAATTGAAGAACAGCTTAAAGAACCCTGAATGTTTTGATTTTTTTAATGCATAAGACAAGTTCAATGAAACCAACACAACAACTTGTGCACGCGGAAAAGTATTTCTCAATGCTCTCTCAGAATGCAGCACAGAAAGAAGAAAAACAGAACAGAAACCAGGAACAAAATGTCACATCTGTCTTTATCAATTTGGATATGAAAAGTGACAGTAGATTTGTATTTATGCAACACCTGATGTGACATCTTACACAAAAGATCGCTATTTCTTGTCCCTGTCTAAAACAGTTAGCTCTCTGTGCTCTTATCTCTTACTGAGTGTAAACAGTTTTCTCATTTTCAAATTTGGAGCTTTTGAATATTTTTTTTCTCCATTTCGTTTAGCAGCTGCTTATAGCTTTAATGTGACATGAACATCGCAAGCAGGACGTAGCCTCATCCTAAAAGTCACTACAGTTACCCTATGGTTCACTGAGCCGAGCTCACCAGTACAGAGTGCAGCTTCACCTAGGAGTGATTAAGGAAGTGAGGTGGAGGGGGCAGGGGGTGAGGGTGCAGTGACAGTTATAAGGGGTGGGACTGGCAAGTTTAAGAAAACTATTAAATAGAAATAGAAAATGCTGGAAAAACTTCAGCAGGACTGGCAGCATTCGTGGAGAAACAAACAGAGTTAATGTTTCGAGTCCATATGACTCTTCTTCAGAGCTAAAAAGAAAAGTAGAAATATGATGGATTTTATACTGTTTAAGAGGGAGTAAAGTATGTTTCGGTTTCTCATTCCTGGTTGTCATCCAAGGATTTAGGTTCCTTGCTGGAATTGCTCACATAAGGGTTGGTTTGGTTATAATGCCTCTTGTGATGGATTTGCCTGCTGTCACTCACTGCCCAAGCTCGCATGTTTAATAATGATCACATTATGGGATACCAAAAGGTAAATATGATCCTGTGTCCATGGAACCACACTGCAGTAAGGAGTCAAAATCTTTAGGAGTGAAGGAGATAAAAGCAGGAAGAAGAAAAAAAGCCAGATGGAGTAAAATACAGGTGGGAAGTGTTATACAAACATCCAAACAAGGAGCAGGAGTAGGCCATTTGGTCACTCGAGCCCGCTCTGCATTTAATAAGATCATAGCTAATCTGATAGTAACTTCAAACCTGCATCTCAAGCCTGCCCCACAATAACCTATCACACCCTTGCTCACCAAGAAACTATCTCGCTCTGCCTTAAAATTATTCAAAGGCTCTGCTTCCACCAACTTATCAGGAAATGAGTTCCAAAGACTCACGACCCTCAGAAAAAAATAATTGCCTCATCTCCGTTTTAAATGGGCAATCCCGTATTTTTAAACAGTGACCCTCTAGTTCTAAATTCTCCCACAGGAGGAAACATCCTCTCCACATCCGTTCTGTCAAACCCCGTCAGGATTTTAAATGTTTCAATCAAGTCACCTCTTACTGTTCTAAACTTCAGCGGGTACAAGCCTAGCCTGTCCAACCTTCTCCCATAAGACAACTCAACCATTCCAGGTATTAGTCTGGTAAACCTTCTCTGAACTGCTTCCAACACATGTACATTCTTCCTTAAATAAGGTGACCAATACTACACATAATACTCCAGATGTGGTCTCACCAGCGCTCTATATAATTGAAGCGTAGCCTCTCTACTTTTGTATTCAATTCGCCTTGCAATAAATGATAACAATCTATTAGCTTTCCTAACTGCTTGCTGTACCTGCATATTAGCCTTTTGCAATTCATGCACTAAGACACCTAGATCCCGCTGCATCTCCAAACTCTGCAAGCTTTAGATAATATGCCTCTCTTTTGTTCTTTCTGCCAAAATGGACAATTTCACATTTTTCCACGTTATACTCAATTTGCCAGATTTTTGCCCACTTACTTTACCTATCTGTATCTTTTCGTAGCCTCCTAGTATCCTCTCCATAAATTACTTTCCTACCTGTTTTTGTGTCATCAGCAAATTTGGCAACCATCTCACCCACCCACTCATCTAAGTCATCTATCTAAAATATAAATAGTTGAGGTCCCAGGACTGACCCCTGTGGCACACCACTTATTACATCTTGCCAACCTGAAAAAGACCCATTTATGCCTACTCTCTGCTTCTTGTTAGCCAGCCAATCTTCTATTCATGCTGTTATCCACTATAGCATGAGATTTTGTTTTCCGAAATAGCCTTTGATGTGGCACTTCAGCAAATGCCTTCTGGAAATTTAAGTATGGTACATCCACTGGTTCCCCTTTATCCACAGCACATGTTGCTTCCTCAAAGAACTCCAATAAGTTGAGTAAACATGATTTCCCTTTCACAAAACCATGTTGACTCTACCTGATTACCTTGAACTTATAATTAATAAAGATTATGCTTTTCAATAGGTTTTTGAACTGCCAGTTTACTTTATAAACTGATAAAAAAAATACAGTGCTTACGACACTAATAAAACTAATAACAGTGGTTACTGGTTTACCTGATCCTTCTGCTGCACCAAAGTTGAAATCAAATACTAGAGGCTGAAAAAAGAGTAGAAAAAAATGCATGTCCTCCCCTTCCTTCACTGAACTCCCCACTCAGCACATTTTACTTCTTGCAGTAAACCTTACATAAAGCACCTCTCTCCCACTACGCACCAAAAATGCCATTTCGAACCAGATTCCCAAATATATTCACTGTGCCTCTGTCTTACTCAGGCTGAAGTCTCTCCTCTGTCACTGTGCGCCTCTTACTGACCATGCACTTTAAAAGTCCCTTTCTTATATAGAGCTATGATGAGTCACTCTCTAGCTTAGTCTCCTGCTATAATATGCCTTTAAGGGATAACAGTATAATGTCACTAGAAGTGAAGTGTGTCATGCAGTTCAGTCTTACCTTCACTTTTGCTTTAAAGCAGAGCACAGACACACAGTTCTTCAAGCTTTGCAGCTTGACACACAGTTGATGTCTTCAAGCTTTCTACCTATGTGTAAATGTTCCCATGTGCCTCAACTAGATAAATTGATCCTCAACATATTTACACAATCCCTTATGAACAATTGGTGTCTATATCATTATAACAACATGACGGGAAGGGCGGTCAGTAAGTCATAGCAGAACAAGCAGTCACGAGCAAAGCTTTCTGAGTGCTGGAGCTGGACCGAAAGCTTGAACAGTGTAATGGGTATACTATAAATGGTATTTGAAAACAGACTGCCAAGCTGCTTTACTTATTAACCTGCAGTAATTTCAAAAAGGGTTAAAACTGTAGACAATGCATTTGCTTAATACGAGATCTGCATGCAACTACAACAATGCTAAAACCAGATGCTTGTCGATTATAGCTTCGCAGGTGAAGCGATGGCAACACCATGTTGGGTGACTCAGACATGCTGTTTCTTAGCCACCAGCTGTTTCATATTTTCTTTTGCCAGATTTCTTTATAAATTGCACCTCAGAATAACAGTCCCTTTGGAATAAAAGTGAAATACAACACACCTTACCTCAGGCATCACACATTGCCACAATTCATCTCACAGATGAAGAATAATGCTCACTGCATAGAAACAATAAAGACCATCTCACGATTGAGAACTGCAAAATGTTACTTAATTTTCAGTCTTAGGTCAGTTAAAACATAAGTGAATTTGATACTTCATCTTCAGGGAATTTGCCACAAGAATTATATTGACATTTGAGGTGAAACATGGTTATATAGAATGAAGGATTGCAAAGAATTCAGTCTGTACTCACAGCTCACTAATGTTCCAAAGGTTAAACACTCCACCTCATGAAGTGCTGTCCCCACTACAGTGCTGGAAATGTCTCAAGTTTTGTTTCATCACCTCCAAACCATATAATATCCTGACTTGAATTCCTTCACAGTTACTGAGTCAAAATTCTGGAATTCCCTACTCAATCCCATTGTTGGAATATATTCAGCACAAGGAATGCAGGAGTTCATTTTTGAGCAACTGTCGATGGACAGAACATTAAGCTTTGCAAGCCTTATCCACGTACTGAGAAGATGGAATAATAATAATAATAATAATAATAATAATAATAATAATACCCCTTTTTTGGAATTAGCGAACCTAAGCCAGGTGCCTTCAAGGAAGACAAATTACCAGCGTGGCTGTTGTTCGGTGAGAATGAAGATAGAAAATGCCAGAAATTCTCAACAGCCAGGTGGTCTCTGTGGAGGTAGAAGCAGTGTTAACATTTCAGTTTGATGATCCCTGCACATGAAGTCATTTGGTTGAGCTCGAAGGGGGTTGCCAGCAATAGGGACATTATAAGGCAGCAGATCATCAGTGTTCTCTGAGGTGGGAGGAGAAGGAATGGTCGATGAATAAACTTTGATTTGCACATAAACTTTCCTCATAATAAAGAATTTTGCCCATTTGTTTATTAATGTGTCACCTTTAAAACCTAAATCTTCTAAACTTGCAGCTTGTGAGAAGAAATGCAATTTGTCAACCGGTTGTTAGACAACCGAGGTGGACTTTTACACTTTTTGAAGCATTTAGAAATTTCTATGTACATCAAAGAAGTCAAAGGCTCCTGTACTTTTGGGATTTCTCCTTCTTGATGGTCAAACTGTTTCATTTGTGATGTGGGCCTTTCTGGCGATTCTGACTTTTGGAATCCAGATAAAAAGATGGGCTTCCAAAAAACGAGCTTTCTGTCATCTATGCCATCGAATGCAGCACAAAGAAGTCAAATAACACAGTCATATAGCTTCGGTTTGTTGCTAAAAATAAAGTATAGACCCTGCAAAGCTGCATATACAGAGTTCCCTAAAGAATGGTCAGTGATTTCCCAGAGGGAGCTTGTGTGATTTTGATAAGCTTTAACTATGCAGATTTTTAGCAAATGTATATTTGACAACTACCTCAGCAGTGTTTCCATTCACTCATCTAGGCTAAGAAAAGATAATTGCAGGACTATTAGGAAGATTCACTGAACATTTTGTGGGTTGGAGAGATAGTAAATTCCTTTTCAGTCTTGAAAGATAATGCAACCCTATGTGAATGTTAAACTCATGCATAAAATGAACCTTTTCAGAGAAAGCACTTTACACCAGTCACTACCTACATTGATATCAGTTTTGTTTAGGATTTTGAATAGCTGATTTCAAATTAAAGAGATACCATCTTCGTGCTTGGCAAACCTTTTTTTAAATTGTTTACAAGCATTCAATGCAGTAGTACAAAGATCAATGAGACACCAATGAATACAAACAAAATGCAATGCTCCATAATAATATATATATAACATAAAAACAAAAAAACTGCGGATGCTGGAAATCCAAAACAAAAACAGAATTACCTGGAAAAACTCAGCAGGTCTGGCAGCATCGGCGGAGAAGAAAAGAGTTGACGTTTCGAGTCCTCATGACCCTTCGACAGAACTTGCGTTCGAGTCCAAGAAAGAGTTGAAATATAAGCTGGTTTAAAGTGTGTGTGTGGGGGGCGGAGAGATAGAGAGACAAAGAGGTGGAGGGGGGGGGGTGTGGTTGTAGGGACAAACAAGCAGTGATAGAAGCAGATCATCAAAAGATGTCAACGACAATAGTACAAGAGAACACATAGGTGTTAAAATTAAAGTTGGTGATATTATCTAAATGAATGTGCTAATTAAGAATGGATGGTAGGGCACTCAAGGTATAGCTCTAGTGGGGTTTTTTTTTATATAATGGAAATAGGTGGGAAAAGGAAAATCTTTATAATTTATTGGAAAAAAAAGGGAAGGGGGAAACAGAAAGGGGGTGGGGATGGGGGAGGGAGCTTACGACCTAAAGTTGTTGAATTCAATATTCAGTCCTGAAGGCTGTAAAGTCCCTAGTCGGAAGATGAGGTGTTGTTCCTCCAGTTTGCGCTGGGCTTCACTGGAACAATGCAGCAAGCCAAGGACAGACATGTGAGCAAGAGAGCAGGGTGGAGTGTTGAAATGGCAAGCGACAGGGAGGTTTGGGTCATTCTTGCGGACAGACCGCAGGTGTTCTGCAAAGCGGTCGCCCAGTTTACGTTTGGTCTCTCCAATGTAGAGGAGACCACATTGGGAGCAACGAATGCAGTAGACTAAGTTGGGGGAAATGCAAGTGAAATGCTGCTTCACTTGAAAGGAGTGTTTGGGTCCTTGGACGGTGAGGAGAGAGGAAGTGAAGGGGCAGGTGTTGCATCTTTTGCGTGGGCATGGGGTTGTGCCATAGGAGGGGGTTGAGGAGTAGGGGGTGATGGAGGAGTGGACCAGGGTGTCCCGGAGGGAGCGATCCCTACGGAATGCCGATAAGGGGGGTGAAGGGAAGATGTGTTTGGTGGTGGCATCATGCTGGAGTTGGCGGAAATGGCGGAGGATGATCCTTTGAATGCGGAGGCTGGTGGGGTGATAAGTGAGGACAAGGGGGACCCTATCATGTTTCTAGGAGGGAGGAGAAGGCGTGAGGGCGGATGCGCGGGAGATGGGCCGGACACGGTTGAGGGCCCTGTCAACGACCGTGGGTGGAAAACCTCGGTTAAGGAAGAAGGAGGACATGTCAGAGGAACTGTTTTTGAATGTAGCATCATCGGAACAGATGCGACGGAGGCGAAGGAACTGAGAGAATGGGATGGAGTCCTTACAGGAAGCGGGGTGTGAGGAGCTGTAGTCGAGATAGCTGTGGGAGTCGGTGGGTTTGTAATGGATATTGGTGGACAGTCTATCACCAGAGATTGAGACAGAGAGGTCAAGGAAGGGAAGGGAAGTGTCAGAGATGGACCACGTGAAAATGATGGAGGGGTGGAGATTGGAAGCAAAATTAATAAATTTTTCCAAGTCCTGACGAGAGCATGAAGCGGCACCGAAGTAATCATCGATGTACCGGAGAAAGAGTTGTGGAAGGGGGCCAGAGTAGGACTGCAACAAGGAATGTTCCACATACCCCATAAAGAGACAGGCATAGCTGGGGCCCATGCGGGTACCCATAGCCACACCTTTTATTTGGAGGAAGTGAGAGGAGTTGAAGGAGAAATTGTTCAGTGTGAGAACAAGTTCAGCCAGACGGAGGAGAGTAGTGGTGGATGGGGATTGTTCGGGCCTCTGTTCGAGGAAGGAGCTAAGGGCCCTCAGACCATCCTGGTGGGGGATGAGGTATAGAGGGATTGGACGTCCATGGTGAAGAGGAAGCGGTTGGGGCCAGGGAACTGGAAATTGTTGATGTGACGTAAGGTGTCAGAGGAATCACGGATGTAGGTGGGAAGGGACTGGACAAGGGGAGAGAGAAGGGAGTCAAGATAACGAGAAATGAGTTCTGTGGGGCAGGAACAAGCTGAGACGATCGGTCTACCGGGGCAGTTCTGTTTGTGGATTTTGGGTAGGAGATAGAAGCGGGCCGTCCGAGGTTGGGCGACTATCAGGTTGGAAGCTGTGGGAGGGAGATCCCCAGAGGAGATGAGGTCAGTGACAGTCCTGGAAACAATGGCTTGATGTTCAGTGGTGGGGTCATGGTCCAGGGAGAGGTAGGAGGAAGAGTCTGCGAGTTGACGCTCAGCCTCCGCGAGGTAGAGGTCAGTCTTTATGGGGTATGTGGAACATTCCTTGTTGCAGTCCTACTCCGGCCCCCTTCCACAACTCTTTCTCCGGTACATCGATGATTACTTCGGTGCCGCTTCATGCTCTCGTCAGGACTTGGAAAAATTTATTAATTTTGCTTCCAATCTCCACCCCTCCATCATTTTCACGTGGTCCATCTCTGACACTTCCCTTCCCTTCCTTGATCTCTCTGTCTCAATCTCTGGTGATAGACTGTCCACCAATATCCATTACAAACCCACCGACTCCCACAGCTATCTCGACTACAGCTCCTCACACCCCGCTTCCTGTAAGGACTCCATCCCATTCTCTCAGTTCCTTCGCCTCCGTCGCATCTGTTCCGATGATGCTACATTCAAAAACAGTTCCTCTGACATGTCCTCCTTCTTCCTTAACCGAGGTTTTCCACCCACGGTCGTTGACAGGGCCCTCAACCGTGTCCGGCCCATCTCCCGCGCATCTGCCCTCACGCCTTCTCCTCCCTCCCAGAAACATGATAGGGTCCCCCTTGTCCTCACTTATCACCCCACCAGCCTCCGCATTCAAAGGATCATCCTCCGCCATTTCCGCCAACTCCAGCATGATGCCATCACCAAACACATCTTCCCTTCACCCCCCTTATCGGCATTCCGTAGGGATCGCTCCCTCCGGGACACCCTGGTCCACTCCTCCATCACCCCCTACTCCTCAACCCCCTCCTATGGCACCGCCCCATGCCCACGCAAAAGGTGCAACACCTGCCCCTTCACTTCCTCTCTCCTCACCGTCCAAGGACCCAAACACTCCTTTCAAGTGAAGCAGCATTTCACTTGCATTTCCCCCAACTTAGTCTACTGCATTCGTTGCTCCCAATGTGGTCTCCTCTACATTGGAGAGACCAAATGTAAACTGGGCGACCGCTTTGCAGGACACCTGTGGTCTGTCCGCAAGAATGACCCAAACCTCCCTGTCGCTTGCCATTTCAACACTCCACCCTGCTCTCTTGCCCACATGTCTGTCCTTGGCTTGCTGCATTGTTCCAGTGAAGCCCAACGCAAACTGGAGGAACAACACCTCATCTTCCGACTAGGGACTTTACAGCCTTCAGGACTGAATATTGAATTCAACAACTTTAGGTCGTAAGCTCCCTCCCCCATCCCCACCCCCTTTCTGTTTCCCCCTTCCCTTTTTTTTCCAATAAATTATAAAGATTTTCCTTTTCCCACCTATTTCCATTATATAAAAAAAAAACCCCACTAGAGCTATACCTTGAGTGCCCTACCATCCATTCTTAATTAGCACATTCGTTTAGATAATATCACCAACTTTAATTTTAACACCTATGTGTTCTCTTGTACTATTGTCGTTGACATCTTTTGATGATCTGCTTCTATCACTGCTTGTTTGTCCCTACAACCACACCCCCCCCCTCCACCTCTTTGTCTCCCTATCTCTCCGCCCCCCACACACACACCTTAAACCAGCTTATATTTCAACTCTTTCTTGGACTCGAACGCAAGTTCTGTCGAAGGGTCATGAGGACTCGAAACGTCAACTCTTTTCTTCTCCGCCGATGCTGCCAGACCTGCTGAGTTTTTCCAGGTAATTCTGTTTTTGTTTTGCAATGCTCCATGCTGTGGATCAGATGGGCTCAGCTGGTAGCACTTACCACTGATTCAGAACATTTTTGTGTCCAAGGCCGACTATAGGATTTGAGTGCCTAATCTCAGTTGACAGTTCAGTGTTTCAGGTGGAAGCGAAATCCCAAATGCCTCAGAGATTGTATGGTTCTGTTCTAACAGCAGGGAATTTTCCCATTGTCTGAGACAATATTTTGCCATTGGATGTCATTCCTCCAAAACTTTCTGAGTTCTGAATTGAAATAAGAACATTTGGCTATTCAAGTGCATGGCACCTTGTTCCAGCCACTTAACGTCCTACAACTGGAGGCATAAATCCAATAGCAAATTCGTAGACTGTGGTAATTATGGGTTTATTTAATGTATAATAAACCTTTAAGAAGAATGTTAAGGAAGATCACATAATCTTTAATACCCAATAGGAGAGTAGCACAGGTTACCACAGTAGTTAGTAGTGTAGAGATGGAGTTTGAAGTGAAAGCACACATGTAGTTGCTGCTGAGTGCTTTTCCACTCAGGTGTGGAAACTAAGAAGTGTCTGCTGGTCAAATCTAACAACAGTAACAACTCGGCCACCTCTCATAACAACTGGTGACGAGGATCCACAGGATCCAACAAGTTGGCAACGAGGATAAAACAAATTTAACAGAAGTGAAACAAAATCAACACTATACCTCACACAGTAATTGTAAGTAGAAGTTCTGTTCAAATAGAAGAAATAATTCCCTCTCAGAATGCTGCAATTCAGAAGAATTGATACTTTCAATCCAGCCACAGATGATTAGTCTCATTATATTGAACGCCTTACATTTGTTTTCGAAGCAAACGAGATTACAGGGGAAGAGAAGAGGTGAGCAATCTTCTTAAGTACATGTGGGAATAAAACCTATGGCTTTATTCAAAGTTTTATGGCAGCTAGTGCCCCAAGTTCGAAAAATGTTGATGAATTAGTGGACCTCATGAAGGGTCATTACCAACCAAAACCCTTGGTAATGATGGAAAGGTTAAAGTTTGACTTAAGAAATAGAGCTTCGGGGGAGACATTTGCCTGCTATGTGGCAAGTTTAAAGCAGTTAACAGAACAGTGAGAATTTAGTACATCTCTAGCCAGCATGCTCAGAGATTGTTTAGTATGCAGTGTGAATGAGGACACGATTCAGAAGAGAAAGTTATCTGAAGTGAATTTGGATTTCAAGAAGGGACTAGAGATAGCACTGGCCATGGAAAATGCAGTAAGAGATTCAAAAACCATCGCAAAATGGCACCGTCTTCCACATTGGGCAGGAAACCCCAGCCAAAAAGGGTGTGAAAGTGCAAGACTCTGCCAAGAAGTGGGAATCAGCCCCAGCGCACTGGAAAATGAGAGAAAATGACAGCAGCAAAAAACAGGAATAATTTCAATGGAAGTGGAAACAAGCAGTCATTTAACGATTGCCAGTTTAAAAATATGAATGTTTTTATTAACTCAGAAATGGACATGTAATTTGACATTGCAAGGAAAGAGTCAAGCATACTTTTAAACAAAAGAAAAAAAACTCAATGAGATCTACAATGTAGAAGAGCCTGAAACAACAAATTCAGATATTTACTAATTGTTTAATTTGAAGATTGGAAAGACAGAAACCAATATTTGTAAAAGTGAAAGTAAATGGTAGATGTGTTAGAATGGAAGTGGATAGAGGAGCTTTCGCTACAGTAATTGGGCAACATACCTTCAAAAATGGGCAACATCAATTAAATTTAGAAGAAATAATTATCCAATTAAAAACATACATGGGTGAAGACATTCAAGTCAGAGGCATAAGTAGAGTAACTGTCCATTATGGAAGCCAATCGGTAAAGCTACCAGTGTTGGAATTGAAAGGCAGGGGAGCCAGCCTTCAAGGGCAAAATTGGCTAAGGGAAATTGACCTTGAATGGCCAATGGGATTCCAAAAGGAAGCTGGAAATGTTCCTGTTTTGAAAAAAAATTGTGTAAGGACTAACAACCTGAAGAAATGCAGGTTGTCTTCAACCAAACATGGTAGAACAGCAGAAGGAACTTGAAGAAATCATGCTTAGTGACAGAGCTTGAGATGAGGTAAGCAACATTCAAAAGGAAAAAGGAAACCTGTTGAAAGACCTTCACACATGACAAGATTCCCTCAGGTCTAAGTTTGTACCACTGGAAAAGTACAAAAAGATACAGAATGAATTCAGCACTTCTCTGAATAAGCTGAAGAATGAGCTGGCAGAGAAGACACAACAATGTTCAATTTTCCAGGAGACAGTAAACAAATACAAAAAAGAGCTGGAAAAGCTGAAGAATCAGCTAAATGATATCAAAGAGGGTTTGGAGGCAAAAGTCGCTGAACTTTCCAAGAAGCAGACAAATGGTGAAATTCTGGGAGACTCAGCCACTGTGCTCAAGTCGAGCTTGCATCTGTGAGTAGTCTGGCCAATACTGAAGTCGAAAAGAAGGCTGAGATTAAGGTCAGCGCTAGGAAGAAGACAGCACGTGGAAAGGAGTCATGAGAACACAAATAAGGCTTTCATTCTGGCATCATATGAGTATATTTACATATATAGGCCTGGCAGTCAAATCACAAATGCTGATGCACTTAGTTGTTTGCCTTTCCAAGAAAATGATGAGGATGTCCAAGTTCCATAGGAACTTGTTTTATTGTTTCTCAGGAAAATAAAATAATTCTCATAATCTTATTGGAACTTATTGTAAAATAGTGGTGTGTGTGTTTTTGTGTGACTTAATTCAATTAAAGGCTGCTGGTCTGAAGGATTTGATGTAAACATGGGGGAAGTTTAGAATGTAATGTGTAAAAGGACATTTGCATTTTTAAATAAACCAGGCTAGATTGTTTTCAAAGAAGGGGTGAAATGTATCACCTAGGCAGGTGAAGTTTAGAAACAGTGTATTTATTTTTCCCAAAGATTACTGGTAAAAATTCGTGCTATGAAAGGTTTTTTTATCATAAGGATGAAGTCCAAAGACATAGTGAAACAATGGGAATTTGCATTCAAAGGGGAAAATATGTATAAAGGAACAAAGGTTGTGTGTAACAGTAGGCATTTTTAAGATCTAACAGGTGTGAAAAGCCTTCAGCATCTATGCCTCAGGCTATTATTCTCAAAGAACTGAAGTTAAGAAAACTCACTTTAAGTTCGGCTGGTTCAGGTTATTGGGTGTCACCTTGCCTGGGTCTTTTAAAATCTGTGTGTCTTACTGTTGGCTTAATGAAATTGTAACTGGAAGTCAGATTAACTAAGGGATTTAGAAGTTATCATAGTAGTAATTTGTAAATCTATGTATGTGTCTAAAATCATTTCTTTTATTAATAATCATTTGATCTATATGTGCTGATACCCTGAAAGTGGAGTTTGAACTTTCTGACTCTGTGGAGAGATAATGCCTACAAACTTAACCAGAAGACTCTCAGTTCACAACACTGGTGTTTGTGAGTGTATTTGTGTGTCTGTTTGTGTGTGTGTGCGTGCATGCTAATGTGTGCATCCCCTAGCTCAATTATATATTATATAGGTTTTCAAATTAAGCATTAAGTAAATTAATATTATTTGTTTACATCAGTTAAAAAGTAGTTACAAAACCTCAAATGTGCTTCAGTAGCCGTGAAGCTCTTTGGGACATCTTGAAGTTGTGAGAGGCACTATAAGGTTCTAGAAACATGACAAATACTATGTATGGAGCACTAATTGTAGCTAAACTGCCAAATTATTCGTATTTTATTCATTATATTACATTAATTTCAACTACAAACCTTGAATGGATACAGATATATTTCATATAATGTAAATCACAGACCAGCCCCGATACTCTTAATCAATTCCATTCCCGATCAAGCCCACCCAAGGGAATGAGAGACTTACAGAGAAGAAGGCAGAAAGTATGGGAATTCACAAAGAGAGAGACAGCCAAGTAACAGAGAATATTCAGAAGTGTTTGGAGTCAACAGGAGTGAGTTTCAGGCAGGCTTTATAACAGGTGGCCAGCAAGATAACTGAAAAAGATTATTCATGGCATGCAGACATCACTGTCAAGGCCATCATTTATTGCCAATCTCCAATTACCCTTGAAAAGGTTGCAGTGAGTCACCTTCTTGATAACCGAGTGGCTCGTTAGGCCATTTCAGAGGACAGTTAAAAGTAAACCACATTGCTCTGTGTCTGGGGTCACATAGAGGTCAGACTGAATAAGAGTATCAGATTTCCTTGTCCAAAGGACATCAGTGAACCTGTTTTTCACCACAGTCTGTTGGATTACATGGTCATTATTAGTGATGGGGGATTTTTATATTTTTATATTTTTTTATTTAATTAGCTAAATTTAAATTTCCCCAGGTGGCATTGTGAGATTTAATCACTTGTCATCACATTGGGAGTGCAGGCCTCTGAGTTATTAATTTAGTAACATAACCACTATGTTAGTTTTACCCATTTAATGCTGCAGCCCAAGATGAATTTCTACCCCTAAATATCTAGGATTTATTTGCAATTTGACCATGTATTTGTAGCACGATGAAAGAGTAGTTTTGCTACTTTGTTAAATCTACAACTTTAAAAACTATTGTTCAGAGTTTTGCTTTTGCTCATCGAGGTGGGGGATGTTAATGCTTGGGAACAGAACACATACCATTTCAGGCACCTGCTTTTAGCATAACCAGATCAAATAAAGCACAATGAGATGCACAAGAATGATCCTGTAAGTGGTTCAGAGACCATGCAATAAGTTTTGCACAAGGACACTCTTAAGGCAGCGGTGTCAGGACAAATTATCAAGCAACAAAAGTTATACTTAACAAAGGCAGTCGATATCCTTGTTTAGATGGCTCATGCTTCCGACCACCTTCTAGCGACACAAATAGCTCATGCCTCCTGCTCTTCTTTTCTCGCCTTATGTCTTCTTGAAATCTGCGCAACAAGCTTTTCTGAGTCCTTTCCTTTTATCTGCTGTAACCAGGGCTCTTGCTGTATTCTACTATTGCTGTCATACTTTGATCTTGTTATTCCATTTGTCAATGTACCCATGGTTGAGTTGGATATCCTCAACACTGAACAGCCCATTGTTAACTTCTCCCTACTAACCATTTTCCAGACTTAATAACCCTTACATTCATTTAGTTATAGCTCCAGAGTCAATGGGTCTATACATTTCAAAGCACAGCCTTTGATCACAACTGGTAACACAGTTCAGGCATCTGTCCCTTCTTCCCTTTTCCTATTTATACTATCAGTTTTCACCTTCAATCCCCATTACAGTGTGACTTTGATTTAACTCAAGTCACACATCAGGCCATATGTCAATCAAGCATACATTTAGAATTTACCCTTCATCCACCAAGAGTTCATACAAAATACACATAAAAAATAATTCATAGCACAGAGCATAAAAAGGTATAAAAGGTACAAAAAACATAAAAATACAAAAAGTATAAAAAGATTCACATTTCTTACACTTATTCCAATGTATGCTGGCAAAATATCTTAACCAGAACAGACTGGTGGCCAACAGTCCTGCTCCACCACACCGACACAACTTCAGGCTTGTTACTCCACATTGGGACTACTTGAGACACAGCATTTCATGCCACAGTTGTAACACCATGCAAGGCTTTGAGTGGAAACACCAATGACACTGAGAATACAATGACACTAGGTTTTGTGCTGGTGTTGCATTGAAGCCACAGCTATAGTATAAATGCAGCCTCAATCTGGGATCAGGATTCAAAATAGATGTGGAGGGAAATGAAGTGAGACTTTGTCAAGGATTGAGCCTTATTCCACTTGGAAGTCTGTTTGTGCATTTACAGTTCACAAGTTTAGTTGCACTGACGCTAACCTTGCAATGTAAATGTATTCTGAATTTATTACACATGAAATCATGATTTTTGTGGAACTGAAGGTATGCAGATATTGCACTGATGTTGCCGCTTTAACAGCTCCAGCGTTTCTGACCACTGACCTTTCCAATGTCACAACAACACCTTGTTTGCATCAAAGCCCTGCGCCAATGGTATAAATTCAGCAGTAGAATTATTGTAAATTGGTATGAAGAGATTAAATGATTAGTTAGTGGATTAGTGCTATTCATAAAGTAATACATTTATGGCATAAAATAATAGAACAAATTGCATCACAACTAATTTTATAAGAGTTATGGTTTTTGCATATTAAAAGCAGGCAAGCTGTAGAAGGTTGAAGTATTTTATCCTTGACGGTTAATTCATATTTTTATAAAAGCATAAAATGAGATATCATTTACCGTAATGAGACAAGTGGCAAACAGCCAGATTACGATGCAAAACAAGAAGATAATTAGCAAGTGTTAGACCTGCAATCACAGGTTCAGTTCTGCTTTCACATTTATGAAACATTAAACCAAATAGCTCCTCAGGGGATTTCTAACATGTTTTTGTCCTTTAAAAACTGGGAAAACCATCTTGTTTCAACTCTTTTCCAGTCCCCAAAATGGGGAGCTCCTTACCATTCACTGATATTCAAAAACCCAGCCTGCCATTATCAGTAGTAGGCGGGGACGAGGGGGTGGGGATTAGGGTTGTGAGATGGAATCTGGCAAGAGTTGTCACAATCTCCAAGAGTTGGCGAGAACAGGGGGGAGTAAAAGCACGGTAAGAGAGCAGTGGGACTTCACTCCGAGAGTCTGTGAGAACAGGGGGGAGTAAAAGTGCAGCAAGAGAGCAAATGGGAGTTCACTCCGAGAGTCAGCAAGAACAGCGAGGGATAAAAGCGCAGAGAGAGAGTGCAGGGGTTCATTCCGAGAGTCGATGAGAACTCGGGGGGGGGGGGGGTTGTTAAAAGCGTGAGAGAGGGAGAGGAGGAAAGATTTGAGGAGACTGTGAAAGGTGGACCCTTTGACAGGCAGACAGCTGCACCTAGAGGATCTAGTCTATCTGGAGGATCTAGCATCTATTCTGTACTCAAGTGGGAGTAAAGGTAAAGTAAAAGCAAGGGTCCATATGCTATTTAGTTAAGACATGCCTGGGGAGCTCAGTCCAGTGATTTGCACATCCTGCGCTATGTGAGAAATCCTAGACACACCTAGTGGTCTTCTTGAACATGTGTGCAGGAAGTGCCTCTGAATGGAGCAACGCGAGCTCCGGGTTTTGGTGTTTGAGCGGCTGTTGGGGGCATTACGGTGCATTCACGAGGCTAAGAGGTTCATGGATAGCAAGTTTCAGGATGTGGTCATCCCACTGCTTTAGGAAGTGCAAGCTGAGAGGGGATTTGTGACCACCAGACAGAAGAAGGGGACTAGTCAGGTAATGAGGGAGGCCCCCGAGTGCATCTCGCTCGCAAACCATTTTTCGGTCTTGGAAAATGGTGAGAGTGACAACTCCTCTGTGGATGCCAACCAGAGCCAAGGTCATGGCACTGTTGGTGGTCCAGTTACTTGGCAGGGGGGTGGGAGGGGTGGAGGAAGAAGTGTGGAAGGGCAATAGTGGTAGGGGATTAATTAGTGAGGGCAGTAGACAGGCACTTCTGTTGCCGTAGGGGTGACTCCAGAATGTTATGTCATGCCTCCCAGGTGCCAGGGTCAAGGATGTCACAGAATGGCTGCAGGGCATTCTGAAGGGGGAGGGGGAACAGCCAGGGGTCATGCTCCATGTTGGGACCAATGACATAGGAAGAAAGAGAAATGAGGTCCTGCAAGCAAACTTTAGGGAGTTAGGGTAGGAAATTGAAAAGCAGGACTTCAAAGGTAGTAATCTTCTGATTACTCCTGTTGCCATGAGGTAGTGAGTATAGGAACAGAAGGATAGAGCAGATGAATGCGTGACTGGAGAGATGGTGCAGGAGGGAGGGCTTTAGATTCCTAGTGCATTGGAACTGTTTATAGAGGAGTCGGGACCTGTATAAGTTGGACAGGTTACATCTGAACAGGAACGGGACCAACATCCTCGCAGGGAGGTTTGCTAATGCAGTTGGGGTGAATTTAAAATAAATTGCCAGGGGAATGGGATCCTGAAAAGTAGTTCAGAGGGGAGAGAAGTTGCGATGGAATTTGAAGTTAAAATGCTAGTAAGTGATTCTGGAAGGCAGAAGAAGTATAGGCTAGATAAGAAAGAAATGAGTTTAGCAAAGCTAAATGGAATATAATTTAATGCAAGGAACCTGAGGAATAAGACAGATGAGCTGAGGGCACAGATAAGTATATGAGAGTATGATATCCTAGCTATGACCGAGAATTGACTAAAAGAAGGGCAGGATTGGCAGCTCAATATTCCTGGTTATAGGATATTCAGACAAGATAGAGAGGGGGATAAAAGAGGAGGGGGGTTTGCAATATTGATCAAGGAATCAATTATATCAGTGAGGAGGGATGATATATTGGAAGGATCATCAAATGAGGCCATATGAGTAGAAGTAAAAAACACAAGAAGGGCAGACACGGTGTTGGGTGTGTATTATAGGCCCCTAAACAGTCAGGGAGAGATAGAGGATCAAATATGTAATCAAATTTCAGAGAAGTGTAAGAACAATAAGGCAGTATTTGTAGGGAATTTTATCTACCCAAATATTAATTGGGATAGTTTAAGTGTGTAAAGTAGGGAGTAAGCAAAATTCTTAAGTTGCATTCAGGAGAACCATTTTAGCCAGTACGTAGAAAGCCCAACAAAGGAAGGGCAGTTTTGGACCTAATATTCGGAAATGAGCCCAGACAGGTGGAAGGCATATCAGTAGGGGAGCATTTTGGAGATAGTGACCATAACGTTAGATTTAGGATAGCTATAGAAAAGGATGAAGTTGGACTGGGAATAAATGTTCTAAATGGGGGAAATGCTATTTTTGCTAAGATGAGATACGATTTGGCCTAAATGGACTGGGAGCAGCTACTGGAGATAAAACTGTGTCAGAGCAGTGGGAGGCATTCAAGTGGGAAATAGCAAGAGTATAGGGCAAATATTTTCCCATAAAGACAAGGTGAGGGTCGGGGGCGGGGGGGGTGCTGGGGGTGCAATGGGGGAACCAAGTTTGGAGAACCCTGGATGTCAAGGGGCATAAAAGTTAGGATTAAGAAAGAAAGAGAAGCTTGTGACAGATATTGAGGGCTCAATACGGCAGAGTCTCTAGAGGAGTATAAAAAGTGCAGGCGGGAAATAAAAAGGAAATTAGGAAAGCTAAGAGAGTGCATGAGAAAGCATTGGTGGGTAGAATAAGGGAAAAACCCAAAAGGGTTTTTTAAATATATAAAGAGCAAAAGAATAACTAGGGAAAGAGTTGGGCTAATTAGGGACCATAGAGTTAATCTATGTGTGGACCCGAAAGATGTGGATACAGTCCTCAATTAATACTTTGCATCGGTCTTCACAATGGAAAAGGATAATGCAGCTATAGGCATCAGGGTGGACTGTGAAATATTAGAGGAAATTAACAGAGAAAGAGTGGAGATACTGGAGGTTTTAGCAGCCTTAAAAGTGGATAAGTCTGGATGAAATGTATACCAGGCTGTTGAGGGAGGCAAGGGAAGAGATATCAGGGGCCCTAGCAATAATTTTCAAATCCCCTCTGGCCACAGGTGAGGTGCCAGAGGACTGCTAACATTGTCCCATTATTAAAAAAGGGAGGAAGGGATAGACCAGGAAATTACAGGCCAGTCAGTCTAACCTCAGTGGTGGGGAAGTTATTAGAAATAATTCTGAGGGACAGAATACATATACACTTGGAGAGACATGGATTAATCAGGGATAGAGAGCATGGATTTGTTAAGGGAAGGTCGTGTTTGACAAATTTAATCAACTTTTTTGAGGAGGTGTTGATGATGGTCGTGCATTTGATGTGGTCCACATGGACTTTAGCAAGGCTTTTGATAAGGTCCCTCAAGGCAGACTGTTCAAGAAAGTAAGAGCCCATAGGATACAAGGAAAAGCAGCACATTGGATCCAAAATTGGTTGAGAGACAGGAAGCAGAGGTTGATGGCAGACGGATGTTTCTGTGACTGGAAGTCTGTTTCCAGTGGGGTTCTGCAGGGCTCGATGCTGGGGCCCTTGCTGTTTATCGTGTACTAAATGATTTGGACTTAAATGTAGGGGGTATGATTAAGAAGTTTGTGGATGACACAAAAGTTAGTAGGGTGGTAAATAGTGAGGAGGGTAACAGCAAAAACTGCAGGAGGATATTAATGGACTGCTCAGGTGGGCAGAGCATGAGCAAATGGAATTCAACCCGGAGAAGTGTGAGGTAACGCACTTGGGAAGGGCTAACAAGGCAAGGGATTACATTATGAATGGTATGACCCTGGAAAGTACTGAAGATCAGAGCGACCTTGGTGTGCATATCCACAGATCCCTGAAGGTAGCAGGGCAGGTAGGTAAGGTGGATAAGGCAGCATGTCGGATACTTGCCTTTATTAACCAAGGCAAAGAATACAAGAGCAGGGAGGTTATGCTGGAACTGTATAAAACACTGGTTAGGCCACAAGTGGAGTAGTGCACGCAGTTCTGGTCAGCACATAATAGGAAGGATGTGATTGCACTGGAGAGGATGCAAAGGGGATTTACCAGGATGCTGCCTGGGCTGGAAGGTCTGAGCTATAAGGAAAGATTGGATAAACTGGGGTTGTTTTCCTTGGAGCAGCAAAGGTTGAGAGGGGACCTGAAAGAAGTGTATAAGATTATGAGGGTCATAGACAGGTTGGATAGGAAGGCACTTTTTCCATTAGTAGAGAGGTCAATGACCAGGGGGCATAGATTTAAGGTAAGGGGTAGGAGTGGAGGAGAAATGTTTTCACCCAGAGGGTGATGGGAGTCTGGAACTCACTGCCTGAAAGGGTGGTTGAGTCAGAAACCCTTGTAACATTTAAGAAGTATTTAGATATTCACTTGCATTGCCATAGCCTCCAGGGCTATGGGCCATGTGCTAGAAAATGGGATTAGTTTAGTCAGATCTTTGTTGACCAGCATGGACATGGTGGGCCGAATGGCCTCTTTCTGTGCTGTAAACGTCTATGAGTCTAAGGGTACATCATTCATGCATTTTAGAACTCTTATGATTTGGGATAACAATCTGGCTCACCACATCACTGTCCAGGCGGTGAAGGTGTAACTTACCCCCTCCATGAGGCAAATCAATTTATATCTTGAGTTACTTCACTACTTCACTGAATACACTTTAAACAGTACTTCATTGGCTATTAAGCATTTTGGGAATTCCTGCAGTCATGAAAGGTGCCATATAAATCTTCCTATCTTCTTTCTTTCCTCAATACTTCTCTTTTCAACCTTTGGACTACATTCAGTTCTCTGCCATGGTTGAAATGTATAAGAAAAGATGACAAAATAAATAATTGTGATTAGACATTATCAAACTTGGGTTTTGAAACTCTGCAATTTGTAGGAACAATGGGTGGAATTGTCCCAGATTTGCACTAAATGCGGTAGCAGGTGGGTAAAACAAAATTTCACCAGTCGGCCGCAATGGCAGCTTTTCATGCTGTATCGTCCCAAACCTGCCACATTAATTATGCATTCCCAGGAAATACGTCATTTCCATGGCAGGCAGGCTCTCATTCGCCCACCACACCATCAACTCGCCACTTCATCATGCCAGGCGCCATATTTAAATCTTTGATTTTAAATAAATAAAGCTCACTGGTAACCATATTGGTGCCATAGCCAAATCTCTCTCATACCACTGCTATGTTGCTCAAAGTAGCCACAAATCTTGTCTAGCCAAACAAAGTATCACTCCATTGTCTTTACAACTCTCAGTCCATGAGCAGCCATGTTTATTCACAAAAAGTGAATGTTTTCAGCACAGAATGAAATCATTCCCTTTTCCTCTGCTCTTTGTCCACATCTTATACTATTCATTCTTTACATTTACCTGTAGAAACCACATAATTGCCTCTGTTTCAACAGACACTTTGTAAAGCATTCCAGCTGTCTGTTTGGGTGCTGTATATTCTTTGTAACTCAACAATATATACACACATACCCACACATATGCCCACATATCTGTTCTAACTATGCTGAGGGGATCCCCCCTTCATTCTTCCAGTTATCATCCTGAGTCAATGTCCCCTTGCTGCTGATATGTCAAACAGCCAAAGCAACTTTTCATAAATACCCTCTGGCGCCTGGCGTGATGAAGTGGCGAGTTGATGGTGTGGTGGGCGAATGAGAGCCCGCCTGCCATGGAAATGGCATATTTCCTGGGAATGCATAATTAATGTGGCAGGTTTGGGACAATACAGCATGAAAAGCTGCCATTGCGGCCGACCGGTGAAACTTCGTTTTACCCACCTGCTACCGCATTTAGTGCAAATCTGGGACGATTCCAGTATTGCAACATCCTCTGTTGGCAACTTCCCCTTAAACCCAAAAATCAACCATGCTTCAGGTCTTTCTTCATAAGTATAACTTGTCATTTCTAGTATCACTGTGGTGAAAAATTCAGAAAGAGGAGGAAAGGCTAGTGTCAATCTTGGTCTTCTCTTCCAGGTGGCTTAGTAATGCCAGTCAAGCTCATAAGAGGGTAGATCAACTTTCAATATCAGTGGGGACTGGGCTGCCAACTGGAGTGCCTATCCAGCCCTCCAGCATTGCCCATATAGTCTAGGCATATCATAGTTTAAACATTTATCGACACTAAACTCTGATTGGTGAATACTGGATATAAAATGTACCAGATTCAATTGCTGATGATATGTTTTATCACTATTTATTTCCCTCAGTGGCTGTTCAAAGTCCATTTCACTTGCAGTTATTCAGTTTTGATGAACTGATATTCCATAAGCTTTTTCCAACAGAATAAAGTAATGAAAATGTATTTTTTTTGGAATCTAATGACCGACACACAAGAGTGAGGTGGCTGATGAATTAGAACAAACAGATTTAATACAAGTTCTGAAATTAATATAAAATAACTCATCAAGAAACTGAATCTCTGATGATAGCCCATAAAAAAAGAAAGTTCATTACCTGACAATCTCTCACACAAAGCATTAAGGAGAGATTGAATTTTTATTTAAAAATAATCTTTCTTAATAATTGACTTCAGCACTGTGAAGCCTGTGTGGAAACATTAAATTAATGACTGTGCTACACATGGCTTTACTATAATTTGAATTCTAATTGGTTAAATGTCTTCCAAAGAAAGTTAACCCTTGAATTTCTTGCCACTCCATTCTGTGCATGTAGATTCATGTCTATTTACCAGCAAGCTTAGGTCGAACGCTATAATGCATTGATATATCTGATATTGATACTTTCCCTAATTTTCTTCCACCTTCTCACTGAAGGCCCCAGTTCTTACCAAGGTACAGTTCTACCTTTGCTGGCAGCCTGCCATAACTTTGACCATTCTTGGTGCGTGATGTATTGGTTGTCATTCAACTATGAGTATTATCACAATATAATTCAAACATGTCCTCATCACATAGCCAAACCCATATACTTTCTAGCAAGAATGAAGCAGTGGCAATCAGAAATGTGAGTCCTGGTGGATTTCCAGCCAAGAGCCACTAAGAAAATTTTGTTCTGCACCAAATTAGTGGAGATCAACTAACTTGGCAGGAATACATTCACAAACCCGGGGTCTATGTGAACTGGTATAGCATCAGGGGCCAATTTTACTGACTAAGCTATCAAGGGAGTGAAGGGATTCAGGTTTTTCTATGAGTTTGCATAATCAGCAAAGAATCCTAAGGCTTCAAACTATAGTCATGACTTTGTGAAAACAACCATCTATTGTTGTATGCACCAACTCTATTTGACCAACTTGTGCACAATTCACAACCAGCATGAATTTATGCGATCCACATTACAAAAGCAGAAACATTAAATGTCCCCACATTTACTCTCTTCCCACGGTTTTTTTGCACAACCACTTTCTGCCAAGCTTATCTGTGGCACTCCCAAAGCATCACTGCTAATGCCAGGGGAGAGTTAACATCAACTCGAACCATTGCAAAGAGCAATAGAGGGCCCAGGTCCAACTCCTCATCCAGCTCACATCACTCCATAATGCGGAGTAGCCTAACGGCATTGGACATTGCCTAGATAGAAATGTTTCTTGTACACAAACTTCACCAAAGCCACGACAGCCAGAACTTTTAGAAGCCAACAACCATGGGATTTACGCTCACCTACCATTCACAGCCACCATCACAGTCTTCAGACCTCTTAGGATCACTTTGTATCAACAACATTACACAATTAACTTGTTTGACCCAATGTTATTTATTCGGATGAGCTGTAATTTAAATGTTGCAAATTATAATTATGCCAAATCCCAGGATGCTTGCTGGTTGGAAAGTAACTATCTCAGAGCTCCTAAGATTTTAATGAGGGCATTTAGAATAACCTTCTTTAGAACCTTCTTAGAAGAATCACAAATGCATGTTTTCTAATTTTCTTTTCGAAACGCTGCTCCCTGAGAGAGGCTGTCAGACTTCAATTGCTTCCATTTACTCTAGCGCACATGAATGAAGATCCGACAACTACAGTCTTAGCTGCCAAGTCCAGTAATCTAAAGGTTATAAAAGGGCAAGGTTTTATCTTGCAAAATACTGTTGCTAAGTAGAATCAGTACAATAACAACAACAACTTGTTTTTTTATAGCCCATGTTTCTTATAGAACAGAAGGAGGCCATTTGGTCATTTGTGCCTATGCCAGCTCTTTGAAAGAGCTGTCCAATTAGCCCCAATACCCTGCTTTTTCTCCATAATACTGCACATTCTTTATACATTAACCTGAAAGAAAAAATGTCCAAAAGTACCTGATCAGCCATGATAATGTTCATTTGTGATTTTTGATTTGCACTTGTTGTCTCATTGGGCACATTGATTATGAAACTATTTTAAGGCTCCAGTACCTGAGTTGGTATGTGCACTATACACTATGTGGAACTAACCATAACAGATATGAAAAGTTCTCAAGTCAATCATTTGATATGCTGATTTAGTTCATGACAAACGTCCAAATCGTCAATATTACTATACTCATTTGACCTCTGCATTTATCAGCTGGTGAATCAGAAAGCGCTGCGCTTTCTGAGGTGTTGTATTTTGAATGAGAGCCCTCTCAGTTAGACCTAAAAAACCCCATAGCATTATCTTCAAGAAAAGCAGGGAGTTCCTGGCCAAATTTTGCTCCTCAGCTAACCTAACAAAACAGAATTTCTAGTCGTTGTTGCATTGCTGTCTGTGGGAACTTTCTGCATGAAAATTGACAATCACGTTTTACATGGTACAACAAGTGGCTACAATTTAATAATTCTGAATTTGTTATAAAATACATTAGGTTGTCCTGAGATTGGGAAATGTTTGTTATAAATGTAAGTTTTCCTCTTTTTTTTCCCTCTCCTGCTTGATGTCCAGTGACTCCTGATCAAAAGTGCATGCCTGAATACCAAGTTAATTGAGCCAGGCTTATCTGTTATGCCCTCCATGAACTGCCTGCCAACTGTCTGGAAAAGTTAACACAGGGGGCTAAGCATGACAAAAATACAGTTCTGCCCAGGGGATTTCTTTTTATTTATTCACAGAGTGGGTGTTGTTGGCATGGCCAGCATTTTTGTCCGTTACTTATTACCCTTGAAATAGTTGTGATGAGCTGCCTTTCTTGAATACAACTGAATAACTTGCTAGGCCTTTTCAGAGGGCAGTCAGGACTGAATCCCATTGCTATAAGTCTGGAGTCCAGCAGATTTCCTTCCCTAAAGGGCATTAATGAATCTTTTTTTTTAATGGCAAACAAGTAGCTTCATGGTTACCACGACTGATACTGTTTACTTCAGATTTATTTAATTAATTTAATTTAAATTCCCCAGCTGTTGAGATGAATCTCTAGATCATTAGTCCAAGCTTCAGGAATACTAGTCCAGTAACATAGCTACTGTGCCACCGTACCCGTACAGGGACTCCGAGCCCTGCAACCTCTGTAATATAAGGGCCTGGCACATAAAGAGTTAACCTAAGACAGTACAGTTCTGCCCACACAGTGATGTAAGAGGGCCCATGACTCGCATCTAGGAGTCAATGTAGTGTTGGACAGAGCTGTGTGTAAGCACGGAGACAGCTCCTAGCTTGGACCTTTGCTGTACCCATGTATATAGTTTCTATCATTTAATATATACATACTGTTGAACTTCCTAGGACTACGAATACCTTAAGACCTACCAACCTACACCCAACACCTTACAACAGCCTCTGCACCATTGATAGGCAACCTAGGCTAGTGAGTGGGTGCATGAGTATCCCTCATTCATCTTAGTGGGCCACAAGATTGAAATCGGGCATGTGCACTAATCATGACCCCATGAATATGAATTTGCGGAGTGTGCCAACTGAACCATAGCAGCACTTTGATTGGGCACAGAGGGAGCACACAGCTCTCACAATCAATGTTGTGTGCAGTCAGCATGTATCTCACTTCACGTGCTCTTGCACTGCGTGCGTATCAGTTTAGTAATACTGGTCTACGTGTACAGAAACCAACGGAATATGGCAACCTTGCGCATAGACAGCGGTCAACAAAATGTCTTGCGGGCCACACTCAGAACCCTGATGGGCCACATCTTTGGGCCCCGTATCTCAGGAAGGATGTTCTGGCCTTGGAGAGGGTCCAGAGGAGGTTCACGAGAACGATCCCAGGAATGAAAGGCTTAACATATGAGGAACTTGTGAGGACTCTGAGTCTATACTCGATGGAGTTTAGAAGGATGAGGGGGGGATCTGATTGAAACTTACAGAATACTGAAAGGCCTGGATAGAGTGGATGTGGGGAAGATGTTTCCATTAGTAGGAGAGACTAGGACCCTAGGGCACAGCCTCAGAGTAAAGGGAAGACCTTTTAGAACAGAGATGAGGAGAAGCTTCTTTGACCAGAGAGTGGTGAACCTATGGAATTCACTGCCACAGAAGGCTGTGGAGGCCAGGTCATTGAGTGTATTTAAGACTGAGGTAGATAGGTTCTTGATTGGTAAGGGGATCAAAGGTTACGGGGAGAAGGCGGGAGAAGGGAGTTGAGAAACTTATCAGCCATGATTGAATGGTGGAGCAGACTCAATGGACTGAATGGCCTGATTTCTGCTCTTATGTCATATGGTCTTATACAGCCCATGGGCTGCAGGTTGTGCGCCATCGATCTACATTGAGAAAAACCTCTTGCATAAAAATTCACTTCCTGCCTCACTGCAAATTCTCTTTCTGATGTGGGTATATTCACCATTCCTGCGTCATCACTAGCTTAAGATCCTAGAAGTCTGTATTAAACACAATGTGTTACCACCATCACCACGTGGACTGCAATGGTTCAATAACACAGCCCAATATCACTTTTCATGACAAGTAGAGACAAACATTGTTGGTGTCACACATCGTGAGATTACTTTCTTTAATTTTGCGGAAATAACTCAAAGTGCTTCCAGTAGAAGAGGGATAAATTGGTGGAAAAGTACAAAATGAAACTTTGAGACTGACAGTAAACAATTCTAACTCTCAGCAAATGTTTAGCATACCCTCTACCTCATTATTCTCCTTTCAATTTAGAGTACTCACAATACTGTTTTGATGCTTAAGCCTGGTGGCTCTTCCTCTCCTGTGGGAAAGAGGCTGACTGTGCTGTCAAAATGCCCCGGAAATTGCTTTAAATTGTTGGATAACTTTTCAAATCTTCAATTTCCAGTGTTTAGGATTAATCTTTAAACATGCTACAGTAAGTTGCCCTCAGCATCTACATTCTTGCAAAAAACAAAATCAGAAAATCCAGTAAAAGTAAATAATGGAAGAGACCCTGCTAAGCACAGATTGCAGCCTGTTCGCCAGCACTGTGTGCTCTTCTTCTGATAGCTCCAACCATTGTCAACATTAGTAATTTTTCAGTCAATATTGTAGCCAGTCAAATTTGGATCGGAATCTGGATGTAGAGGGAGCATCTGCATATTACCTAGATTTATCCTTGGGCCCCTCCTATTCCTTATCTATATGCTGCCCCTTAGCAACATCATCCACAAAGGCCACCTCAGTGCGAAATGTTGGTCGGCAAAGTCTGTGTTGAGAGCACAGCTGTTATGGGACTACCTCAAGTCTTGCTCATCTTCCCGAAAACTTATTTCAAATAATTTAATGGCTTTGATCTTCTGGTCAGGCGCAGTGCTGGGCACATTGCCTCTGCCCATGAAGATTTTCTCAACCTGATGATACTGCCCATTTATTCTGGGATCTTCCAAACCTAGCTGAAGCAGAAATGGGCAGCGCAGAAACTTCAGGGTAAGTTCGGCGAGCATAGGGAAGTTGGAGGAAGGAGAGGGCACGCCCCTTTTTAAACAACAGGAGCTGCCACATTCAGGTAAGTTTTTAAAGGTCCAAGTCTTTTAAAGAATGAGTGTGGGTTAGTGAATGAGTGGGTAAAAGGGTGAGGTAGGAGGATGGATGAGGCGCATGGGGTGGGTGAGAGTATAGGTGGGTGAAAAATTGGTGGGTAGGTGGTCAGTGGGGGGGGGTAGTCAGGTCTGGTTGGGGGTTTGGTCAGGTCAATAAAGTAGTTACATTGTCTGAGGGGTGGTAGTCAGGCTGTTGGAGGGTGGGCTAATTGGATGGGATAGTCGGGTGGTCAGGGAAGGTGATTGGTGGGGTCATTTGTGATGCTCAGTTGAGTTACACAGCTATTAGACCAGGTATTGAACTGTCTAACATTTCGTGGTTAGGCATGCAAGTATGTCCTGCATATCTGGTCCAAGTTTTTGCTCTGAATTCAGGGTCGGAGACATTCACAGAGGGCCTCAGGCAGGAGGGGATCAGCCCACTGGAAATTTAAACATCTCAAGCAATTCTCAAGTATACCTGTGACCAGGTGTTACGGACCGGAGGGAGATTAATTTGAACAGCCCTGATTTCTCCTTTCGCCAACTGTCCATAAACAGAAAGGTGTTTTTGATTTCTGATTTCCCCCCTTTATAAGTGGTGGTGTGTTTTCCCCAACCCTTCAGTTTGGAGTGAATCCTCTATTAATAACCCCACAGCGAGATAAGGTAAAATAGGAAGATTGGTTTATTTTGCTCACACCACAAAATGCAGGAAAGGGATTTTACAACATCCAACCCTGTTTGCACTTATACGATAAAAGAGGGATAAGGGGAAGAAAGGGGTACAGGGCAAGACCATGATAAAAATAACACTTATGGTCTCATGTGAGTCCAGAGTCCAGAATCAATAGTCCAGTGGCGTTTCCTTCAGAGGTTAACAGGCTGAAACTGTTGCAGGGTGGTCAGACTTTCCAGAAGCGAGGACTTCCACAATGGGAGAAGGCACGTAGTGATGAGTTAGTCTTGAAGGCACAGATACATAAGTTCCAATGTTCCGATTGTTCACAGCATAGTTGGGGACCAGGCACTTCATCTGGACAGAGCTCTTTCTGCTGCCACCTGCTAGATGATAAAATGGTAGACTGCCTGGGTTCAACTCCACATGGTGATATTACAGGTTCTAACAGCTTGGAGGAGGTCAGTAAAATACCTCCAACTTCTTCTCCTGGGTGTTGGACAAAGGATGTATTTTTCCAGGCCTGGAAACTTGAGGTATTTAACAGAGGAGCCAGGGTCCCTTTGTTCTTTGAAAACATACCATCTTCATTGGCTGGAGCTCTGCCTTAGAAAACCAAAGGAGGTTGGTGCATTTCTTTAGAATTTGATTGTCTGTCACCACAGAGGGCATTAGCACCTCTCTAAAAATAATGAGGCCCCTGCTGGTTTCTGAAGGTTAGAAATTCCTCTGGTATTAGTCATGGCTAGTCAGGGTAAAACCTAGCCCATTTTAAAAATAAAAATAATAATTTTATAAATTAGCTGGGTTGATGTAGATATATATAACTTTTCCTTCCTGTCTTCTGGCCGTGACACAGGACTTCTAGGGGATCCTGACGTGCATTTCCCCACGTACATCCCATCTCCAATGATCCGGAGACTGGAAGATTTGGGTCATTGTGTTTTGATTAAAAGTGAATTTCCAAAATCTACATAAGTAACAATGCCCTTGCTTTTCTTCACAGACATTAAAGGTCTAAGTTTCAGATGGAACCTCCGCACTTTCCGATGAACAGAATTTTCATTTCGGTGTTTCCTCACCAAGTGCCCCAATAATAGCCACATTCTCTCAATTTTTCAGCTACACCAGTGTTAGTAAGTCAGAAGTTCACAGAATCCTCACTCATGAATATAACCCTTCCAGGCAGAACATACCAATCTCCATGTAGTACAGTCTGCTTACTGCCCTTGAAGGAAAAAGCAAAACACAATCACTCAAGCGTTTTATTTTTTGGTGTTTCAGTAAACATTTTGGTGGATTTTGTGCTGGTCATGGAGAAAGGGTTTTCGTTCCTACCAAGAGTCGGCATCAGTCATTTCCAGTTCATAAACAGGGCAAGTTAGGTGCAAAATAAAATTATATTGACAATGAGCCTCATATCCAAACCTCACACCATTTATATCTCCGATATCAGCAACCTTCATAGCTTCTCTGAGAGACATTGCCAATTCAGTTAAAAATTATGAATAGTTTTGTGCTATGCATTTAAATGTACTGAGAATTGAATTGAAGGTAACATACACCGTGAAACGGTCCACTTATTCTCTAAGCCGCAGTTTTGCAAGTCATTCTGTTCCCTCTTTGAAGTCACTGAACAACAATGCACCAATTTACTCGACAAATTTTTCATCAAGAAGATGTGCTCTCATCCCAATGCAAGCTGTATCCAGGAAAACAGAAATGCTCTTTATTAACTAAGGTAATCACATACAGCTGAAAACACAGAAATCTCATCATTTTGTATTGTTTCTTTGGGCAATAGGAGAGTTCTGACACTCCAGTGATGGTGTCATGAACTTAGAACACAGTGATGCACAGAATCACACAGAACTGCCAAGAAATTACAATTGGGATTCAGCAGTAAAAGCTGCCTTGTTCAACCAGCTAACAGTCACCAAACTGAACTGAAAGTACTGATATAATACAAGACAGTGAAGTTATCTCACAGCCATTTATCAAGGCAAAGTCTACAAAATAAAGAGATGTCATCACGTTCAGAAGGATGGACCGCAACAACCCCTTCGAGGCAAGGCTGGAGCTGAGACCAGGAGCTGTGAAAATAGCTGTCTGGGCAGATTCCACACACATTCTCATCTCCGAGCACTTTGCTGGAGAGAGCGTCAATGGGGCAGTGACTACCTGCCCAGCAGTGTTGCGTAGCCAATTATACCAATTAGGGAAAAGATTCTAACAATATCAGGAACTTCCTGATGGCTGAGGATGGTAGCTGGGCGGGATGCCATTGTCTCTTCCTCCGAATCCCCCTGTCACAGAGCTGCTGGGGTGACCATGGCTGTGGCCTTCTCATAAGTTATCCTGTGGAGGGATTCCTCATCTGCAGTGAAGGCCCGACTGCTACGGCCATCCTTTATTGTTAGATTTTCAGGAGAAATCCTCCATTTTGAGGTGCCCTCATGATTTCCAAACTGCCTCAGCAGTGCCAGCTCTCCCAGTGGGCCTGTCGTCCATCCATAGATTGGGGCCCTTTGTTTGGGCATCCCGCTGTCCTTAACTGGATGCCAAACATGGAAAGCCTGTTAACTGGCCGCCTCTTGAGAGATCACAATGCCATGTAGCCTACCAACAAGATTGGGATGGGCATCCACTCTAGTTCCCTATGGTAGAAAAATTTCAAAGCCTGTAACATTTAACACACGGTTTTTACATGAACTGAACAAACAGTTAGTGTAACATAATGCTGAATATAATAGTTGGAATTTTACATTCCTCTCGGGGTGGGATGGCAGATGGGTTGGAGCAAAATTAGGCTCCATTTCAGTGGCACAGTGCCCATCGTCTGTCTACAGGTATTTTAACTGCAGCGTTGAGCAGCGCATTTGCATGTTGGCCAATTGAGGCCTTCAACAGGCCAATTAATGGCCCTGTTCCCATCAGCACTGGGATATTACTCACAGTGAGCAGAACCATGCCAAGTCTCCAGGCCACCTAGCAAGAGCTGCCAGCTTGATGGATGGGCTGTGGGTGTTGCTTGGTCAGGCACCCTGTGCCCATCGGAGATCACTACCAAGGTGTGAACTCCCCATCTCCATGCACCCACCCACCCACCACCCCCCAACATACCCCCTTAATCTGTAACCCCTGTTCCCCAACTGCCCCTCACTGGGGCCTGCCAGCCTGACTTCAGCAAGGCCCCAGACTCATCTCAGTCTGGGCTCCATCACTGAACTCCTTCCTTGGGGACTGTCGCTGTCCCAAAAATTGCCACCTCTCCTGGTGGCACTATTGGGCCAATAGAGCTGCTGGCTATTTGCCAAACAGTTCTCTGAGGCAGGACTTCCTCTTGAAAGGGGGCAGAAGACCTGCCTCAAGTCAATTAAAGGCCCAACAGCCATTAAGTGGCCCTGGGGCAAACTCACCAAGGCAGGCTCACCACTGACATTTTACAACAGGGGTGCAGGGCCCCGGTCCCCAGCATAAAATTTGCCCCAGTGAATCCATTATAGAACAGTGTACCTCATCTAACTGAAAAGATGGCAAAATTAGTCAAAAATATTTATTTAATAAATAGTTTTTTTTCACGTTTTGATTTGCTTAAATTGCTGCCTAAATGTTCTAAGGGACAAAGATAGAGAACATCAGAGCAAAGAAATGGGAGATGAGGTGATACTTGCATTATTTGGCCATCCTCTGCAGTCCATGTGACCACTTTTATGTAACTGCAGTCATTGCTTGAGAATCACAGCTTCTGACTAAAAGTTTGAATTTACCTCATAGCCTTGGTGGCTTCAGTGTCAGATCCTAAAGAAATCCAAAGAGGAAGTAATTTACTCAGCATGACTCAATGATGGCAGCTATTTTAATTGTGTGTGGACCTTAGTCAGCTCATTCTCAATGAAGGCACAATAACTCCTCCTAACCAGTATCGAGTGATATTATAAACCAACAGTTTAAATTAAACAGTGCATTTTGAGTGCAACATAATTTTTCACAATTTTGAGTTTTCAAAGGGATAGAAATAGTTTGACATTTTTTTGTTTGGTTTTGCTTTCAGCTGCATTAACAAGAATGGTGGTACCATTTTATCTCTCAGTTTTTTCACTCCTCTGTGGGATTCTGACATCAGAGAATGAACATCTGTTAGAATCCACCCCTCCAACCTCCACCCTGCTTCACCTCATCCCAGTGTCATTTGTTTGTGTAAACCTTAACACTGCTTGTTGATAAGTACCTCAATTTTCTATACCCATCAGCAAACAGTTCAAAATTAAGCAGCTTGGCCTCATATGTTAGCCCTCTCATCCCCTTCCGGAGGCTCCCCAGATCTCTGCCAATGTTGGCCTTCAGGTTGACAGCCAGGCAAACACAACAATGGTCCACAAGGACTTTCCGCCAATTCCTAGAGAAACAGTGACTCCCGGGCCACTGGCAATGTCTAGATTGGCCAACATCAACAGCTTACTGAGTGTCAAATCTCAGGTTTGTACAGCTAAAGTCAAAAAGTAGCTATTAGAGCCAATATATCACACGTCACAAATGAAACAAGGCAGACCATCTCAGAATGCAGATTTAGCCACACAACATGAACACTTAGCTTTTCCTTCAAATGGCTGTTAAGATCTCCCAAACAATGAGTTGTCCTGGTGACATGTTGGGCAATCGAACAACCTAATGTGGTACAGATGTGATATCCTCTGAGGCAAGTAGCCTGCAGTCATCTGGCTTGTCCAAGTGAGGTTCTGGGGAGCAGGGTAACTATGCTTATGAAAACAATTTGGTAAGTGGCAGAACCATGGCTGAGCTAGGACGATGTGGCTTCTTAGCAACCCTCCAAAAACACAATCACTTGATTGCTTTCTTCCCTTCCTGACTAATGCTTGAACGTTATGCACCACAATTGCTGCTCAGGAATAATCAGCTTTAATAAAAATTTGAAGAGAAATTTTCATCTTGCATGCTTTGACTTGGAGGCATACTTTACAGGGCAGAAAATAATTAACTTTCAATTACCTTGTCAAAACTGTCAAACCATCTCTCAATTCAAAGCGACAAATAAAATTTTGAGACAGACTGTGGAATATATTCATTTTAAGAGCAATATATTTGAGAGAAGAAATTCTGGAATTTTGTGCCTGCAGAAAAAAACAATTACATTTTCCCTTCTTCGATATTCAGTATATTTGGTAACACTGTGATAATTTATAACCCTCTGAAAACTAGAGTTTTTTTTACTGATGACAGTCTTACCTTTAATTTGTTTTGGGAACGAGTTTGTAAAAAATCATTCTAGAGATATAGGCAACAGCAGCAAGACAGTGTTTATTGCCCATCTCTGGTTGCCCATGAAGATGTTATGGGGCCACCTTCTTGAATCACTGCAAGGTGCTCCCACAGTTTTGTTAGATAAGAGAGTTCTAGGATTTTGAGCTAATGATGATGAAAGTATAATGATAAATGTCCAAGCTGGGATCATATAGGATTACAAAGAGTATACGGTACAGAAGCAGGCCATTTGGCCCAATCAATTCATGCTCTAATCAAGCCTCCTCCCATCTTTCCTCATCTAAATCCATCATCCAAAACCCTGTTCCCTTGTCTTTCATGTACATGTCTAGCTTCCCCTTAAATGCATCCATACTATATTCACTTCAAACAATCCCTATGGTAGCAAATTCCACATTCTCACCACTCTTTGAGTAAATAAGTTTTTTTTTTCTGAATTCCTTAATGGATTCCTTAGGGACTATCTTATATTGATGGCCTCTGGTTATGGTCCTGCCCACAACATTCTCTCTGTATCCACTCTAACAAAACCATGATGATACATGGCTGAGAAAGGGACTTGGAAGTGATGGTGTTCCTATCCAATTAAAGGTATTAAACATTTCCTGCAATGTTTCATCAACAGCAAGTAAAACATTAGGATTCTAGATATACTATTCAGTCTTGATCTTGGCAGATGGTGGCAACTCTAGGGAGTCATGTATTCACAGGGAGAGTGTGAAGCCAGGCAATGAATTGCCACAAGATATCAATTGATCACTAGCTAATACAGAGCAACACCAGTGTAAGTAAGGGCAAGCTCCTTTCTCAGGAGGGTGCACATGATCCCATGATACAACTGCAAAGAAAAGCAGGGGAGTTCTCTCCAGTGTTTTTGGCCAATATTTACCCCTCAATCAACATTACTAAATCAAATTATCTGTCCATTATCTCCTTGCAGTGGGAGCTTGCTGGGTGCATGTTGGCTGATGTGTTACCCACATTACAACAATAACTGCACTTTAAAGCTACTTCACTGTTCTGAACTGTTCTGGGATGTTCTGAGGTTGTGTAAGGTGCTATAAAAATGCAAGTTCTTTCTTTCTAGGGCAGAGCTTCCCAAACTGTAGATCACGCCCCACATACATGATTTTGGGGCTCTGAGCTCCAAGGCAGCAATGACTGCTGTGGAGCTTGGACTGAGTGCTAACAAAGCCTCTTTAAATCCTCGCATTTTTTCTATTGGTGGGCAAAGCCTAACAGGCAAATCTTTGAGGCCAGATTGTTGCTGCAAAAAAAAAACTTGTGAAAAGATAGGTGTTTGTTTTTACTTTGAAAGCCCTGCACTTTAAACAATTCCCACCACTCTGAACTTCTCTCCCCAACGCCACCACTGCATCACCACCTAACACCCCCCCATTCCAGGAACTAAACACCCCCAATCCTGCTCAGCAGCTGAAGGTAACTGCCCCCACCACCATCCACCCTCACACGCACACACTAAGTCTGAGGCATTAAGATGGGAAAACATGAGGAGAATGTTTGGGGAACGCTGTTATTGAGTAAGCTGTCCATGTTCCATTGCTCACTCAGGATGATCTACAGCTCATGGGGACATGGACATTAGTAAAGGGCTTGGGAAAAGCCTGAAAAATGAGAAAAGTAAATGTTGAAATATGATTCGTAAATATTTGCAGAAAGGGATGGTACCAATGTAAATAATGCAGGAATTATATTCTGATTATAAAATACCTAAAGGTGCAGCCTTCATTTAGCCTCGAGTCCTGATTAACAGAAATGAGAATTGAGCTGTGCTTGAATTAATTGAGTGGCCTGCATGGCACGTTAAGCCCTCTTCACAGCTGAATGTCACAGAGGCTGGGCTGCATGATAGCTACTTCTGATGATGAAATTATCCTCCGAAGTTTTCACTGTTGATTACCAAAAATGTTCTTATAATTTGAGAAATATCTCTGTTGATTGCGATCATCCCTTCTGCCTTTTTATTGCAAAGGCTGTCATTTTATGTCCCAAGGGCACATTCAGGTCTGACATGTGCTGTATTAAAGTGTATAATTGGGCTGTGATGGGCTTCAAAATATTACTCTATTAAACTGCAGCAATTTGGTCAAAAATTAGTTTATTACCCAGTTGCAGCTCTCAGTAAACCACACAAGTTGAATAAAAGACAATTTCCTTTACAAAAAGTATTGAAATTGCTTTAAAAGTTTTGAATATGCCCTAAGCCACACGAACAGCAGCGGTTCAAGAAGGCAGCTCGCCACCACCTTCCCAGGGGTAATTATGCCGGCCTAGCCAGTGAAGACCACATACCACAAACGAATAAAAAAAACTATCCCATCTGTATTTTTCTCTATTCCTTTTAAGAAAAAGTTTATTAAAATATTATTCATTCAGGTTTTATAAAATTTCTTCAACAACATAAAACAACACCTATTAACTGACCTCAGGATCAAGCCTTTTGCCTTTAATTAACTACATATTGTGCCTGCACACTTTTTGACCTTAAAGGGACACACATGGTGCATCACTTGACAGAATGCTCCTGTTCATACAAAACAGTGACTAACCATAAACATTACCACCAGAGACCTCCTTACACATAATATAAAACCCAGTGCTGACTTTTGGAGTGTAGTCTGTAACCTTGACGATAGTGTCATTTCTGACTCAGTAGCTTGTATGTCTGTTTTGGAGTAGAGGGTTACGGGTTCAGGTCTCACTCCAAAGACTTAAGCACAAGACCTTGGCTGACTTGAAGGTAGTGCTGCACTGTCAGAGGTGCCACCTTTCGCCTGTCCAAATGAAGCATTAAACTGAGGCTTTGTCTGCCCTCACAGGGGGAGATATAAAAGATTGCACAGCACTATTCAAAACAGAGCAGGGATGATCTACCAATGTCCAGGCCAACATTCACCCCTTAAGCCAACATCACTGAAAGTGGTTATCTTTTTGCTGTTTATGGGACCTAGCTGTATGCAAATTGGACATTTCCTGCATTGCAGCAGTCTTAGTGGTTCACAAGTATGCATTTGGCTGTAAAGCAATTTGGGATGTCTTGAGGCCATGAAAAGCACTATACAAAGGCAAGTGTTTCTTCCTCTTCCTTATTCTCACTGTGCAAGTTCTCATTTATCTTCAAGGACTTCTGTGGGAATGGATCAGGTAATTGGGAGCATGGATGGAGAGAGGGAAGGGAATACATTAATCAGCCTTTGGGAGAAGTGAGGCAGGTCAATACATTGATCAGTTGTGAAAACCAGTGACACAAGGTTTCAAGGATTCACCATCATTTGTCAGAGCTGCAATAAGCTGCAAACTTGCACCTCTATTTTACTCCTATCTTTTTTGGATACATTGCTTAGAGTGTGAGTGGGCTGCTTAAATGCACTCAAACACGTAGCGAGAAAGGATATTTACAGTCAGCAGAAAGCAGAGACTTTCAATCCATCAGTCTAGGCTGAATGTGAACCCAAATTCCAAAGGTGGGAGGTCAGTGGGAGGTGGGAGGTGGTAGGATTAGCTCAGATGGGCCTTCTTCCTCTATGTCAACAAACATTGCTACTTCATGAGTGTCTTTGATGGCTTATAAGCAGGTCTCCCACAGTTGACAGCACTCATGGAGGCTCTCCAACACTTGGCAGCAACCTAGACCAGTGGTTTCTTCAGTCTGTCGGAAGAAATAACCATCATTTAGGCTGCTAAATGCATTGAGCTGGATCAGTGCATCAGCATATTTTCCATCGTAACAAAGAATTACTTTCAAGGTGTGAGCAAAAAGCTGAATCAAAGCTTCTTCTAGGCCTATGGCCTCATTTTTTTTAGGTTACAAGAAGAATGTTTTACATTACCCTGTGGCTCTGCTCTGTAAGATTGTCAGAGGTTGATTGGGAAACATGGAGGTAAATTTTTCATTTTTCTGAATCAGCTGCCCAATGGAACAGCAGGATAGGAGAGACAAAGAACAATGAAGAAAGAGTGCAGTACAAAGGTCACTTTGGCATCACTGCCCAGAACTGATACACAATACAAGTGTATCTTGTAATTTGCATCTGAATCCAGCTATTAATATAATCATTCTGTCTCAGGAAATGAACGAATGATCAGGAATAGGTTTACACACAAAATTGGTTTAAATGTCAAGTAATTGGATTCTGGACTGCTGTCTTTCTGGAATTTGCGAAAGGCACTGTAAAAGCCAATACATTCCAATGCCACTTAAACCGTCAGGATTGTTAATGTTGATAGAGTAGAACTCATCACCAAGGCTTGCAGCAAGCAGAATGCAACAGTTATCAAATTGCTCCAGTTAATGGACAATTCCTTGCATTGTTGAAGATGCACACAGTCAGAAGTACACTCCACTGTGGTTCTTTCTTACCAGGTTTATGACAGATAGCAAATAATGATCTGTCATTAATACAAAAACAAATTTCTAATTTGTAAACCCACCATCTTGTGAATCTGCTCAATAACTGAGAGGAGGAGGAGAGGGTCGGTAAGCAGTTGAAATGACTGAAGAGCAAAAGGAGGCATTAATACCCAACCACAGAAAGCACTTGCATCTTGCGTGAGAATTGTGATACTGTTGCTGGGTTCCCTGAGCTCAGGTCTCATACAGCTCACTGTAAGTTAACTGTAAAACTGCTCCATAGACCCCTATTTCTGGGCATCTTCCAGGCCACTGGTCTTTGTAAGTCCAAGGTAATTTTATATGTGCCTTGGTAGGCAGCTGAGAGAGTCTCAGCCTTGGGGAACCCATGGCCCTATCAAAGAATCCAGAAAACCACAGATTTCCTACAACCCTTGGCCATAGAAAATCAGGACAAAGTGAATTTCTCGCACTGTGCACTCGTGAAGTTGTCTAGAGGCCGGACAGGTTGGGGAGGTGGTGGGGGGGAGGTGTTTTGTGTGTGTGTGTATCTATGGGGGTGGGGGTGTGGGGGGGGATCTGTAACTACTGAAGCTCTATCCAGTGGTGGAAATGTGCAGCTACAGGTATGACTCATCCAATTGAGGACATACATGGAAATTTTAATATATGTTTGACAGGGCTACCACTTTAATCCCCAATTCCAAATCCAGAAAGAGGTCAGAAAAGAAAGGTAAAGGATGAAATTATGGCTGGAGTGCTGGTGTTCATTTAGCCTCAAAGGAAAATTCCTTTGAAACCCAAATAATTCATACTTGAAAATCCCAAGATACGGAAGCTTTGCAGCAAAAATGAGCTTCTAAAACACACTTCAGGAATCCAATTTATGTTTAGCCAGGTTGGGTTGAATGACGGATGGATAACAATTTCAACTGTCTCCTGATGGGACAAAAGTTTCGCAACTTGTGCGAGATGATTTTGCAATTAGAACACAGATTCCTAATGCAGTCCAAGATTCTGAATGTTAAATAACAGCACAGTGTAAGTGAAGAGTTGTAAACACAAGAACAGAAGCCTTAAAACGTTAATTTACACACAAGATCATTAATTTGTATTTCTTTAGTTAATAATTAGAAGCCCAGAGCATAACCGTAAGAAAAGCCATCAACTCAATAAAATTACCACAGGCCCAATAAACCAAGGACCAAATTATTATTGGAGCAAATCTCCAAAATGTGAGTGCAGCCCAAAATTTCACATACTAAATACAAAACTTGACTGAGTCACTGTAAATTGGCAACTTTGCTTATTTTTCATTAGCCGGAAAAGACAAATCTGGCTAAGATATTGGTCTTCCACCATTGCTATACAATACTACAGCAAACAGGGTCTACAAATCCATGACATCACCCTCAATTTAGATACTCCCAACATATATTCAAGCAGCCCCTCCCACACCTGCCTACATGACTATGTTTTATCAGCCTCCCTCAACAGTGGACCATCAGCAAATTATTCAACTGTAGCTGTAGGGAAAGTTAGTGAGTGATTTTTCTGATCTGGTATCCATGCCATTTTATAGAAATGCTTTGCCTCTGTTTTGTTACACAGCCAGCAAGGCAATGGGCCGTTAGATTCTCAGGCTCCAAATGAGGCCATTATTCCACAGCACCATGACAGAATGCTCGTACAGCTGAAGTGAAACCATAACAAAAACGCATTTTCAATTACCTCACAACCATTTATTCAGTGAGGTGAATAAGGTGTGCAGTTTTGGATCAGCGAGTTGGGTTTGGAAATGAACAGTTCCACTGAGGAGCAAAAAATATTTTTTAAAAATCTGAACTTAAAAGTTTATTCTTCCTCTTCTCAATATGAAGGCACTGATGATGAAGATTTTCAATAAATGCACATCATAAGCAAAACACTTATCAGGTTCATTCCAACCCCCCAGCCTGGCACTTTTTCAGCATTAGATCAGGCAAAAAAGGGCCACACCAGATGTTAACTCATTCACTATCCTGCCCAACAAAATTACGTTTTGCTTAATCTAGGAGGTCACATTTTACTGATGGTCATGGGACAAATCAAATCTCAACTTAACTCCAACTCAAAAACATCTGGAAGAAAACCAGTTAATTGTTACTGGCCTTTTGCAAGGAGAGGTCCAAGTATTACTTCAACAGAAACTTGACCTGTTATTGAGCAACCATTTTCTTTTAGCATGACTCCATGAGGGAATGTAAAAGGACTTTGATGGCCTTCTTGGGCCTACTGGTACTGGGTTTGGCACTGAGGCTTGTTCTAGTGAAACCACTGGTTTGGTGCTACTCTGCTTGACCAAAACAAAGTTCCTTACATCGCTTAGTGTTTCAAGTCCATATGACTCTTCTACAGGGCTATATCTCCACAGATGCTGCCAAACCTGCTGAGTTTTTCCAGCATTTTCTGTTTTTATTTCAGATTTACAGCATCTACAGTGTTTTGCTTTTATCCCCTTTCATCGGTACTTAATCGTATAGCTCTCCTCGGGATAACGAGGACACTTCTCACATCGTTGAAAACTGAACATGTTTGGTGCAGTCTTCACTAACGTTTAACATGCCACTGAGTCAGCAGACCTCCTCCCAAAAGGAAAAAGAAAACAGTTCAGACCAGCACTCTTATTTCCCCAGTTTTTACTAGTGTTCCATTTTAAGGTATACAAAACCAGTTCGGACCAGTACTCATTTCCCAATTCTTCAAATTATAGCAGTTGTGGGGTGGGAGGGGGGGGGGGGAGCGTGCAGGAGAGCGGTTGCCAAAGCTGTACGTTAAGAGTCTGTTGGAGTTTTCCTTTTGCTGAAAACTGATTCAAGAGCAGGCATAAAATAAGAGACTGAGAGCACTTTGCGATGTGGCCAGATAGCAACGTGTTCTCTCAGTGCAGGAGGCTGGATGGGTCAGACGCCCAAGAAACTGTTAAGGTTGGTGATGGTGTGCTTCCTAAGCATTTGAAAAATAAATAGATTTCCTGTCACTTTGGTGCAACAAAATGATTGGGATGCGAGTCTGTGAGTGCCGTGAAGTGATGCGAGGCACAGTATCAGGTTCAAGTCCATTATGTTTTGAGGCCAGGCCACAGCTTTTGGCAGTTTCAATCAGAAAGTGGGTCCTGCACTCAATCAACAGCAAAAAATTGGTGCTGAAGACACCACTTTGTGGCTGCACTCACACAGAATTTACTCTCGGCGCTGTGGAATCATTCAAGGTCACAACAAAACATACACACCGAACCGAGAGAAAGGCAGAATTGAGTGTTTTCATTCGTTTGTGTGCCTGTTTATTTGTTTCTTCACCCAGCTCTCCACTTTTGCTTAGATAAAAAGGACAAATTTAGATTTATATGGCACTTTTCACAGCCTTCAGACATTCCCAAGCACTCCAATAAATACTTATGAAGTGTAATCACTGCTGTAATCTATGCCGTGACTTGTGACAGCTTGAATATACTGGAATAATGAGGATTGTTTTTCTTTGCATAGTGTCATGGGGAGGATTTTCTCCCCGCCACTGGGGTGGGGGTGTTTGGGCGGGAGCGGGCACGCAGCTGCCATTTTATGTGGGCAAGCCAATTAAAGCCCGCCCAGCATGACGCGCGCACGGAAGCGCTGAGCGCTCCCTGTGCGGGCAGGGGGAGTAGGCTGAGTCGGCGCTTGCGCTCTATTGCACATGCACGCGAAAGAGAGCAGCAATCTCCGTGAGGCACAGAGCTGGGACATCTCTATGAATTTTATTAAAAATTTTTATTAATGTTTTAAAACCTTCATGAAACTTCACCTTGCCCATGGATAAGGTTTCATGATAAATGTGAAAACTGCCTGGGCTCTTCACCTGCCCGCCAACCATAAAGTTGGACTGGCAGCTCACTTAATTATTTCAATTGTAATTTAAGTTGCCTTAATAAGCCTTTGACAGTTCGATGGGCGCACTCTAACTCCAGTGCATGCCCGCCTAACTGAAGATCTGAATGACACGAAGTGACCACGGGACGCATGCCTGATGTCACTGCGCATCGGTGAGCATGGCCCGCCCCTGATTGCTGACCTGAAGATTCTGCCCTTGGTATCTTTTACACTGTCTTGAGAGAGGAGAAAGAACCCTTGGTTTAACACCTCATCTGAAAGACGGCCTCTCCAACAGTGTAACCCTCCCTCAGTACTGCACTGAAATGTCAGCCTAGATTGTTTGTTCAAGTTGCAGGGATGGGGCTTGAACTGACAACCTTCAGACTCAGGGACAATGCTACTATTAAAGCTGATGTCTGTCAGGAAAGAGTATGGGTACTGAGGTATACTCAATGACCAGGATTTGCAGAAGGGTTCCCAATGACAGGCCCCAAAATTGAGCAACGCCACCTTGGCCATGTGTGGTACACCCAGCAGAAACTTTCGGCTGTCCAGCAACTAATTAGTTGCCGGACCTTCCATCCCATTAAAGGATGAAAATCCACCTCCACACTTCACTAGCATTGCTGGGGCTGCATCTAGCTGGGAGGACGCCATGGGAGCAGGCCTTTCTTGCAACAAGGTAAGTGACGTTGGGGGCTGCTGGAGCCAATCAAGCACGTCCCAATGAGAGTTGTGGGGGAGAGGGCGGTTCTTGCAGGCAGGACATTCTTTCTTCATGGGTGGCCATTGCCACCAGGGGTCCCCTCCATTGCTCATAGGTGCCCAGTCTGGTTCTGCTAGGTAGACTCTCCAACATGGTGGGGCCAACGAGCTGCTGAAGATAAAATGCCAGCAGAGGCAGAAAGAGGCCCATAGTAGCTCTTATTTAGCCTCATAAGAGCTTCATTTGGCCTCTGGATGGTCAAGCCGTCCTACACCTTCCTTGCTACTGATAAAGTTGTGTGTCATCTGGAAGGTGACAGGCACTCTTCTACTACTGCTTTAGCCGTGTCGGCATTACAGACTAATATCTGTACTCTGCCCACACTTATATGGGTAACACCAGCTAAACCTGCTGAGATGGTCGTCCTGATAATGAAAATAAGAGGCCATAACCTCTGACTAGCGTCAGAAAGTGTTGGCCTGTAGAAGTTAGAAGAAATAAATGCACACTTAACCTGGTCTTGAAAATTGCATTGCCACTTCCATTCGCCAGAGTTGCTTGGGGCCTGCATGGAAAGAATCCTCGCAGGCCCCAGCGAAGTCTAGATCCAGCATATTCAAGGAGGCCATGTCCACTTTTTTTACAATGCTTTTTGCTGTAAAGCAGCTATGTTGACAGGCCAGGTGAAGGTAAGTGTCTAAAGTAAGTGGATAGGGTATTAGGGGGTTGAGGTGTCCGGAGGTCTTTAAATGTGCTTTCTTCAGCTTTCATCTCTTTAAATCTGAAGCTTGGAGCCTTTCTCTCTGCCCCTCACTCAACTTTACTTAACAGGACCTTTTCCAGGTTTCTGTCCTTCCTTTGACTAAATGATCATCTTTGGACTTTCTATTCTTCCATTCCCCTGGATTTTTGGGGTTTTCCTTAGCTTGGGACTTGCTTGGGCTGATTCAGCTCCACATCTGTCTTTAAACCAACTGAACTCAAACAACTTCCAAAACAAACTGTCGTTTTCCTTCTTGTGTGTGTTTCTGTGGAAAGGACCTGCCTCTCTGGGCCCCTGTTGCTAAGCAACAGTCCATTCCTTCTGCTCTTGTATGTTTACCTTCTCTTTATCAGAGTCGTAAACTCCTTATTATAAATGCAAGCACATTTTTAAAGTGAAACAAAAACTCCATTTGACCTTTCTTAACACAGATAAAGAAATACAAATCAAACTTAAATTTTAAACCCAAAACTCATTCCTAACACCCACAAGTACCAATAAAACTTACTTAAACTGTATCTATTTCCTAACAGTGTCTTGGAAACAAATGGTCTTTGTAGTTTGTGTGGATGGCTGCCATGTGTTTTGTCATTGCTGGAGTGCACCAGGTATTTTGTTACTGTCAATTCCCACCAGTCCATTCCATATTTTATAGAACATGGTCAGTCTATTTTTTCCTTCCTTTGCTGTAGTGATTCCAATTCCATATCTTTGATCAAGAATGTGACACTGGTGCATTTCCAAGACTGATTTGTGCAGCTTTGTGCAAAACGTCGTTGGTTCGCTTCAATCTTATTTCGATTTCTTGCCATATAAGGATTCCACACACAACTTGCATACCTCAGGACAAAAACAGAATTACCTGGAAAAACTCAGCAGGTCTGGCAGCATCGGCGGAGAAGAAAAAAGTTGATGTTTCAAGTCCTCATGACCCTTCAACAGAACTGAGTGAAATTAGAAGAGGGGTGAAATATAAGCTGGTTTAAGGTGGGGGGCGGGGGGGTGGTGTTGGGGGAGAGAAGTGGGGGGGGGTGTGGTTGTAGGGACAAGCAAGCAGTGATAGGAGCAGATAATCAAAAGATGTCACAAACAAAAGAACAAAGAGGTGTTGAAGGTGGTGATATTATCTAAATGAATGTGCTAATTAAGAATGGATGGCAGGACACACAAGGTACAGCTCTAGTGGGGGTGGGATGGAATAAGACTAACTGGGCATAACAGGTATAGATTTAAAAATAATTGAAATAGGTGGGAAAAGAAAAATCTATATAAATTATTGGAAAAAAACAAAAGGGAGGGGGTAGAAACGGAAAGGGTGGGGATGGAGGAGGAAGTTCAAGATCTAAAGTTGTTGAATTCAATATTCAGTCCAGAAGGCTGTAAAGTGCCTAGACGGAAGATGAGGTGCTGTTCCTTCAGTTTGCGTTGGGCTTCACTGGAACAATGCAGCAAGCCAAGGACAGACATGTGGGCAAGAGAGCAGGGTGGAGTATTAAAATGGCAAGCGACAGGGAGGTTTGGGTCTCTCTTGCGGACAGACCACAGGTGTTCTGCAAAGCGGTCGCTCAGTTTGCGTTTGGTCTCTCCAATGTAGAGGAGACCGCATTGGGAGCAACGAATGCAGTAGACTAAGTTGGGGGAAATGCAAGTGAAATGCTGCTTCACTTGAAAGGAGTGTTTGGGCCCTTGGACGGTGAGGAGAGAGGAAGTGAAGGGGCAGGTGTTGCATCTTTTGTGTTTGCATGGGGAGGTGCCATAGGTGGGGGTTGAGGAGTAAGGGGTGATGGAGGAGTGGACCAGGGTGTCCCGGAGGGAACGATCCCTACGGAATGCTGCCAGGGGGGTGAAGGGAAGATGTGTTTGGTGGTGGCATCATGCTGGAGGTGGCGGAAATGGTGGAGGATAATCCTTTGAATGCGATGGCTGGTGGGGTGATAAGTGAGGACAAGGGAGACCCTATCATGTTTCTGGGAGGGAGGAGAAGGCGTGAGGGCGGATGCGCGGGAGATGGGCCGGACACGGTTGAGGGCCCTGTCAACCACCGTGGGTGGAAAACCTCGGTTAAGGAAGAAGGAGAACATGTCAGAGGAACTGTTTTGAAGGTAGCATCATCAGAACAGATGCGACGGAGGCAAAGGAGCTGAGAGAATGGGATGGAGTCCTTACAGGAAGCGGGTTGTGAGGAGCTGTAGTTGAGATAGCTGTGGGAGTCGGTAGGCTTGTAATGGATATTGGTGGACAGTTATCACCAGAAATTGAGACAAAGAGGTCAAGGAAGGGAAGGCAAGTGTCAGACATGGACCATGTGAAAATGATGAAGGGGTGGAGATTGGAAGCAAAATTAATAAATTTTTCCAGGTCCCGACAAGAGCATGAATCAGTACCGAAGTAATCATCAATGTACCGGAGAAAGAGTTGTGGAAAGGGGCCGGAGTAGGACTGGAAAAAGCAATGTTCCACATACCCCATAAAGAGACAGGTATAGCTGGGGCTCTTGCGGGTACCCATAGCCACACCTTTTATTTGGAGGAAGTGAGAGGAGTTAAAGGAGAAATTGTTCACAGTGAGAACAAGTTCAGCCAGACGGAGGAGAGTAGTGGTGGATGGGGATTGTTCGGGCCTCTGTTCAAGGAAGAAGCTAAGAGCCCTCAGACCATCCTGGTGGGGGTTACTGACATAGGGAGGCTTGATGGGGTGGAGGAGGTTACAGAGATAAGGAGGGTTGAAGGGGCTGGAGGAGATTACAGAGATAGGGAGGGTTGGAGGGACTGGAGGAGTTTATAGAGATAAGGAGGGTTGTTGGGGTGGATGTGGTTACAGAGATAGGGAGGGTTGAAGGGGTTGCAGGAGGTCAGAGATAGGGAGGGGTGTCTGGGCTGGAGGAAGTTACAGAGAAAGGGAGGGTTGTCAGGATGGAGGAAGTTACAGAGATAAGGAGGGGTGTAGAGCCTGCAGGAGGTTACAGAGATAGAGAGGGCTGTGGGGGGCGGTGGAGGTTACAGAGATGGGGAGGGTTGTAGGGGCTGGAGGATGTTACATAGATAGAGGGCTGTAGGGGCTGGAGGAGGTTACAGACGTAGGGTGGCTTGTTGGGGTGGAGGTGGTTACAGAGATAGGGAGGGTTGAAGGGGCTGCAGGAGGTTAGAGATAGGGAGGGGTGTCTGGGCTGGAGGAAGTTACAGAATTAGGGAGGGTTGTAGGGGCTGGAGGAGTTTACAGAGTTAGCTCAGGATTGGACAAACAAATGTTTAGCAAGTTATAAGCCATCCGCACCTTCCCTCACTTGAGACTAGTAAAATACAGCCAAAGTGTAAGCTTGGTTAGTGATCGCCAGCAGCATGTTCAAACATTGCAGGGGAGTGAGAGTGCTGTGTAAGACAGCTGAGTCTTATCCCTGCCCATAACTGTTATTCCATGCAGTTTACTGGAAACTGTTGCAAATCAGGAGTCCTGTCTTTATTATTTTCTGAAATAAAAACAAAAAATGCTGGAAAAACCCAGCAGGTCTGGCAGCATCTGCGGAGAGAAAAACTGGGCTAATGTTTTGAGTCTGTATGACTACTTCACAGCCTTTCTGCATTTTATTCATTCTTCATCCTTTTTCATTTTATTATTTTCTGTCCTCACTCACATCCCAGAAGGAAAAACAGTTCAGACCAGCGCTCTTATTTCCCAGTTTTACTGGTGTTCCATTTTAAGGTATACAAGACCAGTTTAGACCAGTATTCTTATTTCCCAGCTTTTACTGCTCTTTTCCTTCTGGGATGAGGTTATTTATGCCAAAACCAAAAGCTGTCCAGCTGAGATCAGGGGGAACACAGAGTGGAGGTCAAACCTAGGGCATTCCTCAACAGCCTTTTACCAACAGCCACATAGGGAAAGGTATTTTTGTTCAGTATAAATTATTACAAAAATGATAAATGGCTTGAGATATAAATTGGTTATTTTTGTTCTTAGTTCACAAAAAAAACCCTGATGCAAGTACATTTTTTTTGCCAAATGAATTACGACTTCATCAAGGTTTGGCACCACTGATTATAACACCTCAGCAAGTGATTCAATAATAGTCATCACTGACACAGTTTAACCATTTCCAAGCAGATGGGAAGCTAGATGAATATCAAATGTTCTAGCACAGAGCCATTTGCTATGCAGTGATCTGCTATAATGATAAAATGTTGTTTCTCTCCTATATTCAGAAATATCCAGTTTAATTGACCACAAAATTGTGCCTCCAAGCCTTTTGTGCACTGTCTATGGTAAATAAGAAGAACTGGAACAGTGCAAATTCATACGAATTTGGCAAGAGGCAGTATGGCAGACTAAATAATACTTAGCTTTTCATTAGCCACAAAAATGGTGGCCTGTGACTTTTTTGACAGGTGACGTGCAGCTCGACATGCCTAAACAAACCAGCATGTTACCATGGCAATGGGCCTTTCACTAATGGGGAATGAGGTTTATTTGATTATCTGTAGGGAGACGGAAAGTAGGAAAATATGGGCCAGCTAGACTAACATTGGTCATGGGGAAAATGTTGGAATCCATTATTAAGGGAGTTGTAGCAGGAAATTTAGAAAATCATAAGGCAGGGTTAACATGGTTATATGAGAGGAAAATTGTGTTTGACAAATTTCTTAAGAGTTTTTTGAGGATGTAACAAGCGGGGTGGATAAAGGGGAACCCTAGATGGAGTGTATTTGGATTTCCAAAAGGCCACACAAGATCTCTGGGGATAATATATTGGCATGGATAGAGGATTGCCTAAATAGCATGAAACAGGGAATCGGGATAAATGGGTCATTTTCAGGCTGGCAAACTGTAAGTAATGCAGTGCCACAGGGATCAGTGCTGGGGCCTGGACTATTTATGATCTATATTGATGCCTTGGATGAAGGGATCAAATGCATCACAGCCAAATTTACTCATGATACAAAGATAGGTAGGAAAGAAAGTTGTGACTAAGATACCAAAGGCCGGATTTTCAGAGTTCTGGACACTCTGCGATCCTTTAAAAATCATGGGCAGGACTTGGATCTGGAAATCCCATCCCATTTCCAGCAGATCCCATTTTTATCAGTAGGGGAAAGGGGCAGGGCATGATTCACACATGCAGGAGGCCCAAACTAGCAGGGCCATTTGAACTCAGTGCTAAGTTCAAACAGACCTCATTTTCACTGAAGCAACTTATCCCACAGTGTAGGAGTCACGCTTTTATGGAGGAGCTGTAAATGCTCATAAAGGGTGGATATGCTGTCTTGATGTCTGTTCATGGTGGACACTGGGTGAGCTGATGTGGAGGGTGTAAAGTCACAGAGTGGGGCATGGATTGACATCTGTTGGCCTTAAGTTCGCATGAAGGCTATAAGGGGCTATGAGGGATGTTTACACTTTCATAAAAGAAAGCCTTGTATTTATATAGCACTTTTCATCACCACCGGATGTCTTAAAATACTTTGCAGTCAATGAAGTACTTTTGAAGCGTAGCCACTGCTGTAACACAAAGAACAAAGCAGCCAATTTGCACACAGCAAATTCCCACAAACAGCAACGTGAAAATGACCAAATAATGTGTTTTTGTAATGTTGGTTGAGGGATAAATATTGGCCAGGGCACCAGAGATAACTCCCCTGCTCTTCTTCAAAATCATGCCATGAGGGAGCCGATGGAGCCTTGGTTTAACATCGCATCAGAAAGACAGCAGCGCCAACAGTGCGGCATTCCCTCAATACTGCACTGGAGTTTCAGCCTCGGTTTTTGTGCTCAAATCCTGGAGTGAGACATGAACCCAAAATCTTGTGGCCCAGAGGTTAGAGTGCTGCAGCTGGCACTCGTGACTGATAGAACCAATTGGCACTAAAAGAGCCCATGTTTCTTTCTACTTTCCTTACACTGCATATATCATGGACCACATATACAGCAGTATTACTGCCTCCTAGATAAATCAGCTGATCTACCCAAGGCTGAAAGAAGCAGAGTGTCACATGGCTTTCATAGCAGTAAAGGGAATTGTAGGCATGGGAAATGTGCCAATTATTTCATTAGCTATCCAGCACCATTTCCAAAACCAGGTCCCTGTGCACACCAGTGAAGTGGCGCCTATTTTCGAAAACCATTATATCAAAAGAAGTAAAGTATAATGTGTATAGTTGTAAGGGGCTGTTGAGACTTTGACCTATTTTGCCTGAAATCTAATTTGCTTGAATTTATGTTATGTTACTCATACAAGGCCAGGTTCTGCTTACAAAAGTCAACTCCCCTAGACAGACAACCACTCAGAATGGTAAATCAGTGTGCGTGCTTTGCATATAATGATATTTGACAAACAACAAAATGTCACTGTGCAATTATTCCAAAGCCATTTCTACCCTGACAGTAGAAGTAGTATTCATTACATTTGATCCTGGCAGGCATTTTTGTTAAACACACAATGCAAGTGCCATGGAGTTCCACAACAGAAAGATGATATTTCAGATAGCTCAACAAGCTAATTTTCAACATTCGGGCAGAGGAAGGGTCTGAGGACGGTTCTTTTTCACTCTTTGCTTTGGAGTGGCAATCTGATGCACTGAGAGACAAAAGGTTTCAGTCAGTCTCTCTCTCTCTCCCATCTGTGTTAGCAAGAATAAACGTATATGAGTGGAGGGAGAGGGAGGCAGAGATGGAGGATGGAGGTAGGAGCAAGGAGAGAGGAAGGAGAAAAGAGGAGGACAGAGAGGGAGAGGGAGGGAAAGACGGAGGGAGACACTGTCACTAGGCTGAGGATATAAACACGGATGGCTCTCAAGGGAAGAAGTCAGGAGCCAAATTGTTTAGGAACAGTTTGAATCTAAGACCAGGATTTTCCAATCTTGCCAGCGGCAGACATCGTGGCGGGTGGGATGGGAAAATTTGCAATGTGCCCAAGAGTCAGTTTCCTGCCAGTGTGAAAATAGTTGGAAATTTTCCACTCCCGACTTTCATGGTGGGGTTGGGTAAACCCGCCACACCATGTCAGATAATACATCTGTGTGCGCCTGAATATCATGAATCCTCATTAAAAACCCAGCCTACTGGAATCACGTGCCCCCCCCCCCCCCCCCCCCTCCCCCCCACCCCCAAATTCCAGATCAAATGGCCATGCCGGCAGCAAATCAGACCAGCGTGATGTAAATGGATGTAAATGATATGCACCAGACAAACTGCACTTCACTCATGACCTTGAGTTTTGTGTGCGCAACAGGTCGCCTGCCTTCTCCTGCGCTGCACTCACCACTACTCCAACTCCATGCCAAGGTGGTGTGTCAGTACGTCACTGTGCATAGGGCTTCAAGATCGAGAGGGGTCAGGTCGATATGGGACATTAGGACATCAATGTCAAAAGGTACAGGGGGAGGATTGGGATATCAACAGCAATCAGGATGGGATCTAGGATTTGAAGGGAAGGAAGGATAATGATTGCAGGGAGGGAAACCTGCACATGATGCTCTTCCAGCATGATGGGGGAACTTCAATGGTGACTGGGAGGGGTGCGGGGTGGGGTTAGAAACTGGTCTCATAATAAAACCTGGCCACCATTTTGAAAGCTGATCCAATGACAGTACAAAAATAAGCTCTTAAAAAAATTGACAGGGAAAGTTCTAAGGGCTTGAGGGAGGAGTTGAATGCTGCACTTTAGAGCTGAGTGAAGGGGCAGCCTATTAATTTGCGCTTTACCAAATGGAGATCTCTGCACAGGTGAGACTTGTTAGGAATACTCAAATGCCAATTGAAGGATTTGGGCACTTTAACTCATGGTGGCATTCTTGTGAGACTCCATTCCATCCTAGGGTCAGATTTTGATTGTGTTCCAATGACCATTTGTCCCACTTGTAGGAAAGTGCAACCCTCAGAAGGACCCAACTATGAAGGTACCACCGCCAAACCACATATGCACAACAGCCCAAAGACTTCCACACCTTGGAGCTGACAGGTCCAGGATTCACACCCCTCTCTGATTACAGTCATCACATTAGTGCAAGGTTGGGCTCTAGTCTAATCCAAAGGAGTCAGTCTGACAGAACGCTGACTCAGACTGCCACTGCCTGGCTGCACTCATCCAGATTCAACCCCTTTTCTGAAAGTGCTGCCATGCCTCGTGCCTTTGGGGGTAGGTGCTTCCATTGACACTCAAAGCTGCGCTACAGATGCAGGGAACAATTTGGGGATGGAATGACTGAAATGAGGGCTTTTCAAGGGCTACACAGTGACTCCCTAGCTTGCAAATGGAAGGCAATCATTGCAGGGTTATGTACATGCATGCATCTGTTCAATGTTCCTGCAGAGATGAGCAGAGCAGAGAATGGATGCAGCAAGCAATGTTGCCTTCTCCCTGGCAATCAGGCAACTGAGGAGGAGAACAAGGACCCATTGCCATCAGGCAGGGCAAAGGGAAGAGCCTCACCCTGAGGAACATGGGCCAGTGGAGCCCCATCAAGACCCAGAAGCTGAGGGTGATTGACCCATTCCACAGAGACATTTAGCATGACTGAGGGCGTACTGAAGATGCTTCACATACCTACAGATGAGCAAGACACAGCGCCGTAAACATCTTTGCTTGTCAAGGCATGCGCTGGCTCACATCTGCAACATTCTGCAGGAGGAGCTGAAGGGGACTGGGAAGCCATCCATTGTCAGTGGCTCTAAAAGTAACCACCGCCCTGACCTTTTTCACATCATTCATTCCGGGGCTCCACAGAGGACCTCTGCGGCTGATCCCAAGCATCTGCTCATAAATGCATCTGAGAAGTTACTGATGCCCAATTTAGTAAGACACATAATTATATGCAGTTCACCCTGGACGAAGCCAGCCAGGCTGCCAGAGCAGTGGGAATTGATGTGATCTCTGGTTTCCCACAGGTGCAGGCAGCTGTGACTGCACACATGTGGCTTTCAGAGCTCCCTTGCAGCAGCCAGTCTGATTCATCAACAGAAAAATCTTCCACTCTCTCAACATGCAGCTTACCAGTAACCACCAGAAGCAGATTATACAGGTGTGTGTGAGATATCCTGGGAGCTCCCACAGCTCATACATCTTGAGTCACTTGCAGGTGCCATAGACTGTCGAGGGCCCTCAGCACATTTAGGGTTGGCTGATCAGCAACATAGGCTACCTGCAAAAGATGTGGCTAATGACGCACATTAGGCAGACACAAAGTGCTTCGGAGGAGAGGTACTATGCAGCTCATTCTGCAACACCTCTAGATTGAGCAGACCATTGGCACGCTGAAACTGCATTCCTGATGTCTGGACCGGTCAGGCAGCACTCTCCAGTACTCTCCCTAGAGGGTGACCCGCATTATTATGGTTTATTGCGCTCTACACAACTTGGCACTACAAAGGGGGAATGGCTTGCCGGAACAAGAAATGGAGGAGCGGCACGTCTCCTCCGATGAGGAGGACGTCGAGATGACTGAGCTCAATGAGGGTGAGGAAGCTGGGGCTCCAGAGGAGGGGGCCATAGCATAGGTCAGATGTGACAGGTAAGCCTGTGAAATTCCTGTAGCCACAAGGTTCCAGGGTGATGTAGACGACAAGCTCATACAAGCCTCTTTCACCTGCGACCTCCATGCTCTTCAACATTAACACCTTCATTGCTATCGTCAGCATCTCAATGAAGGACATCAATCTCAGAATGAGTAGTTACAATCTTGCGTGGTGATGGCCTCATCCTTGAAATGTTAGGCAGCCTCCGGAGCATGTGGCTGTTCTGTTCTGGGATCATAACTCCACCAGCACACACTGTGAACAGAGCAGATATGGTGCAGCCTCCTTAAGCATCTCGCCAACATTCCACTGCCTATGGCAGCCTTCAAGGGACAGAAGCAGCATTGAAAACCTCAGTGTACTCGTAGCAGTATGCCTGGAGTGTTGCCAGGTGCCTCAAGGAGGACAATCATCACTCACTGGCTCTCACCTTGATGTCTGAGGTCTAATCTGAAATGCAACTGCAACATTTCTCCATAGGCAATCCCTCATGCAAGATTAGTGTTCAGGCCTTTTCATCATACCAAGTCCACAGCATGGGGCTGTTCTTTAGTGATCTGTCACTCCCAGTCATGGATGCAAGCTTGCGAGTGAGGTCACCTTTGTGTGCACTGTGAGAGCTACAGCAGCAGCATTGTCTGATCATGGACAATCACTCATGACCTTGTCTTCATCTGGAGTATCCCAACTTCTCGTGCAGCCTAGACTTTGCAGCTGTGGGCCTGAGAATGCAGACACTGTATTTAGGAATTGATTCGTTCGATAATAAGGAGCAGCCATTAGATGTGGAGCTTAGCTCTGATCCTATTTGAGGCCTCCACATTTTCATTCCAGAATTTCAGATATCCATACAGAAACCAGACACATTGACAGCATTCTCACAATCAGATAACCGTGTTGATTGCTCATCGGAGAGCTGGCTCAGGGATTTGTGCAAGCCAAGCTAGCCAGACTTTCAGGTCCAAAAGCAACATCCCCCTATGTAATAGTCCGGCATCTGGGGACTTTACACACTCCTCTGGTATCGCACGGCAGCATTTCAGGAGTCATCAAGTGATAGCTAGGTCCACAGCTCTGCAGGTGGAGAAGTGGGAACTATTTTGGGCTGATGTCTAGCTGTAAATGTGACATGACCTAATGCTGCAGGTCATCAGGAGCACATAAGATCCCTGAATATTGATAGATATATAACCCAGACTCAAGCCTGACAACCATTACATGGAGGTCATTGGAAGATGCACCGAGTGAGGTTGACTTCAATGCGGCACCACATTAAAATCTATATGGACCACATAGACCATTCTTCAGTGCAGAAGCATCAAGTGAACAAATCAGACTGCAAAATCTATACTTAGAAGGCCAATGATATGATCCTTTGGTGCAAGCCTCAGATATGCATTGCCAGACCACCATTTTGGTGGAGCCAGAGGCATTGCTCATGTCCCTGATGAGCACAGTAAGGCAATGCACTGTAATGAGTTGGTGAGAGACACCATAGACCTGAAGCACATGATGAGAGATATGTGAGGAACTGCGGGTGAGGGAGGGAGGAATCTGCTACATTTGTATGACCTTAGAACATTTCATCAGATAGAAGAGTCATTCACTAGACAAGAAGTTCACAGAAACAAAATATACTTACATATGCCCATAGGATAAACAATCTGTGAACACATGTGCCACCTTCGTGCTCTCAAAATTCCTTAACTTTTCTTGCTGTACAACTACATCTGGGATGCACTCATGTCCTGCTATTCCCTGTTGTCTGTGATAACCTTGGTAGGCATCTTCTGGGGAGCTGAGTCCTGGAGGGCACTGGCTCTGCTGTGGGGCTGGTGAACCTTCCTCAGCCCGAGGAGCTGAAATTGATAGGGTCACAGGCAGAGGGAACTTGGAGTCACTGGACAACCCAGGAGAGTTCTGGGTGAATAGCCCCAGGGTGTCTGGTTGCCTGTGGGTACCCGATGGCCCCTCCTTCACTCCTTGAGGAGAATGGGCTCTTGAAGGGAGATTGAGGTGCCCTGTCTACCTCTTCCCTAGCCACTGCTGGAATGTTCTCATGGCTGAAGTGATGGTATGCTGGACCAAGGTATCCATGGTGGTCGCCACCCTTCCAATGGTGACCTCAATGCACTGGCAGGTCGGTGCCAAGACATCAGACTGAGTGTGGTCGGACTCCAATTATAATATGGTGATGGCCTCTGCCAGCCCTGCCTGCACCAGGAGCCTTGGAGCTCCAACATGTCTCCAAGGACTGAGTCCAGAGTTTGTCATCGGACTCGGACACAGCAGAAGTCTGGCCTCCAGCAATCCTCCGAGTGTCGGTGACCTTGATTGTCACTGCCTCCACCTGCTGAGGAGCAAAATGTGTGCTGTGCTCACCTGATGGTGACCCCAAGCCTGCTCTAAAACTAGGCCCCACTAGGTGTATGTCTTTGCGCTGATGGAGGGTGCAGGTAAACACAGTGATAGCTCGATATCAAGTGGGTCCTCAGAATCCTCATCCGAGATGTTCTGGGAACTGGGGCTGATGGGCTGGCAGTTTACCTCCTCCTTTCCTTTCTGGTGCCTGCAATAGAGAGAAGAGAAAATTAGTGATTGGCTGGTTAGTTACTTGTATGAAAGAGCACTCACAGGTTGGGCAGGTTGGAAAAGACTAGTGGATGGGGCCTCTCAAGCTTGATGGGGATGCTGATCTTGCCTTTGGACACACCAGCCTGGGATCTTTCCCTGTTGTTTTGGATGATCCTTTCCTGCATAACGATAGATGGACAGACTGTGAGCAGGACAGATGCTAAAGCCAATGAAAGACTTGCCTGACTTTTGTTGTGTGCTGAGTGGACCTATGTAAGGACCAAAGACGCGACTTACACAAAATGTGACAAGAGATGAAGATGTAATCGCGTGCGTGAGAGTGGACCTATGTAAGGACCAAAGACGCGACTTACACAAAATGTGACAAGAGATGAAGATGTAATCGCGTGCGTGAGAGAACAAGTGATGATGTTCCTTGTGCTGGTAGTATGGGAGATCCCTGTGGACTGTAATGCAGCAAATGCCCGATGGCCTGATCAGAGAGTGAGCAGAGACTGAGGAGAAGTTTGACTTGCCCTGGGGAGTGGGTAAGGTCATTCAGCCTCTTCCTGTACTGGAGCATGCTGGCACTGATGGCACTGGCAACCTCTCACAAGCCTTGGTAGTGAGGTTGATGAACTGCCGGCTACCATCATGGGGGTAAAGAACCTTCTGCTGGTCCTTGACCACCTGGTGGTGTTCCACCAGTGCCATGTCACTGAACTTGGGCACATGGTGTTCGCCTCTTCTTGGCACCATCACTCATTGTGGCAAGTCCTGGGCTGCAGAGTGCGTGGGTGCCATTTAAATATGGGGCCCGGAAATGTGAGCCAATGAGGTAATAGTGGGGTAGATGAATCCCAGCCTGTCCCACCATGAGGTACCGCATGCTGCACATTTATGTATAAATAATGAGCTAGCATGTGGATGATCTGGTGCGGCAACCAGCCATGCCGACCAACGGGAGCCACACCACTTTTCCCGAATGCCACTGCACTTAGTCTCTGGAACAGAAAATTCTTCCCTAAGTGGCTTCAAAGACAGCAGCAATAGGCTGAATTCTGTTGGCGCAGCATTAGCCCTGCGTTGGCAGGCAGTGGGACTTGGGTGGCCTATTCCATGAGGTGGTCAGTTAAGAGGTTACCACCAGGGGGTCATCAATCAATTAACGTTGGTTGGCTGAGTTGGCTAGACAGTCTGTGGATCAGATTAATGTCAATAGCTCGATGCCCATTATGCCTGAGCTAGCCACCGACCCCGTTCCCTCATCGTACCTGCAGTAAAAAAAATCACAGCACTTTGCCGAACTTCAGCTAAAAAGTGCCAAGGAACTTCCTACAGGCAGAGAACTGAAAAGGAACAACACTGATCTCCTCTTGATGTTATCCACTGGCGTGTTCACTAATGTAACCACTTCATCAGAGTGTCGCCACTTAGATCCAATGGCTGCTGTGGCTTATCATTTTCCACTGGTGTACCACATGCCTTCCTCTTGAAAACAGGATGACTTCTGTTGGCTAACTACAAGCAATAGCATTGGAAAGAACGGCTGTGAAATCTGTATCAGTGCAGTATCTATTTTGAATGTTTCATTCTTGAGGAATGTGTTTAGGTTTCTAAGCTTGGGACTGTGTTCTATCCTTAGCATCAAACACATGACAGAAACTTGGGACAAAACACAAAAATGTTTACATATGAGAGGAAACAAATTTTTGCTTCAAAAGGACTGGTTCCTACAAAAATCCTTTTTGGCAGTTCTGATATCTCCAAGGTAAATGCAGCACTGTAGAAAGGCCAGAAATAGCCCTTATGGATTAAGACTTCTTCCAGTTGACTTTGAAACAGCTGTTTCCTATCAGGTTGTAAATCTGGCATTGAAATCTGGATGTCGTTGTGCATGTCTGAGTTACACAATCAGGCACGGCAATGAAGCAAACTGGCCCAAAGGCAGATGGTATTCCTTTACCAGTAATACTGGCTATGCCAGCAAGTTCCAGTTTGACCACCTGCATAATATTCTTCATATTGGGTGCGCTTAATCATCATTTTGGGCCAACACTATAACAGCTTACAACTGTTGCACTTAATGGGAATCATTTAAGCCCAGTCCAAATGGTAATTCACAATGCAAACATGGATTATATATTTGCAGTCCAGGATAACAAACTCCGCTTGTTGGGGAACCAATCTGCTGGAATCTTGAGGTGCTTTCCTAAAATATGTTTATTTACGATTTATTATTTATTCCACTGATCATTTTTGTATTGGCATTTGGATCATTTCCCAGAAGCAGATTGCAGTGTACTTTGACAAAACTGCACAAGAATAAAGGTCTGTTTTGAGAGGGTTACTTTCTCCCTGTTGATAATCAAAGGGTCTACTTAATGAATGAACAGGCTGTGGCCCTTTGCTCCAGAAAATAGCAAGCTGAGGGGTGACATTATTAAGGTCTTTAAAACGAGGAAGGGGTTAAATCGGGTAAACACAGGGAAGATAGCCGGACCATTATGGGCTGTAGAACCCACTCAGTAATATGGGCATAGAAGTGGATTGAACAAATGATGCTTCCGTAGGCCTCGATAATTTTTGGATTTGGAGGAACTGTTAACGTTTACTGTAGGGATTTACGGACTTATGCAGGAGATCAGCTCAGCCATGTACTGTGTAGTCATAGCCTGACATCCACAAGGCCACCAACCAGCTATGTAAGCACAGCCAGCCATTGGGTCTGCAACAAACTATCTGCTCCTTATTTTCTGCTGGAGACTCACAAACAACTCGCTGCATAGTAAATTTGCTTTGAGTACTTTAGTCATTAAAGACATTGGGCAAGAAATCAATTCATGGAGTGCTGCTCTTAGTTGCATGATGGACGCCTACCTTTGATTCCTGAGAGTATTTGGTGTTTCCTGCATGACCCATGCGGCATTCTCTGAGGATATGGGGATCCTGTGTGTGTGTTGGAACACACTGAATTGATGCCATCCTGAAGTCACACAGCCAACAGGTTGATGTGATGCTGGGATCCCAAATTTGACCAATAAATGCACAGGCAATAACTACATTTTTTACTCAGAAAACAAAAGTGGAGCAGCAAAATGGGTCCTGAAGTAGCATTATTTTAAAAGGGCTAGGCATCCGGATTGCCAGGAAGTTAAATTTTTGAAACTTTTTCTCATTCAAAGTGTCTGAACGTTTTCTGGAGCATTTTTATTTTTAATATTTTTTTGGTGAATTCTTGCATTTGCCTGCAAGTGTTGTTGCATTCTCTCAGGGACGGCAGAAGAGTAGGCAACTGGTGCACATCAAGGCTGCAAGGGTGTCCAGGAAAGAATGGCTGTGCCTCTGGGTCTGCAGCACAACAGGGAGAGGGAGCAGAAGTTGTGGAGGGGGCAAAGTCTATGTAATGCCCTAGTTGGAGCAGGTCTTCTCCATGCACCTTGATAGTGACAAGAGGCTGCCTGGCAGACCAGCCAATGCACCCAGCATGTAGGTGTGCATGTTATTCAATACAATCTGTGCTGCCCCACTGAGGTCCTCATCTGTGTTCCTGCAGAAGAGCCCATTGACTCTGATAAACTGGCAAGGAACCATCTTTACTCCTGGCCTGGTTGCAGCTCACTTATGCCTGGAGACTCACTATATGTTGATCACAGCTTTATGCTCACCTCCAAGGTACTTGCGCGTCAGTGTCTCAGCTGGTGGTTGTAGGTGTCATATCAACTAATGGGGTCTCTCTTTATCAGGGCTGTGCTGCCATTCTCTATCCTCCCCCAGGGGCTCCTGTGGCTGGGCAGGAAGCAGTTTTTGGGCATCTGAAAGCAGGAAGGAAATGTTGGAGTGTGGGAAGGCAGTTAGGATGGGAAGCAAGAGTTCCATGATCACACCATCAGCAGTTTGTTCATTAAGCCAGAAAGCAGGATCAGGGCGACCTGGGAAATGAGAAGGGGCATTAGGCAGGAATGTGTCATCATACTCAATGTTCTCAGTGAAGCCAGAGGATACATGTTCCATCGTAAATGGCACTGTAACACACCAAGATGTCTGCTCCATAGGGCTCAGGAGAGGCAGGCACCCTCATCCCTGCCAGCTCTGCCCTGGTTACTTCCATTCTGTGCCACCTTGTCCCTCAAGAGAGAGGGCAGGATGTTAATGATTGGTTATAGCTCAGTGTTTGTTTTATGTGCCTGGCATAGTTGAATAGCTGGAGTATGTGCGAAGCTAGCAGCATTGGTAGCTTGTGGGAGGATGAGATGGGGTGTCTATATGTTAACCATTAGCCCTGACTGCCAGGACGTGCTGCTGGGTGAGGTGATAGGGGTCTGATACATTGAGCAGCATGAAAAGCTGGTAGTGTAGTGGTTAGGAGATATCCTGAGAAGATGCATCCATGTGAGGTCATTAGACTTCTTCATCTTCTGGCACAGTTGCCAGGTTCCTGGGTCCAAACTCTGGGAGTTAACCACCTGACCAGCTGCTCTCATTCACTCTTGAGGGTGATCATTGAGGGTTGCTGACTACACACCATTCCCAACTCTGTTCCCCCACCCCCCTGTCAGTGTACCCGCCCCCTCCCACCCCCGCCCCCCCCCTCACCCCCCACCCGCCCCCGGGGGTAGGCCATGGCACCTCTTTACTTGCCCACCTGTCCCATTAATATCTTCGGTGCTGCCATCCGTCATTATGCCATCCCTCTCCCTGATGCTCAATTTACAAGAACCTCCATTGCAGTAATCTTTTTATGCAGCTTCCCTTTAAGATACAGCTTACTTTTAAGAAGACCAGGCTGCCTGTATAACATGATGGGAAAACAATACTTGTGAGACCCTCCTGCTGTGTGCAGAGCATGCCTGCAGTGTTAATAAGTAGAGAGCAGCATTGGAGAGGCACCAGGTAGCACCACTATCATTCAGCGGAGTTAGGTATATGAATTTTACATGATGCCCACCTTGATCTGAATGGGGACAGGCATGTCACGAATCGCATAACCCATGCCGAAAAATCAGGGGAAATAAATTTCTAGTCCATTATCTCATATGATGAATGTTCCTTAAATAGATCCATAGGGCTTTCCAAGACCTACTTACCATTTCTCAAACTTAAAGTTCAGTTCCTGTCACTACATTTGGAAATCTGAATTCAAAAACTGTTGTGTAGCATGACTGATATGATGACCAATGTCAAGGTTTGAGTCTCATGATGGAATACATAAACACCTAAATAGCAAAGAGGAACATTGTTCTATTGGCATGAAGTTCCAACCAGTATCTTTAAATAAACGGATTTGACCTCTTGCTCAAGTGCACCAGAACAAAACAATAGATATGCTTGTCTGATAGGCTGAATTCTGTCTGCAACATACCCAAAATATTAACATTTAAAAGCTTATATATGAAAATATTTCAGTGGAAAGGATCAAAAAAACTAGATCCAAGCTATCAAATGTTTCTACCCTTCCTTGGCCAATTTGGCAGCTTGATTGGAATGGATGGGAGCAACAGATGCAATGGACATTAATATGCCAGAATCCGTACACCCCTGTCACTTCCAGAATTGCTTGTTATATGTGCTGGGGGAGTAAAGCATATGCCTACTCATATATTGTTGCGTGCATTCTAATCATATGCTTCCCAATATATTCCCCATAGTTTATGCAATATCACTTCTGTTCAGAAGGGACACTCATTGTTCCCTGGTGTCCAGTTTTATGCAGGGGCTGTTTTAAACTAACAATCGTCCAAAAGACACTGCAATTTTATGTTAATGGATCAATTGCATTGACTTAACTGCCAAATTTAAAAAGATTTCCTGGAAAAATGCTAAGGCTCCTGTCGATGCTACGCAGCCTGTCGTAATCATTCTCCAGAACCGTACCCCAGCAGACTCCGTGTTTGTAACCAAGAATCCTGATAAGATGATGCTATTGACCCCGAGGCTGGAAATCATCCAGGGTCAGGGACATGTCTTTATGACAGGCAGAACCCTGCCACATCAGAGACACATCCTGATTCTACTAATGTAGAAAATTAAGGCAAAGGCATCTTTCCAAGTTGTAATATAATTTACAATGATGGCATCAAAAAATTACTGAGGTTGCAGTTGTGGTCCCTTCACCCCCACGCCCAACCCCCTACTTGCTAAAAACAGCCAAACTGCAATGGTGGGGGAGCTGATCAGAGGGAAAAAATGCCTGGGGCCACTCTGGGATGTATTCTAATGGCGGATTCAATTTGGCATTGGTGACAATCCCAGAATGTTGGCTGTTTAATCATTTTTTTTCCCCCCAAATGTGTGAGCTGCCTGACAGATGAGGGGGAAAATAAGTGAGAAGAAAAAGAGAGGAGAATTTACCTTTCAAAGGAAAATGTAAAAAACAACAGGACCGCATTCTAAGCTGCAGCATGAAAGAAAAGGTTACATCAGAATCAAACAGACAGATATCTCTCTGTTGTCTCCCAATGAGGTAAGTGGTTTCTTTCAGCAATGGATCAAGGACAAGTAAAGGATAAGCAGGTGTTCCAAACAGGGAGCAGGAGTTTTATTTAACACTGAGTTAATCTTAAAGGTGTTCAAGCATTCATGCAAACACTAGAAATCTTATTTTTGAAATTAAATGGCGAGTTTCTATAATTTTAATAACTGGGGAAATGAAGAATCCTGTTATTTTTTAAAAAATTGCACTGCTACAGGCTCTGCTCATTTGTATTGTCACACTAACTTGCAAACTAACATCTTAAAAATACAATAGCAGATGGCAAGCTTCCATTCAATGTTATTTTGGGGTTTTGTACAGCAGTTCCTTCCAACTGTGTCATCATGAAGGAATACTGTCAGCAAGTGAGCAAACAGTGCTTCCATTTGATAATCCTGTGAATCTGTTAACAATATCTGTATTGAATCAGCAAAAGCATTTACACTTTCCAATTTCCTACTTTCACTGAAAGTCATATTGCAAAATACACTGCAGCCAAATCATGCATTAATTTGTAGGATAGAATTTGAATCTCTCAATAGTGTTGAAATTTTGCTTGTAGTTGCAGAAATGTGGATTAATAGAAGTAAATAATATTTGCATTTACTCGGTATCTTGTCACATTGAAGTCAATCAAACCAACGCACACAATGAAGTACTTTTAAGGTACAATGACTGTTATTATGCAGCCAAACACAGGAGCTATTTTAAACCAACTTTGTACAATAGCTGACCATGTCATGATTAACCAGTTCATCTTTTTTTTATTTTGATTACTGGATGTGGGTTTCGCTGGTTGGGCCAGCATTTATTGTCCATCCATAATTGCCCTTGAAAAGGTGGTGGTGATCTGCCTTCTTGAACCGCTGCAGTGCACGTAGTGTACGTATGCGTGCAGTGCTCTTAGTAAGGGAGTTCCAGGAATTTGACCCAGCAACAATAAAGGAATGGTGATATATTTCGAAGTCAGGATGGTGAGTGATTTGGAAGGTGGTGGTGTTCCCATTTATCTGTTGTCCTTGTCCTTCTAGGTGGTGCTGTCAAAGGAGCCTTGATGAATTCCTGGAATGCATCTTGTAGATGGTACACACTGCTGCTACTGTACGTCGGTGGTGGAGGGTGTGAATGTTTGTGGATGTGGTGCCAATCAAGCGGGTTACTTTGTCCTGGATGGTGTCAAGCTTTTTGAGTGTTGTTGGAGCTGCACTCATCCAGAAAAGTGAGGAATATTCCATCACACTCCTGACTTGTGCCTTACAGATGGCAGACAGGCCTTGGGAGTCAGGAGGTGAGTTACTCATCACAGGATTCCTAGCCTCTGACCTGCTCTTGTAGCCACAGTATTTATATGACTAGTCCAGTTCAATTTCTGGTCTTTGGTGACCCCCAGGATGTTGATAGTGGGGAACTCTGTGATAGTTATGCCATCAAACATCAAGGGACGATGGTTGGATTTGTCTTGTTGTGGATGGTCATTGCCTGACACTTGTGTTGCGTGAATGTTATTTGCCACCTGTCAGCCCAGCCTGGATATTGTCCAGGTCTTGCTGCATTTGGACATGGGCTGCTTCAGTATCTGAGGAGTCACAAATGGTGCTGAACATTGTGAAATCATCAGTGAATATCCCCACTGCTGATCTTATGATGGAAGGAACGTCATTGATGAAGCAGCTGAAGATGGTTGGGCTGATGACGCCACCATGAGGAACTCCTGCAGTGATGTCCTAGAGCTGAGATAACTGACCTCCAGCAACCACAACCATCTTCCTTTGTGCTAGGTATGACTCCAACAATTGTAGAGTTTATTCCCTGATTCCCAGTTTGACTCCAGTTTTGCTAGGTCTTCCTGATGCCACACTCAGTCAAATGCTGCTTTGATGTCAAGGGCAGTCACTCTCACCTCACCTCAGGAGTTCAGTTCTTTTGTCCATGTTTGAACCAAGGCTGTAATGAGGTCAGGAGCTGGGTGGCCCTGGCGGAACCCAAACTGGGCATCAGTGAGCAAGTTATTGCGAAACAAGTGTCACCTGATAACATTGTTGATGATCCTTTCCATTACTTTACTGAGGATGGAGAGTAGGGTGATGGGGCGGCAATTGGCAGGGTTGGATTTGTCCTGTTTTTTGTGTACAGGACATACCTGGGCAATATTCCACACAGCCAGGTAGATACCAGTGTTGTAGCTGTACTGGAACAACTTGGCTAAGGGTGCAGCAAGTTCTGGAGTTGGTGTTCAAAGCACACATGCAGGAGCTGCTGAGTATGTTGTAAATAAACTTAATCTTTCCACCCAAGAAGTGTTTGCAGATCAACTCTAACATCAACAGTAGGAACTTGGCCACCCTAACAACTGAACATTTCCTACTTTTCTGAAAGTTCTGGCTCTAATATTTTGACTATGGACGGGATTTTCCCCTCAGTACACGAAACACAGTAGTGGGTGTGAAAATTGGCGTTTTACCCACAGACTGCTTCCTGCCTCATTAAATATGCATGCACTAGAAACACGCCGGCTCATGGATGGCTGACCTCTGATTTGCCTGCCCCGCCGTAAGCTCACCGCCTCCTCACTCCAGGAGCCATAGTTAAGGTGCAGCTGCACACAGCGTTCTCAATGCCTGCTGCCCGGGACTGCTCCACTGAAGACATGGTCTTAATAGCTAAGAAGACAGGAGCCCTCAAATTCAGTGACGCCTCACTGGGATGTTTTTTAAATGCAGTCGAGGCCCAGCATGATGTCCTCTACCACCCCCTGCCCCTGCCTGCAGGAGGTCCAGCAAGCTCATCCTTGGGCTTGGGAGGCAGTGGTCAGTGCTAATGCTGCACAGAAGAGGTCAGCCATCCAGTGTAGAAAGAGTATGAATGATCTCATCCTTGTCACCAGGGTGAGTCAACCATCTCTTCACTCTCAACTCACACTCAAAATCCCATCACACATTCACTGACATCTCACATACTGCCAGCTCATGAGACATTGTCACTCACTCTCACACACACCATCACATCTCCATCTGGGCTCATTTCCTCTGAAGATCACATCTTCATCCCATCCATGGCTCCCATCACCACCCACACATTCCAGGCATCCTTATCATCTGCCCTGGCCTGCGTCTTGTTCTCATTCTCCCAGTCTGTCTTTATGCAGGACAGGGTCGCACACAATCAAGGGAAAGGCCCCAAGCCAGAGGGGGTTGAGGGGAGCAGTGGGTGGAGTGCTGGAACTCAAGGTCTTCCCTCAGTTCAAAAACTGAGCCATTGAGCTGACCGGAAAGGACGTGGACCATGCCTGTGGCGATGTGGAGGTCATTAGCAAACACCTACATGAGGATCCTGCACCAGCTCATTCCTCAGACAATCATACTGAGAGTGCATTTTCCTGTTTTAGAGTCACCTGTCATGCACCAGTTATCTCTACTTGCTTTCATAGGAACCTCAGCCAAGTGCCCAATGGCCTAAACCAGCCAGACCCTTAGCTTGAGCCCTGACGACACCACGGATCAGAGTCCTGGGGACACCACAGCAGATCACAGTGCTCACCCACACCCTCCACCAGTGCAGAGAGACACACCTCAGTGGGACCTAGTTCTAGAGCTGGCTTGGGGTCACAATCTGTTCCACAGCAGGTGGAGACAGGGACATCCAAGATCACCAGCACTTGGAGGACTGTTGGAGGCCAGGAACCTATGGAGTCTGAGTCAAATGATGAGCTTCTGGACTTGGTCCCAAATTAGTTGTTGGAGCTGCAATGACAATCACTGGAACATCAGGAAGGGATGTCAGCTGCACTCCTCAGATTGAAACAGACAATGAAGGAGTCAGCCTGCGTTCAGTCTGAGGTGATAGCGCTGTCCTGCCAATGCACCAAAGTGAAAATTGGCAGGATAGCAGTAACCATGGAGACCTTGATCCAGGAAATCTGCACACCATCACTGTGGCCATTGGTGGCATCCAACAAAGGGCATGAAAGAGTTGGGTGAGGCACTTTTGTCTCACTCCAGCTACCTCCTCTCCTCAAGGAGTCAACCAGGGGCCCTCAGGCAGCAATAGGGAGAAGGACCAGCAGATGGACACCCTGGGGTCATCCACCTAGGTGACTGCAGGGGTGTCCAGCCAATCCCAATCGCCTCTTCCTGTGACCCCATCTGAGGAGGATCCACCTGCCCCACAGCAGGACACCCAAAGCAAGCTGGGACCCTCCAGGTCTCGGCCCTCGAGAGGATGCCTGCCAAGGTTATCATGTACAACAGGGTGTAACAGTCAGCAGGCCAGCTCCACCTCCACCTCCGCTGTGGATGTCAGGGATGCTCCCAGATGTAGCGGTAGGGTTAGGAAAGTTAAAAAAATTTAGAAGCACAACAATGGCACGTGTGTTCACAACATGTTTATAAGGTTCACAAATATAAATAGAATTACACCTATTTCACATCTCCACTTGTGTAGGTCTCCTTTTTATGATGAGCTGTGTTGCTGTGAATCTGGGGGTGATACCATGGTCCCTCTCCCCACTTATCACACATGTCGCTATCATGGGCCTCTCGTCTATGTAGCGTGCTTCCATATCACCTCAGTGTGGCCCTTTTCCAGATCATTCTCAACATCAGTGATGCCTCAACCTTAATGTTAAGTGTGATTGTGGAATGAACCTCATTCACATGCTTTGCAGGATCATGTTATATTTATTCCTAGCTGTGTACAATTGAAGCAGAGGTGTTCTCCTATCTCATCTGCATTCATGAAAGATGAAGGAGTGGTGTATAAGGAGAGATGTGTTAACACATGGAGAAGGATCAAATATATTGTGCAACTCCACGCGCTCTCTGCATCCCGGCAGGGTTTTCATGCTATGTGCCCAACTCAGAGCTCGTGTGCGCTCCTGTCTGCCAACCGCATTTCCGACTTTCCGAGTGTACATCTGTTGAACTCACCAATAAGTGGGAGCACCTTGTCACCTCAAGGTACCAAAGCTCTGCTCCTTTCAGCCACATTATTGCCCTGGTACTCAAATCTAAAACCTTGAGAGTTTCTCAACCTGTAATTGTCTGAATTATAGCCACAAGGCTCTTGGCACAATGTTGGGATGCAGTGCTGTGCGTCCCATCACCTAAACACTTGCTGAGACATGTGATGCTAAATGCAAATGATGATATTTGACAATCAATAGAGCCTTTGAGCAAGCTCTGAAAGTGCACATCGTAGCTTTAGACAATGTTGAGGGGAGCAATGTGGTAGGAATGAGGATGTACTGAGGCTGAAGTCTGCTGCTTATTGGCAACAACTCATGACTTTAAGGGCCTCATGGCGTCTGAACATTTTGGAATTTGCAAGGGTCAGGGCTGGCCATGAGGGCACAATATGTGTCTTAAAGAGGAAGCAAGTGATTGAATGACATCATCCTCAGGTGGCCCACATACATAGGAAGGTGGGGATAAAAGCCAGAATTCCTAACTGAGAGTGCTGGATGTTAACGTGATAGAGAAGAAGGTGACATAGGGGATTGAGTCATCTCAGATTAGAATCATACCTACTTCGGCTGCCTTGGCCCAAGTGTCAAAAATCAGTTACATCATCGATGTTACATAGAATACGTTAACCGGTTGCTGGAGATGGATCTCCTTGAGGAGCTTTGTTAGAGTGAAGACATAAAGCTACGAGCCAACTAAGGATAGCAGAACAGCTCTTCAATCTTGTAGGCTGCCACTGTGACTGGGATGCTGGAGAGACACTTGAAGAGGCAACACCTTCTGACGTCTGATGTCAGGACTCCCTTCTCCAGTTAGTACCTCAGCTCAGCAAGGACACAAGCTGCTAAGGGTTCATCATCTTTCAAAGGATCAAGACAATGTGAGCTTCAGGTGTAACTATTCACTCTCATGTTGAAGTGTATGTTTGAAATGAGAGGAATAATTCTTCGTCAAAAGACGGTGGAAGCAGAGTCCTTGAATATTTTTAGGGCAAAGCTATATAGATTCTTGATTAATAAGGGTGTGAAAGGTTATCTGGGGTAGGCAGGAATTTGGGGTTGAGATTAGAACAACCAGATCAACCATGATCTTGTTGAAGGGTGGAGCAAGCTTGAGGGGCCGCATGGCCTACTCCTGCTCCTTGTTCATATATTCGTTTTCCCTGCATTGTCATTGAAAGCCTCCTAACATGTCTCAACTGCGCATCTCCCTTAATTTGGGAATGCACAGTTTCAGTTGGGTACTCCTTTAATTGGCTCCCCCCGTCCCCCCCCCAAGTGCATGCACCTGCCCTCCAAACAGCCCCCAGAACCCTCACCAGCAGATTATCTCCTCATTTTAATTTTGTCCTGCGTCATCGCTGCATGTTGGAAGGCAGTGGTGCTGAGGTCTCACTGCCAGACCAGCTTGAACATTCCCTATGTGATTATGGAAACCCCTCCATTGTCCCAGGGAAGTTTAATGTTCAGGTTTCCCTCCATCTAAAAGCTTTTAATCCTCCCCCTGGATTCCTTGATCCTATTGTGATTGTGGCGGATATCCCTTTGTTACCCTCTGAACATGGTGAGGTAGATGTGCCTATGCATTATGTGGGCTTCACCCCTCCCCATCTTGAGGATACTTACACAATCTGACATATACCACCACCACCCCCTTCCAACACCCTCAAATGTCCCCACGGTACCTGTTCCCCAACTAAAGGCTGCAGACAGAGTGTGTCATCTGTGGCCCAGTATGATGCACTCAGCGATCCTGTCATTCTGGTCGCCTATGTGATTCTGTAACTGATTCTCTCCCCATCCTAGCACTGACTTGGCTTTCCCCCCAATCATGTGTCTGAGCAACCTTCTGTACTCTTAACAACCACCCCCCCCCCCCCCCCGCCCCCCCACCACCCCCACCCGAGCAAAGAGCGGGTCGCCAGGCTCAGGTCACCGCTGTGAAACACATCAGTCAAACTTGCTCCAGAGTGGGGGGACGATTTCAGTGAGCAGCACTTATAATGAGATACAAATGTATTAAAATGACGTTCCCGTCACACCACAGTGGGAAACACGGCCTGCCATTGACGGCCGGAGTGGACGATCCCAGACTGCTTTTATGACAGCAGTAAATTGATCTTTCCGATCTGGCAATATTTTCCACCCCCACCCACCATGATACCCATTGTGGGCAGGGCCAGAAAGCCCTGCCCCATGTCTCCCCTCTATGTGTGTACACCCCACATTGCAACCCTACTTAGACCATTTCAACGCATACATTTCAAGAAACTTCGGTCTTTAACGCACTGGACTGCCAAAGAATTCAGCAACAGCCTGACAACCTCACGTGATATCAGCTTGCAGTTATCTTGCACATGGAGAGGCCAGCTAGGAGTAACACTGCCTTGTGGGGGCCACCTATCATCGAATTTCCTGAAATCTATGCCTGCATACTTCCAACAAATGGCCTCAGGCAGTGATAAGGAGTGGGAATACTGGTCAACATTACCCTCCTCTGGAGGCTCTGGCCAATTATTGTGCCCTAACAACACCCTAACAAACACCCTAATCTCTGAACAACCATCTCTAAAATAAAGTGTCTAATCATGACCATGTTGTTGTTTGTAGAACCTTGTTATGTATAAAGTGATTGACAAACTTCCTCCATTACAGCAGTGACCAGACTTCACTGGCTGTAAATTGCTTTGGGATCCTGAGGTCATCAGAGCTGTTAGATAAATGCAAGTTTTTCTTTTAGTGAACTGGTGGCGCGACCTCTAATGGCAGAGTTACCAGCCCAGAGAGGAGGTGATGGCGTAGTGGTATTGTCACTGAACTAGTAATCCAGAGACCCAGGGTAATGCTCTGGGGACCCAGGTTCATTACAAACAATTTGAATTCAATAAAAATCTGTAATTAAAAGTCTAATAAAAATTAATGTCCTTCAGGGAAGGAAATCTACCAATCTGTAGGTCAGGTCTACAGTAATATGGTTGACTCTGAAATGGCCTAGCTAGTCACTCAGTTGTGACAAACCGCTACAAAGTCGCAAAAAAGGAACAAAACCAGACTAGGCACCAGAAACCACAATGGAAATCTCAGCCCTGTCAACCTTGCAAAGTCCTCCTTACTAACACCTGGAGAGCCATCTCACAGACTAGTCAAGCCACAGTCTGACATAGTCATCCTCACGGGAATCATACCTTATAGATAATGACCCAGTGATGGTAATGGTGGTGTCTTGGAACGTCCTGGACAGGCTCATCAGAGTTGGTGGCACAGTGGTATACAGTCAGAAGGGAGTTGCTCTGGGAGTCCTCAGCATTAACTCCAGACCCCATCTGACCATAAAGTCTTATGGCATCAGGTCAAACATGGGCAAGGAAACCTCCTGCTGATTACCATGTACTGCCTCCCCTCAGCTGATGAATCAGTACTCTTCCATGCTGAACACCACTTGGAGAAAGCACTGAGGGTGGCAAGGGCGCAGAATGGATTCTGGGTGTGGGCCTTCAATGTCCATCGCCAAGGGTGGCTCGGTAGCACCACTACTGATTGAGCTGACCAAGTCCTAAATGATGCTAGACTGGTCTGTGGCAGATGATGAGGGAACCAAACAAGAGAGAAAAACATACTTGACCTCATCCTCATCAACCTGGTGCCGCAGATGCATCTGTCCATGACAGTATCAGTAGGAGTGACCACCACAAGCTGTTGTGGAGATGAAGTCCCGCCTTCACATTGAGAATACTCTCCATCGTATTGTGTGGCACTTGCACTGTGTTAAATGGGATAGATTTCGAACAGGTCTAGCAACTCAAGACTGGGCATTTACAAGGTGCTGTGAGCCATCAGCAGCAGCAGAACTGTACTCAAACACAATCTGTAACCTCTTGGTCTGGCATATCCCCCACTCGACCATTAGCATCAAGCCAGGGGATCAACCCTGGTTCAATGAATGGTGCAGGAGGGCATGTCAGGAGCACCAGGCATACCTAAAAATGAGGTGTCAACTTGTGAAGTGAAAATATAGGACTACCTGCACGCCAAACAGCATAAGCAGAAAGTGGTAGACAGGGCTAAGCGATCCCGCAAGCAGCAGATCAGATCTAAGCTCTGCAGTCCTGTCACATCCAGTCATGAATGGTTGTGAACAATTAAATAACTCACTGGAGGAGGAGGCTCCGTAAATACCCCATCTTCAATGAAGAGGGAGCCCAGCACATCAGTGCAAAAGATAAGGCTGAAGCATTTGCAACAACATTCAGCCAGAAGTGTCGAGTGGATGATCCATCTTGGCCTCCTCCGAAGGCCCCCAGCATCACAGACACCAGCCTTCAGCCAATTTGATCCAATCTATGTGATATCAAGACATGGTTGAAAGTACTGGATACTGCAAAGGCAATGGTCCCTGACAACATTCCGGCAATAGTACTGAAGACTTGTGCTCTAAAGCTTGCCATGCCCCGAGCTAAGATGTTCCAGACCACCTACAACACTGGCATCTACCCGGCTATGTGGAAAATTGCCCATGTATGTCCTGTACACAAAAAAGCAGGACAAATCAACCTGGCCAATTACCACCCCATCAGTCTACTCTTGATCATCAGTGAAGTAATGGAAGGGGTCATCAGTAGTGTTATCAAGCAGCGCTTGCTTAGCAATAGCCTGCTAACTGACAGCCAGTTTGGGTTCCGCCAGGGCAACTCAGCTCCTGACTTCATTAAAGCCTTGGTTCAAACATGGACAAAAGAGCTGAATTCCTGAGGTGAGGTGAGAGTGACTGCCCTTGACATCAAGGCCACATTTGACTGAGTGTGGCATCAAGGAGTCCTAGCAAAACTGGGGACAATGCAAATCAGGGGGAAAACTCTCCGCTGGTTGGAGTCATGCCTAGTACAAAGAAAGATGGTTGTGGTTGTTGTAGGTCAATCATCTCAGCTCCAGGACACCACTGCAGGAGTTCCTCAGGGTAGTGTCCTCGGCCCAACCATCTTCAGCTGCATCATCAATAAACTCCCATCCATCATAAGGTCAGAAGTGGGGATGTTTGCTGATGAATGCACAATGTTCAGCACCATTCACGACTCCTCAGATATTGAAACAGTCCATATCCAAACGCAGCAAGACCTGGACAATATCCAGGCTTGAACTGACAGGTGACAAATAACACTCACGCCACACAAGTGCCAGGCAATGACCATCTCCAACAAGAGAGAATCTAACCATTGGCCCTTGAAGTTCAATGGCATAACCATCACTGAATTCCCCACCATCAACATCCTGGAGGTTAACATTGACCAGAAACTGAACTGGACTAGCCATATAAATACTGTGGCTACAAGAGCAGGTCAGAGACTAGGGAACCTGCGATGAGTAACTGACCTCCTGACTCCCTGTCCACCATCTACAAGGCACAAGTCAGGAGTGTAATGGAATACTCCCCACATGCCTGCATTAGCATTAATGCCGTTCCCACAACACTCAAGAAGCTTGACACCACCCAGGACAAATCAGCCTGCTTAATTGGCACCACATCAATAAACATTCACTCCCTCCATCACCGACACACAGTAGCAGCAGTGTGTACCATCTATAAGAGGCACTGCAGGAATTCACCAAGGCTTCTTCAACAGCACCTTCCAAATCCACAATCACTACCATCTAGAAGGGCAAGATTGATGGGAACATCACCACCTGGAAGTTCCCCTCCAAGTCACTCACCATCCTGACTTGGCAGTACATCACCATTCCTTCACTGGATCAAAAGCCTGGAACTCTCTTTTTAACACACTGTAGGTGCACCTTGGGCTGCAGCGGTTCAAGAAGGCAGCTCACCACCACCTTCTCAAGGGGCAACTAGGCATGAGCAATAAATGCTGGCCCATCGAGCAAAGCCCACATCCCATGAATGAATAAAAAAATAGGATGACAGGATAGCCAAGGAGAGCACAATACATTGATCTATGATTGAATTAGACGACACCTCAACTTCTTAGAAAAGGATGTGAATTCATTAATTCAGGTAAATAATGCATTGTTTAAAATTGAATATATACATGTCAGGCACTCTGCACATAACTATAATCTTCTTTGAGGGAATTAGAAATGATTGGAATGTTATATTGCTGGAGAATTTTAATAATTCATTAAATTCTAACCAATTGGGCTGGTTTTACACAATTTTTCAGAAAAAAACACAAATCTAGCAAATGCATTTCTAAAAATGACCTCTTAATTATTGCAAATCCCTAAATTGCTTTATAATTAAAATATTGCTTGCACTCATTTCTTTTTGCAATATTAGGTGACAGAAGCAACTAATTAAGAAAAAATAATCATCCATCTGAAAAAAATACTAGTTTAAAATGCAAATTTTAAAAAGGTGGAGAACAATTTATAAGCTTACTGTAGTAAGAAGAAAAATGCAACTGTTAACTGCACAATATTTAAACTTTCAGTTTCAAACCCATATGGATGCTTCTCTAGTTAAACTGAGTGGGATGACAGTCTGGATAGCAATCAATATTGAGGACTGGGGTAAGGATCAACCACCAGTCCTCATTGGATACATAATGCCATTCCTTCATCAGCACTAGTTCAAAATCTTAGAATTTCCCACTTGAATCACCAGGGTAGCTGCATCACTACAAAGACTAATAATGATTCTAGAAGGCTCATCACATCTTCTCAGGTCAAGTAGTTCAATTTTACCAGCATTGTCCATTTCCCAGAAGCAAATTTTTAAAAATACATCCATCTGCATGGCATAAGCTATAGTGTCTTCGTAAAGATTAAAATACAAAAAGACTTTGCAGGCATTACTAATCATTCACAGAAAAACAAAGCTGGTGGCAACAAAGTCTCTCAAATATAAGCCTGCATCTCAAGGGTTTTTGGTTGAAAGTATAAATAAGTAATTCTAACCTTAACTAGATTACCACCAAATTGAAATATTCAGTCAGGTACCATGGAGAAATAAGAGTATCACTCTTTCTGGTTCAGGAGGGCAACAATTGAAACTGTGGCATCTCATTCTTTTAGATGGTGAACTGTTATTAGAAATTTAAAAAATATAAAATTAACATTAAAAAACCTTACTCTTCTTTTCTGTTTCCTTTTAGGTTTCTCTCTTCATCCAATCTTGCTTTCTTTATTTCTCTTCCAGAGAATCTTTTGACCCTAATCACCCTTGTTTTCCATTGTTGCTCTTTCTTTTGCTTGATCCTTAAATTTCATTGGTTAAGGTGATACACGGTTGATTCCATCATTCACTAAGGTCTCAGTTGCCCCATTTCCCTCTCCCTGTCATTATCAGCTTGCAATTCCAACAAGTTACAGCAAAAGGACATTTAGACCTGAAAGTTGCCTGAAAAGTCTAACTAAGAGTGTAAGCTGTGAGATGCCCTTTCAGACACCATCGCCGGGAAGTAGTCTGGGAAGAGTGTCCTCTGCAGTCACCGTGGCCAGGAAGCAGTCTGGGAAGGGTGTCCTCTGCAGTCACTGTCGCCAGGAAGCAGTCTGGGAAGGGTGTCCTGTGCAGTCACTGTCGTTGAGTGAAAAAAAAACAAAGAGTGACATTACAGGAAAACCTAATTTCATTGGCTGGTGAGTAACTGCCAGTTTGAACTACCTATTCTAAGTTGATTTCAGATTAAAGGTGACTACTGGGGCCCAGGATCGGGGGCCTAACACTACAGCTTCAACTCAGCACAGAGAGTGAGTTCCAGTTGATTTTTAACAAGTGTATTTTGAATCTTGATTCTAACTTGCTTTCAGATTAAAGGTAAATAGGAAAAATATTTTACTTATTAATAAATTAAAGACCAGTGGGAAATGTAAAAACAAATTGAAAAACTAATTAAATAAAATAGAGATGCAGGGCCAGGTGCCGTGTGGTAGCTGTATGATGTGGGAGCTGGTGGACCCCATTGTGGGCCCGACTAGTGACCACACCTGTAGCAAATGTTGGTTGCTTGAGGAACTCCGGCTCAGAGTTGATGAGCTGGAGTTTGAGCTTCAGACACTGCGACACATCAGGGAGGGGGAGAGTTACCTGGACGCTGTGTTTCAGGGGGCAGTCACACCCCTTAGAATAACTACCTTAAATCCGGCCAGTGGCCAGGGACAGAAGGATGTGACTATGAGTGAGGCAGATAGAGGGATCCAGGAAGAAGCACTGCAGGAGCATCAGCCCTTGCCATTATCCAACAGGTTCGAGATTATTGCTCCCTGTGTGGATGAGAGCAGGAACTGTAGGGACGATGAGCAAACTGACCATAGCACCGTGGTACAGGGAACCTTTCAAGGGGTTGGGGGGGAGAAAAGAGAAATGGTGTTGAAATCGGGTATAGTATAGTTAGGGGAATAGATATTGTTCTCTGTAGCCAGGATCGAGAGTCCCAAAGGCCGTGCTGCCTACCTGGTGCCAGGGTTAAGGATATCTCATCTGGGCTACAGAGGAACGCAGAAATGGCAGAGACGCTTAATCAATATTTTGCCTTGGTTTTCACAGTGGGGGACACTAGTACCATCCCAACAGTAACAGGTAGTGCAGAGGGTATAGAGAAGGAGGAAATTAGAACAATCACCATCACTAGAGAAAAAGTACTGAGCATCCTATTGGGATTAAAGGGTGACAAGTCCCCAGGACCTGGTGGCTGACATCTCAGGGTCTTAAAGGAAGTGGCAGTGGAGATAGTGCATACATTGGCTATAGTATTCCAAAATTCCCTGGATTCTGGAAAGGTTCCAGTGGATTGGGAAAATGCTAATATAATGCTCTTATTCAAAAAGGGTAGGGAGGCAGAAAGTAGGAAATTATAGATCAGTTAGTTTAATGTCTGTCATTGGAAAATTGTTGGAATCCATTATTGAGCAAGTAGTAATGGGAAAGTCAAAATGCAATCCATCAGAGTCAGCATGGTTTTATGAAGAGTAAATCATGTTTGACTAATTTGCTAGTGTTCTTTGAAGATGTGACAAGCAAAGTAGATAATGGGGATCCTGTAGATGTAGTATATCTGGACTTCCAGGAGGCCTTTGATAAGGTGCACACAAAAGATTAATGTGCAAGATAAGATCACACGGAGTTGGGGTAATATATTAGCTTGGATAGAGGATTGGCTAACCAACAGAAAGCAGAGAGTCAGGGTAAATGGGTCTTTTTCTGGATGGCAAGCTGTAACTAGTGGGGTCCCACAGGCTTTGGTCCTTGGGCCCCAACTATTTGCAATCTATATTAATGACTTGGATTCAGGGATAGAAGGTGCTAAATTTGCAGATGATACCAAAATAGGGGGGAAAGTAAGTTGCAATGAAGAAATAAGAAATTTACAAATGGATATGGACAGGTTAGGTGAATGAGCCAAAATTTGCAGATGGAGTTTAACGTGGATAAGTGTGAGGTTATCCATTTTGGTTGGAAGAATAAAAGGGTGAATTATTATTTAAATGGAGAGAAACTTCAGAATGCTTCAGTGTAGAGGGATCTGGGTGTCCTCATGCATGAATCGCTGAAAGCTAGTATGCAGGTACAGCAGGTAATAAGGAAGGCAAGTGGAATTTTGGCATTTATTGCTAAAGGAAGAGAGTGTAAAAATAAGAAAATGTTGTTGCAACTGTACAAGGCATTGCTGAGACTGCACCTGCAGCACTGTGCACAGTTTTGGTCCTCTTTGGTCCACAAAGGATATGGTTGCATTGGAGGTGGTTCAGAGGAGGTTTACTAGATTGATTCCAGAGATATGGAGCTTGTCTTATGGGGAGAGATTGAGCAGTTTAGGCCTATACTCGCTAGAGTTTAGGAGGATGAGAGGAGATCCAATTGAGGTGTATAAGGTGCTAAAGGGAATAGATAAAATAGACGTGCAACACTTATTTCCCCTTGTAGGGCATTCTAGAACAAGAGGCCATTGTTTTAGGCTAAGGGGTGGTAGATTTAAAGCAGAGATAAGGAGGAATTACTTTTCTCAAAGGGTCGTGAATCTACTGAATTCACTACCTCAGAGTGCAGTGGATGCCGGGACAGATTTTTAATTGGTAAAGGGTTGAAAGTTTATGGGGAGAGGGTGGGAAATTGGAGTTGAGGCCGAAGTGAGATCAGCCATGATCATAATGAATGGTGGGGCAGGCTCGAGGGGCTGAATTGCCAACCCCTGCTCCTAGTTCTTATGTTCTTATGCTCAAAAGGATGAGGATGCATGAGGGAAGGTTCAAAGATTTTTATGATTCATTGATAGACTGTGGGCATTGCTGGTGAAGTCCATCGCTAATTACCCTTGAAAAGGTGATAGTGGTGCTGGCTTAAACTGTTGCAATCTGTGTGGTGAAGGTACTCCAACAATGCTGGATTAGTGAACCAGATGGGGTTTTATGAAAATTGATGATAGTTGTCATGCTCACCATTACTGAGGCTAGCTTTAGGTTCCATATTTTATTAATCAAATTTAATTTTCACCAGCTGCCATGGTGGGATTTGAACCATGTTCCCAGATCATTAGCCTGCACTTCTGGATTACTAGTCCAGTGACATTACCACAACACCACCATCTCACCTGTGCCACCATCTCTCCTGGTGGTCTTATTGCATGCAGGCATGCACTGCTTCATTATCTGAAGAGTTGCACTGCATTCATCAGCAAACATCCCAACTTCTGACACTATCTTGGGGGGAGGTTTATTGATCAAGCAGCTGAAGATGGTTGGCGTTAGGACATTATCCCAAAGAACTGCTGCCATGATGTCCTGGGGCTGAGCGGATTGGTCTCCAACAGCCGCAACCATCAGCAAGCAAACAGAATTATTACAAGATTTGCAAGTCTAATTTGTGGGGTGAAAGTTACGGAGTGATGCTTTTTGACTAGATAGGATCTGTTCAAGTTCCTCAAATAGATGACAGTGATAGGTGATGGAATGTAACTGAAGTTACTCAACTTGGGGTATAAGACCACAACTCCAAAACCTAGGGAAGCAATTGACATTCATCATTCAGAATTCCTCAACATGAGCAAAGCATTGAATGTTGCACCATTAACAATAAATTATAGCGTCAGTATATAGCTGGATAAGAGGATAAAAGGATAGTATTTGGGTGGGCCTAGATAGGGATGATCAATATTCCACACGAGATGCTGAATGCCAAGTTGCCACAATCATGGGAATCTTTCTGGTATAAAGCAATCAGTCAACAACAGGATGTTGCCCTTGTAAAACAGCAGCTGGTTCCAGTTATGTCTGATTTTCATTAGCAAGGAGTGGAAAACGTGAGCAGATTAGACCTGGTACGAGTAGTTCTAAACTTTGCGAAGCCCTTTGGATATGGCGTTTTTAAGAGAGATAAATTGCCCCTTGAGATCGTTGAAAATGGGTATGAATCTGCATAAAAAGTGTATGAACGCATTGGAACTGTCAAAAGCAACTGTCAAGCTGTCCAAACATTTAAAACTCCTGCCTTTTAATTCTTTGTAAAACTCTGTCTGGAGTGTTCACAAAAAGCATTGCTTGCTATTTCACTATGTTAACATATACCTGAGGGTTATAATTACTGTATTTATGCTGCATGGTTGATTTCACAACCATCCATTATCACAGCAGGATACATTCCAGTTTGATTGACAGCTCCAAGTGGCTACACACTCTTTGAAGTGGAACTATGAATTCAAATGTTTGTTTTTGTAAAGAAGTAAGCACTTGAATCAAAACTTTGTTTTTTATAAAGATGCAGTTGAAGAAATGCAAATGTAATGAATAGGCTTTTATAGATGAGAGCTTTTAAAATAAAGTCTGCAATAGACACTCAGAATTTTATTCTATTTAATCTCAGCATGGTCCCTGAGATTTGCCATGATGGTTCCTGGATGAGTTGGCATGGTAGGTATAAGGAAAAAAGGTGATGGGTGGGGGGAATGGGTTGGCATGAGGGTATAAAGGGCCATAGAGGTGGTTATAGGGGCATATGCTAGCATGGAAGGTGTGAGTGACAATAGATGTGGGTCCAGGGGCGTAGGTTGGCATGGAGGGTATGAGGGGCCATGTGAGTTGGGTGGGTTGAGGGCATGAGGCAGCAGGAATGGGACATGGGTACTGTGGTGGTGGGGGGATTGAGAGGTAAGGACTCTATTATTTTATTTGCTTAGTATAGGAGCACAAAGGCAGGCCCTCTGCCCAGCCTGCCTCCTCATCCAGCAGCCTCCAAATTCAATCTGGGGTCACCCAGTCTAATTCCCAGGGAACCCCACCACCCTAGGACAAAAATCCCAACTTCCGGGGCACTTTCTCCTGGGTTAGGTTTGCAAAGTTGGGAAATGTCCCAACTCTGCATTCTCAACTCAGGAGCGGAAATTCAGGCCATACGTGCTAAATTTCACTTCTGATTTCTTTAATTAACAACTTTTAAGGGGATTGGAATGGATTTAAAACAAAAAGAACAAAGGTACCAAGCTGATGAGAAATGATTGAAGGAAAGCATGTGCATTTACATAGTACCTTTTACATCCTCAGGGTGTCCCAAAGTGATTCACAGCCAATTAATTGGTTTTGAAGCATACAACAGGTTACATTTATATAGTATCTTTAACATCACAAAATGTTCCAAGCATTATAAACAAAATATGACATGGAACCACATAAGGAATCATCAATATTGTAATGTAATTATGTGCAGCAGCCAATTTTCACACAGCAAAATGCTACAAACAAGATTAAAAACAAAATTTGTTAGTTATTTATGTTTTAGTTGATAACTAAATATTGTTTGGGATATTTGGAGAACACCCTGCTTTTTTTTTACAAGATGCAATGGGATTTTTTTACATCCACCTGAGAAGGCAGATAGGCCCTGAGTTTACCATCACATCCAAATGATGGCACTTCTGACATTGCTGCACTCCCTCAGTACTGCACTGAAGAGTCAGCCTAGATTAAATCTCTGCAGTGGGGCTTGAATCTGGTGAGAGTTCTGCCACTAAGCCAAGGTTTTATTGACTGAAACAGTACAATGTATAGGTAGAAAAAACCCAAAAGCTTTGAAATGGTATCTTAGCTAAGACAGTTTTGATTTCTAGAAACAGAGCAATTGCAGGCAGAATGTCAATCCACACATCACACCCATTCCAATTCAAGTCATCCAACAGAAGCTGAATCCATTTTATTATCCCATGTGAAATATTATTTCATTCCGTTTAAACAATAATAGAGTCTGCCTCAGTAGCAGATGTAAAGTGTCCCATGCTCTAATAATCCACAAAGAGACTCTCAATCAGATTTATACTGTCTTCAAATTGTTAAATCATTCTTTAAGAGTTTTTATTTTTGCTTGTTAAATAAAAGCAAGTTCATTTTCTTCCCTTTCGTGTCATGCTTCCCTGGTGACCTCATCACAACAGAAGGGATTGGCTTGATATGTAACCAGCCATCTCCAGAACATTTGAGTAAGTGCTGATAGTCTGACTTTCACTGTAAACATTTCATCAATATCACTGTGCATGTCAGAGAATAAAGATGAATATTGATCGATCACAATCTGCAGTTCCCTTTTCTGGGAGACGTGAATGTGAGATTGTGAGTCATCCATCAGCTTGTACCAGATGACCAATAGGTATTAGCCTCGCCAAGTTCCTAAAAGCTGTCAACTGATAAAATGAATTGCAAAAAAAAATGAAAAGCTGGCTCAGAACTTTGAAGTCATTTCTGGTGTACTGCAGAACTTCTTGTTTCTTGCTGTGTATCTCAATGATGAGTCTTTGTTTTGTGCTTAAAAGGATGGTATGCAGATAACACCAATCCAGATTTATGGTCATTTGAAAAGCTTCAGCACAATTATTACCTGGTCTGATAACAGAATCTGATTACAAAGTCTGGCTGCTGAGAGAAACCCTCCTAAAATGAAAAATATTTGCTTTTAAAGTATAATGCCATTTTTATTGATATCAGAATGAAAAGTTATTGCCTAAGCTAAATCCCAAGATGCTAAGTTTGGAAATGCCTCAAACACAACATGTTTTAATGAATAACTGAATTGATCCTGTATTTGGTAATTTGGGGGTTGGGGAACCAAGGAGGAAGTCAATAAATGTGTCTTGTTTGGGGGGCGGGGGGGTGGTCAGTTGTTTAGATTTTTAAAAAATTCATCCACAGGATGAGGGCTTCGCTGGTTGGGCCAGCATTTATTGCCCATCCCTAATTGCCCTTGAGAGAATGGTGGTGAGCTGCCTTCTTGAACCCCTGCAGTCCATGTGGTATATGTACAACTACAGTGCAGTAAGGAAGGAAGTTCTAGGATTTTGACCCAGTGACAGTGAAGGAACAGCGAAACATTTCCAAGTCAGGATGGTGAGTGACTTGGAGGGGAACTTCCAGGTGGTGATGTTCCCATCTATCTGCTGCCCTTGTCCTTCTAGATGGTAATGGTTGTGAGTTTGGAAGGTGTTACCTAAGGAGCCTTGGTGGATTCCTGCACTGCATCTTGTAGATGGTACACACTGCTGCTACTGTGCGTCAGTGATGGAGGGAGTGAATGTTTATGTATGTGGTGCCAATTGAGTAGGCTGCTTTGTCCTGGACAGTGTCAGGCTTCTTGAATGTTGTGGGAGCTGCACTCATCCAGGTAAGTGGGGAGTATTCCATCACACTCCTGACTTGTGCCTTGTAGGTGATGGACAGGTTTTGGAGAGTCAGGAGGTGAGTTACTTGTTGCAGGTTTCTTAGCCTCTGACCTGCTCTTGTAGCCACAGTATTTATATGGCTAGTCCAGTTCAATTTCTAGTCAATGTTAACAGTCAGGATGTTGATAGTGGAGAATTCAGTGATAGTAATGCCATTGAACCTCAAGGGCAATGGACAGATTCTCTCTTGTTGGAGATGGTCATTGCATGTCACTTGTTAGCCCAAGTTTGGATTTTGTCCAGGTCTTGCTGCATTTGGACATAGACAGCTTCAGTGTCTGAGGAGTCGCAAATGGTGCTGAACATTATGCAATCATCAGCGAACATCCCCACTTCTGACCTTATGACAGAAGGAAGGTCATTGATGAAGCAGCTAAAGATGGCTGGGCCTCAGACATTACTCTGAGGAACTCCTACAGTGATGTCCTGGAGCTGACATGACTGACCTGCAGCCGTCCACAGCCATCTTCCTTTGTGCTAGGTATGACATCAGCCCGCGGAAAGTTTTGCCCCTGATTCCCATTGACTCCAGTTTTGTTAGGGCTCCTTGATGCCACATTCAGTCAAATACGGCCTTGATGTCAAGGTCAGTCACTTTCACTGCACCTTTTGAATTCAGCTCTTTTGTCCATGTTTGAACCAAGGTTGTAAAGAGGCCATGATAGTAACACAGGAAGTCGACTAAAGAGGCCATGATAGTAACACAGGAAGTCGACTAGATTTTTCTGTCTAACATTTCCTGGGTAACTATTCAGGTAAGTAAGTCAGAAGCTTCTAAAATCCCCAATTGAAAATCAAGGTGGGATTTTCCAGTCCTGCCAGTAACAGGCACAGTCACGGGCAGGATGGGAAAATTTGGATTTTCCCATCGCGTCTGCAACAATGCCTGTGCTGGCGAGACCAGAAAATCCCATCCTAAATGTTGGAGACTTTTTTGTAGGGTCCTAGGGAGCAGGGTAATCGCTCATTGGAAGTTCAAACTTCCCAGGTAATTCCCACAGATTTAGTGTGCTGGGAGTTCTGAATGGTCCCCCATCGCATTTTCCGGGGTTTGGTCTCTGACCAACCAGAGATTGCAGGATCTGGATGAGACAGAGGTTGAAGCACAAATTTATTTCACAGAATGTTCCATCATGATGACAAATAAATGACCAAGTTTTTACTCAAGGCATTCAGATTGGAATGAAATGCTCCAGAGAACAACTGAACAATAAATATTCATCCACCTATAAAATTTATTAACCGATATATGGTCTATAAATACGCAAGCTTGATAAATATTAATACAGTAATTTCATTCTTAAGCATATTACAATCTTGAGGTTTTGCTCAAGGTGTTTTATTTGACTTCATTTTATACTGGGTTCTAATTAAAAGATAAAAGGAGATCGTCCAATCTTTTATATACAATTGGTGGGTGGAGAAGTTCAAAAAGTATTTTGCATCAATAATTAGAGTCCAGTGTGAAGCTTAGCAGCCGGATGCAACTATCTGTTGTTATACTTCACTTGTGACATAGAATCATACAACACAGGATGAGACCATTAGATCAATCTTGTCATCTTGTCTATACTGGCTCTTTGAAAGAGCTATCTAATCAGTCCATCTCCCATGCTCTCTTCCCACAGCCTTGCAATGTTGTTTTTAGAATAATGGGCAAAAGAAGTAGAAGTGATGTGAGGAAAAAAGATTTCACCTAGTACCAGGGGAATATACAGGCAAGGAGCACCTTGATCGCTGCCTTGAATTCCATTCAACAATTTGCCAGCATATTTTTCATCTTCATTACCTACACAGTGATTTGACCGAGCTGCTTGCTTTGTACTTCATAGGAAACACCCGATATCAGTGGGATGAACATCAGGTTGGTTCTACAAGGGGCAGACAATCTGTTCAATCAGGTTATCACTGAGCTGGTGCAAACACATATCTACCATGCTACTATTTCAAGTACAATGCACTCATCTAATAAATATACAGATTTTGCCCACCTAAGAGAAAAGCCTTTGCAGTCTGTTGCTTGCAGATTACCACATATGTACTTAAAATGCATTGGATCACATCTGTTACTGAATTAAGTAAACCTGTTTGTTTCACATCACAAATGCTGATTAAGATTGTTACATAACAAATAGCTTGGAAAGGATCTGAAGTTTCCAATGTAGCTTCAATCAACTAATGTAGACTTGGAAATTGTTCAAGTCCTTAAAAAGCAATTCCATTCAATTTAATTAGGTGGAGCATGTACATTAAACATAACATTCCCTTCACATCTTGGCACAGCTATCCTTTCATCAATGATACTGCTGTTGTCAAACAACAATGAGCAAAGCCAAAGCTGTTGCATTTTCGAAGAAGCTATGGCTACTTAAAAACGCACTGCTGTTCGCTTCCTCGAAGCCGTTTCCTCCTTAGGCACAAAAACATTGAAAGGTGTGGGCAGCAAAAATGAGTTTAAATTACTGCTGGCCTTAAGTAGTTACGTTTGAAATATGAGCTCCTTATCTTTCAGATACTAAATGGTGATGACAAATATGAATACGGTTGAATGATGTAAGTCAAAAGCAACTTTCTCTTCTCAATAACATCTAGAGACTGGCTGCTATGGCTCAGGTGTCCACGGTTAGTTTGACCAGCACTGACTATAATTGCTGAGCATTTAAAATGCTTTCTTATGTAGCAGCCTCAACAGATTACTTAACCTTGTTAACTTAATTTTCTTGAATAATATTGTTTAAATCAATTTTGAACATGTCCAAGTACCTGGAGAATGCATTTAGTATTCATTTACACTCCATACGTGAAACATATGTGCTAAGCTGAAACCACTCCATTTATGTTAACATTAAACTTGTAGAGTATTACTGGTCTTTAAATCCAAATGGAGTGAGACTGCAACTTTCAGGGAATCTCAATCAGTAGGTGAGGTTCTGAGGTGGAATTCAGGCTGCATTATAACTGCACCATTACGTAGTGGTTGTGTTACTGGATTAGTAATGAAGGCCTGGATTGATAGTCCAGAAGACACAAGTTCAAATCCTACAATGGAGCTGGGGAATTTAAATTCAAATGAATACAATAAAAGTCTGGGCTGAAATGCTCATACTTGTAATGGTGACAATGAAACTACTGAATTGTTGTAATAAAACCATCTGGTTCACCAATGTCCTTTAGGAAGGAAATCTGCTGTCTGTGTGGTCTGGCCCATATGTGACCCCAATCCCACAGCAATGTGGTTAACTCTCAATCAGCTCTAAAAGCCACTCAGTTATACTCAAAGAAGCTGGCTCACACCACTTTCTCAAGGGCAATAAATGCTGTCCTTGTCAGTGATGTCCACATCCCCATGAATGAGTAAAAGAAATCTGTTTTGTGCTGACCCTATAGGTTGCATGTTAATATACTCTTAGACATTGGTCATGTATCCTTCAATTAAAAATGCTTAGTTGGCCTAATAAATGAATACATTGCAGTAATGTAAAAGTAAAATAATACGGAGATCGAGTAGCCTGCTGCCTGGATAGTTCTGGGCTGAAGCAGCTTTTGGCTTTCAATGCACAGCCTGGCAGTGCAACCTTGAGCTCCGGTGACCAACTTTCTCAATGACCTTTTGGCTCAGAGAATGTCAGCATGAAGATCGATGTTGCTGAGGATTCTCTCAGGTTACCCAACTAACAGTACTCGGCGCATTTCAGTGAGTAAGCAGGTTCGCCGCAGGATAGGTCACATTGTAATTGGGTTGACATACTTTCTTGTCAGCAACCATGCCTGCAAACATTCAGCTGCACCATCCTCTGGTTAAGAGCCACACCAGGTGAACAAAACATAATTCAGTTGAGCATTTGAGGACTCTTTTCTCAGCCATTTCTGTAACCTGCTGTAAATTAGAAGCACCATTCTGATGCACTTCAAACTGAAGAATCTAATTACTGTAAATCTTCTGATAAGTTTTACTTAGCATCTCTGGAACTCCCTAAACCAGGTGATAATTCTTCGTTTACCAAGCATAAAGAAATCCCTTCAGAACTGAATACGCAGCTGTGTCCTCTTTATTTCTTTTGAAAAAGAAAGAATTGCACTTGTAAAGCATTGCTCCTAAACAGGAGTCCAGTTAAATACTTTTGAAGTGCAGTCATTGTTGGGAAATATAGCAGCCAATTTACACACAGCAAGATCCCACAAAGAGCAATGTGATACTGACCAGATTTTTGAGATGTTGATTGAGGGATTACACATTAGCCAGTGCACAACTCCTTCTTGGACATTGTGTAATGGCATCTTTTATATTCACCCTAGAAAGTAGGCAGGGCCTCAGTTTAACATCTCACCAACTGCATCCACTCATTATTCCATCAAACCTCTCAGCTTAGATTTTTGCATGCAAATATCTGGAGAATATGGGTTCAAGAACTCGATGTCCTCATAACCATAAGGGGGTGAGGGGAGACTTGACAGCTATTTCCTGAATTGTGCAACTCATTTCAATAAATATTTAATGAGTTTCACTAACCAGTTTAAAAAAGAATTACCAAGTATCTATTGAACACCAACCTTGTGAGTCAAGGATAAGAGTGCTACTAATCAAGCTATAGTAAGTGAGGTGGTAAAAGTTCCATTAAATCAACTCCAATTTTAATTGCAAGAGAGTGGCTTCTTTAAATTTGCCCATCCATGGTGACATCACCAACTTCCATGCTTTGTTAAGTTACTTGCGTTTTCCTATCCAGTCACACTATGTTGAAAATGGCTTGAACTCCAGTTGATGTTCTGAATTACACTGGGAAAGCATCAGATTTCCATTTCACCTGCAAAGTGCAGGTCACCCCTCCAGGAAATGTTTGCAATTTTCATACCCAAACAGATACAAGAACTATTTGCATTTAGGTCACAGTCACTATCAATCTTTTGGCTTGCTTCCAACAGTTAATTCAGTACATTATTCATCATGCCAAATGCCATGAAAGTAATTTATTCCATCTCAATTTGATCAGATAACAGGTTCATCCACAGAGGTTCTTTGAGAAAGGAACACTCAGGAAGACCTCAATGTCCTCCTAACCATAAAGGGGTGAGATGCAGCTATTTCCTGATTTGGGCAATTCATTTCAATAAATATTTAATGAGTTTCACCAGCCAGTTTAAAAAACAATTACCATGGCAACATGCCATTCTGTGGGATGATCTGATTTAAGACACTTTTCCCTCCATCTTCACATTCGCCACAACCTCTTTCAAGTGGTCAATTCCCTACATATCTCCCATCTACGCATTGGGAGTGATTACTTATCTACTCACTTGATTTAGGAAAACTGTGAAGACATCTTCATGTTCTGGTATCCTTTGAAGATAAATTGTGTCGGAACGAGGGGTTTGAGTTTTCAACTAAGTAAATATTTCTTGGATATGGAGTATTTGTTTCACTTCATTCACCAGGAATTGTTGATAAGCTCAAGATGCTCTTTCACCTGTTGCTTGACAGATTAATTATAAACGCTATTATTGGAAGAAAACTCAAGTGGCAAACCACATAACCTGAGAGATGAGATGCTAATTTAGAATTGTCTTTGGGATCCTTTTATCTGACCATCCCAGTCCAAAGCGCTAGATAATCTTATATCTTCCGGTTGAAGGGTGCTGAAGACAATATGAAAATACATAGCTCATTATACTTATTGTTACTTTAGGTGTTGGCTATGGCTCAGTTGACATCATTCCCACTGCAGAAAGTTGAGAGCTCAAGTCCAGCTGAGGCTGGGTCTGCTCTCTGAAAGATCCCATGGCACTATTTTGAAGAAGAGTAGGGGAGTTAGCCCTGGTGACATGGCCAATATTTATTTCTCAATAAATACCACAAAAAGAGATTATCTGGTCCTATTACATTGCTGTTTGTGAGCGCTTCCACAATGCAAATTGGCTGCTCATGCTTTCTACAACAGTGACTACACTTCACAAGTATTTCATTGGTTGTTAAGGGCTTTGAGATGACTTGTGGCCATAAAAGGAGCGATATAAATGCAAGCCTTTCTTTTTCATTAAAATTGTCCTTCACCTTTATTTTATTTGTTTTGTATCATCTCTGATCTGAATAAGAGGTTTAGAAAAGTCAGATACCTTTCAAACTAACCGACAAATGTAGGCTGCAAGAGTGCAACTGAGGATGTTGAATTTTTAACTTATTTGAGATTTACATTACTCAAATTGCATTTCTCCTTCTGCAATGGACGTCACTCTGGCCTGCTTCCTTCCTTTGTGGCTTACCAGGAGGCGACTGACAACACTTTGCCTTATTTGTCACTTCAATCCTCAACGAAAAGAGACAGCTGAAAAGTTGCTGTATTTTCATGATGGCCTCATCCAATTTGGAATTAAAGCAATCATGAGGGACTTTATCTTCTCAATTGTCTTCTTTCTTGAAAATCAAAGGGCTCCCTGCCATTCTCTTGTTCTCTCTGGAGCCCGTGAGTTATTAATACTATTCAGTAATTGCATTAAGGATTAACCATAGGTACCTTCCATGTGTAATTAAGTAAGTCAACCGAATATTTCAAAACATGGATTGTCAAAATTTAAATCCGGCTTATCGACATCCTTATATTCCAAACTCAAAACTTCACATTGACAAAAATTAAATTAATGAAATGTCAGATTACTTCAAAAACCACCATTAAAGTATTATGCCACAACAGTATGTTGTTACAAGCTGGAAACAATCACGGAATGGTGTTACATCTGCCTCATTTTTTTTCCTTATTTCAGGGCACTCCTTGAAGCAAGAAATTTTTCACGTTAATAATCCTATTTTTTACCCATGAAAATGAAGAGAATTTCCTCTCTAACCCTCTCCAGATCTCCATTTTATTTTCCGCCTTTAAAAAAACACTCAAAACCGACCTCTTTGACCAGCTTTTGGTTATCTGTTCTATCACTTCATATAGTTCAATGTCAAATTTTGCATTTTAAATTTGCTATGAAGTGCCTTGGGATGTCTTATTACATTAAATAAATATAAGTTGTTGTTCTTGGTGTTGCACGCACCCACTTATCATTTGAAAGTTGCTATTGCATTTGTCTCCATCACCCTTTGAGGCACTTTAGAAATACTGCAAGAAGTGCTCCTGAGCAATGGTGTTGTTGTTGTTGGAAAGGAATCTTTTTGACAGCCCTACCAGATCATTAAAATAGGACTAGTAATGATTATACTAAAAGGTAAAAACAGACGGCTATCCAGCTAGACTGCCACAAATTTCCATTACAACCTGTTAGGCACTTTCTCAGAATCAGTGGCATCAGTTCCTCCCATAAAGTGGAGCATCCTCCTTTTGTGAACGTTGTTTTATCCCACCCGATATCAACTTGTGTGAAAGCACAGCCTGGGGTTGGTGTACATTAGTTTCCCATTATAACCTACCAAGTGCACTTCTTCATTCTTTCCAAAGATGGACCAAGCAAATATGTGGCGCGAAGCAGCTAAATGTGAACCAATAAGCTGCTCAATCTTGGTTTTGGGGGAATGTGCAGAACAATAGCTTCAATCAAATTTAGCAAATTCAATCAGCACAACTTCAGTAATTATGCCTTCCTGCAACCAGTGATACTGTAGCAGGCCAGCTTTTCATTCCCCGTCTCCATAGGCCCTCATGCACAGAAATTTCTATTCTCCAACCAGCACCACCAAGACACTTTTAAAGACCCCCGCACCCCCGCCAAGAAAAATGTGGATTCATGTTTGGTGGAATGTAAGAAATTTTCAAATCTCAAACTCGAACACAACTTGCCTTAAACTTGCCGACTCCCAGATTAAATGGAGGCAGGATAGTGAGTGGACAACCAATCCACTGCCACAAGGTGGATAGTCATTTAAATATTTTAGTGTGGCTGCATACTTCACATTTTACCTTCATTTTAAATTTAACCTGGCAGCTAAAGGGAAGTGAGGACTTCTGTGTGGAAGATGTACAGGACCTTCTCATCACCACCTGTTATCCAGGAGGAGCAGAAGTGCTTCCTCCTGGCCCTCTGCTCTTACAGGCTTCCCTCCCTGTGATTGGAAAACTCCACAATCAAATCCCCCCTACCCTAATGATTAGATATCCCTCCCCCCCACGCCCACAATTGGAGCCTCCCTCATGATATCACTATCCCCACTCCTCCATGATTGGACGTTCCAACGCCCACCACCACCCCCCCTCCCCCCACCCACCCCCCCACCCCCCCCCCCACCAACAATCAGACTCCTCTCATCATGATCACAGCTCCCCCCTCATAATTAGGCCCTCTCCCCACAAGCACCAACGCTGTGCCTTTAAAATGAGATGGGATATGAACTTTATATTATACATCGTGCTATACTTTTTTAAAGTTCTTATATCTGTACATCCTTGTCCAATCATCCCCAACCTCTAACCTCAGTTCACCTGAACGACAAAGACGACACTTGGGATGGGCCGGCAAAGTGAAAAACCATGGAAGATTGACAATGTGTTCGTGAACAAAAGATATCCATGAGACTAGATATCCAGATCAACTCAGCCAGACCTGTCAACAGCACAACAACAGTTCCTGATTGAGCAAAGTGTCCCTAAACTCTTACTGGCAAAAGACATCATGATCGAAGCACAGAAATGCAGCAGCATCATTATTTGACAAATCTATGACATTATTTGTACCATCACAAAGTTCAGTATCACTAATTACAATAATAAACAGAATCTGGGCTTTAATCAAGTGATTCTAAGCCATAAATGCAACAGAATGGAATTTAAATGCCCCAGGTGGGACTGAACTCCAGTATCTTCATCATTAATCCGGGTTTCTATTGCATTAGTCCAGTAAGCAGCAAGTGACTGTTCCCCGACTGTAATACACTTGCTATTTTGATCAATAAAACTTATTTTTGCCGACAGCTTCTTTATAACATCCAAAGTCTTTCTTTTATGTTCTTAAGCTCTCTAAATTTGTTTGAAAAATGATTCAGATGCATCATGCCCAACCATAAATACCTTACTGCACTGCAAAAAAGCACATTCCAGGTATCCTGATCAATCAAGCTGAATACAGCAAGCTGAGCATTGACACACAACTAGATAAAAGTACCCAAGAACTGCAGATATTATTATTTTAAATCAAACCCTCACTTCCAATTATTTAATACCTCTGTCTTCTCTGTTTGTACACAATTCACCAGAAATAAATGAGACATCAATAGCATCCTCCCAAGGCCACCTCTTATGTTATTGGGATTAAGGGCCATGAAGGAAATGCAAAATACTGCCAATGTTAGAAATCAGAAGCAAAGAGAGAAAACATTAGAGACATTCAGCAGATCAGACAGTGTCTGTTGAGTAACGATGAGTCAATTGACATTTTATCTAGTAACTCCTCCTCAAAACTAGAAGGTATTGCAGATTAGAACAAAGGGAACAAGAAAGAGGGGAAAGAACACACGCACACGCACCCTGAACGTCCCGAAAAGTATGAAGCTTGGGTTCAGAATATGTTTAAAGGGCAGTGGTGGTGATCTATGCAGGAGACAACAGGCACCATAATGAGAGAAATCAAATAAATACAAAGCATATGTGGAAAACAGCATGAGATGAGCTAAAGGGGAATAGCTAAGTAGAACTGGAAGCATGAAGAGCTGGCAAAGTGGTAGAGGCTTCAACAGCTCTGTTGGAAGAAAACATGGTGCACCTTATAATCCTGCTAAACAAATAGTGGAGCCAAACTACAGTTGTAATTAAGATGTCACTTATGTCCTATACAGAGAAAGAGATAGTCCATTAATTAATTTTGTGCATTCTCTCAATTTTTAGAGTGCTAAGTTTAATGAACAATACTCAACTTAAGAGAAAGCTAGAATTATAAAAAATATTGGGTCATAATGGAAAGCTGAAAAATAACTTCACAGAGTCACAGAATTGTCAAGTGCAGAAGGAGGCCATTCAGCCCATCGTGTCTACACCAGCTCCCCAAATGTGCAATTCACTCTGTGCCATTCACCTGCCTTCTCCCCATAACCCTGCATATTCCACCTATTCAGATAACAGTCTAATTCCTTTTTGAATGCTTCGGTTGAACCTGCCTCCACCACATTCTCAGGCAGCGCATTCCAGACCTTAACCATTCACTGTGTGAAAAAACTTTTTTCTTATAACGATTTTACCTCATATGCCAATTACTTTAAATCTGTGCCCTCATGTTCTCGATCCTTCCAAAAATGGGAACTGTTTCTCCCTACCTGCTCTGTCCAGACCCCTCATGATTTTGAATACCTCTATTAAATTTCCTCTCAGCCTTCTCTTCTCCATAACTTCATAACAGAAGATCCTCAACCTAAGAACAATTCTCATGAATCTTTTCTGTACTCGCTACATCCTTTCTAAGGCATGGTACCCAGAACGGGATGTAAAACACCAGCTGAGGCTGAACTAAGTGTCTTATACAATTCAACATGACCACCTTGCTCCTGTACTCTATTCCTCTATTAATGAAGCCTAGGATACTGTATGATTTAGTAACCACATTCTCAACCTGTCCTGCCACCTTCAATGACTAAAGCACATATACACTCAAGTCCCTTTTATCATGCATCCCCTTAAGAGTTGTACACTTTATTTTATATTATCTCACCATGTTCTCCCTATCAAAATGAATCACTTCACATTTCTCCTTATTGAAAGTCATGTGCCACCTGTCCGTCCATTCCATCAACTTGTCTATGTCCTTTTGAAGTTCCACACAATCCTCCTCACAGTTGACAATGCTTCTAAGTTTTGCATCATCTGTAAATTTTGAAATTAAAGCCTAGGAGATTAATATGTATCAGGAAAAGCAAGGATCTTAACACTGACTCTTGGGGAACTCCACTACAAAGCTTCCTCCAGCCTGAAAAACATCCATTAACCACGACTCTCTTTCCTGTCACTCAAGCATTTTCATATCCATGTTGCTACTTTCCCTTTTATTCCATGAGCTATAACTTTGCTCACAAGTCTGTTATGGGGCACATTATTGAATACCTTTAGGAAGTCCAAGTACACCACATCAAAAGCATTGCCCTCATCAACCTCTCTGTTACCTCTTCAAAAAACTCCAGCAAATTAGTTAACAGTGATTTTCCCTTAAAAAAATCGATGGTAACTTTACGTAATTAACATGCATTTGCTCATGTCACTATTAATTTTCTTCCAAATTATTGTTTCCTCTAACTCAAATTTGTTGCTATGGGAACCCTTCTGATCTCAGCTTTTTTGTGGGATTCTCTTTTTTATTCTTTCACAGGGTGTGGGTGTCGCTGGCTAGGCCAGCATTTATTGCCCATCCTAACTGCCCTTGTTTAGAGGGCATTTAAGAGGCAATCACATTGCTGTGGGTCTGGAGTCACATGTAGGCCAGACCAGGTATGGAGAGTGGATTTCCTTCCCTAAAGGACATTAGTGAACCAGTGAATTACATTAGTGAATTATAACAATCGACAATGGTTTTATGGTCATCATTAGACTTTTAATTCCAGACTTTATTGAATTCAAATTCCATCTTCTGTGTTGGAAGGATTTGAACCCTGGGTCTCTGGATTACTAGTCCAGCAACAATAACGCTACGCCAATCCTCCCCAGGAACAGTGTTTGATCCAGTTAGGTTCATGGCCCCTCCCTTACCTCTTTTTCAATTACATTGATAATTGGTGCCATTTCCTGCTCTCAGCTCAAACTGGAAAATTTAATCAACGATTTTCAAATTTTCACCCTTCCTTTGCCTTCGCATGGTCCATCTTCAACTCTTGCCTTCCCTTCCTCCTCTCTGTCTCAATTTCTGGGGATGGGCTATTGACCAATGTCCACTATGAGGCAACCAACTCCCACAGTGCCACACTTCCTTACACCTCTCTTCTTGTAAGGATTCTATTCTTGTAGTTTTTCAGTCTCCACCATACCTATTCTGATGGTGCTGCCATCCATGTTAATGCTTATGATACATCTTCCGTTTCCCTTAACCTGGACTCTCCCCACTATAGTTGACAAGGCACTTGACCATATCCATTCCATTTTCTGCGTATCTGTTTTCACCCCTTCTGCTTTCTCCCAGAACCACAATAAAGTTCCCCTTGTTCTCACCTTCCAATTCTCCAGCCTTTACATTCAATGGATCATCTCTGTCATTCTTGCCACCTCCAGCATGGTGCCACCACTAAACACAAATTGCCCTCCCCTCCCCTTTTAGCATTCTGAAGGGACTGATATCTCTGTGATACCCTGGTCCACTCCTCTATCACCCCTCAACACCCTCTCCCCTTCCCATGGCAGATTTCTCCTCAACACACTCGTTCTGAACATCCAAGGCCCCAAATGCTCCACCCACGTGAAACAGAGATTTATGAGTACTTCTTTCAACTCAGTATATTGCATTCACTGCTCACATTGTGGTCTTCTCTACACTGCGGAAACCAACCACAGGTTGGGTGACCCCTCACCTCCACTCAGACCAAAAGTGTGATCCTGAGTTTTCAGCTGCCTGTCATTTTAATACTGGGCCCCACTTCCACTCTGACCTCGGCCTCCTGCAGTGTTACAATTAAACTCAACATCAACTCGAGAAACAACGCCTCATCTTTCAATTCAGCACTTCCCTGTCTTCCAGCCTCAACAATGCATTCAACAGTTTCTGATCATGGCAGCTGTCAGGACTTTTCTTCTGCTGTGCAAATAAAATTCACTTCACCCCACACACTATTGAACAGTGAAGGAAACATGTCAGCAGCATTGTTGCTTTTTGGTCATGAGGTGTACCGACAGAGAGAAAACAAAGTAGTCAGCCCTTCATTTCCTGCTCGTGCCAATAGAGGGAAGAGTGTGGGGGCACAGAAACTGTCCTGCACCTCACCAAATCCTGTATATGTAGTGCGCCACTAAGTCACATGCAGATGCCGGGCACACTGCCCAGCGATCTGTACAAGGCAGGGTACTAGTGGAAAAAGTGAAAGCGCTGCTTAATCCTGTTGGACCCATGCTAAAACTAAAGGAGGAGCTATTTATTGTAGGAATGCTTAAATCATCAATGTAAACATAGGCTTGAGCAGTGCTTTCCAAAACCTTTTCCATTGTGACCCTATTTTCATGCCTCAGACTTGGTGTGAGCCCAGGGTGGGGGGGGGGGGGGGGGGGGGGCGGGGGGGGGGGGGGGGGGGGGGGTGGTGGTGGCGGTGGTGGGTGGGGGTGGGTGGAGGGGTGGTGGCTGGTGGGTGAGGAGAGGAGACAGTAGCTCCAGCTGTGCAGGGGAAGTTAAGTTACTTAGAGGGTGGGGAGTAGGAGAGAGAAGTTCAACATGGTGGGAATTGTTTAAGCTGCATGTTTTTTTCTAAAACAAGCAAACCTTTAAAACAAACAGGGTTTTTGCCTTTTTACAGGCTTGACTGCAGCAGCAGTCAGGCCTCAAAGATCTGTCCAATGAGCTACACCACCAAGTGGAAAAATCCAAAGATTTGAAGCAGCCTCACAGCTTTTAACACTCAGTACGAGCTCCACGTCAGCCATTGCTGCCTCGGGGTTTGTGACCACAAAACCCCATCATCATGACCCTCTGGGAAGCCCTGGCATAGAATTTCACAAGTCTGGAGGTAGGATGATTAGAGCTCTGATTGCATGACAGATGGTTATATGACATTTGCAAACATTATTATAAAGGTTGATTTCGCTGTAGTTGAGTGCCACTGCTCATTGTTCTTTTGGTTCTTCCTACATCCAATCGAATTCTGTCTGAGAGCAGCTCTGCAGGGCTCCAAATCTGCAGCTGGCTTTTCTTTATTAAACAGTTACAGGGGAAAGGCTGGAGATGCTGAACCAGGGGGGTGGAATGCTGGTGCCATCTCTCTCTTTCCCACTGTCTCCTGGCTCCGGCATTACAGACATCTTAGGGAGTTGATGTGAAATTTTTGCCCTAATTTCCAAATTGCTGAATAGTCCCTCCAATCCTCTAACACCACACTTCTTACCATTTTTAATTTCTTCACTATTGATGGTCATCATCCTGTGACATTTTACCTATTCAGCTCTCCACCCTCTCTGCTTTTAAAAAAAAATTCCCAAAACACTTTTCTTTTAATGTGCCTTTCATTCCTTAACCCTACTCTTTATCTTTACCCTGCTCAGGCCTCGGGCAGGAAGCTGGGGGTGCCTTCCTCACAGGCTCCCTTTCCCATTCGGGACCCTCCAGTGCTTCCTTTCCCCCCTGACCTTCTCATCATGAAACCCACTCCCAGCACCCCCTCTCGGTTACTTCCCTGTACTTAGCTGTGCCTGAGTTCCCAGCACCTAGACTCGTGGGTCTTCATATATAATGCCAACAGTGGCCACAGGTCCTTGGTGATACTCCTGATACTGCAGAGCTGCCAGCCAAGCAGTTTGGCCAGCAGCTCTCGGAGGTGGGACTTCCACCCCAGTGAGAGGCGCACGTCCTGCATCCAGTCCACAGAGCATTAAATGGCTATGGGGCTGCTGTGATCAATGGGGATGCCCTGCCACCCAAATATTTCTGTCCTAAATTCTGGGAACCAAAGACCAGATAAGTGCATGGTGGTTACTGGCAGTGAGGGGAGGGGAAGAGAAATGGGGGTGCAGTTGTGATGGGAAGGCCAGGAGAACTGAGGCTCTGGTTGTCGCGTTAAATTGTTCAATTGTTCTGTGTTTGATTATGTGAGCCTGTTTACTACTGATGCTTACTGTGCTTGATTAGTTAAGCCTGGGAATGAACTCAGAGAAAAGTAAACAGACTGTACCAGTAGCTGGAAGCCACAGCTGGAACATGGAGCAGATTTTTTAAAGTACTGCGAATAAAACCTGTTATTCGCACAGAAACCAGTGTCACCTGAGGCATATAAAATATACAATGGTGGAGGGTGGGGCAAGATTTTTGGGGGGATGGGTCCTGATTGGGAAAGCGGTCCCCGTAAGTGAACTCCCCCCCACCCAAGGCCCAAGCAGACTAATCCGTCAGACTTCCCCTCAAATCCCTGACCTCCTCCCATCAGCCCTCAAAACTGAGGTGACCCATAAGTGGTAATTAATTGACCACTTCTTCTTTCATATGGCTGGGTATAAAGCAACAACTATAATTTTGCATAAGGGTGGTCAAGCCAGGACATTATATCAGGAATGGCGATGTGTAGCACTCTAATACCACCTTTATATTTATGGGGCAGGCATTGAATCGTTATGTTCCATGGTCTGTTCTGGGCGACTATAGTTGCACATAGGAGACTTTTCAATTTTCCATTTGTGCTTCAGGTATCTGCATCAGCCATAGTTTCTATAGATGTGGTTAAGGCCACTAACAGACATCAATTGGGGTGAGGGTGGACAGGCTGCCCTGGGCCTCCTCCACCCCTTGTAAAATTGCAGCAGTTGGAGGCTGGTTGGGTAGGCAGTGAGCTAAGTCACTGGGAAAACTTTAACCTGCCAGTGCAGGGCCCATAAAATTCTGTCCATGGTTTCTGTGTGTTAGCATATTTGCATTTGTTTTTTTTTAAATCAGTAGTGAATGACCTCCAAGCAAACTGACATTAATTACAGCACTTTTTATTGCACCTTCTAAGCCAATAGTATCCACCATTAACTTCCATCTGAACATGCCAATGATGATTAATGCTAGATCCTCATTAATCAGGAGGACAGGTAGTATAAAAGAAGTATGTAGAGCAATTATAACTTATTTCATGTAACTAGTGTGTAAATTCACCCCTCTGGTTAAGAATTTTTTTATTCTTTCACAGGATGTTGGTTTCACTGGCTGGGCCAGCATTTATTGGTCCAGTTCAGTTTCTGGTCAATGGTAACCCCAGGATGTTGCTAGTGGGGGATTCAGTGATGGTAATGTCATTGAACATCAAGGAGTGCTGATGAGATTCTCTTTTGTTGAAGATAGTCATTGCCTGGCACTTGTGTGGCGTGAGTATTACTTGTCAATTGTCAGCCCAAGCCTGGATATTGTCCAGGTTTTGGTCCATTTGGACATGGACTGCTTCAGTATCTGAGGATTGTGAATGGTGCTGAACATTGTGCAATCATCAGCAAACATCCCCTCTTCTGACCTTATGATGGAAAGAAAGTCATTGATGAAACAGCTGAAGATGGTTGGGCCGAGGACATTTCCCTGAGGAACTCTTGCAGTGATGTCCTAGGACTGGGATGATTGACCTCCAACAACCATAACCATCTTCCTTTGTACTACATATGACTCCAACCAGCGGAGAGTTTCCCCCCAGATTCCCATTCACTCCAGTTTTGCTAGGGCTCCTTGATGCCATGCTTGGGCACTCTCACCTCAGCTTGGGAGTTCAGTTCTTTTGTTTTTTGTTTCCCTCACCACCTGCCGCAGACCCAGTCTAGCAGCTATCTCCTTTAGGACTCAATGAGCGTGATCAGTAATGGTGCTACTGAGCCATTCTTGGTGATGGACACTGAAGTCCCCCATCCAGAGTACATTCTTTGCCCTTACCACCCTCAGTTCTTCCTCCAAGTGATGTTCAACATGGAGGAGCACTGATTCATCAGCTGAGGGAGGGTGGTACGTGGTAATCAGCAGGAGGTTTCCTTGCCCACGTTTGACCTGATGCCATGAGACCTCATGGGGTCTGAAGTCAATGTTGCCAGGGCAACTCCATACTGACTGTATACCACTGTGCCACCAGCTCTGCCGGTGGGACAGGACTTGTACAGGGATGGTGATGGTGTTGTCTGGGACATTATCTGTAAGATATGATTCCGCAAGGATGACTATGTCAGGTTGTTGACTAGTCTGAGAGACAGCTCTCCCAATTTTGGCACTATTCCCCATTTGTTAGCAAGGAGGACTTTGCAGGGTTGACAGGGCTGAGTTTGTTGGTGTCATTTCTGGCACCTAAGTCGATGACAGGTGGTCCATCCAGTTTCATTCATTTCTTGAGACTTTGTAGTGGTTTGATATAACTGGGTGGCTTGCTAAGCCTTTTCAGAAGGCATTTAAGAGGTAACCACATAGCTGTGGGTCACATGTCAGCCAGACCAGGTAAGGACATTAGTGAACCATCATTAAACTTTTAATTCCAGATTTTTATTGAATTTAAATTCCACCATCTCCCATGGCAGGATTCCAACCCAGATTCGCAGAGCATTACCCTGAGTCTCTGGATTATTAGTCCAGCAACAATACCTTTACACCATCACCTCCCCACAAGTGGCAACCACAGTTTAAGCTGCTAGTAAAATCTAGTCCTACTTTGGAAATACCTCAAAATCCAAGTATTTTTGCCATTTTCAATTTGCTTGGATGTGTAAACAAAGTGATATGGGACGCAATGTCAACTTCAAACATGCACTGAGTGATTAAAGCTGTTGCAGTGTTCAATGCAGAAAATGAAAATTATACAAAGCAAGATCTCAAAGTGATCAAATGAGTGAATGCAGGTTGCAAAGCTAACAGCACAGACAGCTCACAGTGAAGTTGAGGCAGCTGCAAAGTACAGAGTGACTGAATTACAACTGCAGTGAGCAACAGCAGGTAAATTAATTACACAAGTGAGCCCACCGAGAGACACACAGACATACAAATACACTGCTGCAAAGCTATTTACCTAACATAATTCAGCTGATCTTCACTCTTACCCACATTTTAAAAGAAAGTTTTAAATTTGCCTCTTTATGAAGGCAAGTCCTGTGACCTAAACATAATGCTCTTAGCTGCCCATTGGTTCAACGGTATTATCTTTCCCCTTCAAAGCACATTTTATTATTCAGTGACTATCAAAGGTTACTTTATAATAGCACATTGTACCAGAAACACAGAGCAATTAAATTCAAAAAGAATCGTAATAATAAAATGCACATATCACTCTTGCAATAGAAAACTTTGTTGTCAATCTGGTAATTTTTGATCCTGTTTTTATTTGTCCTTTACTGCTGTTTTGTTTGGTCCCAATTTAATAGTTAAGACGACTTTTAAATTAAAATGTTAAGGAAAAGGAAATGGGATATTCCCTGCAAAATTGTCCGTTTCCCTTTTTGTGACGGGAAATATGAGAGAAAATTTGAGAAGTAAAACCTTCCCAGTATTTTTATTTATTAGTATTTTTATTTATTATTCATTTCAAGAGTATTGTGTGTAGAAATGTTGGTTTAAGAACAAATGAGGAGGCTGGAGGGAATAATGACATTGAGTTCTGTTCTCATGCATGTCAGTGGAAAGGTTGTGTTAATTGCTGAAGATGTTCATCAATCTTCATGTGGAGAGCTGATGATCAATTGTTTGTTTAGGTTGGAATCAGAGAGGGTTTTGTGGCAAATCCATCAGCCACTTGTTCCTCATTTCACTTCCCTGTTCATCCTGTCCTCTCTTTTCTGACTGATTGTTGTAATTAAGGGTATTTCTTCAATTTTAATTGTTGTTGCTATGTTTGCTTCACTTTCCTCCACCTAGTTTCCTTCGTCACTTTTCTTGTCTTTGCCTGAACAAGATAACTTTTGTAGGGGGTGATCTTTTCACAGGCTACTATCTCACTCAATTGGCCATTCTTCACATATGACTCAGACAGCATCAATATGTTAGTTGACTGTGATGGACAGTACACTTGTCGCAGTCCAATCATCACCTGAGCATCTACACACTCAGGATATCCCAGCAGAAGCCAATGGACAGTGACCAGGAGCTGGAAATCTGTCTGATTTTCTCCTCCTCCTTAACCCATAAATGTTGATGTCATTTGAAGAACTGCAGCTGAAATCAGTTGGCAGATTAGGAAGGGAATCTAACACCACCTAACCTTGAGGGCTAGTACAAACCTGATCATAACCAGTAAGTCCAGAGGCCACGCAAGAGTTATGTAACTGATGCTTTGCTTCAATTTCCATTCTTTAGTCTTCAAAATTGCATGATATTTTTTCCCTTTCTTTAAAAAAAGAGAACAAATCTATTTTCCTTACTTTTACATTATTATTATAGAGTTGATTTTCCAGGCAACCTTTTTTGGACACATTTAACTTTATTTACAAGACAGCAGCAGCAACTACAAGGCCATAGTTTTAGGCTAAGGGGTGGTAGATTAAAATCAGAGATGAGGAGGAATTACTATTCTCAAAGGATTGTGAATCTGTGGAATTCACTACCTCAGAGTGCAGTGAATGCCGGGACGCTGAATAAATTTGAGCAGATAGACAGATTTTTAATTAGTAATGGGCTGAAAGGTTATGGGGAGAGGGCGGGAAATTGGAGTTGAGGCCGAAATGAGATCAGCCATGATCGTATTGAATGGCAGGGCAGGCTTGAGGGGCTGAATTGCCAACTCCTGCTCCTAGTTCTTATGTTCTTATGCGTGCATCCAACTCCATAACTGAAGAAGAACTCCTTCAACTCTCCCCTAGAAGTTCCCTGCACTGCTAACTCATTGGTTTGCACAGATCATGTGATCTTACAACACAGGCTTATCCTTCAAACTACAGTCTTACATTTATCAAAACTATAATTACCGTATTCCTCCCCCTTTAACTTTTCTGTACATTTGGTATTTTACAAATATATTTATCTCATGGTATTACAATATTTACACAGGTCACAGGTTCAGTCTTTCAGGTGGTTTCCTGATCAGTGTGGAATGTCGTAGCTCTATGACTTCAGGTTCTTGTAGCAGGAACCACATTCTCTGGAACCATATTAATATCAGGTACCTCATTAGGCACAGGCAGTTCAGTGTCTTCTACTCCAACAGAGACATCAGGCATGTCCATCCTTGGCTGAGCAACTTCAACAGGAGCCACAGGTTCAGCAATGGTTACAGGTGGAACATTTTTGGGGGTATTTCTCTTCTTCTTAAATGATCCACATGTTTACGGGTGATCCGCCATCTACTTCCACGTGGTATGATAATGGCCCGATCACAGAGCTTACTTTACTAGGTAACCAGTTCTGCCCTCCAACCAAATTCCTTACATATACTGCTTCTCCAACAGTAAATTATCACTCTCGTCTTTGTAAATCATGAGTCGCTTTTTTGTTCACTTGACTTTCCTCCACCTTCCTCTCCAAATTGGGAAGTATCAGGTTTAATCTTGTTTGAAGAAGGTGCCTCATCCATGATTCTTCAGGTTTAGCTCCTGTCTTAGTGTGGGGGGGTTTGTTCTGTAGTGAAATAGGAAACAAGGTAGCTTCCAACAATTCACTGGTTAACTTTTTCATTCCCGCCATAAAAATTTGTACTGTTCTTTCCACCAGTCCGTTAGATGACAGATGGTACAGTGCTGTCTTCACATGGTTGATACCATTAAGGCTGACAAATTGTCAAAACTCAGTGCTCATGAATGCTGTACCATTATCCAAGACAATTACCTCTGGCAACCCATGGATGGCAAAGCTATGGCATAGTTTTTCTATAGTAGCGTCCGACATTGGCGACTTTACCTCATAAAGTTTAACCACTTGGAATGAGCTTTTATAATTGGTAGAAGCATGGTTCCAAGGAAAGGACTGAAGTAATCCATGTGCAATCTCACCCAGGGTCTACCAGGCCACTCCCATGGGTGTAATGTGGCTGCCACTGGCAACTTTCGTTGTTGTTGACATCGTACAGACTGTTTTACCACCTTTTCAATATCGGCGTTCATCCCCGGCCACCAAAGATAACTTCACGCCATCGTCTTCATTCATGAGATTCATGGATGGGCTTTGTGTAACTCTACTAAGAGTGGTTCCCTTCATTGGGAAAGAGCTACTACCTGTGCACCCCATAATAGAATAACATCTTGACTGCTCATCTCTTTTCTTAGGTTGAAAAATGGTTTCAGTTCATCAGGGACTGGTTCCTGGGACCAACCATTTAACACTTGGTCTCTCATTTGAGACAGAACTGGATCATGATTCATCTAGTTTGTTATCTGCCTGACAGACTGATGAGGAATCCAGGAAATTCATCACTAATATGAGCTCTTGGGGAATTGGGACATCATTGTTGTTCTCTTGCAAAGGAAGATGACTTAGGGCATCAGCCTTTGCTATATGAATCTCTGGTCTATGTACAAAGGTGTATTCATATGCCACCAAAATTAAGGCCCATCTTTCTGTTCATGCTGAAGCTATGGCTGGTATAGCCTTTTCCTCACTAAACAGACGCAAAAGTGGTTTGTGGTTTGATACTGTAGTGAAATGTCATCCATGCACGTATTGATGGATTTTTTTTTTACACCAAAAATAATTGACAGACCTTCCTTTTCGATCTGAGAATATCCTTTTTCAGCTATTGTAAGGTTATGTATCCAGGACACTATTGGCCTCTCTGTACCATTGTCCATCTTGTGAGATAGTTCTGGTCCCACTCCATAAGGGGACGCATCGCAGGTTAGCACTAATTACTTTGTCGGGTAATAATGCTCTAACAAATTTGAAGAGTGCAAGAGCTGTTTTACTTTCATGAAGGCTTCTTCTAGGGGTGACTCCCAAAACTAACGCTGGTTTTGCTTTAGCAGTGAATGTAGAGGGGCTAGAACAGTTGATAAATATGGTAGAAATTGTCCGTAATAATTTATCATTCCTAAAAATGATTTAAGGTCAGAGACCTTTTTAGGTGCAGGTGCCTCTTTGCTTGCTTTAAACTTCTCTTCAACGGAGTGTAACCCTTGGTCATCTACCCGGTGGCCCAAATAAATGACTTCATTTGCTTGAAAAGTGCACTTTTCCTTCTTTAGGCGCACTCTCACTTCTAAAAATCGTTTCAGGGCTTCCCCTAGATTAGCCAAGTGTTTCTTTCCTGTGAATTTAGTTATCAGTACATTGCCCAGGTAGACCACAACTTGAGGTAGTCCTTGTAGCAAGGTCTCCATCGTCCTCTGAAAAATGGCACAGGCCGCAGAAACATCGAAGGGCAGGCGTGAATATTGATATAACCCTTTGTGCGTACTTATGGTCACAAATTCTCTGGAGGCATCATCCAGCTCCAGTTGCTGACATACGTGACTCACGTCAAGATTTGTATATGTTGTCCCTCCTGCTAGTTTGGCTTAGAGATCTTCAACCTGGGGAATAGGGGCCTATCGAGTTTGGCTGCTCTGTTGACTGTTAGTTTATTGTCACCACAGATCCGGACGGTCTGATCTGGTTTTAGGACAGGGACTGTGGGTGCTGCCCACTCTGAGAACTGAAGCATGTTATGACACCCAGCCTCTTGCCAGTTCAACTCAGCGTCAACCTTCTCTCTTAGGGCTAATGGCACCGGTCTTAGTTTCAAGAAGCCAAGGGTTGCTTCTGGGTCCACGTAAATCTTGGCCTATTGGCCTGGGATTTTTCCCAGGTCATCCTTGAAGATGGTGTCATTTTTTTTTAAGTAGCTCTGGCAGCCCCCCTCCTTGCAACTGGAAAATTTCGACCAGTTTACTTTAATCTCTTTCAACTAATCACAACCTCAAAGGCTTGGTCCTTCTCCCTCTACCACCATTACTGGTAGCTGTGCCAATTGGTGTCTATAATGAACAGTTACTCTGTGATACCTTTTACCTGGATTTCTTGCCTGTTTACGTTTTCAATTTGGTAGATGTTTGTTCCAAATTTAATTGTTGATCACCCTTATTTAAATATTTGAAAGTGTGTTCTCCTATTTCAGTAGTAGAAGCACCTGTGTCCACTTCCATTTTTAAGGGTTTACCATTTACTTGCACTGTGACAATAATTGGCTGTGTCTTCCCAACTTTCATGTTGAATAATGGATAAATGTCAGAATTTGTTGTTCCTGACTCTTTTACACTATATACTTCATTGGAATTCAGTTGTTGCCTGGAAACCTGCTTAAATCTCACTTTGCAATGTTTCAATATGTGTCCATTTCTGTGACAAAAATAACACTCTACCTCATTAAATTGCCAATGGTTAGGAGTATGATTGTTTCCACGTTGATAAAAATTAGTTTTCAACTCACTGCTAAGCTTTTTCCTTTCAATTTTCGGTTAGTTGTTTTAATTTCACTACATAGGTAGCAATGGTCTCCCCTGGGGCTCTATTCCATGAATTGAACTTGAACCTCTGCATTGTGACTGAGGGCTTGGGTTGAAAATGTCCCTTAACGAGGTCTAGCAATTCACTGAAGGTCTTCGAATCTGAGGCACTCGGGGCCGTCAAGTTTCACATTAAACTGTAGGTCTTAATCCCACAAATACTCAGGAGAATTGCTTTCCTCTTTTCCTCCCCCATAATTTTGGTGGCTTGAAAGTAGGATGCAAGACATTCTACATACTGAGACCAGTCATCTGTGACTGGCTCAAAGGGATCGAATCTGCCAAACTGTGGCATCTCAGATGAGTATATCTTCCTTTCTTTTTAATTATTTTAGATACTCACAATCACTTGGCAAGGGACAGTACCGGTTCTGTCCTTGTCGCTAGTTTGTTATATAGAATTGATTTTCCAGGCAACTTTTCTTGGTGGACACATTTAATTTTATTTATAAGACAGCAGCAGCAACTACATGCGTGCATCCAATTCTGTAACTAAAGAACAACTCCCTCCTAGAGGTTCCCCGTGCTGCTAACTCATTGGTTTACACAGATCATGTGATATAACACCACAGGATCATTCTTAAAGCTACAGTCCTAAGTTTATCAAAACTATAATTACTACAACTATTAATGCATATTTTACTTGCAAGCCATTGTGGGTGAGGTCAATTCTGTAATTTGTGTTTATAAAGCTCAAACAATTAGGAGTGGTTGGCTGTGTTGCTCAAGTAAAATTACTGTTTGTCGCCTAAGCATCACAGATGAGCAATATTAATTAACCCTGTAACCCCATTACCAACTCAGGTTAAATGGTCAATTATCCCATGGTGCATGTGGAACTCTGCACTGTTTAGATTGCCTGCATAAGAAAAATGACTGTACTTCAGAAATAGATATTGGCTGTAGTACTTTGAGACTTCTTGAAAATATTAAAGGTGATATAGAAAAATAATGTTCTTCTTTTTCATCATAACTTTGATTTTCAGCAAACTACAAATTAATAGTAAAAAGTGCCCTACCTCTTGAGCTTAGAACCTTCAGTAAAAAGTGACGCACAAATGCATTTTTTTTTCTTTTTTTACTTCATAACCTTCATTTTCAGCAAACTACAATTTGAAAAAAAAAACTGTTATATCCCTTCTGGTCTTCGAACCCTCATCAAAATCTTTATTTTTCCCCCTTTTCTCCTCATTCTTTAACTCCTGCTATCTGAGAAAGATCTTGGGACAATTACTACAATTAAGAGGTGTTACATAAATGCATATCACCATTAAATACATGCACTCACTATGTTGCCATCAAAACAGTCAATTTGCAAGTGGGTACGATTTAGGGAACACGACTAGACCAGTGGAAGCACTGACAGGCTAGTGAAAAAATGGCCGCATGGCATCCATAATAACTGACCCATTTTCTTTGGCAGAGAATGATATTTGATATGGAGGCAGCCCAAGGGACAAAGAGAAAAATCAAAATCCTACAAGTCAGGCTGACATGAACTACATTCTTCCAGGTGAAGAGGAGAACAAACAAACAGCAGCTCAGGGAGTAGTAATTAAGATCTCCTGGGAATAAAAGCTTCGCTTCCTCAGTCTGCAAATAAATAAGAGGAAGCTAAAGCTACTTCCATTGACAAAAATATACTTCCCTTTTCTCAGACAAGGGCACTGCATTTCATCAGAAAATGGTGAAAAGTGGTGCACATTTTTTTAAAGTAGCAAACCGAGCAAAAAGCAAGGTAGCGAGACAACTGAAAAGGTGTAACTCCATTACAGATGACCCTCATGAATACAGCAGCACTCTCATTGTAAGTGATTCATATTAAATTCTCAGAGATTAGAGGGAACCTTGTTTCAATGGTAATTACATTACAAAATAAGCTACAATAAAAAGGTAATGAAGCTAAAATATGAATTTTGGCACAGTGATTAAAACATGGGAATGCAACCGATTAACATCTATAAGGTTCCAAGGTGATTAAACTTGGATTTTCTTGCCTTCAGCAAGTCCAGTTCCACTTAGAATGTTTTTATAATCTAAGCTTCACATCTTCTTTAAACACTTTGAAGAAAATATCCTTATTTTAACTTTACTTGTTGCCTGACATGCCTCCCATCAATTGTGGTCTTTGTCATCGTCTGCAGCAATCTGTTCTAATTACCTCAGCCAAGATAAAACAGAGTCCCTGACTCACCTGTCCTTCCTTAAGCCATCCTTTAAAACATCAGATTACTAGAATGGTGATACTTTGAATGTTCCAAGGGCAGGTTTAACAAGACAAGGTGTCAGTCTTTAGCATTCTAATTATTAATGATACAATGTTTATGTAGAAAGTCATATTATGAAATGGAAGCCTGGAAGTATTTCTCTTACGCCCATGTTGCCTCATCTCAGAATCAGCTCCAATCCACTGGCCAATGAACATTTCATGGAAAATGAATTCAATAATACTACGAAGGAAAGCAAGCACTAAAAGTTGGCAATCATCAATCCTGAGTTCTTAGTACGGAGCACTTGTTGACGTGTTGGGTACAGGATGATGCGCTCAGTATTCCCACATGCTGGGAGCACAGAGTCAACGTATGTGGTGACAGCTAGTGCATCCATAACTGAAAATGGGACTGGCCCACACTTTTTTTTGCTTAATATGACATGTTTTGTCAAACTGAAGGACAGTGACCACTTCTTTCTTCCAGGGGAGTCTCACTCTGGTTCACTTTGGACTCAAGGTAACTCTTTTGAGTACAAACATGTTTCTATCTGCTCCTATTCAGATGAAGTTACATTGTTTTATAGTTTGTCATTGTGAGATTTGAACTTTTGATCTTGGGGTTACAAGCCCAGTACCATAACCACTTGGCTATTTAGGCCAAGCATTAAGATGTAACTCTTTCAAGTACAAACACGTTTCCATCTGTTTCAGATGAAGTTACATTGTTTCATAGTTTGTCATTGTGAGATTTGAACTCTTGATCTTAGGGTTACAAACCCAGTACCATAACCACTTGGCTATTTAGGCCAAGCCCTTAATATGACACCACACTTCAGATCCAGCCAGACACTGATTGAGGACTGACACCTGTTCATTACCTAATCAGCCACAAATCACTGCAGAGCTCTATTTAATTCAGTGCTGCAATTTTATTAACCATCATCATCTCACCGCATGACCTTCAAATCTGAGACCAAAGCCACCAGAAAACTGAAATTCATACATTTCGAAATGCTGCAGACGAAATTGAAGTTGGCACTTACCAAATATAATGGCCAAACGCTGCACAATATCCGTCACAGCAAATCACAAATAAAATAAATCTAATTACAGTTGGAGAAATTAAAAAACAAAGGACACTTGATTTTCAAAGGACTAACAGGCCCAGCATGCAATTCATTACCGAGGAGCTGCCATCATGCAGTGTCATAATGTTATTATAAAAGGGCACGATTCAACCTTGACAAACAAATGAGTACATTTTATTTTACATGCGCACGTATTAGAATTTTACAGAAGCTTTTCCATCCACTTAATTGGAAAATAAATCAGGTAGCCAATGAAGTTCCACCGTATCCCAATAAAACTACAGACAGAGAGAGGAAATGAGTATTCAAAAGGCTGAAGGACTTGGTTTTGCATTTTTTGTCACTGTTTCTTTTTAATGTGGATTAGCACAACTATAGCAAAAACAAAACAAGCTTATGACTTTTTTGTGGCAATTCTTATCTCCCTACCTCTTCTCAGTTTTTTCTTCATTCTGTTGTTAGTGAAGTGTCTCAAGTGCATAGAAACCTATCATCACACTAAGAAAATATTCATACAAGCAGCCATATTGAAAACTTTATTTGTACCTCCTGTCAGAGAGTTTAGCAGAGAGGGCTCTATAAGAAACTACACTCCCTTCCCACTTCAAAAAAAGTTAAAATATAAAATGGTACATTAACATTATTTCCCAGAATATATTATCACTAAACTAATCTCAACAATAACCAAAATTAACAGGTTATGGTGCATACTTGTTTTGACTGTAATCACAACCAACATTAAAAATGATTTATTCTGCCAGAGCAAGTTACAAGTAAAAAAAAAGGTTTTTCCTTAACACCAGTATGTGTACGCTAACTAAACAGACAACAATACTTGTGCTCCCCTTGTTCATAAGACTTGTTCCAACAACACTGGAAACTGAAGTGATCATTTGGGGGAACTAACCAGGATAACTTGACAGCACAATTTTCAGATCAGTGTAGCTGTTGGCTCTTCTAGGGTTGATTTTAATTCAAATTACAGTTGTTCTGTGCTGGCTCCTAGTATGTACACAGATTAATCTAAATTCTTTATCACTACAAGGCTCGAAGACACACCAAAAGTTGGATCTACAAAGCTGCCTGTAAGACTTTGGAGGCAGATCTAGCTGTATAAATATGTGGAGCCAGCTCCCAGTCATCAGTCTTCAGAATCTGAATTACAACATCGCCAAAACAAATTCATCTTGAAACCCTGAAAGAGCTTAAGTAAGGTTACATTCCTCTTTAGTGTGCTGTATAATTTAACAGAGACATTGTTGGCAGCCCATGTTCCCTTTAAATTTGTTACCAGCTTAAATTTGTGACAAATAGGAACATTGTGTTCCTGTTCAAAAGTTTCCAGTCATTGAAACTAGAATTAATCGCAAGCTATTAGAATAATGTTTTGATGAACACAACAAGAAAGGATTGATAGTTTTATCTTTTATTCAAAGGTGCTCGGGTTTATTTGAAGATAACATAATTAGCATGTTTTTGAAATGGAAACAAGTTGTCTGACGGGAACTGCATCATCATCCCACAAGCCATAGCAAGTTTTTATTGTTGTCACTCAATGGGTTCATCAACTCTTCTGTGAGTAGAAATAATAGCTTTTATCTTCTATCGCTTTTTCTTAAAATTGAGAAATCTCTGTGAAGAATGAAGACTCATAAGGAAGGGTGTAACAAAGGTTGAAATGAGTAGAAGACGAGAAATTATGGCTAGGCTATCCCAAACTCTGATTCCAAGGCCTGAATTTTCGCAACGACAGATACCCTTTCCATCATTTCAAAATGGCAGAAGAGGCCAAAATCCAGAAACCTTGTGTGGCACTGACCATTTTCAGAGGGGGCCAGGAATGGGAGCGGGTCACATTTCATTCATACCTGTCTCGCGGAGGCAGCTGCCTGTATAAATCAGCAGCTGCATCCACAAATATGGTTTTTATGACCCAGATGTGTGAAACATGACATGCGCAGATTTGACCTGGTAGGAAAAGGTCTGAACTTTGCCAGTTTGCTTGGATAGCTATGGTACCCTTTTGAAGAGGTGGAGGGGAACCCTTTGTAATTTGCTCTAAAGCAAATTAACTGTATTAACTGTCCCAGGAGTGGCAAATATTCAGTATCAACTGTCTGCCTTTAACCCAAGGGAATAAAAGGATGGAGCTGCTGGACTTGGTAGGGCAATTTTTTTTGCCCTGACTGACTCTTGCACCCAGGTGACAAGAAGAACATTATGCTTGAGAAGGGCACACTGCACTTTGTGCCAAGGAAGATTCAAGATGGGCATGGCACCCTCACACATAGGCATCATAGAAGCACATCTACGCGAACAGGTGGAGGCCAGAGAAAGGGTGCACAATCAGGAGGGAGAGGCAGCACCACACACACCAGGAAGGAGGTGGAGGAGAGGGATGACAACCTGGCTTTACCATGTGGAAAGGGTCCACAGACCTCAGGCATCATACCTCAATATGACAAAGAACCAGTGCCGATAACGACTGGCATTAAGCCACGAAGTGCTCACCAACATATGTTGCCCAGTCCAGCAACAACTGGAACCAAACTCCATCGACCCCTCATGCTCTATCAGTGCTGTAAAGGTAACTGTTGATCTCAATTTTTATGCATCAAATTCTTTGTGGGGCTCAGCAGGAGACCTGTCTGGTGGTGAAGGAACATGAGGGTGCTGAGAAGCCGCCAGTATCTTCACCCACCTCAGCGACCTCCACAGCCCTGAGTTGGCCCTCGATCCGGTTGAATGGACTGGCTGCTGCGGTGCAGCAGCCGCCCATTTTAGCAACTACTGTGCCAACAGTGCAACTGTTTTGTTTAGGGTATGTAGCTCCTTATGTATTCCATGATGTCACCGCTGGAAGTTCCCCTCCAAGTCACTCACCATCCTTGGAACAATATCACCGTTCCTTCACTGTCGCTGGGTCGAAATCCTATTACTCCCTTCCTAACAGCATTGTGGGTGTACCCACACCACAGGGATTGCAGTGGTTCAAGAAGTCAGCTCACCACCACCTTCTCAAGGGCAATTAGGAATGGGCAATAAATGCTGGCCCAGCCAGCAAAGCCCACATCCTGTGACTGACTAAAGAAAAATCCCAGTCAATACACAGCTGCAATAAGGCTGTAACTAATGCCCTGTTTGCTCACCTGTGGGATCACATTAACTTCCCTGTGATATAATGTCACAGACACAGAAAGCCATGGCTTTTGCCCAATTTGTAGGTTTCCCTGAGATGCAGGATGTTATTGATTGCACTCATGTTGCCATAAAGGCTTCAACTCAGCATTTGCATGCCTTTGTCAAACTAAGGTCCTTTTACTCATTAATGTACAGGTGGTTTGGACCACAACAAGGTTTTCCTTTGAGTCTGTGCAAGGTTCCCTGATAGCTCCATGACTCCTTCATACTAAGGAGTTTCCAACTCCCTCAGCTATTTCATCCACCATTGCAGATCTGTGGTTGACTTCTAGGGGACAAGGGCTACCCATTAAGAGCCTGGTTAATTACCCTCTTAAGGAAGTCACAAACTGAGACAGGACACAACTACAACAGCAGCCAGGTCATCATAAGGAGTACCATCAGGCACCTACCACCTTTCTAAAAATGCATGTCATTTGCCTTGATCGCACAGGTGGAACTCTGCAGTATGCCCAAGCAAGGGTAATCCAGAATATTAGTGCTGTGTTGAAACTCTAAGGACGAGGATGACGAGGGGGAAGAGGAGTAAACCCCTATCCATTCATCATTCTGAAATGGAGGAGGATGAGGAGGCTGCCAGTTGTGGAGCAGTTAAGAGGTGTGCCCATGGATCCACGGCTGATTCTATGCAGGACGGGTGCACTGCCAGACACTTGCTTGTGCAAAAAAAATTTACATAGGTTTTTCACACTCGCCATCAGCCAGTACCTGGTGAACAATTTGCAACTAAAATATCTTTTACATGGATGTCAGTCTCACTCGGGGGAATGCTCATCCCCAACAACTTGTTTGATTTAGTCACATTAAAATGGCTGCATCCCTCACCAGCGTAACCATAGGCTTCAACATAGAGCGAACAAACATGGTAAGACATCGTTCACAATCTGGTCCCCTCACATAAATGCCAGTGCCTGCAAATGAGGCAGCAAAGCCACCAACCTGAGCATATTCAAACTATGACCACAATGTTGAGAATGTCATTAGGACTTATGACTTTACACTGAACACAGGCTGATATGTTTGTATGTGCCAACATACATGCAGATAAGGCATATTGCACAGAACGAGGCCACAACTGTGCAACCACAGCACAGCATCCATTCCAAACAATGGTCCAGTTCTGGAGTGGCAAACCGTATGCTACGTTAATAGCTTCCATAAACCCCAGCGACCCTCACAAAGCATATTCTCTGTCACCTGGAATGCAAAAGCATCCAAAGTCATGGGGATAGCAGAGGACTAATATTCCCTGGAGCTACATGGCATCTGGACCTGCATTGCCTGCATGTAGGCCAATGCACAAGACTGATGCATGGATAACTACCTTGACCCCAGCACTCATGCTTGAGATGCAGCTGCCTCTCTTAAAGGCAAGCATGGGAGTCAACAAATGATGCAAGGAGCCTTTCAATGCTATTACATTTTGTAAAAGACTGGAGAAGGAAGAAGCCTTCCACTGCATCGAAAACCTTGCCATGCCCTTGCTCCTGATGATGTCAATTCCTTCAGTGTTGCTGGCAAGAATGTCCTTCATTATGTTAACATTCTTATTGAATTTTGTACTGTGCAAATACAGACCAAGACATCTGTGAGTGTATGTACATATACTCAAAAAAGTGCTCAGTTGTGATATTTACAAATTGAAAAGCGTCACTGCCCTGCGCTTATGCACACTTCTGTGAAGTGCCCCCCATTTACCTCAGAAGAAGTGGAGGCAGGCTGTTTACTTCTCTGCCTATATGCCAATGAGAAGCATGGTGGCAGCCTCATTGTGAAGGCACCCTTTGAGGACCTCCCTCAGACGGCGGCCTCTGCATTGGCAGCCATGGTCAGTGGCACATGTGGAGCAGAGGGAGTCTCTGGTGGAGGCGTTGAGGGGTGAAGGAACATGAGGGCGCTGAGAGGCTCCCAGTACCTTCACCCACCTCAGTGACTTCCACAGCCTTGGGTTGGCCCTCAGGCGGGATTGAATGGGCTGGCTGCTGCGTGCAGCAGTCACCCATTTCAGGAACCACTGTGCCAACAGTGCAACGATTGTTTTAAGGGTATATAGCTCGTCATATATTCCGTGATGTCACCGCTCATACTCTGAGTGGAATGTTTCAGGGTACTGAGGCAGGCTTGCACTCTTTCCTGGCTGAGACTCTGCTCTTGCATCTATTCAGTGCAGCTGCATGTGTCACTCCATGTGGTTGAACCACCAGGACAATGTGGAGTTCATCAGAGTGATGTACCCCTCCATTTGAAGTCTTACTTCACTGCCACTGCCCCAGGGAACTCCACCAGATGTTCACACATCTGCTGATTGTCCAAATATTGTGCCCCAAAATCTGATTCCTGAGGCTCCACTTTCCTGCCCATGGAGCATCTTCATGATTTTTCTGCCCCCTCTGAGGGGGGACTGTGCACAAAAGCCTCTGACTCTGATGCCTCCTCCTGTTTATTGGCACAGTGACAATCACCCTATGCCACCAACTCTACACATGCACTATGTCCTCCAATGCGCAGGTATCTGAGTTGGCAGAGTGCAGGCTGATCAGATGTGACACTGTATCCTTGGACATCTCTTCTTCCTCCTGATGCCTAAGGAATAATCTGGCCTGGGTGGGGCTGGCATGTTGGGTTGGGGTGTGTGCAGGGTTGGTGAGGGAGCAGAGCTGGGACCTATGAGACACAAAAGGAGTTATTTAAGTATAGCCCTTCATATTGTGAAAGTGCACTCTGACGCAAACCATTCCCTTTAGCCATTCTCAAACTGCCCTTAAGATGCAACCCCACTGTTTCTCTCTCTGTCGGGTCAATGTCCCCTTGTGGTCAGTGAACTGACATCATGACCTCCTTCATAGCCACCATCTTTCAAGGTGCATTTACCACCAGCTTTATCAACTGCTAATGATGATTCACCATCACCAACAGGCAGCTGCTCTGGCACCCTGTCTATTTCCATTGCCAAATGTTCCACTGTTCCAATGGGTTGCAGCCATGCTGAACCACCCCCAGTCCAGGCTGTCTACTTAGCATTCTTCACCCTCTTCGACTGCAAAGACAATATGAATTCATGTTAGCCCTATATATAGTGCATGCTGGGATTATTCTCTTTAATGTGTCCGTACATCACAATGCTCATTCACATGTGTTCTGTGTGGACCTACATGAGCAGCTTACACATACAAGCCTCAATGCTGTAGCAAAGTTATGTGCCCAGTCTCGCTTTTTAACTGCAGCATGCAGATGTGACCCCTCACTTGGACCTCCATGTGGATGAGCCAAGCTGCTCACCTCCCTAGAACACTGAAGGTCGTTTAAACTTTCCCGGCACTGTATCCAAGATCTCTGGTGCTTCTGCTGCTGCATTCAACGCAGCAGAAATTTCAAGCCAGGCTTTCTTTGTGCTGGCTGGAGGATTGAGCCGGCCAGCCAGGTACAGCATTGTTCTCCTCTTCTGCACCTTGGTGACTAATATTTGGAAGTCCTGATCTGTGAACCATGGGACAGCTGGACTCTTTCCTTCCCCAGTGTCTCCTTTGTGTGACATTCTATCAAGACAGTTGTAAGGCAAAAAGGGTCATGAGCCTTACAATTCTCTTATTCACTTTGTGTGCTTACATGCAATAACCATTTTCTGTGTATCATCAGTGAATACTATTAAGGTGTGGTAGAGGAAATGGCTCTGCGCACATGCATGGTGCCATGTATGTTACGGCTGTCATCCCAAGTTAGCTTGCTGTGCTCCATGACCACTGACAGCCTTAATGGTTTAGTCCCCCTTAGTCACACTGTTATGCCATGACTGTGTGCAGATGTGAGGAACCTGGTCAAGGGTCAACTGTGTTGGTGCAACCTGATAGATGGATGGCAAGAGAAGAAGTGGATGTGTTACTGCCTGGCAATGTTCGTTATTCATCCACTGAGGCTTAACAGTTCACTACATTATTGCAGAAATGCTTTACCATGGTGGTGCCAAGGCAATCAATGTCATCTCCATGGGTGTGTCTTGTGAAGGCACTCCATGGTTTAAGTGCTTCAGTACAGTACACTGCAGCAACAATGATGATTGTTTCCTAGAGAAAACCTGTGATGGGCCATCTGTTCCAGGATCAGCGAAGAGTTGGTCAACATTTACAGAGTTCTCACTCACTGGACAAGTTAGTGATGTCTCTTCCAGTGCTCTGACACTTCACCACGGACTTCCTCCCCCAAAAATGGGCCTTCCTGAAGGCCTGCTTTTCACATCTGTCTGAGTCGCCCAGCCCATGCCGGACCTACCTCTGACCCCACACTACTTCCAGAGTCACCCATCCCGACTCCTATTATGGCGCCTTTCCACCAACCCTTCCCCATAACCGAACATCTGACTTTTGGGGTCACTTTTATGGACGCTGGGTTCACAGAGCCAGAAATCCTCCTGACTCTGTGTACCAGATGCGAGAGTGAAAATTTAGATCTAAAACTTTCAGGATTGTAGGAAGCATCGTGACTTTTGTTTGATTCAGCACAATATTGCCAAATTTCATTCTCTCATAATAGATGAAGTGTTTAGAGAACTGGTTTGCAAAACATGAACCCAGCTAGCTCACTCAAATCAGAGGAAAACAAGACAAATGTGACCAAATCTTGCTAAGATCATAGTTTGTTAATTTTATGTCTTGGGTAAATGAGTTTGTTGGCCATCCAAACTCTAACTGCACACTTTCCTATGTTCTCAACTGCTGCTTGCCATCAATAATGGGGAGTGACTGATGTAGGCATAAACAGTGATGGTTTATTGAGGCAAAGGGCAGAGCACCAGATCATACGTGCTCACTCAGAAACCTCCAGAAATAGACTTACAGTTCCCAGTTGACCACGCTGTACTGTGATTCATTAGTGCTGTCACATGATCAGTACATTTACACTCTCTTAAAGGGACAGGATACCTCACTTTATTACAGTTAAGAACGCACAAGTTAGCAAGGCAATTTTTTCAGGAGCTACACTCATTACACTGTCAAAGCATATCACTTTTGACACACTGATAGATGATGATAACAATGCCACCCATTTTGTAGTCACTGTCTACATTGTTATCACCCTTCATTAATGAAAGCATGAGGAACAAGCACCAGGTTAGCCAGTTTTAATTATTGACGAAGTATGCAGAATAATAATGATCCTTAATGTTGCTAACTACAGTACTTCATTCTTTAACAATCTCATTTTAGAAGTGGCTGTGTCAATACTGATCCTATTTACAAACTGACATTGACTTGATATTTTTCATCACGATCCTCTAAATATTGTAAGTTAATTCAACACTTTTGGAAACGTGATTGATGGCAGCATTTGAACTGATTATCAGGCTGCCAGTAATATCTTGGCATGGCAATGATGGATTTCTCGAGGGAATTGGCTGAAAAATTAAATTTGCAATAGTGCACATTACACTGTTGCTTGCCGGCCTCCTGTGAGGTTTAGATTTTGTGAAAAATTAGAAAATTGACCGAGACAGGCCACATAAGCTATGGTTTATGGTTTCCTTCATGTTTATTTTTAAATTGGGCTACGACTGTAACTTGACAAAGTGATCTACTTATTAATGTCACATTGCAATGAATTTTTACAACTCAACGACAATCCCAAATAATCTTCGGTAGAAATCGATTTTCCCCTCATAATAGAATAAAAATAATTTTATTAATTCAAGCACATGATATGGGACACAGCTTTATTTCTGTTGCAGTGAATCTGGAACTCAGCTTTCACTTCTGGGATCAGTTGTGAAAGCAATCCAGATTTTGGGATTGAAGTCACTGTCTGTTGAATTAGATAAAGCACGCATTTGCCAATTTAGAGGAAAATTAGGGAAAATCTCCATCATAATTAGTATTGATACAGCCAAGACATGGTTGGCATAGATAATGGGAAACGTCACAACTGTCCAGTCAGTAGGGGATCTCAAAGCCTTATGTCTTTATGAGCCCTTGGGGACTTATGATAAACTTCATTTGTAGCCGCTGAAGTCCTTAGTATTCCTATTAACTTGCATGTGTATCGAGTCAAAAATACAAACAGGGCTTGGTGTTCCAATTTAGGAATGATCTAATGTTGAGTCTCTTTCCAAAGATGGACACTGAGAATATTTAAAATAGATAATGAACAAACACAAAATACAAAATATAAATAAAGCTAAGCTGCTGAACTTCATGGGCTTGATGGAGAGAGCTTGATACCTCTTGTGAGCCGTAGTTCAGAGAACCCCAAGTGTACTGGATATTCTTCTGAAATAAAGTCTGATGAACTGTGTTGGGTGCAATGTATAATAAGCTTCATTCTGCATACTGTCCTAAAACGGTAAAATGATATCAGGAAGACCAATATGAGCGTTTTAAGTCCTCACTATAAAATGTGCTCTCACTTCCTATAACTAAGCAAGTCTGTCCAAAACCTTAAAGTCTTGTTGACTCTTGAACTGAACTTCAAACCCCACAGTGTCAAGACTTCCACTCCCTGCATCCATCGTTATCCCACCACTAAAGAAAGCCTTATTAATGATTTTGTTACTCTGGGCCTAATTTCTCTATTATTTGCTAGCCTCCCGCCCTAAACCCTTTACAATATCTGACTTGTAACCTGCATCATTTTCTCCACGAAATGCCACTCACTCGTAGACTCTGACATTGTTGATATACATTGACTTCCTTAACTTCCTTAACTCAATACATTAAAGTCCTTGTCCTAACCTTAAATTCTCATCCCAATCTTTCCAGGCAACCTCCACCAGCCTTGTAACCCCATCCATAATTTTCAGTCCGCTGACTCAGACTTTTTAGACAACCCTCTTCCTTTGACACCACCATTGAAGGCAGAGCCTTCAAACCTCAGGCCACCTCTCAAAAATTCCCTCCATAAATCCCTCCATCTCACTACTTTCCATTCCATAATTGATATCTTTAATTTTCTCAAAACCAATCTTTTAACCAAGCTTTTGGTCACCTTTCTTAACTCTCTCAAGCTGGATTAACATTTGTACTCATAAAATAATTTCTATCTTTAAGCCTACATATAAATTAAGTTGTTTTCTTGTTGTTATTTTAACAGATCTCAGACTACTTCATGTTGATTTTGCTTCCATTTCTTAACATTAACAATCTCATTTAGACAAGCAAAGAAAAGCCAGAAATTTAGAAAATACATTTTATAAGGTTCAGGTATGAAAACACTTTGGCACAATAGGTGACTTTGTTCTAATAAATATTGGCTTGTAACTCCTGGTGGAGTGGCAATTGAGTCTGATTGCCATGCCACTCATTGTTACTTACTTTGAAATACAAACACTCCTATCTTGTCCGACCTTCTGACTCAGGCCAGGTGAGATCCGTGCAGTGTAGCGGGTTCCCGAGGCCTAGCTCAGTTGAAGGTAAGTAAGCCATGCCCCCTTTTTTACAGCATTGGCTGCCGTAAACCAGGTAAGATTAAAGGTCCAGCCACTTTGAAAAAACCGGGAGAAAGTAAGTGTTAGAGATAAGCGGGTGGGATTTGGAGGAAGGGAGCAGGGTCGGGCCTTTGAGGGGGGGGTGGTTGCATCAGGCCTGGGGAGGGGGGGAGCCAGATTGGGTTGGGCCCAGTTGTGTTGGGTCAGGCCTTGTGGTGGGGGGGGGTGATCTGGTCGGGTTGGGTCAGATATGGCGGGTGTGGGGCAGGGTTGGGTCGAGTTGGGCCTTGTGTGGGGAAGGTTGGATTGGGCCTGGTGATAGGGAGGGGAATCAGGTTGGGTTGGGCCTGCCGGGGGGGAGTCAGGTTGGATCGGATCAGGGAGGTGGGGGTCAGGTCAAATCAGAGCTTGGGGTCGGGGAGAGATTTGGGTCAGGGCTTGGGAAGGTAGTCATGGGTTTAGTGGGGATGGGGGGAGTTGGCGGTAGTGGGCAAGACCCATGGGCGCTCAGGGGTTGGTTCGAGAGTCCCAAGGGGTGGGGTGGGGTGGAGTTGTTCCGAGGCGGGTCAATACAATGGTTACTCAAAAATTAAGAGTGATTTTAATTCTTCTAGCTTTTTCTGTGTAACTATTACGGTATGACAGTCAGAACCATTTGAAGTTTGCAATTTAAATTGCATTTTCAGGTGGTTCCCAGTGCAGGGCAATTGCTCATCCAATTTGGAACTTCCCCGGAAATTACCATGCAATCCTTAACTGAGAACTTCCAGCTGCCGAGGGGGGGGCATTCCCCAGGACATATTTGGGGTACTCCTTAGCAACACCGCCCTGGAGCTTGAAAGTTACGGCACATTGTTAAATAAATTATCTTGAAGTGTATCTATTTCCACAAACTGTTTTAAATTTGCTTTCTCAGCTTAACATGCAATATTCACAATAGGCAGAGCTTCAACCAACAGTGACCAAACAAAGAGTTGCAACACCGTAGAAAAATTCAGAATATGTCAAATTCTTGAGAGGAAATTTCAGGAATATTTTTAATTGTTCTGTATCCTGAGAGCAAGTTACAAAATCGATTCATGCTCTGGCACAGGTAGTTTCCAACATATTATCCCCAGCAATTTGACCATAAGGTTTTTTTTCTAAATGATCTTCCTGCTTCTTCTGATGGAGCTGAGTATTGCTGTGGTGTTTTATAATCCTAGCCCCTTTTTGGGACAATCTGAGATCAGGAGTGCCTTCTAGATAACTCCTCTCAACTTCAGGTAGAGAAAGTCAGATCCCAAGGAGGCTTAAATGGGTCTGAAGGACTGAATAATCCCCATCCCTCCAATCTCCACACAAAGGAAAGGAACCAGCCAAGGCTATTATCTTTCTCTAGATAGCCTTTTTTAGTAAGATAAAGCGATATTATAATTTCCCAAATATTACTAGGGTTCTGGAATAACTCCTCAGTAATGTATTCCCCCACTGAAGGGAGCAATGAGTTGGCTTCTTGGACGAGTGATATAGGGCACATGTAAGATGACATTGGGCAGAATTTTCTGCCTGTCAGGTGAGCGGTAGGAGAGTGGCCGCGGACCCGATCACCGCTCATGATCGGGTCCGTGCTGCCATTTTACACAGGTGCGCCAATTAAGGCCTGCCCAGCGTGAATCACGGCTCCCGAGGACAGTGGGAGTGGGCGATTGGTGGCGGGTCTGCAATGACCATCGGGTCCAATGGCGACCGGGTGGCCTGTTTTAAAAAGCTGCTGCAGCCTTTCAAAGGCTGCGAATCATAGCCAGTAGAAGGGCTCCCCTTAGCGCTGCTGGTGAGCTGGCCAGGCAGGAGGGTAGGGCAGGGAGGTACTGTGCCCCTTGTTTTTCTGATGATTGCCATGCAGCCCTCCTCAAGGAGGCGCCTGGGAGGAGGTGGTGGAGATCGTGGGCTCCCACGATGTGATGCAACACACTTAGATCCAGTGTCGGAAGTGCTCAGGAAAGGTGAGAATCATGTTGGCATTGGTCACTTAACCCAGCAGGTAGGCTTTCCCCCCGGCGACCCCTGCCGCCCCCTCACCTAGTCTGAGTGTAGTGACTGCATTGAATCATTGACGGCATTTGCCCTTTGCTGGTTGGGCCAACAGATATTGCCCATGCCAAGGTCACCCTCAGAGGGTGGTGAAGAGATGTGTTCTGCCCCCGCAGCATGTGGTACACTAAGACCCACATTACTGTTTTGGGGGCAACCTGGAGGAGCTGCACCTAGGTACAGTGCTGGAACTCCAGGACATGTCAAAGTCAGGGGTTGACATGCTGGGAGGGGAGCTTCAAGGTGGTGTGGCACCGATCGATCTGATGTCCTCTGCACTCCCCATGCTTGCGCCTTCTTGCTATGGAAGGTTAGAACATGTGTGCCTAATGTGATGTAGGCAGCTTGTGGCCAAGGGGGTGGTAAGGCAGCTGCAGAGTGAGGAGGCACTGGAGCCCTGCAATTTCCCACTCTGGATGGGGTGGGCCGTCCGCGAAGAGAATCCAGGTACAATTAGCACTAATCAATCTTCTTCTCTCCTTTTCAGGAGAAGAATGTACATAATGCCGTCAAGCAGTTGAGGACTGGCAGCGGCCGGCCCAGTTGGTGATTCGCAGCTGCTTTAAACAGGGGGCCCTAGATTTGGAGAGACTCAATGTTCCCAGGTCGACCGGTGTCAGTGAGGCTGCCACAGGCAGGTATGTTTGCCCAGCAGTGAGGTCACCATTGTTCTCCCTACAGCCATGGCAGTGCTGAATGTTCAGTGATTGAAGTTTGCAACATGGCTTGACCATTGCTTATGGAAGGATGAGCGCATAATGATCCAGGGGACAGGGATGCACATTGACATCGTCTCCACGTTAACTAATCCAATGTCCTTGTTCTTCCTTTCAGCATCAGAGGAACAGGGCTGGGAGGAGGAGCAGCAGAGGCCCCCTCTCACACCTGAGAGCCCTGAAGTTACGGACTCACCAATGTCACACCATCTCTGCCGGGCAGGCACCAGCGCAGATACTAGCACCTTGGTGGGAATTAGAACATCAGCTAGTATCCCGGGGCACAGTGGTGAAGGCACTTCACAGTTGCTGGAGGAGCTGGGAGAGAGAGCGAATATCCATGGCACCAGCAGTCGGAGGACTGCAGGGGACCAGGCACATGCTCAATCGGTGCCTGATGATGTGCGTCTGGAGCCGTCCGCGATGTAGCAAACACAGGAAATGCAGTTAGGTGTGCGGGAGCAATGGTGAAGATACATGAGGCTATGCTTGGCTTGGTGTCCATGGCAGAGGAGTCTACATGGACCATCGCCGATACAATGAGCCTCATGGCCAAGCGCCATATGTCCCCCATGGAGAGAGTGGAGCCGCTACGCCAGGAGACTAATCAGGGTTTCCTGGGGATGCAAAACAAAAACAGAATTACCTGGAAAAACTCAGCAGGTCTGGCAGCATTGGTGGAGAAGAAAAGAGTTGACGTTTCAAGTCCTCATGACCCTTCAACAGAACTGAGTGAATCTAAGGAGAGGGGTGAAATATAAGCTGGTTTAAGGAGGCAGGGGGTGGTTGGGTGGAGGGAGAGAAGTTGGGGGGAGGTGTTGTGGTTGTAGGGACAAGCAAGCAGTGATAGGAGCAGATCATCAAAAGATGTCACAGACAAAAGAACAAAAGAACACAGAGGCGTTGAAGGTGGTGATATTATCTAAACGAATGTGCAAATTAAGAATGGATGGTAGGGCACTCAAGGTACAGCTCTAGTGGGGGTGGGGTGGAAAGGCTAGCAGGGCATAAAAGATTTAAAAATAATGGAAATAGGTGGGAAAAGAAAAATCTATATAAATTATTGGAATAAACAAAAGGAAGGGGAAAGAAACAGAAAGGGGGTGGGGATTGAGGAGGAAGTTCAAGATCTAAAGTTGTTGAATTTAATATTCAGTCCAGAAGGCTGTATAGTGCTTAGTCGGAAAATGAGGTGCTGTTCCTCCAGTTTGCGTTGGGCTTCACTGGAACAATGCAGCAAGCCAAGGACAGACATGTGGACAAGAGAGCAGGGTGGAGTGTTAAAATGGCAAGCGACAGGGAGATTTGGGTCATTCTTGCGGACAGACCACAGGTGTTCTGCAAAGCAATTGCCCAGTTTACGTTTGGTCTCTCCAATGTAGAGGAGACCGCATTGGGAGCAACGAATGCAGTAGACTAAGTTGGGGGAAATGCAAGTGAAATGCTGCTTCACTTGAAAGGAGTGTTTGGCCCTCAACCGTGTCCAGCCCATCTCCCGCACAGCCGCCCTCACGCCTTCTCCTCCCTCCTAGAAACATGATAGGGTCCCCCTTGTCCTCGCTTATCACCCCACCAGCCTCTGCATTCAAAGGATCATCCTCTGCCATTTCTGCCAACTCCAGCATGATGCCACCACCAAATACATCTTCCCTTCACCCCCCCGGTGGCATTCCATAGGGACCGTTCCCTCCGGGACACCCTGGTCCACTCCTCCATCACCCCCTACTCCTCAACCCCCGCCTATGGCAACTCACCATGCCCACGCAAAAGATGCAACACCTGCCCCTTCACTTCCTCTCTCCTCACCGTCCAAGGGCTCAAACACTCCTTTCAAGTGAAGCAGCATTTCACTTGCATTTCCCCCAACTTAGTCTACTGCATTTGCTGCTCCCAATGCGGTCTCCTCTACATTGGAGAGACCAAACGTAAGCTGGGCGGCCGCTTTGCAGAACACCTGTGGTCTGTCCGCAAGAATGACCCAAACCTCCCTGTCGCTTGCCATTTTAACACTCCATCCTGCTCTCTTGCCCACATGTCTGTCCTTGGCTTGCTGCATTGTTCAACTGAAGCCCAACGCAAACTGGAGGAACAGCACCTCATCTTCTGACTAGGCACTTTACAGCCTTCCGGACTGAATATTGAATTCAACAACTTTAGATCTTGAACTTCCTCCTCCATCCCCACCCCCTTTCTGTTTCTTCCCCCTTCCTTTTGTTTTTTTTCCAATAATTTATTTGGGATTTTTCTTTTCTCACCTATTTCCATTATTTTTAAATCTTTTATGCCCCCCCACCCCCAATAGAACTGCACCTTGAGTGCACTACCATCCATTTTTAATTAACATATTCGTTTAGATAATATCACCAACTTCAACACCTATGTGTTCTTATGTTCTTTTGTCTGTAACATCTTTTGATGATCTGCTCCTATCACTGCTTGCTTGTCCCTACAACCACACCGTCCCCCCAACTTCTCTTCCCCCACCCAACAACCCCCACCCCGCCCCACCTTAAACCAGCTTATATTTCACCCCTCTCCTTAAATTCACTCAGTTCGCTTGAAGGGTCATGAGGACTCGAAACATCAACTCTTTTCTTCTCCGCCAATGCTGCCAGACCTGCTGAGTTTTTTCCAGGTAATTCTGTTTTTGTTTTGGATTTCCAGCATCCGCAGTTTTTTGTTTTTATTTTCTGGGGATGCATTTTGACCAGCAAGCCCTCACATCGGCATTGACCTCAGCTGGTCAGTGCCAGTGTGAGAGATGGTCTGGGCACCAAGTTTCCCAGCTCAGTGCCCATCCATCTACGGTAAGCAGGGAGGTGCAAAGCGACCTCATGTTGGCGCCATAGCTGCCTGTTGTCTTTGCAGGTGCCTCTCAGGGCGCTCCGGATGAGGGCGGCAGCTCCTACTCCTCCTTGCCAGTGACCGTTGCATCCGGTCAGGCTGCGATGACTGGGGAGATGCCAGCTGTGGAACTGGCAGTTCCCTCCCAGGTGGGGCCAGCACAGGCTTCAAGGGCCAGAGGACGACTGCCAAGGTTATCAAGGCCAACAGGACAACAGAGTCAGCAGGCTGTCTCAGATACCACTCCAAGCGAGGGGGCAGCACCAAGACGTAGTACCTGGAAACAATAAGGCACTTTAGGCACACCATGGGTTTATCACTGGTGCTTTTGTGTTGGCCCGAAATGAGGTCTTTATGAGTTGGTGTGATTTTTAATGCCTTTTGTCATTTTGTTTTCTTAAGTTCCTTTGGTTGTAATATTAAATTCAGATATGTCACCATGGCTGAGGGTACCTCTTTTCTTCAGCAAATGGATGGTTTCCAATAATGTTAGGAGTGATTTGTGAGACGTTCAGCTTTATTAACAAGGCCCTTAGTTAATGTTCCTGTCCGGACAGATTTTGCACTTAGGTATCAAGTAAGGGGCCTACAGCCCAGGCTTGTCCTGGTGATCCATCTGTGGTGTGCTAGCTGAAGGATCATTGGATTAAAGCCTCCTGGGTGTCCCTGCCTCCCTGGAGTATGCCCGAGTCAGCATCTACCCCCTTAGCATTTCCCTGTGCGTGCTCATCCTCAGACTCACTGCTGGACTCATTCATAAGCAGCCGCAGCAATGAGTCCATGTCTTCATTGTCCACTGCGTCCCCCCTTTCCAGTGCAAGATTGTGGAGAGCGCAGCATGCAACCACTATCAGTGACACACAATCTGGGGGTTATTGGAGTGCACCCCTTGAGCGATCCAGGCATCGGAAGTGCATCTTGAGAAGACCTAGGCTTCTCTCCACCACAGCCCTTATGGAGGCCTGGCTCCTATTGTACCGCTGCTCAGCTTCTGTTCTTGGATGGCAGAGAGGTGTCATGAGCCATCTTCTGAGGAGATAACCCTTGTCACCCAGCAGCCATCCATCAAGCCGGGCTGGAGCACTGAAGAGCCCCAGCAGCTGGGAGTTTCTGAGGGTGTAGGCATCGTGGGAGCTGCCTGTGTACCTTGCACAGACTTGTAGAATCAGCATCCTGTGATCACACACTATCTCCACGTTAAGTGGAAACCCTTCCTGTTGACGAAGGTAACAGGCTCACCTACTGGCGCTTTGATGGCCACATGTGTGCAGTCTATTGCACCCTGGACGCGGGGGAAGCCAGCAATGGCTGTAAAGCCTCTGGTTCGCTGTGCCTGACTTGTCTGGTCCCAACGGAAGTGGATGAAGGTCAATACACACCTGAACAGACCGTCTGTAGCCTGCTTGACACAAGTGTGTACAACTGATTGGGAGACACCGCAAAGATCACCCACTGAGCCCTGGAAGGAACCAGAGGCATAGAAGTTGAACGCAGCAGTCACCTTTAGAGCCACTGGCATGGGGTGTCCACCCATGCAGTTAGTGGAGATCTCAGGCCCAATCATCCGACAGATATAGTTGACTGTCAACCTTGAAAGACACAGCCTCCTTCGGCACTGCACCTCAGGCATATTGAGGTAGCTGCTTCGACCTGGCAGTAGGATAGTAATGTCTTCTGCCGCCCCTTCAGCCTTGGACTACCTCATGCCCCTGCACCCCTGTGCCTGCGCCTCTCCTCCTGGAGGCTGAGTGTGCACTCCTGGCCTCCTCCCCCTTCTAGCCCTCTCCTCCTCCCTTCCTCTTCAGGGGAGGTGCCTCCAATGGAGAGTTCAGTTCCCATTCCCAGGTTAATGGAAGGTTTCCTGAAACCTGCAGGCCCAAAAAAGATTCCTCACTGCAGAGTGCTGACCTGAAGATTGTGAGTCCAGACCAAGCAGCTGGTATGTGTTTTGAAGTATTGCAGATCACACAAGTAAGTATGTGTAACTTTGAAAAAACAATACTACACTCGCGACCCCACTAAGCCCTCTTATCCCACCCGTGGATGAGGTTTATACAAATGTGTCGTACCTGCCTGCCCGTTGCGCCCGTGACCGACCCGAGGATCACACAGGCACCAAAACCTCGCTGTCAATTGGCACCTTAAAGGCCTTAAGTGGCCTGTTAATTAATGGCAGATGCGCATCGGATATCATTGCGCGCCCACGATGATGCACGGTGATGTCGGGACGCTCGCCCGACATCACCGCGCGTCATTTTACACACAGGCGTGCAGGGCCCACCCCCTGCACACCAACAGGAAAATTCTGGGCATCAATTCTAAAATATATAAAAGTTTATTAAAAAACCGAACATGCAATTCAAAGTCTGGTGGAAACAATCAGTCACAATGTTAAATAGGTTCGAAGAGAAAGAGAGCAAATATAATCCTATTTCTAGTAGAGAATCAAGAATTTCAATTGTTACAGTAAAAATATTTTAAGTAGGATATCCATTAAATATTAAAGTAACATTTACCTTAATCCCTGATTGAGTGAGAGGAGCCCAAGCTAGTTAGCTGAATCTGATGCCCTAGCTAGTGAAGGGTATCTGACTGTCATCCAGTTTGCTCCTCTATATTTAAATAGTGTCCTGGGCTGCATAATTAATTTCTTATGTATAGAAATTAACTCTTAGGTTCATAAATTTACAGTCCAAATTTTGTTTTGATCACTCTTAATTTCCCTGAAAGGCAAGCCTCTTTAGTTCTAAGGAAACTTATATAACTGTCAAATTCTGGTAAGTTGTGAGCCCCTTTGATTCTGCGGAAGCTAGCTTGCGAGTACTGTGGTGGTCAACATTTTTTTTGCATCCGTCGCATCTGTTCTGATGATGCCACTTTCCAAAACAGTTCCTCTGACATGTCTTCCTTCTTCCTTAACCGAGGTATTCCACCCATGGTGGTTGACAGGGCCCTCAACCGTGTCCGGCCCATCTCCCGCGCATCCACCTCATACCTTCCTCTCCCTCCCAGAACATTGCTAGGGTCCCCCTTGTCCTCACTTATCACCCCATCAGCCTCCGCATTCAAAGGATTATCCTTTGCCATTTCCACCAACTCCAGCATGATGCCATCACCAAACACATCTTCCCTTCACCCTCCAGGGCAGCTTTCTGCAGGGATCGTTCCTTCCGGGACACCATAGTCCACTCCTCCATCATCTCCTATACCTCAACCCCCTCCCATGGCACCTTCCCATGCAACAACTGCCCCTTTACTTCCCCCCTCCCTCACCGTCCAAGGGCCCAAACACTCCTTTCAAGTGAAGCAGCACTTCACTTGCACTTCCCTCAATTTAGCCTACTGCATTTGTTGCTCCCAATGCGGTCTCCTCTACAATGGAGAGACCAAATGCAGACTGGGTGACCGCTTTGCGGAACACCTTCGGTCTGTCCGCAAACATGACCCAGACCTCCCTGTCGCTTGCTATTTCAACACACCAGCCTGCTCTCATGCCCACATGTCCGTCCTTGGCCTGCTGCAATGTTCCAGTGTAGCTCAATGCAAACTGGAGGAACAGCACCTAATCTTCTGACTAGGCACTTTACAGTCTTCTGGACTTAATATTGAGTTCAACAATTTCAGATCATGGCCTCTCTCCTCTATCCCCACCCCTTTTCCGATCTCCCTTTTTCCAATAATTTATAATTTTTTAACAAATATATTTTTCTTTTCCCATTTATTTTTAAATTTATTTTGATCTATTGTTTCATCTCCACCTTTTAGCCCATTTCAATCCCTTCCCCCCACTCCACCCCTGCTAGGACCATCTGCCACTAGCTTTGCCTGCTTGCTACCCTTAATGTCCCCATTAGCACATCCATTAACACCCCTTTGCCTTTTTATCTATGACATCTTTGGCAGTCTCTTCCTGGCCTCCACCTATCACTGGCCCCTATCGAGCTCCTCCTGTCCCACCCCCCTCTATCAGCTTATATTCCATCTCATTTCTATATTTTTTAGTTCTGATGAAGGGTCATAAGGACTCTAAACGACTCGAAACATACGAATCGAACACCGCAAACCTGTACCCCTCACCCCCACCCCCACATTGCTCTCAGTAGGCAACACTTCCTCCCCTGGGTCTTGTTTCCAGGGGAAGGCCCGCCGCTGGCCTCGCCACTGCCTGATTGGCATGTGATTTGGCAGGCCTTCCCAAAAAGAGGCAGCATGGGTCACCCACCCGACTCTCCAGCCAGCAGACGAGACCCCCGATACCTCAACAAGATTCCACCCACTGTTTCTGAATCCCTCTACCTTGAAATCTCTTTCAGAAGCCTCTGTAAAAATTGTCTCTTCAGTCCTGTTTTTTGCTCAGCACTCTCAAGTCCTCTCCTTGTATTTGTAATTTTTTGGTCATTTTGACTCTTAAGAAGCATATCATTTATTTCATTGCATTAAAGGTGTTATTTAAGTGTATGGTTTAAAAATCCATTTCACAGAGCAAGTGGACTAGTATGTCCACACACATCAATAACATGTAGTTACGTAGTGCTTTTAACATAGTAAAATACCCCAGGGTACTTCACAGGAACATAATCAGAGCAAAAACATTGCTGATTTTTTTGTATTCCTGTCGACATGGTCCCACAAGTCATTGCACAATTTGCAAATTTATTCAGATTCCAATTTCCAGACATTATAATTAAAGAAGGAGAAAGTTGAGGCAGTAAATATATTTTGGCTCAAAGGGATTTTCACCCATACTATTTGCAAAACCAATAAAATATGTTATGAAAACAGTAAGTAACATACACTGGCACAACATCAATGCTGCAGTAACCTTTGGTTTTGTAATATTGATGGTCTGTCAGTCCGGACACCTTTATCCTTTCCATAGCGCCTAATCAAAATCAGGAGCTCCAAGAATAGGGAATCACATCCATGACCTACTGCTTTTTTGTCAGAGTGAGTTACATCAGTGTGCCATCAGGGTCAAATTTCTGGAAGGGATTCAACATTTCCTATTTCGAACTGATCTGCTCAGTTAAATTCAAAGCCCAGATACAAGAACCAACTGTCTTGTGTCAAACCTGAAGTTGCAATCAAGATGAAGTGTTAGGAAGATTGAGGGACAATGATGCAGCTTATAAGCTGACTGTACACTCTTGGGGTTACCTTATTATTACTATTTGCACCTTTATAATCATTTAAAAGGTCTATTGGTAGAATCTCTGAAAATTAGCTCTTACAATACTAATGTCCCAGACTTATCCAATTACTCAGTTGATCAAGAGACTAAATGCAGTGATTATGATTGTTTAAAATTTGGTATTTTTGCATTTGTCCTGATGAGTGCAAGACAAAAAGCTCTGGCAACATGTCTCTCTTATTGGCAATATTCAACTTCCAATATTTTCACTTTCATGGTTAATTGAGTTTCTTGTCCTTCATTAGCATTAGATAATAAAGTCCTTTGGAGTTCCCAACGCTGAACCATAAAGTACCAGTAAACAAATGCTAGAACTCAACCATTCTATTCTGAGAGGCTGTTCCCTTCAGGAAGGGAGGGAGAAATGAGATAGAGAGTCACCTTGGTTCCCAGCTTCCAGTAACTGAGTGGTATTTATGGAAAGTTGGGAGGGGATTGTTTTCTCACTCAGGCAAGTTTTGTGACACCAGTGGGAAAGATCTACCTGACCATTTCATGGAATGAAAACATAGCTTTGCTCTTTATAAACGTGTAGCGAGATTGTAAACCTGTCACATAGAGGAAATCTTCCATATTGAAAACTACAGCAGGGGATTTTTATTGTAAGCACCATAGTGACGCACAATTATATTCCACTGCCATTGAAGCTAATACGTAAATGCTGGGCTTTTTTAGGTTTGTGTTCAACTTTTAATAATCCATAGTACATTTAATTTTCTGAACACATAACAATTATTGATCGCTTATCCATTTTTTTTCCCTTTGGCCCCATCATTTGGTACATCCTCATATTCAGTACTTCCACTCTAAGTCTGAAACTAATTGCGCTGCTCACCACACTAGTTCTTACATGTATATAATACTAACCCAAACAGCATCTTGTCATAAGAAATAGTCACCAAATGATAAAAACAATGCCTACAAAAGAAAAATACAATAAGTACAGCCAGGGCAAGAAATGAATAGCACACCAGTCTAGAACCCAACGATATTTGGTGTGTGGGGAGCATAGAGTGCTCTCCTCCCAGAAGGTAAAAAAAAAGTAAATACTGGGAAATCTGGTCCGAACTGGTCTTGTATAGCTTAAAAGAAACAGCAGTAAAAACTTGGAAATAAGAGTGCTGATCTGAACTGTTTTTTCCTTCTGGGCTTGCATCTGAAGTGCCCCCCACCCCCCCTCCTGCCGGTCTACCCAATATTGGGTTCTGAGCCCCATTACCATCAAACTGGCTATTTTTAGCCTTTATCAATATGGCGTGTGTTACACTTCCAGGTACACTTCCTGCCTGCTCTATTGGAGACCATTCAGCACCATTGTGTGGCTGAATTTCTGTTGGATCCAGAGCCCTTTGGTTTGTAAGGGCCAAAGGATCCAGTTTGCACGCTTAATTCGGGGTGACTGAGTTGGTGCAGTGACAGAGAATATCAGGAGATCGTTGTTAGAATAAACACATGCTGCTTATTTACAAACTAAACTTAGCAACTATATTTGTGTGCTCACAACTCAAAACTATATCTTCACTCTTCAGTGTCTAACTCAAGACTCTCCCACAGTAGTAGCCTGCACTACGCTGCTATTGGGTATTTAGATCATGTGATCTTACATTACAACACTTGTCTTAAAGGTATATTACGTATCAGATTACTACAATTTCTAAGTCTGCACTACATCCGGAATTATGAAAAGCACAAAGTGAACCGAATGTGAACTGACTGAACCCTGGTTAGTAAATGTATGTTTAAAGTTATAAAAGATAGTTTAAACTTGTTCGGTAGCAGAGTATCTTTCCCTGTTGAGGTTATGTTAACACTGCAGTGAGGCACCAGAAAGAACTCATTTGCTTTGTTGCAGGAGAGGGGTGCAACATGGAATCATAAATTAGTGAGATGGTGGGAGGTTGATTAGGTTGATGGGAGGATGGCAGTGGAAGTCACCACAGGTGCTTTGAAAAACTGTGCAGACAGTTTCAATGTAACATTAGCAAAAGTGTGTGGGCAAACAAGCTTCACATTCAATATTTCTCTTTTCACAGTGAAAAGGAAATAGTAGAATTTTCCATGTAATTCACAATGTCATATGTTATAGAGTTGATTTTCCAGGCAACTTTTCTTGGTAGAAACATTGAACTTTATTTACAAGACAGCAGCCGTAGCTACACGTACGCTCTATAACTCTGTAACTAAAGAAGAACTCTCTCCTAAAGGTTCCCATGCTGCTAATTCATTGGTTTACACAGATCATATGATCCTACAACACAGGTTTATTCTTAAAGCTACAGTCCTATGTTTATCAAAACTATAATTACTACATTCTTCCCCCTTTAACTTTTCTGTACATTTTGTATTTACAAGGATATTTATCTCATGACATTACAATATTTACACATGTCATGAAATTACAAGTTCAGTCTTTCAGGTGATTTCCTGATCCATGTGGAATGTCATTGATCCACGACTTCCGATTCTTTGACAGGAACCACATTCTCTGCAACCGCATTAACATCAGGTACCTCATTTGGTGCAGGCCAGTTCAATGTCTTTCATTCCAACAGGGACATTGGGCATGACTATCCTTAGTTGATCAACTTCAACAGGAACCACAGGCTCAGCAATGGTTACAGGTGGAACATTATTTTGTTGGGGTATCTCCCTTCTTCTTAAATGATCCACATCCATGGGTGATCTGGCCTTCCACTTCCACGTGGTATGATAATTCTCTGATCACGGAGGTTACTTTACCAGGTAACCACTTCGGTCTTCCACTGAAGTTCCTTACATATACTGCTTCACCAACAGTAAATTATTGTTCATGTCTTTGCAAATCACGAATCGCTTTTTGGTTCCCTTGACTTATCTCCATCTTCCCTTCCAAATTGGGAAATATCAGACTTAGTCTTGTTTGAAGACGGTGCTTCATCAGTAATTCTGCATCCTTTTCCTATGTGTCTTCTTCTTTCTACCACAGGATTGAGTCTCGGCCTTTTTTATAACTTCACTGTTGGCCAGACTTTTCTCAGATGAAATCTCAACTTGTCTTAGTTGGATAGTTGAGCTATCCATGACTTCATTATCTACTTACATCTTGGAAAGTTGTGTGACTTTTGCTTTCGAAGCCTCTTTAGCTTTATTCAGCTGATTCTTCAGCTCTTCTGTCTCTTTCTTGTATCTGCTGGCTTCCTCCTGGAACCTTGACATTGCTGTGTCTTCTCTGCCAACTGGTTCTTCAGTTTGTTCAGAGTGATGTTAAATTCTTCCTGTTTCTCTTTGTAAATTTCCAGAGGCACAAACTTTAACTGGAGGGATCTTTGTAGTGTGTGTAGGTCTTTCAACAGGTTTTCCTTTTCTTTGCAAAACTCACTAGATTCATGTTGAATTCTGTCATTGAGCAGAATCTCCTTGAGTTTCTTCTGTTGTTCTTCCATATCATTGTTTAAGACAGTCTTTATTTCTTCAGGTTGCTGAATGGCTACGCACTCCTTTTTCATACACTTGTGGTCCTTGCACTCTCCAGGCTCTTTCTGAAGTACTTTGCCTTGTTCCTTTTCCAACTCAGGAACTCTTCCTGCTTCCTTTTGAAATCTCACTGGCCAATCAAGATTAATTTCTCTCAACCAATTTCGACCAAGAAGGCTTAGTCCTTCACCTTCTACCACCATCTCTGGTTGTCATGCTGTTTTGTGTCTATAATAAACAGGTACTCTGGTAATGCCTTTTACCTGGATTTCTTCACCTGTGTACATTTTAAACTTGTCAGAGGTTTGTTCCAAATTTAATTGTTGAGCACTTTTATTTAAATATCTGAAAATGTGTTTTCCTACTACAGTGGTAGAAGCACCAGTGTCTACTACCATTATTAAGGGTTTACCATTCGCATGCAATGTGAGAGTAATTGGCTGTGTCTTCCCAACTTTCATGTTGAAAAAGGAATAAATGTCAGAATTGGTTGTTTCTGGCTCTTCCACATTATATACTTCGTTGGACTTTGTTTGTTGCCTGGAAGCCTGGTTTAATCTTGCTTTGTAATGTTTCAATATGTGAGATCTTTTATGACAAAAATAACACTCCACCTTTTTAAATCACCAGCTGCTAAGAGTATGATTGTTTCTACATCGATAAAAATTAGTTATTGAATTTACTGCTAAGCTGTCTCCTCTAACTTTTGGATAGCGGGGGCTGTTTCCCATTTCGTGGAGGAGTTCTGGCTTTTCGCACCACTTTCGACTGACTGTCCCCACCCACCTAGGAAAACAGTGCCATTTTGTGCATCTTGAATTGCTTGTGAATCCCTCACAGCACTTTCCATCGCAAGTGCTATTTCTAACCCTCTCTTAAAATCAAGATCCACTTCAGCCAGCAACCTTCATGAATAGCATCCTCTTGCATGCCACACACCAAACTATCCCTGAGCTTATCATTCAGTGTTTCACTGAAATCACAATATTCCATTAGTTTTTTGAATTTTGTATGTAGGTAGCGATGGTCTCCCGCTGGGCTCTATTCCGTGAATTGAACCTGAACCTCTGTATTGTGACTGAGGGGCTGGCTTGAAAATATGTTTAACAAGATCTATTAATTCACTGAAGGTCTTTGAGTCAGGGGCATTGGGGGCTGTGAAGCTTTGAGTTAAACTGTAGGTCTTGTTCCCTGAAATATTCAGGAGAATCGCTCTCCTCTTTTCCTCCCCTGTGATTTTGTTGGCTTGAAAGTAGAACACAATACCAGTTGTCTGTGGCCGGCTCAAAGGGATCGATGCTGCCAAACTGTGGCAACTCGGATGAGTATATCTTCCTTTCTTTTTAATTATCTTAGATATTTACAATTGCTGGCTGAGGGAGAGCATCAGATCTGATTTATCCTCATTGCCAGTTTGTTATAGAGTTGATTTTTCTAGGCAACTTTTCTTGTTGAAAACATTGAGCTTTATTTACAAGACAGCAGCAGCAGCAACATGCGTGCATCTAATTCTATAAATAATGAAGAACTCTCTCTTAGAGGGTCCCCATGCTGCTAACTCATTGTTGTAGAATTGATTTTTCCAGCCAACTTTTCTTGGTGGAAACATTGAACTTTATTTACAAGACAGCAGCAGCAACTACATGTGTGCATCTAACTCCATAAATAAAGAAGAACTCTCTCCTAGAGAGTCCCCATGCTAGTAACTCATTGGTTTACACAGATTATGTGATCTCACAACACAGGATTATTCTTACATCTACAATCCTATCAAAACTATAATTACTACACCATAACAAAAAAAATCACAAAACTATCCAGTTTCACTGATAGCTCATGAATTGCAGTGAAAAACACACAATTTCCTATATTTGTCTATTATTTATTTTACTTGCTCACCTGGGAGTTTTCTGTGCATTTGCCAGTTACATCTGCAATATGGACACAAACAAATGATGCGGCTTGAAGGATTGTGAAATTCTAGGCACCATTGAGTAAAATACACCAAAGTCCCCTCCACATTTTACACCTATCCATCAAATTATCTGTCCAAACAAATCTCTGGCATTATCTGATCTGATAAATGTGATAATCCTCCAAATTGCACTTGTTTGGGGCTCTTTCAACATTGCAACCAGACTTTCAGGTGCAGCAGAAAGCAAACAGTTACGAGGTTCTTGCAAGCTGTGTAGACAAGAGAGGGGACTGCAGGAAGGACGAGTGAACTGACCATGGCACCGTGGTACAGGGAGCCATTAAAGTGGGAGCAGGAAATAGGAATGTAGTAGTGGTCGAGGACAGTATAATTAGGGGGATAGATACTGTGAGTGTGAGTCCTGAAGACTGTGGTGCCTGCCTGGTGCTAGGGTTAAGGCCATCACCTCAGGGCTGGAGAGGAACTTGGAGTGGAAGGGGAGGGATCCAGCTGTAGTTGTCCACGTTGGTACCAATGACGTTGATAGGACTAGAAAGGAGGTTGCGCTGAAAGAATTTGAACAGTTAGGAGCTAAATTAAAAAGCAAAACCTCCCATGTAATAGTCTTGAGATTACTACCTGAGCCATGGGTAGACTGACATAGGGTAGTCAAGAAGTTAAATGCATGCAAAGATTGGTGTGGGAGGATTGGGTTTCAGTTCATGGGGGACTGGCACCAGCACTGGGGTAGAAGGGAGCTGTTCCAGTGGGACAGACTTCACTTGAATTGTGTTGGGATCAGTGCCCTGGCGAATTGAATAACTAGGGCTGTAAAGAGGGTTTTAAACTAAATAAAGAGAGGGGGTTTCTGGAGAGGAGATACATACACTTACAAAGCAAAAGGATATGGCAGCATTACAGGGCAGCTATTTAGGTAATGATATCCGGGGTGTGACAGGAAGGGACAGAGAGTACAAACATTAAAAAAACAGCAGCAAGTAGGATCAAAGGGAGAAAAATAGTAAAAAGGCTAAAGAATGGCCCTTTACTTAAATGTACATAGTATTTGGAACAAAGCAAACGAATTAACGGCATAAATAGAGGTTAATGGGTATGATCTTATAGCTATTACGGCGACATGGTTACAAGGAGATCAAAGCTGGGAACTAAATATACAGGGGGTATGTGACTTTTTGAAAGGACTGGCAGGAAGGGTGGCAGGGTAGCTTTGCTAGTATGAGATGGAATAAGTACAATAGCAGAAATGATCTTGGATCAGAAGATGTAGAATCCATATGGGTGGAGGTAAGTAATAACAAGGGGAAGAATACACTGGTGGGAGTAGTCTATAGCCCCCCTAACAGTAGCTGTACTGTAGGACAAAGAATGAATCAGGAGATAATGACCATGGAAAAAAGGCAGTACATTAATAATGGGTGACTTTAATCTTCATGTAGATTGGGAAAATCAAACTGGCAGAAGTAGTCACGAGCAAGAATTCATAGAGTGTATTCGGGACAGTTTCCTAGGACAATATGTTGTGGGTCCAACCAGGAGTCAGGCTATTTTGAATCTAGTAATGTGTAATGAGACAGGTTTAATAAGTGATCTCAGAGTAAAAGATGCCCTCGGAAACAGTGGCCATAACATGGTTGAATTTTGCGTTCAGTTTGAGAGAGAGAAATTTGGGTCAGAAACAACTGTGCTAGACTTAAATAAGGGTAATTTGAAAGGAATGAGTGCAGGGTTGGCTGGAGTGAATTGGGAAAGCAGTTTAGCAGAAAAGATGGTCATCAAAAGATGAACGATGGCAGACATTTAAGAAGATAGTTCATGACTCATAACAAAGATATATCCCAGTGATGAAGAAGGGGATAAACCAGCCATGGTTAACCAAAGAAGTTAAAGATAGTATCAAATTGAAAGAAAAAACATACAATGTGGCAAAGATTAGAGGTAAGCCAGAGGAATGGGAAAGTTTTAAAAACCAACAAAAGGGGCTGAATTTTCCCAGAATTGCACAAAGTGCAGGAACAGGCGGGTAAAATGGAGTCATACCCACTGATGAAAATGACGGGTTTTCACACCGTATCTTCCCAAGTCCGCCTAATTATATATTCACTCCCGCGAAACACGCTGTTTCCATGGCGGGCGGGGTCTCATTCACATGCTCACCATCACCCCGCTGTTGCATCACACCAACCACCATCTTTAAAAGGCAGCCAACAGCAAAGCGCTCATCGCCAGCAGCTCACCACTGCTGCCTGGGGGGCAAAGGGCAAAATGACTGCAGACCTTCGCTTCAATGACGGGACCCTCGAGCGACTGCTGGATGCCGTGGAAGCCTGCCGGGAATGCTCTTCCTTTGCTCTGGCTGCAGGATGGGTAGCAATGTCATCAACCCGGCTTGGGAGGCGGTGGCAGCGGTGGTCAGCGCCAACGCCCTTCAGAATAGGACAGCCACCCAGTGCTGCAAAAGGGTGACTGATCTCTTCAGTTCTGCCAGTGTAATTCACTCTTTTCATCACTCCCAACTCACACACTCACAAGCCCATCATACACCCACAGGGACCTCACTCACTGCCAGTGCAAGGGATATCACCATTCACTCTCTCACACACACCGTCATTGTCCTCATCCCATCCACAGGACCACTCACCACCCACACAGGCCAGGCATACTTACCATCTGGCCAGGCAGGCGTCCTAATACACTCTCCCCATCTCTAACCATGCAGAACAAACTGGCTCACAACAGGAGGGAAAGGTCGCAGACAGATGGAGGGATATCAGAATTCAAAGTTCTGCCAGAATTTGAAAACAGAGCCATCCAGCTGGCCGGCAAATTCCTGTGCTGACGATGAGGTTGGCGCTGCTCTACCAAGTGAGGATCCAACAGTGCAACATCCATCAGATAACCAGGCTGTGATTGATGTGTCCTCTTTCACAGGTAATTGCCATGCAATAATCGTCTCCCCTTGCTTTCACAGGCACAACTGGGAAGCAGCAGACAGAGTCCAATACCCAGGGCCTCCAAGCAAGCTCTGAAGAAACCTCTGAAGAGGAATCTGAAGGCACCCTCCCTGAAGTCCCATCACAGCCTTCACCCACATCCTCCACCAACACAGAAACTCAAATCTCGGTAGGACCTCGTTTTAGAGCAGACTCGGGACCACAATCTGGTGAGCACATCGCACTGTCTGATCCACAGCAGGTGGATGCAGGGACTTCCCAGGTGTCCAGACTCAGAGGATTGCTGGAGGCCAGAGCGTTGCTGACTCCAAGTTAGATGATGAGCCTCTAGACTCAGTCATGTCACGGTTGCTGGAGCTACAAAGGCAAGCTAGGGAACATCAGGTAGGGATGTCCGCTGCACTCGTCAGATTGCAATGCATGATGGAGGAGTCATTCCACCTTCAGGCTGAGGCGTTAGCGCTGGCATGCCAAGGCAGCGAGTTCAACACTGGCAGGATGGCAGCCGCCATGCACTCCTTGTTCCAGGACGTTACTCCTGCACTGCTGTGCGGGCTTAACTCCATCGCTGATGCCATAGTTGGCCTCCAACAGTGTGTACACGAGAGGGGTGCTGGGCAGCTCAATCTCACTCCTGCTACCCCTTCCGCTCACAGAGTCAGCTAGGAGCCCTCAGGGTGGAGGATCAGCAGGTGCACACTCCAGGGCCATTCACCAAGGTGACTCTCGGAGTGACCAGCCCACCTGACTCCCCTCTTCCTGTGAGCTCCGCAGATCAAGCTTCACAGGCCGAGGAGGGTGCCACTGTCACACAGCAGGACCCAGAAAGTCAGCCGGGGCCCTCCAAGCCTTGGCCCTGCAGAGGACACCCGCCAAAGCCATCAATGACAGGGCGTCACACTCAACAAGCTCCTCCACCTCCGCTGTGGATGTCTGGGGAGTACCAAGACAGAGCAGCATGGTTAGGACAGTTAAGGAGAATTAACTCTTTTCAGTCAACCAAATAAATTAACTTAACAAACTGAGGGGCAAAATAAATGCAGACCTTAAAAAGAGAAACTGCCAAAACAAAGACAAAGTTTAAAGGAAACTTGCAAATATTAAACCAAAATATGATTAACAGGGTCAATAAAACACCTCAGACCCCGCAGTGCCCACCGAGCACAGAAGGCCTCGACAGTGCTGGCAGAGACCGCGTGTTCCTTCTCCAGGGACACTCGGCTGCGAACATAGCCACGGTAGAGGGGTGGACAGTCTGGTCGGACAACCCCCTCAATTGCCCGTTACCTGGACCTGTTAATGGCCAACTTAGCCAGGCCCAGGAGCAGGTTCAGAAGGAGGTGCTAGGGGGAGGGGTGGGGTGGGGTGGGGGCTTGGGGAGGGAGTAGGGGGGTAAGATATGGAGTGCTTGGTGGCCCTTTGGTGCCTCCGCAATGCTTGCATGGGCGGGCAGGCTAGGAGACTGACCCCAATCATATCACTGTGGCTGTGCCTGATCTGTCTTAGTTGCAGAGACATGGTCAGTTTATACAGGTGTCCCTAATGCATGGCCATTTCCCTTGCTTACCCTGACCCGCACCTTGATTGCCTGTGCACGGGATACAGCGCTAGGGCAGCATGTGACCCCAAACCCAAGCAGTCGCCTCTGAGGCTGGCCAGCACTTGCCCCCAGACACCCCCGCACTGTTCAGCAGTCACCTATGGGGCCAGGTATCAGTTTCCGCTACACCTCACCCCCCACCCCGGCACCCCTGAGGTCTGTAAACAACGGGCGAGCTGTGGAGAACACTGCTACTCACTCACCTCAGTTCCCCCAAAGTGAAGGCCGCCAAGTGCACATTGCCTGCGTGCTGTGGTGAAACACATCTGTGTGCTTTCCCGCCAACGTGGACGGACAATATGGTGGGGTTCCAAGAGCCTGGTAAGATGGCCTTTTAATTATATGCTAATACATTACAATTAGCTCCCCGCCCACCGATGGTAGAAAACACAGCCTGCTATCGGCAGGCTGAGCGAAAGATCGCCACCTGCCTTCACATTGTCGTGAAGTAGATTGCGCCGTATCTTCTGTGCACGCCACCTATCACACCCACCACCAGCGAGCATGGAACATTCCACCCAAGATGAGCAAAAAATAATAGAGGGAGAAAATAAACTTTAAGGGTGAACTAGCAAGTAATATAAAAGTGGACAGTAAGAGTTTCTTTAAATATATCAAAAGGGAGAGGCCAAAATGAACATAGGCCCCTTAAAGAATGAGACTGGAGAAATAATGATGGGGAACCAGGAAATGGCAGAGGAGTTGAACAAATACTTTGCATCAGAGTTGAACAAATACTTTGCATCAGTCTTCACAGTAAAAGACACTAATAGCTTTCCAAAAAATACTAAATAATCAAACGGCAAAAGGGATAGAGGAAATAAATACAGAGAAAAAGTATTAGAGAAACTAATGGGGCTAAAGGCCAATAAGTCCCTTTGACCTGATGGGTTGCATCCTAGGACATTAAAGAAGGTAGCTATACAGATAATGGATGCACTGGTAGTAATTTTCCAAGAATTCCTAGATTCTGGAAAATCCCCAGAAGATTTGAAAACTGCCAATGTAATGCCCTTATTCAAAAAGGGAGGGGAACAAATAATAGATAACTATAGGTCGGTTAGCTTAACATCCATCATTGGGAAAATGTTAGAGTCTATTGTAAAGGATGTAATAGCAGAGCATTTAGAAATTCATAATCTAATCAGGCAGAGTCAGCATGGCTTCATGAAGGGGCAATCATGCCAGACAAATTTATTAGAATTCTTTGAGGAGGTAACAAGCAGGATAGGTAAAGGGGAACCAGTAGATGTAATATATTTGGATTTCCAAAAGGCGTTCAATAAGATACGCACATAAGGCTACTTAATAAGATAAAAGCCCATGCTGTTGGGGGTGGTATATAAGCATGGATAGAGGATTGGCTAACTCCTAGAACACAGAGTTGGGATAAGGGGGTATTTTCAGGATGGCAACCTGTAACTGGTGGAGTGCCACAGGGATTAGTGCTGGGGCTACAATTATTTACAATATATATTAATGACTTAAATGAGGTAAGTGAATGTATTATCGACAAGTTTGTGGATGACACAAAAATAGGTGAGAAGGCAAGTGGTGAGGATGACACAAAGATTCTACAAAGGGATATAGACAGGTTAAGTGAGTGCGCAAAAACTTGGCAGATGGAATATAATGTAGGAAAATATGTGGTTATGCACTTTGTCAGGAAGAATAGAGGAGCTGAATATTATTTAAATGGAGAAAGACTGCAGAAAGCTGAAGCACAGAGGAACTTGGGAGTCCTCATGCTTGAATCCCAAAAAGCTAACATACATGTTCAGCAGGTAATAGCGAGGGAAAGTGGAATGTTGGCCTTTATTTCAAAGGGAATGGAGTGTAAAAATTGGGAGGTCTTGCTAAAACTACACAAGGCTCTAGTTAAACCACACCTAGAATACTGTGAACAAAGATATACTGGCATTGGAAGCAGTCCAGAGAAGGTTCACTAGGTTGATCCCAGGTGTGGGGGGATTTTCTTATGAGGAGAGGTTGAGTAGGTTAGGCTTGTACTCATTGGAGTTTAGAAGAATGACAGACGACCTTATTGAAAATATATGATTCTTAGTGGCCTTGACAGGGTGGATGCTGAGAGGTTGTTTCTCCTTGTGGGAGAGCCTACGATCAGTGGGCATAATCCCAGCGTAAGGGGGTGCCCATTTAAGGTAGAGATGAGGAAGAATTTCTTCTCTCAGAGGGTAGTGAATCTGTGGAATTCTTTACCGCAGAGGGCTGTAGAGGTTGGGTCATTAAGAATATTCAAGGCTGAGACAGACAGATTTTTAATCAGTAAGGGAATCAAGGGTTATGGGAAAAGGCACAAAAGTGGAGTTGAGGATTATCAGATCAGCCATCATCTCATTGAATGGTGGGGCAAACTCGATGGGCCGAATGGTCTACTTCTACTCCTACATCTTATGGTCTTATGTTCTGTTCTTTTAACTGAAATCTTTTCGAATGTTATTAAAAAATTACTCTGACCTGCTTTGCATTTTTTGTTTATTTTAATGCATTTTTAGGTCATAAATCATGTTAAATATTAATATGTTTCCCCAATTGCTGATTCTCAAACATGTTTTGACCAAATCTAAACTATATGTCATAATTTTCTTCATCAAAGTAACATCACATGTAAGAAACTAACTCACAAGATCTCCTTTTCACTATAATCACCAAGTCGATGCTGTCACAATTCATCTGGCTATGATGTCTAAAAAACACTCAAAGACTAATAACATGCAACTTTAGATATGTATCTTCTGTTGTCATCAGCATTATGGAAATTTGAAAAAGATATGCAAACTAAATTACTTCTCTTGCTGAATTCTGGCTTTCAATTCCTGAAAGATTCGATATTAGATGGGCGACTTTCAGAGAAACTCTGATCATTTCCACAATATTTGATTGTGGCAGAAGCCAAATTCAATTGTATCTGCACTGTCTATTACAGCAAGAAACCTACATGTGTTTTATTTAGTTGCTGTTGTGAAACCATGTTTTATATAAGAAAATGATTTTTGAATGTACTAGCTGGAACTCATCAAGAGTCTTCAGACAGCAACTTCTGAACTCATAACCTCTACCGCCTAGAAGGATAATGGCAGCAGACAAATGGGAACACCACCACCTGCAAGTTCCCCTCCAAGTCACGCACCATCCTGATTTGGAAATATATCGCTGTTCCCTCATTGTCACTGAGTCAAAACCCTGGAACTCCCTCCCTGACAGTACTGTGGGTGTACCTACACCAACTGAACTGCAGCAGTTCAAGAAGGTAGCTAACCATCACCTTCTAAAGGACAATTAGAGATGGGCAATGAATGCTGGCCTAGCCAAATCCCATGACAAATATAAAAGAAACCCCAACTGATTTTTTTAAAGGCTTCTGCCACCTCCGAATGACTTGGGATCATAGCCAAAGATGACTGTACATTCACATTACTGTACCTTCTACATTCCAAAAACTATTGAAATGGAGACAACCTGTCTGCAAAACCACACCAGTAACAATAGCCTTGAAAGAGGATGAATGGGGGTCATCCCCTATCCCATTAGCAAAGCATCCAGACAATCACCTGAGTATTCAACTGGGTGGAGACAAACAATTAGACATCATCATTTAGACAATGGGACCCTGGCTGAGCAAGAAATTCCCAACCATGATCTAATCAGTTACAATTGAAATACATTAGCTATGACCTTACTTAGATCACTGGGCAGTTGAAGAGAGATGGTCATGTGACAGGTCAATGCTTTGTGTGTTTTAAGCACCTGTTTACTCTGTAGAACTAAACAAGCAGTTGAGAATGGTGAAGGAACAAGACCCTGAGTGAGTTTTTTCTGTCTTTCTCTGTCCACTGAGCCTGCAAGTTCTTGACACCTACCTGCTGATTTTAACTACCCAGGTGCCACAGACAGTGACTTTTAAAAAAACTCAACCCAGTGTTGTTGTCTCCACAAGAGCAGGTGAATCGTCCACCCACAACTTTAAACTGCCTTGATACCGAAAGCAGCAGGCTCACCAAGTGAAAGCAATAGGATTGTTAAATTCAGCCTGAAGCCAGCCAAGTCACCAGCCTTCAAGAATTGTAATTTTAATTTTACTGGACTCTAATTTACTTACATAGATTACAGTGTGGGGTGGATGGATTGTGCATGTGTCTGTGAACTTTGAGTATGTGTGTGAAAGTCAGAGTGTTTATTTTTAATTATTTTACTTATACTGGGTTAAGTACAATAAAAACTGCCCTCTTTTTGAAAACCTGTCCAATCATGTCTTTAACTGTTTACATGCTGTGACCATAAAACACTCACTGACTTGACAGGTATGTTTTTTAAACAGAAAAAATCTGCTGTGGTCAACTGAGGAGAGGGAAAAGAGGGGAACATTCCACCCTTCCTCATCTGATCATATCATCTAACTGAAAGAGGGTTGGAGAAACCTGGCCTCATGACATCTTAGCTCAGTCAATAGTATTTTTGCCAACATATGAGCCAATTGTCAATGTTTCATGTCACCAGACAATGATTTGAGGGCCTAGTCAATGCTTATTTTTCATACAGCAATAATTATTTGCTGATGCAAAGCAATCCAACTGAGCCTCCATTTTGCGTCTCCTTCCTTATTCTGCTCCTCCCAAGTGGAATGCATTGAACAGACTCGGCTCCTCCTCTTCATGCTACTCATAGCATAACTGTTGGACTGAGATCACTACACACCATTCATGGAAAATAATACAGAAACAGGAATTCCTGCCTCCTGTTTACGGAGCTGGAAATCTGAGCCATTAGTGCTGGAAGCAGCATGGAGAGGAAAGAAACAGTGGGGAAAGAACTTGCACTTATGAAATATCCACCAAGGCCTCAGGACATCCCCAAAGTGCTTTATAGTCAATAAAAGGCTTTTGAAGTGTAGCCACTGTTGTAAGGTTGGCAACCATTTTTCATACAGCAAGACACCACAAAAATCAATGAGATAAATGACCAGGGAACTTGCTTTAGGCATGTTGGTTGAATATTGGCCAGGACATGAGGAAGTTCCGCCCTGCTCTTCTTTAAATAGTGCCATGGGATTTTCTGAGTCAACCTAAGAGGGCGATTTAATGTTCCAATTGAAAGATGGCACCTCTGACAGTGCAGCACAGCCTCAGCACAGCTCTGAAATATCTGTCTGGATTTTGTGTCGCAGTCTCAGAGTGCCACCATAGAGCCAGGGCTGTGTCCTAAAAAGGAGTGTGACTGAACTAATATACCAGCCACTGGGTTTGGGTGAGTGTGTGTGTGGAGTTAAATGGCTCTGAATGGGAGAGGAGAGGATGGTTGGAAGAGGACAGCAGGAGAAAGAATGCATGGATGATGTGGTTTGTTTCAGCTGATACAATGATCCTGAAATCACTAATATCATAACTATATGAAACTCAAATATCAGAAGCAATTTTATCACTGCAATGTCAATGCTCCAGATCTCAAATTGAATTTTAAAACCACTTACATTCAGCATTCATTCTGTCCTATCAGTCTAACTGGGCTCATTATCTAATACTTTGTATTGCACACTTTTAAATATAACTGCTCCTTTGTTTTACATAAAAAATGAAGTTTTAAACTATTTCTTAGCCTGTTTTTTTTAATTCCTGTCACCCACCGTCCTTTTTGGAGGGAGGAGTACATTTGAAAAAAAAATCAAACTGGCTTCACTATTTGAAATAAAAACAGAAAATGCTGGAAGAACTCAGCAGGCCTGGTGGCATCCATGAGGGAAACAGAGTTAATGTTTGAGTCTAATATGACTCTTCTTTGGAATCAAAGAGAGGTAGAAATGTGATGGGATTTATGATGTAGACAAATTGGGGGGGAGGGGTGGTGGATGGGGAAGGGGGTCAGGTGGAACTAAAGGGAAGATGAGATAGGTTAGAGGGCGGGACAGGTAAAATACCAAAGATCATGGAAAAAAAGCAAAAGGAGTGGTAATGGTTGTAGTAAAGAAACAAAGCATTGTCCATAGTAGGTGTTAATAAAGGTCAGCTCTGAAAGTAAAAACGTAAAAACAGGATACAAACAGTTGTAAGGTGGCCGGGTTGTACTCTTAATGATAGAGTTGATCTGCAGGCACTTCTTGGATGGGAACATTAAATTTATTTAAAATACACTCAGCAGCAACTACACATGTGCTTTCAATTCCAACTCTATCTCTACGCTGACTGCTGTGGTAGACAGCGCTGCTCTCCTATTGGTTACTACAGATCATGTGATCTTCCTTAACAAGTATTATTCTTAAAGGTATATTATACACTAAATAAAACCATAATACTACATTTCTCCCCCTTTATCTCGACTATACATATATTTACAAGTACATATTTTTCAAGACAATATACAAATTACACTGGGTAAGGAATTTACAAGTTCAGCCTTTCAAGTGGTTCCCTGGTACGTGTGGAACATTACAGCTCCACAACTTCAGATTCTTTGTCAGGACCCACCATTTCTGGAGTTGCCTGAACATCAGGTACTTCGGTGGGCACTTGTAGTTCTGTATCCTCAACTCTTACAGGAACATCAGACATGTCAGTCCTGGGTTGAGCATCCTCAACAGGCAACAAGGACCCGGTCATGGTAACTGGTGGAACGATATCTTGATGATTTCTCTCTCTCTTACTTAAATGGTCCACATGTTTACTGATGATCCGGCCTTCGCCTCCACATGCTAAGAGAGAGGTCTAGTCACCGCGCATATTTCACCCGGTAACCACTTTGGTCCTTCCTGAAGTTTTTCAGGTATACTGGCTCTCCCATGGTAAATTTCCTCTCACGACTATGCCAGTTGTGTCTAGTTTTCTGGCTTCCCTGACCCCTTTCCACCTTCCCCTCTAAATTCGACATTATTAAGCTCAATCTTGTCCTAAGACAACGTTTCAGCAATAACTCCACAGATGTGACACCTGTTATTGTATGAGGGGTAGTCCTGCAATGACAAAGAAAGCATGATAGCTTGGTTGCCAAGGAATTGCCAGTTAGCTTTTTCATGCCTGCCTGGAACGTTTGAACCACCTTTTGAGGAAGGGTGGTACGTTGCTGTTTTCACTTGAATGATGCCATTGAGGCTGATAAACCATTGAAACTCATCACTCATAAATGCCACTCAGTTATAGGAAACAACTACTTCTGGTAGTCCATGAATGGAAAAATTCTGATGTAGTTTCTCCATTGTAGCGGCCGACGTTAGTGACTTCAACTCATATACATCCAACCATTTTGAATAGACATTGACAATGAACAGAAACATTGTTCCCAGGAAAGGTCCAACATAATCAATGTGTAAACACACCCAGGTTCTACCTGGGCACTCCCATGCATGTAACTGAGCTGTCACTGGCAAATTTTGTAGTTGCTGACATTGCATACAGCACTTTACTAAACTCTCCACTTCTCTATCCATCCCAGGCCACCATTGATAGCTGCGTGCTACGATCTTCAGTTGGGAAATTCCTGGATGGGCACTGTGTAGTTCAATTAAAAGTGACTCCCTTCCCTTTGGAGGAACTATCACTCGTGCTCCCTACAATAAGCTGCTATCCTCACTGGTTATTTCATACTTTTTGCTGAAGTACGGTTTCATTCCATCAGATACGGGCTCTGGTGACCAACCATCTAGCACTTGTTCCCAGACCTGAGACAGAACTGGGTCCCAGCTTGTCCAGCCTCTGATCTGTCAAGCACATACTGGCAAGGAGTCCAAGAAATTTAACAGTAAAACAAGTTCCTGTGGAACTAGGGTGTGCTCATCATTTCCTTGTATGGAGAAACTGCTAAGGGTGGCAGCATTTGCGATTTGATTGCCAGGCTTTTGTACGAAAGTGTATTCGTTTGCTGCCATAATTAACACCAATCAATGTATTCTTGCTGAGGCTATGGTTGGTGTAGCCTTGTCCTCAGTAAACAATCCTAGCAATGGTTTGTGGTCTGCAATGGCTCTAAAATGATGTGTATGTACTGGTGAAATTGCTTGACACCAAAGATAATGGACAAGCCTTCTTTTTCTATCTGCGAGTGTCTCTTTACTGCTGTGGTAAGCATTCTTGATACATAACCTATTGGCCGTTCTGTGCCATTGTCCACACAATGAGAGAGCACTGCTCCCACTCCGTAGGAAGATGCATCACATCTCAGCACCAACTTTCTCATCTGGTCATAATGCACTAATAGATTGGACAAGTGTGACAATTGTTTCACCTTTATGAAAGCTTCTTTCTGGGGTGCCTCCCAAGACCAACGTTGATTCTTTTTGAGTAGAGAATGTAGGAGAACAGCACTGTAGACAAATTGGGTAAGAACCATCCATAATAGTTGATCATTCTCAGGAATGATTTGAACTCTGAGGCGTTCTATGGCACAGGTGCCTCCCTTATGGCTCTCACTTTCTCCTCTACCAGGTGGAGGCCCAGTGAATCTATCCAGTGGCCCAAATAGATCACATCCTTTGCTTGGAATGTACACTTTTCTTTTTTAAATGCACCCCAGTTTTACAACTTCTAAGTTAGCCAAATGCTCTTGTTCAGTGGATCCTATCATCAATACATCATCTTTTCATTGTTCTCTGAAAGATGGCACAAGCAGAGGAGACACAGAAAGCCGGTCGTGCATATTGGTACAACCCTTTGTGGGTATTAATTGCAAAAAATTCCCTGGAGGCATTATCCAACTCGAGTTGTTGATAAGCATGACTCATGTCAAGCTTTGTGTACATTGTCCCTCCTGCCACCTTGGCATACAGGTCTTCCATTTTTGGAATGGGGGGTCTGTATAGCTTAGCTACTTTATTAACTGTTAGTTTGTAGTCTCCACAAATTTGGATGCTTTGGTCGGGTTTAAGGATGGGGACTATGGGTGCTGCCTATTCTGAGAACTGAGCAGGTTGTATAATGCCCAGTTTCTTGTCTGTTCAGTTCAATGTTGACTTTTTCTTGCAGGGCATATGGTACCAGTCTCACCTTCATGAAGTGAGGGGTTTGCTTCCGTATCCACATGAATCTTGGCCTGCAGGCCCTGGATTTTCCCCAGTTTTTCCTTAAAGAAGGTGGCGTACTTTCTAAATAGCTTTGGTAACCCATTTGCTCTTAACTGGAAAATGTCAACCTATTCTAACTTAATCTCCTTTAACCAGTTTTGCCCCAAGAGGCTTGGCCCTTCACCTACTACCACCACCAAGTGCAGCTTTGTCGATTGGGTTCCATAATGGACAGTTACTCTGCTTATGCCTTTTACTTGAACGTCTTCAGCTGTATATGTGTTTAGCTTGGCATCTGTTTCTTCTAAAGTTAATTAATGTTCCCCATTATTCAGGTATCTGAAGGTATGTTCCCCAGTTACTGTAGTGGAAGCTCCTGTGTCCACTTCCATTTTAACAGATGTGCCATTTACTTTCACTGTGACAAGTATTGGTTCTGTCTTTCCAGCTTTCGGATTAAACAATGAGTAACTGTTGAATTTGTTGTTTCAGGCTCTTCTACATGGTAGATTCCATTGAGCTTCTTCTTTAGTTTACAAGCCTGCTTGAATCTTTCCTTGCATTACCTCATCATATGTCCATTTCTATGACAATAATAACATTCAATTTTTTAAACAGCTAATTGCTAAAAGATTGCTTGTTTCCACCACTATTAAAATTATCCTTTGATTTCGCTGCTAAGTTATATTTCTTCATTTTTCGGCTAGCTGTTTCGCAGGCTGTTTCCCACTTCTCAGCAGAGTCACACTTTTTCCCGCTTCTTTTGGCTGAGTTTCCCACTCGATGTGGAGGAAAGCACCGTTTTGCGCACCCTGTATTGCTTTTGAACATCTCAGTGTGCTTTCCATGACCAGTGCTATCTCCAACACCTTCTGGAAATCCAGATTCACTTCGGACAATAATCTTTTCTGAATAGGGTCCTCTTTCAGATCACACATTAAACGGTCCCTGAGCATGTCGTTCAGAGTCGTACTGAACGCACAATGTTCCACTAACTGCTTCAAATTTGCCACATAGCATGCAATTGTCTCACCTGGGGCTCCATTTCATGAATTAAATGTGAACCTTTGCATCATGACTCAGGGCTTTGGTTGGAAGTGACCCTTCATGAGGTCCACCAATTCCTTCGAATCTGGGGCACCGAGTGCCGTCAAACTTCAAATCAGGCTGTATGTTTCGCTCCCACAAGTAATCAAGAGGATCACTCACCTTTTCTCTCCTCCCATTATCTCATTCACTTGTAAAAAGAACATGAGATGTTCTATGTATTGAGACCAATTGTCTGTGACTGGCTGAAAAGGATCAATTCTCCCAAATTGTGGCATTTTGAGTGGGGATAACTTCTTCAATTCTAATAGAGTGTGCTACTTACGATCACTGAATGAGGTACATGGCCGATTGCTTTTTAACTTGATTTCTTCTGTTCAATCCTGCTTCATTCTTGTTGCCAGTTTGTTGTAGGGTGAGTGAGTTATGCTATTAATGATAGAGTTGATCTGCAGACACTTCTTGAGTGGAAACATTAAGTTTATTTACAATATACTCAGCAGCAACTGAGTGCTGCTATGTGCTTTAAACTCCAACTCTATCTCTACACTGACTGCTGAGGTAGCTTGTGCTACTCTTCTATTCATTACTACAGATCATGTGCTCTTCCTTAACAAGTATTATTCTTAAAGGTACATTACACACCAAATAAAACCATAATTACTAAACAAGCTGGCACTTGGAGAAAGGATTCAAAATGGAGGACAGAACTCATGGTCTGAAGTTGTTGAACTCAATATTGAGTCCAGAAGGCTGTATAGTACCTAATTGATGGAGGAGTGAACCAGGGTCTCGCAGAAGGAATGGTGACTTCAGAATGTTGACAAGGGAGGGGAGGGGAAGAAGTGTTTGGTTGTGGCATCATGCTGGAAGTGGCGGAAATGGCAGAGGATGACCCTTTGAATACGGAGGCTGGCGGGTGGAAGGTGAGGACAAGGGGAACCCTATCATTGTTCTGGAAGGGAAGGCAGAAGTGTGGAAAATTGGGTGGACATGGTTAAGGGCCCTGTCAACTACAGGTTCCTCTATCACCACACAACTTCATCCCCTTCCTATGGCTCTTTACTATGCAATCACAGGAGGTGTAACACCTGCCCCTTTATTTCCTCTCTCCTCACTGTCAAATGCCCCAAACACTCCTTCCAAGTGAAGCAGAAATTTACTTGTACCTCTTTCAATTTAGTCTACTGTATTTGTTGCTCACAATGCAATCTTCTCTATGATGGGCAGACCCAATGCAGTCTGGGTGACCACTTTGCAAAACACCTCAACTTAGTCTGCAAGGATAACCCCAACCTTCTGGTCACTTGCCATTTCAATTCACCATTTGCTCTCATGCCCACATTTCTGTCTGTGGCCTGCTGAAGTGTCCCAGTGAAGCCCAGTGCAAACTGGAGGAAGAGCACCCCATCTTCTAATTAGGCACTTTACAGCTTTCTGGACTCAACATTAAATTCAACAACTTCAGGCTATGATGTCTGTCCTCCATATTTTGAGGTTTTTTTTCTCCAAGTGCCAGTTTGTATCTTTTTTCATGTTTTTGCTTTCAGAGCTGACTGTTATTCTGCTTTTAACACCTGCTTTGGACCAATGCTTTTTTTCTTTCCTACCATCGTTACCATTCCCTTTGCCTTTTGTTCCATGACATCTTTGGTATTTAATTTCCCTCACCCGCTAACCTATACCTGACCTTACCTTTAGTTCCACCTGGCAACACGCCCACCACCAACCCCCCCACCCCCACACCCCAACCACCCACTTCCCGCTTTTCATCTGCATAAAACCCATTACATTTCTTCCTCTCTAAGTTCCAAAGAAGAGTCATATTGGATTCTAAACATTAACTCAGGCCCAGATTTTCACCACAACAAAGAGGCTCTGCATCTTAGCAAAAATCTTGGAATTGGCTGAAATTTTGAAGTCCCACCCCCAAACTTTTGGATTCCCCATCTTTGTGGGGGCTGGACTGGACCTCCACTGAAGTGGGATCTTGGTGGCCCAGGAGTATGAAGCTCAGAGTGTGCAAATTAGACCAGGTAACAAGAGATCTGAGCAAGGTGGATTCATTTGGATAGCCCGAGTACCCCTCTAGAAAGGTAAGCCACCCTTTGGGAGAAGTAAGGCACTCTTTGAGTTCGCTAGAAGTAAACATAATTATGCCCTTTTTATGCACAAACTCATTGGAACTGTCCAGCTGTCAAAGAGAAGTTTAAGAACTGTCCAGCTGTCAAAGCTATCAAGGATTATCAAAGCTGTCAAGGAAGTTTCCAAGGATATTAGGTGAGTTGGCATGGAAGAGGTAAGGGCAGAGAGGTGGATGGGGGACATGATTTGGCATGAGTTGGCACTAAGTTAGCATAGAGGGTATGATGGGCTATGGGCTTTGGGTAGAGGGGCAGGGGTTGTCATAATTTGGGATGGATGGGGCATAGGAAGTGTGTGTGAGGGGTGAGGGATATTTTTTGTTTATTTTTGTATTTATTTAAGCACAGTGTGGGAGCACAGATGCAGGCCTTTGCCCAGCCCATCTCTGCACCTAGCAACTTCCACACTTGTTCCGGGGTCACCCACCCCAACTCCTATTTCAGTTCCCCACCCCCACCTCAAAACACACCAGAAATCTGACCTGTGGGTGGACATTTTTAAAGGTTCGATTTGGCGAGGATGAACATCTGGGCCCCTGTTTCTCTCTCCACAGATGCTGCCAGACCTGCTGAGTTTTCCCAGCACTTTCTGTTTTTATTTCAGATTTCCAGCATCCACTGTGTTTTGCTTTTATTTCACTATTTGAAAACTGGCTTTGTTGACTGCTTGTTTCATAAGATCAAAACTTCTCACTTTGGTGATTCATACAAGCTCTCTATGCATAGAGAAAATAGCTTATTCTCTACTGCATATTCATACATCAAAACTAAAGGGCAGAGAAAATGTGTATAGTCATCAACAGATGCTTGAACCTAATTGCAGCCGGGCAAGTAGGACTTGCAGTCCTTAGAGACTATTTGTAACAAATTTAACTCACTGCTACACAACAACTGTGAGTGGACTAATATAAAGGAATTACAAAAATGCCTGGCAGAAATTTAAAGCAGTATTACACAGTTAGAGAGCTTACCTGAGCTGGTAGCCTCCTCAGAAGAGACTTAGACTAAGGGGGAAATTGTATGACCCCCTACTGGGTGCATTTGAGGTGGGGGCACATAAAATAGGACAAGTATCTAGTCCACCATCTTCTCTCCCACCCCCAAGTTGTTTCCCACAATGTGGTGGGCGGGTAAGACATCCTTATGCCTATTGAGGTCCTTAATTGGCCAATTAAGGGTGAGATAAAGGCCGAAGTCCACTTCTGCTATCATAATATAGTGACATAATAGGCAGAGGAAAGATCTAGCCTGCTTTTTCACCAACTCTGGTGAAAAGGCAGGAAGGAAAGGGGGGGGTAACCTCCTTTGTGGGGTTTGGGGTTTGGGGTTGTCCTGTGCAGATCAAGGGCTCCCCCCGCAACCAAGTTGGTAGTCCTCCTCTGTGCTCTCCCCACCCAGCCTCCAAAACCTTCCCCCTAACCGCCTTCCCCCTCTCCCTAGGTCAAGCAACATGCTCCCCCCACCACTGCCCACTATAACCCAGCCCTAAATCTGAAACACAAGGTACATTGCATCATTTCCTCTATAGTAATGTAGATAAAAAACCTAATCACATCCACTTAAAGGTGCACCACAACAATCCTCACAGAACTACCTAAAGAATTTACAAAATATAATCCATAATAATCGACATGGGAACAAGGCACTTAGAAAATCATAATGTGATTAGCAGAATCAGTATGGCTTTTTGAAAGGGAAATAATGTTCAACAAATCTGTTTTTGGAGGGTAAACTGGTATATGTTGTATATTAAGATTTTCAGAAGGCATTTCATCAAGTGCCACACACACGATTGTTCTACAATAAGCGCTTGGATGAGTACAACCCCACCAACATTCTAGAAGCTCTTCACCATCCAGTAAAAAAGCAGCCCACTTTACTGGCATCCGATCCACCCAATTCACTGGTTCAACACTGTACTGGCATCCGATCCACCCAATTCACTGGTTCACACTTTACTGGCATCCGATCCACCCAATTCACTGGTTCACACTTTACTGGCATCCGATCCACCCATTTCACTGGTTTCATCACTAACAGCAACTCATGAAAGGGTTCTTCAACAGTATCTTCCAAACCTGAGACCTCAACCATCCAGAAGAACAAGGGCAGCAGGCACATGGAACTATCATCAGCTCTAACTTTACCTCCAAGCCACGTATTATTCTGACTTGAATATATATTGCTGTTCCTTCTTCATCGCTGAGTCAAAATCTGGAACTTCTTACCTAACAACATTATGGCTGTGTCTACTCCACACAGACAGTAGTACTTCAGGAAGGAAGCTCACCACCACCTTCTCAAGGTCAGTTAGAGATAAGCAATAAATTATGCGCTTGGTAGTGATAACCACATCTCATGAACAAATAAAAAATAGATTTGGGCTCATGGGATTGGTTGTAATATATTAGCATGGATTACATATTGGATAATGGACAGAAAACAGAGAATAAAAATGAACATATCAGGCAGAATATTCTGCCCCTGTAGGAGGTGAGGAAGGAGGTGGAACGAAGTAAACATTTGGTGGGGTGGGAGGGGTGGGGGGGGTGTCAGGGAGGGTCCCTCAATCTGCACTAATCTGTACATGTTCGAAGGCCTGGACATGGGGAAAGAGGGTGGCCGCTGACAGCCATTGTCCTGTCCTTGCTCTGACAGCCCTGCCCCATCTCTTGCCATGATCCCCACCCTGAAAAACAGTCCCCCTCCCTATTACATACCTTTCTCCTGGGGCCTGGGACTCTGGGGAATGCTGCTCCAATGGTAGCCACAATCACAGGAACTGCCGGCCTCTGATTGGCTGGCTGCTCTTGGCACATCTGAGAGGTCTAGAGGCCTTCCCTAACTGCCAGAGTGCAGATGCAGGCAAAGATCACCCCGTAGAGCAATGGTATGACGTGGGCAGCCTTTTATCGGGATCAATTGGCTTGTGAACAAACTGAATTGACCCTTGATTATTTAATTAAATATGGCAGGCAGGCTGCTGATTTCAGCACCCAACCACCCCACTACCCCGTATTATGGGGGTGAGCTCAGAAAGTTGTGGGATTGACAACCACCCTATTTTATGTGCCCCCACCCCCCGCAACCACCCCCCCCACCCCCTTCCCCAACCCCCGACTCCGGTGCTGAATACACACCTGGTGGGGGCACATAAAATCCAGCCCGATGAAGCAAAACTTTGTGTGAAGTGATTACTAAAGGTTTTTTTATCAATGTGATCACAGTAAGAATAAAACAATTTGCTGCCATGTATTCGCACCCTCTCCAACTGGCAAACAAATAACAATAACAACTGGCGCTCATTTGACATAATTAACCTAGTTAAACATCCCGAGGTGTTTAACAGGAGTGTGATCAGACCAAAGAATTGAGACAGAGCCAAGTCATGGGACATTAGGACCAGGGACCAATAGCTTGACCAGAGAAGTAGCTTTCCAGCAGCTTCTCAAAGGAGGAGAGAGGAGGAGGAGGGGCGGAGAGAAATAAGAAGGGAATTCCAGAGCTTAGGGTCTGGGTAACGGAAGACAGAGTCACCAATTCTGTGGAGAAGGAAGTTGGAGATGCACAACGCACCAGCATTGGAGGGCTAGAGGGCTGGAGGAGGTTAGAGAGAGTGATAAGTGACAGTGCATTTCAAGCTGCAACCATGAATCTTGTTTATTAAGTAATAAAATTCAACAGAAGCAAGAAGGAACACTGCAGATTTCACAAAAAGAATGCTTTAGTTAACAGGCACTCTATATTTAAAACTAATAAACGCCTTTCAGAGTAGCACTCAGTTTGGAAAATATATGTGTGTTTGAGAGATTTTCCATGATATTAGATTCTTATGGAGCTCTTTACAATCCCAGAGACTTTAGCAGAAAATTAGTAATGCTCAACACAGCATTTATTTTTTTTCTTTACTTTGGAGGGGTAGCAATAAATAATGCTGCCAGTTTTGCCACTAGATACTGGGCAATCCTTCAGGGCATAGATAACTTGTTGGTCACTTTTTCAGAGCACCTCTGAAGGGGCAACTATAAAACTCATCAGTAGACATGTACACAATTGATGGTCTGATTATCAAGCCTATTTTTTTCTATCACCTGGGTGGACACGTTAACAGCTTGCCTAGATACATATGCCTGATAGAAATTAAGCACGTTATGCATTCTCCAGCTCCACCAATATAGAGGCCTGCATTTGCTCAGTTGTAACAGCTATTTTTAAATGTCTACAATGTTGGCAAACTTTAAATTGAAGAATAATTCAAATCTCAAGTTTCTAAAAGGATGAAATGAATTGTCACTGATTTCCAGCCTGCCGCATCACCAACTGCATCAATTTCCTTCTCAATACGTCAATACTGATGCCTTGGTCATCTTTTCTCTATTCCAAGGCTAATGATGAGAGGTGAGATCACTGCTTAATTGCTGCTTTTTTTACATTGATGATGAAGAGCCAGAATGACTCATGTTTATCAATCCTAAAACAAAGAAATGAAATGATGTGAAGGAAAGTACATCTACAAAAAGAAAGACTTCTGCGGTAAATTTGACATTTGGCATCCCTCAGGAAAGCCAGAATAATGAATCGGTGTTAATGTGAGTTAATCATTGTCCTCCACATTGGAACTGCAAGATTGAAATCCTCAAACTTACGCATCGCCACTGTACTTGCTTCATTGTCCTCCTCTTCTAATGCATCACAAGCAGCTGAATTAGAAGGTCATTTAATATCTATCTATCTGTTGCCCTTGTCCTTCTAGGTAATAGTGGTTGTGGGTTTAAAAGTTGCTGTCGAAGGAGCCTTGGTGAATTCCCACAGTGCATCTAGTAGATGGTGCACACTGCGTCAGTGGTGGAGGGAGTGAATGTTTGTGGATGTGGTGCCAATATAGCAGGCTACTTTGTCCTGGATGGTGTCCAGCTTCTTGAGTGTTGTGGGTGCTGCAATCATCCAGGCAAGTGGGGAGTACTCCATCACACTACTGATTTGCGCCTTGTAGATGGTGGACAGGCTTTGGGGGGTTCAGGAGGTGAGCTATTCATCGCACAGTCCCTAGCCTCTGACCTGCTCTTGTAGCCATAGCATTTATATAGCTAGACCAGTTCAATTTCTGGTCAATGGTAACCCCCAGGATGTTGATAATGGGGGATTCAGTGATGGTAATGAAATTGACGTTAAAGGGGTTGGATTCTCTCTTGTTGGAGATGGTCATTGCCTGACACTTATGTGGCATGAATGTTACTTGCCACTTGTCAGCCCAAGTCTGGATATTGTTCAAGTCTTGCTGCAATTGGACATGGACATGGACTGCTTCAGTATCTGAGGAGTCGCGAATGGCGCTGAACATTGTGCAATCATCAGCGAACTTCCCCACTTCTGACCTTATGATGGAAGGAAGGTCATTGATGAAACAGCTGAAGATGATTGGGCCTAGGACACTACCCTGAGGAACTCCTGCAGTGATGTCCTGGGGCTGAGATGACTGACCTCCAACAACCACAACCATCTTCTTTGAGCTAGGTATGACTTCAACCAGTGGAGAGTTTTCCCACTGATTCCCATTGACTCTAATTTTGCTAGGGCTCTTTGATGTCACACTCTGTTAAATGATGCCTTGATGTCAAGGGCAGTCACTCTCACCTCACCTCAGGAGTTCAGCTCTTTTTTCCATGTTTGAACTAAGGCTATAGTGAGGTTAAGAGTTGCGTGGCCCTGGCAGAACCCAAACTGGGCATCAGTGACCAATTTCTATTATTGTTTTAAAAATTTATTTCCACTCTTTGTTTTATCCCCACCTTTTAGCCTATTTCGATCTTTTCTTCCACACCGTCCCCTCCACCCCACCTCCACTTGGGCCATCTGTCGCGTGTTCATTCTGCTTTCTACTCTAAATGTTACCATTAGCACCTCCTTTAGCCAGTATCGCCAGCATTAACACTCCTTCAAGCTTTTGTTTATGACATCTTTGTAATCTCTCCTTTGCCTCCACCTATCACTGGTCCTCCATCCAGCTTAACCTGTCCCACCCCACCACACCCCTTAAGCAGTATATATTTCACCACGTTTTTACTTCTCTTTAGCTCTGAAGAAGAGTCATATGGACTTGAAATGTTAACTCTGTCTTTCTCTCCACTGTCAGACCTGCTGCATTTTTCCAGCAATTTTTGTTTTTGTTTCAAATTTCCAGCATCCGCAGTATTTTGCTTTTACATCAGTGAGCAGGTTATTGCTAAGCAAGTGCCATTTGATAGCACTGTTGATGACCCCTTCCATTACTTTACTATTGATCAAGAGTAGACTGATAGGACAGAAATTGGCTGGGTTGGATTTGTCCTGCCTTTTGAGTACAGGACATACCTAGGCAATTTTCCACATAGTCAGGTAGATACCAGTGTTGTAGCTGTACTGGAACAGCTTGGCTAGGGGCGCAGCAAGTTCTGGAGTACAAGTTTTCAGTACTATTGCTGGAATATTGTCAGGGCCCATAGTCTTTGCAGTGTCCAGTGCCTTCAGCCGTTTCTTGATATCACATAGAGTGAATCGAATTGGCTGAAGATTGGCATCTGTGATGCTGGGAACCGCAGGAGGAGGCCAAGATGAATCATCCACTCGACACTTCTGGCTGAAGATTGTTGCAAATGCTTCAGCCTTATCTTTTGCACTGATGTGCTGGACTCCTCCATCATTGAGGATGGGGATGTTTGTGGGGCCTCCTCCTCCAGTGAGTTGTTTAACTGCCTACCACCATTTACAACTGGATGTGGCAGGGCTGAAGAGCTTAGATCTGATCCTTTGGTTGCGGGATTGTTTAGCCCTGTTTATCACTTGCTGCTTATGCTGTTTGGCACGTAAGTAATCCTGTGTTATAGCTTTACCTGGTTGATGCCTCATATTTAGATATGCCTGGTGCTACTTTTGGCATGCCTTCCTGCACCCTTCATTGAACCAGGGTTGATCCAGGGTAATGGTAGAGTGGGCGATATGCCGGGTCATGAGGCTACAGATTGCATTTGAGTACACTTCTGCTGCTGCTGATGGCCCACAGCGCCTAATGGATGCCCAGTCTTGAGTTGCTAGATCTGTTCAAAACCTATCCCATTTAGCATGAGGGTATCTTCTATGTGAAGGCGGGACTTCATCTCCACAACAACTGTGCAGTGGTCATACTGTCAGGGACAGATGCATCCGGGGCAGTCAGGTCGGTGAGGATGAGGTCAAATATGTTTTTCATCTTGTTGGCTCCTTCACCACCTGCCGCTATGTCGTTTAGGACTCGGGCAGCTCAATCAGTACTGTTGGTACCGAGCCACTCTTGATGATGGACATTGAAGTCCCTCACCCAGAGTACATTCTGCACCCTTGCCACCCTCAGTGCTTCCTCCAAGTAATGTTCAACATGGAAGAGTACTGATTCATCAGCTGAGGGAGGGCGGTATGTGGTAATCAGCAGGAGGTTTCCTTGCCCATGTTTAACCTAATGCCATGAGACTTCATGGGGTCCAGAATCAATGCTGAGGACTCACAGAGCAACTCCCTTCCAACTGTATACCACTGCGCCACCACCTCTGCTGGGTCTGTCCTGCCGGTGGCACAGGACCTACCCAGGGATGTTGCTGGTGGTGTCTGCGACATTATCTCTAAGGTATGATTCGATGAGGATGACTATATCAGGCTGTTGCTTGACTAAGTCTATGAGACAGCTCTCCCAATTTTGGCACTGGCCCCAAGATGTTAATAGGGTGTACTTATTAGCAGGGTCGACAGGGCTGTGATTGCCATTGTCATTTCCGGTGCCTAGGTCGATGCCCGGTGGTCCGTCCGGTTTCATTCCTTTTTTGTGACTTTGTAGCGGTTTGTTACATCTGAATGGCTTGTTAGGCCATTTCGGAGTCAACCATCATTACTGTGGGTCTGTCTGGTGTCTGGAGTCACATGTAGGCCAGACCAGATGAGGATGACAGATTTCCTTCTCTAAGGAGAGAAATAAAAGACATTAGTGAACTAGATGGGTTTTTACAACAATCATTAGACTTTTAATTCCAGATTTTTATTGAATTCAAATTCCACTATCTGCTGTAGCGGGATTCAAACCCAGGTCCCCAGAGCATTACCCTGGGTCTCTGGATTACCGTCCACAACAATACTACTACACCATCACCTCCCCTAATTAACCTTATGGTTGGTGGGCAGGTGAAAAGGCCAAGCAGCCTTTAGATTTTTTGCAAAACCTCATCCATGGGCAGGAATGAGGTGTCAACCCGTCATTAAAATTTTTTTTTTAAATTTTCAAACTAATTTCTAATATGTCCCAGCTGATGTGATAGAGTTAAATGATGGGCCATGTTGTTAACGTTTTAAAAATCCTTTTTATTTTCAAAATCTTCATCTGAGGCACAGAGCTGCCTCAGGGAGTTTTTCCTACGCGCACCTGCGCATATGTGAGAAGTTCCCTGCTCGCCCATCTCCCCTCCCACACAGGCAGTGCTGAGCGCTGCAGCACATGTTTCACGCTGGGCGGGCCTTAATTGGCCTGCCTGCATGAAATCGCGGTTGGGCCCTGATCGCAGCCGGCTGTCGGCTTCCCAGCCACTTCCTCTTGCCCCTGCCAAGCCCACCCGACAAGGGCAAAATCCTGCCCCATGATTTTTACTATGGGTCTGCCTCAGCCAGAAAAGCAATCAAACCTCATGCTGCGGTATTAACTGTCTAAGCTAACTAGACCCCCAAGTGCAAGGTACAGAACAAATATTTAATTTACTAAAAGCTGACAAATGTACGCCAATAAAACTAGCACAAGATTCTGTTGAGTTTTTTTTCAAGTTATTTTCAATTATTTGAATGAAGCTACTCACAGTGGTGGACTAGATGCTCTTAGAAAAAATGTTTATTTTGAGTGATAAACCTATTTTCATCTTTATTAATAAAACTGCACCATAATACCACCCTCAAGTACATCAATGAATATTTTTGCTGCAATGAAGAAGTATTTAAACAAGCATGTTCTATTACACTGCCCATTCTGCTGGCATGTGGAAGATTTTCTGTTTGTGATTATGTAGATAAGTTTGGAAACTTGAACTGTAACTTTAGAACGTCAGCATCCTGGGGCAGAATTTTACGGCCCTGTTTCAGCAGGGACGGAGTGGTAAAATGTGGCGGGCTGTTATAATTCCCATTGACAACAGTGGGAAAGTAAAATCCCGCTGTCGCAAAATTCTGTCCCAGATAGTCAAATGCACCCAAAAGTGGAAATTTTACACTGAATTATTTGCACAACTTCCTTTGCTTTAAAAAAAGCCTCAAGAGTCTTTCACAAAAACACAACTTCCACGTACAATTTCTCTGTGTCTTTACGGAGAAAAAAGAATTGTCCGAGTTACAACTGTGGCTTAGCCTTCCCATGATCAGACAACAGGAAACGCACTCACAACATGCTGAAACTTTATTTCTGCCTCTACTCCCCAAACTGCGCTTTCCAATAGCTTCAATCATTCCATTAGGCCATCAACAATGAACTGACAAAACCTATCCCATCTTTGACAGAAGGACTGGATCCAAAGGTTAGCCCAAGAACAAAACACTGCAACTGCTAAGTGCCCAAAGTTCTTGCCAGGAGGTCTCGCATGTTCTGATGAGTAATGACAACACCCAATGCTGAAGTTCAAGCTTGGAGTGATACTGACTGCAGAGCCAATGGCAGTTTGAATTCTGCACTCTAAATTTAAACAAACAATAGCTAAAAAAAAAAGCTAACAAACGGCTCTAGCAAATTCCATAACTACCCTGGAGAGCTTTAGCAAACCACAAGCATACGACAACTCATTAAACTGATCTTCAGCTAACTAAAGTACAGAGTATGGTTTTGAAGCTGAGGTAAACTTTCTGTTGATGCAACTGCAAAGCCCAGAGAGAGCAGGATAGAAATTCCTTAAGGGACAAAAGAAAACTTCCATCCATCAAGTAGTCAGCAGAGACTGGGAGCTCTCTCCAATCACCATAGCACAACACAAAGATGCAGAAGCAGCAGCTGTGCACATATCCTGGGTATTTTAAGACTGCTTACTTTGGTCAAGAAACAATTGTTTTGTGTGCATGTTCTGCATGCATCACTGCATCTTGTGGCAAGGCAATTCCAATTCAGATGTTACAAGTGAAGAGCTTGATTCGTACATGAACAATAACAGCTGGCACTTACATTGTGGCTGTCATGCAAAAATTGCCTCAAGTCAAATCACGAACGTGAAAGTGGTAGTAGAACTCGTGCCATTGAGGAGAGACTAGGATTGGTAAACAAAAGCTTGCCTGAAATGGTGGATTTGCAAGAGGTTTTAAGGGGGAAAAGCAATGCGCCAAGGTGCAGAGGTTCAGGAAAAGAGCTCCAAGGAGAGAATGTGAGGACACAAGGACGGCTGTCAATGGCGTCCAAGGAAGCGTGAGTTGTACGAAAGCCAGAGTCAGAATGAGAGTGGTTGTAAACCAAAAACTCCACCATGTAACTTTGCACTATGGATCTCAGCTTAACTGCTCAATTTTACATGAAGGTTGAGAATTTAGTTAAATCTAAGATTTATAATGTCTGCAAAGCTATCTCATAACATGTGACAAGGTGAATTTACATCACATAGATTATGTCAAGGAATTACTTGTGCACTTTTACAATCAGGACTATTGCATTTTTTAAGAGCATAAATGTGTAACAGCATGTGACATACAAAAGATGCTAACCAAACCTGGTGGTCTTTTAGATTCCACTCTGCCCATGGCATGTTATATAAAACTAGAGGCAGGATTTTTCATGTGGCGGGCAGGCTGGGCGGGAGCAAGCAGGGGTGGGCGTGGAGCCGCCACTTTACGCGAGCGGGGGCCAAGTAAGGCCCGCCCAGCGTAATACGCTCAGCACTACCTGTGCGGGCGGGGGGAGGAGGGAAAGTTGGGGCCAGCGCTCTTTCGCGCACAGCAATCTCCCTGAGGCAACTCCGTGCCTCAGGGAGATTGAATGGATATAAAAATAATTAAATAAATGATTTAAAAATTTATTTAAACATGTCCCTTCGTGTGACTGTGTCACATGAGTCGCGACATGTTTTTTTATATTTATGAAAATGCATTTATTTATTTAACACAAGCTTCAGGAAACCTCATCCCACTCGTGGATAAGGTTTCCTGAAAAACATGAAGACTGCTTGGGCTTTAAGCCTGCCAACCAGCCTTAAGGTTGGGCGGGCAGCATTCACAAGTGCTTCAATTAATTTCTTAATGGCCTTAATAGGCCGTTTACATTTTGACGGGCGCACAGTTGACGCCAGTGGCACCCGCCAAATGAAATATTGCGATGGCGTGCGGTCACATCGGGACACACGTCCAACATCATCGCATGTCATTTTATGCATCGGTGTGTTGGGTCTGCCCCCGCGCTGACTGAAAGATTCTGCCCTAGGTTCAGTGCTCTAATTCCCAGCATCATTAAGGATTTTTATTACCCTTTTCCTGCAGCCAATTTATTCTGAAACATCAATTTATTCAGAGTCTTAGAGAAATAAAGCAAATATTTTGTTTTCTGTGATCTTCTAATGCTCTCCTTCAAATGTACTCACGGTCTCCTAGGTGACTGCACCAGAACACAGCAAACATTGGCGCATACTTTACTTGGGAAATTCAAATATACTGGACTGGAGTGAATCACTTTTCAAAAAAAATCTACAAATTTTGAATAATGGCAACATTGGCAACTGAGATGTTTGCAAGCAGTGGGCAGGAATGAATTAAGCTAAAGAATATAGATAATGGGCAAACAATGATAGTCTACCTTTCTCTTTCAGTGGTCAATTGGCCTGCCGTTCCTTTCATAAGGACATATGAAAAGGAGTAGGCCATTCAGCCCCTCAATCCTGCTCTGCCATTTGATTAAATCATGACTGCCCGGTTTCTGCTTTTATTTCAACTGAATAAGATATGATTGTGCCACTTAGACTACACAGTACAGATAACAGAAGCACACTTGTCACAACTGGTATTCCCCCAACACCAGAGAACCTACAGAATAGAAAGAATTTCCATCCCCATCACCTGGCAGTGATCGTTAGGAATGGATCACCTAACCATTGCAGAACCCACATGACATTCGTCCCATTGAAGAGTACTCCCATTAAGTTTCACACATTGATATTCTAAAATATTTGTCCAAGAATCATGTCTATAAATACTATAGAGATGAAAAATTTGTATGGTCCTAAGACTTCTGATCTTGAACGTACTGCCTGATATTGTGGTGCAGGTAGGTTCAATTGAGGTATTCAAGAGGGAATTAGATTATTATTTAAAAAGGAAGAATATGCAGAGCTACAGGGAGAAGGTGAGGGAATGGCACTAAGTGAATTGCTCCTTCGGAGACCCAGTGCAGACACGATGGGCCAAATGGCCTTTTTCTGTGCTGTGACAATTCTGCGATTCAGGATCAAGAAAACTAGTGGAGTATTGATATAATAAGAGGTATGGATTAAGATGTTTCTAGTTCAAATCATAAACCTGCCATGCAAAATGTATTGATCACTATGCAGGAAATACCAACCGAAAGAATTGTTTCAAAACCCATTTATAAACACAGTGGAATTCTGATCAATAATTCTTAACCCCTCCACCCCAATATATACATCAGAATTTACTGTGAAGTTGATTTGATAACATTCAGGTTCACACTGAAGAGGCACTGTAAGAGAAACATGATCTTGATTTTGTTTCACTCCTCATCTGAGATGGAAAATTATTAGAGTCTATAGTGAAGGAAGGAAGGCATTTCTGAAGAGTACAAATGTTTAGTAGTTTATTCATTGTGAACCCAACTGTTAGATAAAGTTTGACAATTGACAGGTGTAGTATGATTCTACATCTACTCCAGCATAGTGTGGTGATATATGTGTACTTTTATATTTCTGAGTTTAAGTATATATTCTGTGTAGGTAAGGGTAAAGCCGAGTCAGTCTATGTCCAGGGTTAATCAAAGGAGAGGTTGCTGGAGTCAGATTGCCTGTGAAATCTAAGGGATGAAAGACTAAAGGTGTTATCTTCTTGCACTTTGTAATGAGGCCTTATGGTGGGCCTAAGTAAACAGGTATATCTGAAATTTGCATTTGGGGATAAGTGTTGAAATTGATGTGTAGCATTGCATTTCAAAGGAATCTCAAGGGTTTTAAAGAACAGTTGCATTTTATAGGAGGTTCATGAGCACGCAGGGGCAGGTGTTTTAATTTTATCAACCCAAAATAAAGGGAAAATAGGAACATGGGAGGTTTTGATATTTGGGAGCTTAAGATTTCAAATGGATATTTGACAACAATGGAGAACTAAGACAAAAGTGGTGAAAAGGCATTTATGAGAATGTGGTTTCAGCTGTAGTGAGTTGCTGTGGAGGATGTCCCACTGAAGGTCAACTCCTGTATGCTTGGAGTGCACTGAAAATCTGTGAAAGTCTTTTGATTGGAAAAATCAACATAGTTTTGGGCCAGGAGATTGCTTATCCTGTAAAATTTTTAAAAATTTCCCTTTGTAAAAACGACACCAGCGGGGAGTCATTCTGGGATGTTGTGGATTGCACTTCTGTTTAAAGAGGAAAGCAATTTCTCAGTTTACATAATATTTCCTGGATTTATGGTAAAGAATCTTTAAGGGCTGTTGCCAAAAAGATAGTTTTATTGCGTACCTTTGATAAAACATCTTGGGGGATTATTTTTGTAAGATTTTTCTACCATGTATCTTTTATCTTGTGTGTGTCTAAGTTTTACCTTTTCTTTTCTTTCTTCTAATAAACATTATAATTCTTCAAATTTTAAAAGTTATCACCAGAATCCTGTGCTTTTATGTTCAGTAGCTTTCCCTCCTCATTTCTACAATACAAAAAAAAATTACAATTAGACCAGGTGGATTTCAAACTGAGTCCTAACTTGTTCAGCATTAACATTAGCTGCAGTCGTAACAATAAAGAAATACACTTTTTGGTTTAGCTAAAAACCACAAGAGCTGACCCAAATGAACACTGATCCAGGCAACTATACCGAGAGCCCAAGATACTGATTAATGAATGAAGTAAGCAGAGAAAAAAAAGGATAAGTTTCAGAGCTGTTACTCTATAGATGCCTTGTCCTTCCATAATTTACTTTTATCTTGTGTCTTGCTAAATAATTGCACATTTGCATCATATTACAAATATAATGAACCGTGTTAGGAGATCTGAAGTATAAAGAACTGTTGTGTACATACAGATGGTGAACAGCACTATCCAAACACATTAGATACAAATAATGCTGCAATGTACAGTGGTAAGGGTTTCTATTTAAAACCTTAACCTATCTCTCTCCTCCAAAGCTCAGAGGACCCATAATATACTTCCAGCATTTGCATTTTTTATTATTCTGCCCAAGTCATCATTTTTTTTAAGAAGACTAATTTGTCATCAATTATAATATGATATCTTGTCAGGAATTTGCAATCTGAAACTGCAAGGTTAAACAAAATTGTAGCAGATTTACAACTTTTAACCCCTGCAAAAAGCTAACACGGATTAATGGTATTAATAAAATATTTCAGTTTATGGTGCAATTTGAAGCCTTCAATAGAGCAACTTGAACTCCACTGCCAAGCATCCATTCATAACCGATAGGATTCCCATCGCCTTTAATAATTTGGATCCTCTGCATTTTTCACAAGATTCCCACAATTTCTAACATGTCTTTCTTTTTGGCTACTTTCTTACTTCATTAGGTCTCCCTATCTTAACTGACTTACATTGGCCAAGGCAATGTTAGCTGACTTGCCCTCGTGTCCCCACAAATAGTGTTTCATCATTGGTTCAAAAGTATTGCATTAAATAACTTTTACCTTATTTCCCCAAATTCCTCTTTGAATCATCTCCTCTGAATTTCTTGCCTCCCCCTTGTAGGATGACTGCAATCAGGGATTCCCTTGGAAAAAAGAACAAAGGAAAGTATGAATAGAGTGAGCTTTGTCCCATTAAAGTTCATCCATCCAGGTCATGAACACTCCAATAATAGAAACTCATCTTTTTTGAATGGGTTCAATGCTTTTGCCTTTGCCGCTTTGCTTGATAGATTATTTAAAATTCTGTGTCTTTCTTTGAGTGAAAGTCCTTTTTCATCTAAATTAATGTAATACAAGTGCTATACGAGGCCTCCAATCTTTCTTTCTTGGATAATGATTAAATTTGCCTTACTGACAGCATTTCAAATATTTCAAGAAACCTGCTCAGCCACTTCCTTTCTAGACTGCGTAGTTTCAGCTTGTCAACATGATCCTTACAGCTCATGACATTTGCACTGTTTTGTTGCTCTTTTTATATAATTTTAAGTACATAATTATCTCCTTCTGGTGTTAACATATTTAACAGTATGGTCTGATTAGTGCACTCAAAACATATCTAGTGTTATGATCCCAGATGAAATCCTCAATTTTGTTACCACTGGGTGAAGAAGAATAAGCTGGCCGCCCTCTCTTCCAACCTCCTCAGTTGGTTGCCACAAAGGTTTGTTAAAAATTCTTTCCTTGGAGATACCTTTTTCCAATCCAATGTATTTACTTTATACAAGGAGCCAAATTGACCAGGCTTTCTTGAGTCAAAGGAAGAGTAAGTTTATTAGATACTAAAACCTGAGGAAAAATAATAAAGATGGGACACACACAGACACACAAACGCGCGCGCACACACAGACATACACAGACACATACACAAACACGTCAGACACACACACAAACACATCAGAAATGAGAAAGTTAAGAGGCCAAATCAAAGTTAAAAAGAATATATAAATCAGTCCTTGGCTTGTCTGTGAGGCATAGATGGTGGTATGTTGCGGCCATCAAGTTGGGTGATTTCAGTTGAGTTAATTTTGGCAGATTCACAAGTCTGTTGGAGACACTTGTTGGCTTGTCCCCAGAGGCAGAGATGACCTGGTTGTCACTGCAGGGGTAACTGAAGAGGCTGCCCTGTTTCTTTCTGTCTGCTGCCTACTAGACAACTTGCCTCCTGCAAAAGAGAGATAGAGAGATTGCCTGCCTGTCTCAGGAGAGAAGACCGAAGACTGGTGCTGCTTCTTGCTTCTTTGTTCTTCTGTGTTGCCACTTGCTGGTCTTCAGCCAGTTTTAACCCATTTTTTCTGTGTATTCCTAAGAGAGAGAAATAGGCATGTCTTGCAACTACAATCCATTTTGCTTTCATCTCAAAACTTTTTTTTACACTTACTGAGATATAAATCAACAGGAATTTTTCTTTTTGATTTCTGATGAGATGTACAGGAAACAATCCATTGTCTTTACAACTACAGGAGATTAAAGTCCAGCCTTTTGCATATTCCATACCTTTCTTTCAAGTGTTTCTTTTTGAAGTGAACCTTGATACCTCTTCAGGTGCAAAATTCCATGTTCTCAGGACAGGTTTGTCAGTATAATCCACTCAGGAATTTTCCAGAAAGTGGTCTCTTTACAGTATCAGCCATCCTTTGATCCATGTCTTTACTTGTATCTCTTTAAAAAACACAGGTCTTCCTTAAAAAGTTCAATATGACCATAGGTAGTTGGGGACGCTGTAGTCTATTTTCTGTTTAGGACATGAGAAACTGTTACCCTCGATTTCATTGTTCTGGTTGTATATTCTCATATTTCATAATATTTTTAAATTTATTCATATTGATCAGGTAACCTCCTGTGTGTAAAGCATGTTCATTTTAAATAAAACAATTCAAAAACACCATCACAAACACAAAAAGGACTAACTTGAATATTCAAAAGGAAATGTTGAAATATTAGGAACTAATTCTGCCGTCATTTTTGAAATGTTTTGCTAATTCTTTGTCTGGATGTGGATGTCACCAGTAAGGACAGCTTTTATTGCCAATCCCTAGCTGTCCTGAAAAAAATGGTGATGAGCAACTTTCTTGAATTGCTTCAGCCTGTGTACTAAAGGATTCTTTGTAGTGTTTTGATACAGCTGAGGGGCTTACCCCTTAAAAAGGCAGACAAGAGTCAAAACATTTTGTTGTTGGACTGTTGTCACATTCAGGCCAGACTGGATAAGGACAGCAGGTCCTTACCTCTGAGTGTGTCAGCTGTGGTCCAGAGGAAGCACTCTTATCTCTGAGGCAGAAGGTTGCAGGTTCAAGTCACACTCAAATCATTTGAGTACAAAAATCCAGGCCAACATTCCAATGCAGTACTGAGGGAGGGTTGTATTGTTGAAGGTGCCATCTTTCAGATGAGATGTTAAACCAAAGCACTGTCTGCTTTCTCAGATGGTTATAAAAGGTACTATTTCAAAGAACAGCTGGAGAGTTAGCCCTGTGGCCAATATTGACCCCTCAACCAACATCAATAAAAACAGGTTATCTGGTCATTATCACACTGCCATTTGTGGGAGCTTGCTGTGTGCAAATTGCCCATCACATTTCCTACATAACTTCAGTGACTACGCTTCAAAAAGTATTTAATTGGCTGTGAAGCATTTTGGGACATCCTCAGGTTGTGAAACGTACTATACAAATGCATGATGAACAAGTTGAATTATTACGACAATCTCATATCTGCATGGTCAAAATCAGCCTTTTTTGAAATAGGATTCAATATTTCAACTTGCCATTATGGGATTTGAACTCACATTCTTTGGATTATTAGTCAAGACTTCTGGATTACTAGTTTAGTAACATGATGTTGGGGTACTCTGAATTTTCCCAAGTAAAATAACCCTTGCACAATAGGACTAAAGCCCAAAGTACTTTTGCAGTTCATATTGTCTTTTAACAAAATACTTCAGTTCATCCTGTCGAAACCACACCGTGTTGGGCTGATTATTACAAGCACATTTTCATTCTCTGACTGGGAGTTGCGTGGCCCTTTGAAGTAAATTTAATTTCACATTTTTTTTTCAGACAAAAGTGGCACAAAGACATATGGCCTGGACAAAATGCTTACCCAAAATTTTTAAACACAAATGAAAATCTAAAATAAAAAAGGGGAAGATCTATAAGTCTACAAAATCAGATTTGAAGCCAATGTTTGTCAGAGCATTCAAGATGCCATTCCATTTACAGCCATGGCCTAGTTTCAAGAAACCACAGGGATGCTGCGTAATGATCCATTTATTTTCAATGTTCTAGCAAACGTAAAAATGAATCCTGCTCCACAGGAAAGAATTTTAAACAATGTATGAAAATTCCACTGTGACTTTTAAGATAGTACATAATTCATGAAGGGAACACTGAGAAGCTAACGGGCAATGATCAGGGCCACTAATTCACAGTGAGTGAATGAATAAAATTCCATTATTACTTTCTGAAATTCTGACATTTTCTGGAATCCTTAGTATCCTTTTGGGGATTGAATTTCATTCATTTTCTGGGAAAAGCACAAATCTGTGAACCTGTGGACGATGGTGCAACATACATCTGCCGCTTAACTTGTTTTCATGAATGTTTCCCAGACAATGAGGTACAGTCAGGAACAGATAATTCGGTTGCAATCTTGTATTTAAAGAATTTCTCTCCAGGCAACATTTATTCATCCATCCTGTGTTTCTAGCAGAAGATCCCACTGACCAATTGGGTCACTGTTAATTGAAAATAGCCTAAATCTATTTTTTTCTACAGAATTTTTTCCTTCCTCTTCCCATGGAGTAGAATATCACTGATGGGAAAGGAACGTTTGTCTACAGCAACAGCAAGTGCCTCCAGATTGACAGAGATCAACAGTTAATCTCTTCTCTGCACCAACCAGGTCTTTGGACTCAACTTCAAAAGATTATCCCTCTGTCAACACTCCACAATTTCCATTTCGCAAGCCAGCCATGCATAGAACATCTCTTGGTGAAATTGCAAATGTTGTGGTATCTTGTGTTGCTAATCCATGGCCAATAGGAGCTGGGTGAGATTGCTACAAATGTATTTCAATGTGCCTAGAAGAGATTAGATGTTCATCCCAAGTCTGATTCCAGAGAAGGCAAGAGCATGTGTTTGAAACACTCCACCCAGGCACTCAGGTTCAGAAATGTATGCATGTTCCAGTCACAATTGCCTGCACTGTGGGTTGACAGTTACTTTCACCCTTGGGGTTTCCATGTTGAATTAAGGTGTTGAGATAGTAGATTTAAGTAGGGAATCTGGGTGATGCAAATGTGGGAATGAGGGGACATGGTCTAGTCTTCAATTGAGGAAAGGCCAGCTAAGCCAGAGCTTTGAGCTCATGACAGCAGAAAAGCAGAACAGCATTCAACAATGGGCGGAATTTTCGGTGCCCGTTGACATCGGGTGTGATCAGTGGTGTGAGCAGACAATATGGCACGATCAGCTTTACAATGGCAGGAAACCAGTTTGCGATCGTGCACTCAGTCCGTTTGCCGCCATCGGACATCGGGATCCTCATTGTCATATATCAGCATATCATTATCAGGTCAGCCCATCAGAATCGTCCCCACCCAGCTGGATCATCCGTCCACTTTGGTGGGAAAGCACACCAACATATTTCACAAATGCACATAAAAGGCGTGCACTTGGCAGGCTGCACTTTGAGGGGAACTCGGAAGTGAGCACACAGTAAAGTTGTGCAGCGCTCGCCAGGGTCGCCTGTTGGACTTCAAGCTTGAGGGGTGCTGGGGGGTCAGGGTTAAGGGCAGGCATGCCATTGAGGTGACTTGTTGGGGTTGGGGGGGGTGGGTGGGCGGGGGACAAGTGCAGCCCTGTCATTGAGGCGACTTGTGGAGGGAGGAGCCAAGGGTCTGCCGTTGCATATAGTGCATAGGCATTTGGGGTGGGGGGTAGGGCGGATGAGGGAAGTGGCCACACATTAGGGAAACCTGTACAAAGTGAGCATTCCTCTGCAACTCAGGCAGTTCAGGTGCAGCCACATTGATATGATTGGAGTCGGGCTTCTAGCTTATCTGCCCACTCAAGCAACCCAGAGGCACTAAAGTGCCACCAAGTTCTCCAAAGCTTTTCACCCCCCAGCACCTCCTCCCCCGCGCCCCAACCCACCCTGGCACAGGCTGCAAAGTCATGAGCATTTTAGTGGATGGCAGAACAGTTCGACGACTGCACACTTTGTACAATCTCCTTTCTAAAACTAGCCATGGAGCAGTCACTGGTGGAGGTGCCCACAGCCCCTTGCAATGGCAGCATCCCGGTTTAGACCAGTCTCCCCCATGGTTCAAGCTAATAGGACAGCCTCACAATGCTGATTAGGAGAATGCCTGTGCTTGAGCTGAGAGCATTGTATGCAGTGCTCTCGACAATCGGTCGGGTGGACTGGGGCAGAGCTGGTGATGCTCTGGACAGCCATGCAGCGCACTAATCTCTGGCTATCCAAGTGGTGGCCAACGCTCTCTGGGAATCATTGACGGGCCTTCACACTTAACCAGGAGTGGTTTTTAGTGCACCCATGCTAACCACGTGTCTCTCTCTTTCATCCTGTGGGAGGAGTACATCAGGATCATGGAGCCTGGTGAACTAGCTGTATGCCTGATAGCCTACAGAGAGCAAAGACATTGGAGGAGAGCCTGAACGAGGCTCTTGGCTGTGCAGAGGCAGGAGCAGTAGCCTCAGGAAGAAGGGGCAGCTGGAGCTCCCAAGAGCCACCGCGAGTCATCACAGGCTGGTACCTAGTGACACCCAGAGACTATAGATGCCACCTTTCATTCCTGCAGATGACCTAGAATCAAAGTCACCAAAGACTGGGCATGACTAGGGAACTGGTCAGTCACATCTGCCATTCACTGCAGGATTTGGTGCTACATTGACATGGAGGGCATCCACTGCCAGTGACTGTGAAAGTGACCGTGATGCTCAATTTCTATGCCAGTGGCTCCTTTCAGGACACCACAGGTGACCTCTGTGAGATATCACAAGTCTCCACCCACAAATGCATCCATCAGAGTTATGAATACCATCTTCTCGAGGACACACAACTTTGTGCATTTCACTTGGGACCAGAACAGCCAGGATGCAACAGCGATTGGATTCATCCAGATCTCAGATTTCCCACAGGTGCAGGGGGCCATCATTTGCACTCATGTGGTGCTCTGTTCTCAGTGACCCTATAGATCCTCACATCGCATTTGTGAAAGTTTGACTCCCGTCTGACTTCTGGCAGTGTGAAGACCCTCTGTGAGAATGTTCCTGTCAAGAAGATGCAGTTGAGGTCCTAATAGTCGCTCGATTACAGGAGGAGGATGATGACATGCAGTGACATAGCCTCTGAGAATGTCTGACTCCTGTCTGGTCGAGGGAAGATCACTTGCTCTCCATGATCAGCTTCATATCATAGAGATGCAGTCATGAAACTTTAGAAACATCTGATCTTTTGCCCACCTTCAGCACCTGAGCCCATCAGGAACACAGCATCAGTGGTCACAGATGCTGAAGAGATGAGGGCCAGCTCCTCCTTAAAGGTGCTGAGAGCACACAGAGAGAATGAGGGACCTCTGTGGTGCCTGCCCACAAAATTCTGGCAGCGATGACAAGCACCGCTAAAGTGCAGGCATCAGTAATGTGTCGAGAGAGTGCGAGGCTGGACCATCACTTTGGTCTGAAGGCTGCACAAAACACAGGGAAGAGGCCCTGGACTGAGACACCTGCCTTTATTTTTGTGCAGGAAGATTTCGCATCTGAGTGACAAGAGCACTGTTCATCAGAACAAGGAGCCGTAGGCAGCGAGACATTCTTGAAAGTTTATTGACAATAGTGAACATTATGTACAAGTGATTAATACCCATGCCCAGGCTAAGCAACTAAGTCTCCTTAACTTTCCTAACCCTCCCGCAATGTATTGGTGCTCCCCGGACATCCACAGTGCAGGTGGAGGCAACCTGCTGATGGCGACGCCCTGTCTGTGAAGACCTTAATGGGCATCCTCTGAAGAGCTGAGACTTGGAGGGCCCCTGCCTGCTTTCAGGGTCCTGCTGTGTGGCGATGGCACCTTCCTCGGCCTGTGGAGCTGGAGCTGCTGAGGTCACAGTAAGAGGGGAGTTGGATGGGCTGGACACTCTCGGAGTCACCTGGGTGGATGGGCCCAGAGTGTGCACCTGCTGATCCTCTTCCCTACAGGTGCCTTGCGGCCCCAGGCTGACTCCTTGAGGAGCAGAGGCAGCTGGAGTGAGATCGTGCTGCCCGGTACCCCTCTCACGTTCACACTGTTGGAGGCCAACGATGGCATCAGCAATGGAGTTGATCCTGCACAGCAGTGCAAGAGTGTAGCCCTGGACCAAGGTCTCCATGGAGGCCACCATCCTACTAGTGTTGACCTCAATGCATTGGCATGCCAGCGCTATCACCTCAGAGTGAAGGCAGACGGACTCCTCCATCATGATTTGCAATCTGAGGAGTATAGCAGACATCCCTTCCTGATGTTCCTGAGCTTGCTTTTGCAGCTCCAGCAACTGTGACATGACTGAGTCACAGGCTCGTCATCTGACTTCAACTCAGCAAACTTCTGGGCTCCAGCAGTCCTCTGAGTGCTGGATGCCAGGGAGATCCATGCCACCACCTGCTGTGGCACCAGACAGTGCGATGTGCTCGCCAGGTTGTGATCTCGAGGCTACTCTAAAGCTAGGTCACACCGAGGTGTGTGTCTCTGCACTGGTGGAGGGTGTGCGTGAGCGCTGTAATGTGACTTCAGGGAAGGTGCCTACCAATTCCTCCTCAGAGGTTTCTTCAGGGCCTTATTGGAGGCCCTGGGTCATGGACTCCATTGGCTATTTCCGAGATGTGCCTGCGAAAGCAAGGGGAGATAATTAATGCACGGCAGTGGCTTGTGAAACAAGACACATCATCCAGAGTATGGTTGTCTGATGGATGTTGCACTGCTGGATCCTCACTTGATAGAGCACCTCCGACCACACTGTCAGCACAGGACCAGTCCAGATCCTCGATGGCTAGCTGGATGGCTCTGTTTTCAAAGCCTGTGAGGACCTTGATTTTGGGCATTTCGCCACTGATCAGGGGCCTCTCCCTCTTGTTGTGTGCCAACATGTCCTGTATGAATAGAGATGGAGAAAGTGTAAGCAGGATGCCTGCCGGGCCAGATTATAAATATGTCTGGCCTGTGTGGATGGTAAATGCTCCCATGGATTGAATGAGGATAATGATGGTGTGTGTGAGAGAGTGAATGATGTCCCTTGAACTGACAGCAAGTGAGATCACTGTGGATGTGTGATGGGTTCGTGAGTGTGAGTTGAGAGTGACGAGAAGAGTGACTTACCCTGGCGGAATGGAAGAGATCATTCGTCCTCTTGCGGCACTGAATGGCTGTCTTCTTTTGAAGGGCGTTGGTGCTAACCACAGCTGCCACCACCTCCCAAGCTGGGTAGTCCTGTTAAAAACAAAAAAACTGCGGATGCTGGAAATCCAAAACAAAAACAAAAACAGAATTACCTGGAAAAACTCAGCAGGTCTGGCAGCATCTGTCGAAGGGTCATGAGGACTCGAAATGTCAACTCTTTTCTTCTCCGCCGATGCTGCCAGACCTGCTGAGTTTTTCTTGGGTAGTCCTGTTGTTGCCCATCCTTTGGGCAATGCAGGGGTAGAGGACATCCCGGCAGGCCTCTACGGCATCCAAAAGGCACTTGAGGGATGTGTTGCTGAACCTGGAGTCTGCAGTCTTCCTCAGTTTCAGGACCATGTCTTTCGTGCAGTAGTGGCCTGGAAGCACTGAGATGTGTGCTTGCAGCTGGACTTTAAACTTGGCCCTCAGTGTGATGCAATGGTAATGATGGCAGGCGGACGAATAGAGCCCACCCACCATGGAAACGGCGTGTCTCCCGGGAGTACATAACTAATGTGGGAGGTTTGGGACAATACAGCATGAAAACCCGACATCGCGGCTGGGGGGTAGCGCCTGCTACTGCACTTAGTGCAAATCTGGGAAAATTCTGCCCAATATACTGGAGAGCAAGGAAACAATTAGGCCCCAGTGCAGCAATTCTGAAATTTATAGGTTGACACCCTGTACATTTCTTAGGACTTTCTGTTGAAACAGAGCATTTTATTTAAAAGCATCAGAGGCCTGTACTAATGCCAAGTTGCTTTGCACTGAGCACAACCAGTACCATTTCTCTTGCCTTGACAGGGAAATCAAAGAAAAATATCTGATGGAACGCAAAGGAAGATTGACTACCTTGTAGGATCCTCTTTGAATGATAACGTTCCCGAAACATCTTGGGAACATGTCTAATCTTGATTGGTTCCTGAAAACCTTGCTTCCTTTCCTCATTGGGGCTACACTCCCCTCTTCCGACAATGCAATTTCTTGCTCCAGCCTCATACAAAGGCCCAGGACTTGTTCAATAACTCAGTTAATATTGACCCAGCAGAATGGAAATGGCAACTGCCTAACCATTAAGTTACAATGATGGCCACAGCAAGTCCTGCAGCAATGTCAGGGAGGATGTGCCATGTGCGAGAAAGCCTATTTTTCAAAGAACAGGAAGGCAACACACGTCGATACTGTTGCTTTTTTCATTAATCAGACATCCCTTGCATGAACTGTATTATGATACTATATAAACTCAAGCTGTTGCTTTTGGCTGAGTGAATGCAAGGAATGGAGAAATCAGTCCACTGGAGGTCTCACTAGATGCTGCTTCAATGCTGAACTAACAAAAATTTTATTTTTATATGACACAAGTAACTGTGACAACTTCCAACAGCCCTAAGTTTGGTCGACGCAGAGGCAAAGGACCTGGCACATTTACTGAGTCTGAATTTTAAAGCCCGCGAGAGGTGGTCTGCTCACCCCAAACACTGAAGTTTTAACAGGGTCTCCACTTGGCGGCCTATCTCATTAACAGGTTTAGCTCCCTGATACCCTGATATGTGGAGACCTCGACAGAAGAAGCCACAGCCGAGGGTTAGGTAGATTTCCTACTTCTCAGGGTAGAGATCCTGAGGGGGAGGCTGGGAACAACCTAATTTGGAGGGTTGGGGGTGATTGCTGGGGTCAGAAACAGATTGGGGCAGAAATGGGGGGCTTAGTGATTGTGGAGAGATCTGATCACGGGAGCAATGGGTGGAGCATGCCGGTGATTGCAAGGGAATCTGATCCTGAGGTGTCCTCTGATTTCGGGGGTGGGAGGCTGATCACACGGAGGGAAGCCAGTTTGCTTGTTGGCTCCTTCTCAACCACAAGCAGTACTGGGAAAGTACATACCTTTTCCAGAATCGGAAGATCCCACCGATATGAGCAGAGATTTCAATGGCTCGCTGGCCCTGCCGTGTGGTAAGCTGCCATTGCCATGGGGGGTGGGGGGGGGGGGGGGGGGGGGGGGGGGGGGGGGGGGGGGTGGCGTTGGGGGCTGCTGGAAAATTCTGGCCTAAGATTTCAAATTCAGAGCTAGTGCATGACAACATGTAGATGATAACTGGGGAGATGGTGGCATGGGTAATGTTACTGGCCTAGTAATCCAGAGACCCAGGCTAATGCTCTGGGGACATGAGTTCAAATCCCATCATGGTAACTGGTGGAATTTGAATTCAATTACCCTGGAATTTAAAAAGCTAGTCTCAGTAATGCTGACACGAAACTATCATCGATTGTTGTTAAAACTCATCAAGTTCATCAATGTCCCTTTAGAGAAGGAAATCTGTCATCCTTACCTGGTTTGGCCTACATGTAACTCCAGACCCGCAGTAATGTGGTTGACTCTGAGCTGCCTTTGAAATGGCCTAGCAAGTTATTCAAGGGCAATTAAGGGTGGGCAACAAATGCTGACCTTGTCGGCAATCTCCACATTCCAATAAACAAAATAGAGATAAAAATATATATTCTGCAAGACACTGTGCATGGATTGGACAGAATAGGCTAGCCACACACCATTTAGAAATCTCTGCCACATGATGTTATAAACTTGGATTGTGGAAGTTTTTCTGGAACTGAATAGGGTCTCACCAACTAAGATGGCTGATCTCTGAGTAGAAGTCAACACCGTTGAATGATCATGCTAAATGTATTTCAGCTCCTTGTGTGGAGTCTGGACTCTGCTCCCACTCCCACAATTAGAACAGATCTCACCTGGGGGATAGATGATGGAGAAGAGTCATGGTGATGGGGTAGTTGAGGTGTCCAGAGGAAGTTTAATTTGGCTGTGCCAGCCATCTGCAACAATCTGAGGAACAGCAGGAGAGAGGAAGTATGTGCAGAGACCTCCACTTCCACATAGATAGATGTTTCTCCTGTTCTGGAGCTGCACTTCTCAGGTGATGACACAAATCAATGTGTCTTTCATTTTCAGCATATTCCTGGAATCATCTTGATCTTCTGTTTGTGGAGGGCGGGCAATAAGATTGTCAACTTTTGCAATGTGAAGGGCCAGAAGAGTTTGATTTTTTAAATCTAAGTTTGGTTTAATGGCTAGTCCTTTAAACCTAATCAATATCTTCCTCAGTAGTTATCACGATTAGCCAATGTAACTTTAGCAGAAGCACCAAATAAATGCATAAAGGTGCTTCCTCGTCGTCAACAAAGTTACAATAGCTGATCAAGAGAATCACCTAGGGAATTCTCAGAAAAAGGTTTTAACAGTGTGTTGGTTTATATTTTGTACCTATCCTGACACAAAGTTGGAAATTCTGTTGGTTACAAACTGCAGAACAATTGAAGCTTCAAACATTGTTACGTGATTCATTCTCTTTGTATTTGATTGACAGTTACCTTTAGATTGGCTGAGCATACTGTACTGTTGTCAGGATGTAAAGGATGTTGAATTGAGGGGAGACGATATAATATTTGGGAGAAGTAGCCAATTAGCACCAATCTGACATTCCACCAAGAAGGGAAACGCGAAGTTCAGAATCATTCCAGATTTGCACTAAGTGCGGTAGCGGGCAGACCTGCTGGCCACAATGGTGGGTTTTCACACCCTATCATCCCAAACCCGCCGCATTACTTATGCATTCCCTGGAAACACACCGTTTCCATGGTGGATGGGCTCTCATTCACCCACCACTTCACCACCTCGCTGCTTGTTCACACCAGGCACCACATTAAAGTACAGCTGCGCTCAGTGCTTCCAGCCCAGGACTGCAGCAAAGAAGACATGGCCCCAAAAGGCAAGAAGACTACAGCCCTCAAGCATATTTTGGACACCGTGGAGGCCCGCTGTGATGTCCTCTACCCCCGCACTGGCTGTGGGGGAGCAGCTACATTACCACTCTGGCTTAGAACAGTGAAGGCATTTGTGATCAGTGCCAATGTTGCACAGGAGAGGTTGGCCATCTGATACAGATAGAGGATGAATGCTCTCATCCATGCAGGCAGAGTATGGCAACCATCTCATCACTCTAAACTCACACACTCAAGCCCATCACGCATTCAGTGGCATCTCACTCACTGCCAGCTCAAGGGACATCACCACTCACTCTCTCACAAACACCCTCACATCTCCATCTGGCCTCTTCTGCTCTGGAGACAGTCTCCTCAGCCCTCGCCATCTTGAGGCCACTTGCCTCAATATGTGCCCCTACACAAACTCTGGGATACCCACCTTCCCCAGGACAGCTCTCGTCTAGCAGTCTCTTCCCTTGCCTGAGGCAACTTCTCCCCCTTCCCTAAGCAAGACTTTGCCCTGCAGCCATTGAAAAGCCACCCACATATGGCTGACCTGGTAGGTAGAGACCCTACCTGTGAGCCTCCCTGAAAGTGATGTGGTGCTGTCTGTGAAGCCTGGCGCTGATGGCTGTGAGTGCTGACCGAAGCAAGGTAGGCAAACAAACCTCAAAGTCCTGGGCGAAGTGCAACCCACCAAACGTGCACCTTACATATATTGTGAAATTTGTCGGCGTGTTATCCCGCCGATGTGGACGAACGATTCAATGGGGGGAGATGAGTCCTGCAGGCTAGCCTTATAATGATATGCTGATGTGTTTCAATAAGGTTCTGACATCCAATGGCGGGGAACACACACCCCACCATCAGTGGGTGGAGCGAACGATCGCAAACTGGTTTCACTCCATCATGAAGACGAATTTTGGCCTCCTCACCATATTGTCCACTCATGCCACCAAACATACCCGACACCAGCAGGCATGGAAAATCCCACCCTAAAGGTGGAATTTTATGGCCCTTCCTGCTGGAAGGATTTTCCAGTCCCACTGAAGTCAATGGACGACTCGATGCACCTTCCAGCCCCGCCCCTACTGCAACAGGGCTGTAAAATTCCACCCTAAGTATTTTAAAGTTATTTGCTTAATTGCAACCCTCTTCTTATTTTGCTCTCTCAAGGGTTGGTTTCAAGATTGTCATGTAAAAATATATTATATGGCCGCATATGTGCATGTCTTTTGTAAAATAAATTTGTTTCCTATCTTAAACTTAAACCAAGGTCTGATTTCAAGCTCTCTCATTTTCAAAGACTGAAGTGAAATCAGGTGGTCAGATGATAAGTCTAAAAAATCCAAAAAGGTCCCCTAAAGCTAATCAAGATTAGATAAATTCCTACACTATATAAATGATGCTAGGAGGTCCTGTGGCGCAATGAGTAGCATCTCTACCTCAGAACCAAAAGCTCTGGTTTTAAGTCCCACTCCAGGACTTCTTGGCCAAGGAAGGCACATTCATAACACGGCCAAATAGGTTGATTAGCAACTTGAAAATCTTTTCAATATACACCATTGGCAGAGATGGTCAGCTATGTGATGGAAGAAATAGGACCCTCTACTTCTACTATACTATCCATAGCTCCAGGCTACAACATGCAGGTAGGAGTATTTGTTGCCATAGCAACTCAGACTCCTTTGGGGAGCCGGTTGACTCAGTTGTCTGTACAACCAGTGTAGATCTGATTGGTGCCAACAACACAGTCCTGACTTTCAGAACACATGGACCCTCACAAGCATGCAAAATTAGAAGTTATGCAGTATAGGAGATTAACTTTTGGCCAAACTAAGATTCAATGATAAAAGGTAAAAAAAGTTTACTTTTTATGAGTCCTTTGTTGTTGTTCATGGCTGAGGCAGTTTCTTTGATAGTGGTCCTCTTGTCTCCCCTGGAAATGTTGCTTTGGGATTTTGGGGTGTCTGCTGGACCATCTCTGCCTGTCGTCTCCAGTATGATAAGCAGGCAGAGTTCATTTTGATTGAAAATCTCTATCTCTGTGATGAATTCCAAAATGTAACAGAGACAGGATTCTGAACTTGGGATGGGAGAGAGATGGTGTTACTTGTCCATTTACAGGCTTATTCTTCAGAATGTCATAAAAAAGAGGCTGTTGTAATATAAGACATTTCAAATTGGTGATTCTAGTCACATGACCTCCCATCCCATACAGATTTGAGTATTCCACAGAAGCTAATTGATTAGCTCATGACTGGGCAGACCTTGGCTATGGTGTTATGGCCTAGGTGATTCGATTTTTTTTAAATGTCCCAGTCATCACTTCTGAATGAACCATTATTCCCTGTGATGAGCTAGGAAGAACACATCAACACCTTCCATATAGCCATTGTCCTGATAGACTTTCTGTCCTCACCTAATAACTTGGAATATAACTCTAATAATGAAAATGGTGAGAGCCAATTCATCTTTGAAGTAATTCTTGACATCAGCACGTGTGATAGGAGGTTTGCCCTGGCATGTCCTGATTGTAATCCACATTGGAAACTTCCAGGCTTGACCAACTTGCTATCGCAAACTAGCCAGGTGAACAGTGGCAGCCATTTTAAGTCACTGTCTTTACTTGGCTTAAAAGTGCTTTTGAAGAAATTCAATATATATCTGACCAGCCGATGAAATTAAGAGTTAATATTCCACATGCACACATTTCATCACCATGGCAATGGCTATTGCTACAATTGTCTGATGCTTTCTTTAGTTACTTTAAATAGCAAAAGCCTACAGGGAGCGGTATGACAGGTACTAAAGGACCTTTTGCTGACTTCAAGGCTTCTGTTCGAACCAATTTCTCCCACACGTGGATGCACCATTCCTCTTGAAATACAACATGACTTGGAGATTGAACAGAGGCCATGCAGAGTAAGACAAGCTTCTAGAAAAGGGAGGAGGAGGAGAGGGACAGGGGCTTCAGCAGGAGGCTGTTCTGGTATTAGCCTCTAGCACAAACTTACCAATCACACATTGACGAATGGTAACAAATGCTTGGTTTTTTCATTGACATATAACAGACTATAGTTATAGCCATTTGGGAGTACAGAACTTGTGTATTGCTTAAAAAAGAGACATACAAAACGTTTCAAATGCACTCATTCAGACACTTTACAAGAATATCAATATAAGGGGAAAACAACAATGTATACTGTATGAAAAGAGGGTAGAGAGCTCTCCATGGTGATCAGCTGAGTAGCAGAAGCATTAGGGGATGAGCAAGGAAAGGAGGAGGAGGAGGAGGAAAGCAACTTCTTCAGGGGTACCTGCACCTCTTCAAAGGGGTATGCACTTTGGCTATCCAAAGAAATATACATGTTCAGACCTGCTCTTACCAGGTCTAATCTGCGCATGTCACATTTCAAAGACCTGTGAGACCAAAGTCTGACTTGAGTGGAGGCAGCTACTGATCTATACGGCAGCTGCCTTCATGAAATGTACATGCGCAAAGCGCGACCAGCTCCTATTCCTAGCCCTGCAAATGGTATGTGCAATGTTCAGGAGTGGGACTTCTAATTTCCAGGTGCATCTGTCATTTTCCCAACAATGGAGAGGTTCCCCATTGTTACTAAAATCCAGGCCATAGTCTGTTAAAGTATTTTTCATGATTGCAAAAATGTGATGAATTGCATAGGCTGAAGATTGCATTTTTTTGCTCTTATATGGGTCATAAAGACAATGTAGAAAATAAAAGTTTAAACTAATACAGCATAAAGAGCAAAATATGTAATATTCCAGTCAATTTTTGATCTCTGGACAATGGAAAGAATGATCGATGATCTGAACTTCAAAGCAGCACAAACGTCAGTTAATTTTCTGTTATAAAGATTTATTGGACAGAATGACTGGTAAAATAATGTCATGTTTATGCCTTCCAGCATTTGCCATTTTCACAATTATTTTTCTTTTCCTAGAGGCACATGTTTCTCTAAAGAACTCTGACTTTGTACAAAAAGCAAACTGGTGCAATGAGTACTTAGTAATTCAAGAACAGGGAAGAATGTGAAAGGTGCATTTGAACCATAGTTTTTCATCCTTCTTCTGTTTGCATTTTTCCCAATGATCTACATTTTGAACATTTCCTTTGGGCAGAATTTTGCCCTTAGTATCCAGGCACGGCAGGGGCAGTCTGGAAGCTGACCGCCGCCCACGATTGGGCCTGGAAGGCAACTTCATGCTGGCAGGCCAATTAAGGCCTGCCCAGCATGAAGCGCGAGCAACAGCACTCAGCACTGCATATGCGGACTGGGGGAGGAGTGCGAGCCAGGCAAGAGAGACCTTCGTGCATATGCGCAAGTGTGCGCTACATAATCTCCTCATGTGACTCTGTCACATCAGCAGAGACATGTTACTCATGAAAATTTAAAGTTTTTATTTAATTTTTATTTGCTTTTGGAAACCTCATCCCGCCCGTGAATGGGGTTTCCAAAGATGTGCCAAGGCTGTATGGCCTTTTTGCCTACCCCGCCAACCGTAAGGTTGGACAGGCAGCAAAAAATTTACTTCAATCACCTTTTTAATAGCCTTAATAGGCTTTTTAATTGTCGCCAACTGCCAACTCCAGCACGCACCCGCCGACCGAAATAGCGCAAGACTGCGTGATGATGTTGGGATGCATGCCCAACATCATTGAGCATCATTTTACGCTTGGTTCGTTCGGGCGCACACCCACCCGCCAAGCTAAAAATGCTGCCTATGTGCCTGGATTTCTATTATCCTGCCTGGAAGATTATTGCAGATATTTGACAGTAATGCTTTTAGTTGGAAAAATAGGTGGAATACTTGGAGTAAAATTGTAGAATTCTATTAAATGGAAATAGGATTTATCTTAGTCTGTCATGATATACTACTGACCCAGATTTTATAGCAAACTCCCTTTAAAGGAAGATCACAGGTTTTACAATCTCAAGGAGGAAATGGCATGATTCAATTTCCAAGACAAGTGTCAAAATTCTGATATGCAATGAAACAAAGGCTGAATTTGACTTATTTGCTCAGCTTGAACCAGTCATATTAGTTGTTGTATGAAGCAGTTCCTTCTGATAGCTGAGATTGATTTAGTTTTCACTAGATTATATCCACGATTTTCAGATGTACTCTCCTACTTAACATTAGATTTCTTATGAGAATCCATCTTCAATGAGCCATTTAATAATAATTCAGTGAGATCACCTTTTTATTTTTTTTGTACGCCATAGAGATTCAATGTTTTCAACCTTACTTTCTACTCATCCCCTTTTCCCATTAAAATTGTTCTAGTTGTCCCTCTCGCTTGTCTCTTTATTTTTTTTTTGAGAACTGTGCTTAACATGTTCAGTTATGGTCCAGCAATACATTTGGTAACCTCAGTGGATGTATCTTTCATTCTTTTGGCTTTATATCCCAGCATTGTATTAACTTTTTTAATTGCCTTGCCACGTTGTCTAGTAATCCACAGTGATAAGTCTGCAGCTACTCTTGGGTTTACTTTTCTTGTCATCCATATTTTGCACATTATCTCATCCAATATGCAATGTAATGCCTTTGCTGGTATTGAATCTCATTTTCCATTTCCAAAAAGAATGCAAATCCTTTTACAAATCCATAGTATTGTTTCTTGCTGCTATTGTGCTCTCTATTGTAGCGTCAGTTGCAATGTCGGTAATTTTACATTTGGATCCAGCTAATTTATGTATTTATTTAACAGCAGTTAAACCCAAAGGACCAAGACCATATATCCCACATTTTCTTTGTAGGAAGACAAATGATCCATGACACTTCTGTAATGATGCACTGCAATGTTTGTTGATTTGTAGGCAATCTGGTCAAGGTCAGTTTAAAACATCCCTTGAAAAAAAATCTATGCATACAGATTGTTGGAAGGGAAAATTCTGCGGCTTGCTTTGGAACGGCTGGACAGATTTCATTTGTTTTACCACATTACATTGGAAAACGGGTAGCTCGTTGTGTTTGTGGCATCCTGCAGACTGTCTGGATAAAGCACTTCCATTTGCTTCTCTAAGAGGATACTTCCTGACTTTTTAACTCTGTAGCTCTGGATCTGACTAATAGAGATCTGGGACGTTTCCATTTACATTAAAGGTGATTTACCTTTTATTCTAAAGGAGGTGAAAAGGATATTGATAATGATTTTGGTTAAGCCAAAAGTTACAGAACATCATGTTGCATCACCATCTTCCCACTGACCCCTAAGGCTTGATTATGGAGAGCCGCTGAATAGCATTTGTTTCAGGTTTAAAAATCGTGAAATGGTATGTTGTACTTGTCATATTTGTCATGTCTGCAGTTATTTTTGAACCCATGTAATCTGATTAATCCTTTGTGACATTAGTACTCTTTGAAGTTAAATATTTGCGACAATTTGTGGTCAAAATCACACTGTACTTTTCACCGGGAATGCTTTATTGACAGTGGTGCTGACGAAAAACAACTTTATTCATGTACCCAAAGGGGGCCTTGTTTTTAATGGAGGAACCAAAGTGAAGGGCCAAGGACACCATCAAAGTTGAAAAGAGTAAACGAGAATGTGGAATACGTTGAGATAGTGATTAGGCGGCAGGAAGCTTGAGCTTTAAAAGGCTAAATATTATGATGAAGGGACAACGAATGGATGTAAGGTGTTTCATGAGATCGTGACATCTCAGTGATTAAAACAGAAATAGGAGTTCTAGTTTCAATGCTGTGGTGACGCACTGAGTACAAGGATGTATTTGAAGCTAAGAAGGAACTAGAAATGTGTCTTCCCTGTTTTTTTTTTTGTTTTCAATTTGTAAACAAAAGCAGAATCTGAATTGGGCTAGATTGAGAAATTAAGCCATTTTAAGGTACAGTTGAATCGGCCTCAGCAAATATCTTGCGAGGCGGAAGAGTCACGGAACACATTCTCGATGGAATACTTAATTTGTTGCTTGCCTATTAATCAAAATATGTTTAATCTTATATATCTAGACCAAATTTATGTTTTTATTCTTTGTAGCAACAAATTAAACCAAATGCTGGCTTCCTTAATGCTACAATTAGCAATGGAATAGCTGAGTCACAAAGACCAGGAAAATGCAATATTCAATATCTGGTGTGTGTCAGAAACATAGAGCGATTTATGGCACAGAAGTAGGCTATTCAGCCCATCATGTGTGTGTAGCTGCTAAACAGCCTTCCAGTCTAATCATACTTCCAGCACTTCTTCTATAGCCTTGTTGGTTACAGCATCCACATTGCATATCCAAGTGTTTTTTTAATCACACTGAGGGTTTTTGCCTTTCCCACTTTTTCAGCTAGTGAGTTCCAGAACACCACCACCTGAGTGAAAATATTACTCCTCAACTTCCCTTTAATCCTTCTACCAATTACTTTAAATCTGTGCCCCCTGATTATTGATCTCTCTGCTAAGGGAAAAAGGTTCTTACTATCCATTCTATCTGGACCCCTCATAACCTCAATTAAATCTCCCCTCAGCCATTTCTGTTCCAAACAAACCAATCCCTACCTATCCAATCTACCCCCATAGCTGAAATTCTCCATTCCTAGCAACACCCTGTAAATCTCCGCTGTACCCTCTCTAGTGCGATCACATCTTTCCTGTAATGCACAGAACTATACAAATACTCCAACTGAAATCTAACTAGTCTTTCATACAGTTCTAGCATAATCTCCCTGTTTTTTACTCTAGTCTTCGATCAATAAGGGAAATTACTACTGTACTCCTTCTTGACCAACTTATCTTCCTGTCTTGCTTTCTTCAGGGACCTGCAGCGGACATACACTCCAAATTCCCTCTATTCCTCTACACTTCTCAGAATCATACAGTTTATTGAATATTTTCTTTACTTGTCTGCCCTCTGCATATATATTATCTCACACTTCTCCAGTTTGAATTCCATTTGCCACTTCTCTGCCCACATGATCAGTCCATTGATATCTTCCTGTAGCCTACAGCTCTCTTCCTGTTGAACCCAGTGCCCTGGTTTTTTGGGGCTAAAGGATCTGGGTTGCATGTTTGTTTCGGGGTGACTGAGTTGGTACCAAGACAGAGAAGATCAGTAGATCGTTCTTAGAAGAAACACATTCTGTTTATTTACAAAAGGAACTCAGCAGCTACGCTTGTGTGCTTGCAACTCAAAACTCTGTCTTTACTCATCAGACTTTAACCCAAGACCACTCTACAGAGTGCTACTCTGCTGCTGGGTACCAAGGTCATGTGATCTTACATTATAACATTTGTCTTAAAGGTATATTACACATCAGATTACTACACTGCCTCATTATCAATCACATGGCCAATTTTAGTATCATCCGCAAACTTCTTAATAATACGCCCTATATTTCAGTCTGAATCATTGATATATACTAGAACCAGCAAGGGACCCCATTACTGAGCACTGTGGAACCTCACTGGAAACAGTTTTCCAGTCAGAAAAGCATTGCCTGTAACCTTTTGCTTCCCGTTACTGAACCAATTTTGGTTCCAACTTGCCACCTTCCCTTGGAATCATAAGCTTTTAATTTTCTGATCAGTCAGCCATTTAAAAGCTTGTCAAAAATGTTACTAAAATCCATGTTGACTATGTCAAGCATAGGACTGTCATGGACCCTTTTTGCTACCTCCTCAAAAAATTCAATCAAGTTAGTTAGATGCAACCTTCTCTGAGCAAATCCATGTTGACTGTCCTTGATTATTCCATGCCTTTATCCATGACAATTTAAACTGTCTCTCAGATCTTTTTTCTCAATCATTTTCCTACCACTAAGGTTAGGCTGACTGGCCTCTAATTACATAGGCAAAGTTTCCCTCCCTTTTTAAACAAGAGTTTAAAAAAGAGCAGCTCTCCAGCCTTCCGCCATGCCTCTAGCCAGGGAGTATTGGAAAATAATGGTCAGAATTTCCATTATTTCTCCCCTTGCTTTCTTGAGCAATCTGGTGTAAGCCAACGTATTATGTACCTTTTAATGTACAATCACTTTTTAACTCTAAAACTGTTTCTTTATTTCTTTTATATCAATGTAGACTGATTGTGGTGTGGCCCTGATTATGGAATTTGTCTGGTCAAAGATGGAACCTTGAGGTGAAAGAAAACCTGAGACCGAAGACATCGAAGGAACAATGCAGCATAGGCATAGAGAAAGGCATGATGGTTAATTTAGCCAAGAAAAAGCTTTGCTGGAATTAATAAGCTCTGCAAAATGAATTATATTGTCGAAGTGCTTACATCAGGGAAAAGATACAGACTTTCTCTCATTAAGGCTAATAAGCCTGTCTTCTTCTCTCAGCTTTGGAGATTGATAATGGTGTTAGGGATAACAAATTGGAGTCAAGCTGGCTTTGTTACTTCAAGTGTGGATTTGAGATTCCTGCAAGAGAGCCCAACCTAGAGAAGGAACTATGAACCCACTAGCTTGTACTGGGAAGGTAAATGAAATAATTACAAACCAATTGAATGAGATGAAAACAAGTATGGCCTTATATGGCACAAAGGCAAAACCAAAAAGCAGTGTAAATAAACAGCACACAAAGACATTTTTGCTGCAGTGGTTAAAATGACCTGGTCAGTCATTCAGAAGTCACACACAGAGGGCTTAGAAACGTAGAAAAATAGAAGCAGGGGAGTACGTCATTCAATATGATCATGGCTGACCTACTATCTCAACGTCATACCCCTGCTCTTTCCCCAAATCCCTTGATGCCTTTAGAGTCTAGAAATCTATCTATTTCCTTCTTAAATATATTTGGTGACTTGGCCTCCACTGCCTTCTGTGGTAGAGAATTCTATAGGTTCACCATCCTCTGAGTGAAGAGGTTTCTCCTCATCTCAATCTGAAATGGCCTACCCCATATCCTTAGATTCTGACCTCTTGTTCTAGAAACTCCAGCCAGAGGAAACATCATCCCTGCATCCAGTCTGTCCAGCCCTGTCAGAATTTTATACATTTCAATGAGATCCCCTCTTATCATTCTAAACTCCAGTGAATTCAGGCATTAATCAGCCTTATCTCTCATCATACGACAATGCTGCCATACCAGGAATCAGTCTGATGAACCTTTGCTGCACTTCCTCTATGGCAAGTATATCCTTTTTTAGGTGAGGAGACTAAAACTGCACACAATACTCCAAGTGTGATCTCACCAAGGCCCTGTATAACTGCGATAAGATATCCTTGCCCCTGTACTCAGGTTCTCTTACAATGAAGGCCAGCATACCATTTGCCTTCTTAACTGCTTGCTGCACCTGCATGCTTGCTTTCAGTGATTGGTACACAAGGATACCCAGGTCCCTTTTCACATCAACATTTCCCAATCTATCAACATTTAAATAATACTCTGCCATTCTGTTTTTCTTACTGAAGTGGATAACTTCACACTTTTCCATATTATACTGCATCTGCTATGTATTTGCCCATTCACTCAACTTGTCTAAATCACCTGAAGCCTCTTAACATCTTCTTCACCACTCACATTCCCTCCTAGTTTTCTGTCATTAGCAAACTTGGAAATATTACATTTGGTTCCCTCATCTTAATATTGATACATATTGTGAATAACTGGGGTCCAAGCATTGATCCCTGTGGTACCGCAATAATCACTACCTGCCATTCCGAAAAAGACCCATTTATTCCTACTCTCTATTCCTGTCTGCTAACCAATTCTCAATCCATGCCAATATATTACCCCCAATCCCATGTGCTTTAATTTTGTACACTAACCTCCTATTTGAGACTTTATCAAAAGTTTTCTGAAAATCCAAATGCACCACATCCACTGGTTCTCCCTTATCTATTTTGTTACAACCTCAAAAACCTCCGGTAGGTTTGTCAAACATTATTTCCCTTTCATAAATCCATGTTGACTTTGTCTAATCTGGTTGATATTTTCTAAGTGTCCTGTTATCACACCCTTTATAATAGACTCCAGCATTTTCCCTACCACTAATATTAGGCTAACCAGTCTGTAATTCCCTGTTTTCCGTCCCTCCTTTTTTAAATAATGGGGTTACATTTGCCACCCTCCAACCTGCCGCAACTGTTTCAAAATCTACAGAATTTTGGAAGATGATGTCAAACACATCCACTATTTCCATGGTAACCTTCTTTAGTACCTTGGAGATTATCCCATCTGATATTCCACACTCCTCCCCATTAACTAAGATATGTGTTTTGTCCATCTCTTTTATGAAGGTGCCAAGCATTCATTAAGAACCATTTGTACCTTCCACCTCCACACACAAGTTACCTTGTTGGTCTCTGAGAAGTTACCTTTTTGGTGTTGAGTTGACTGATCTCTAGAGGCAGTAAAAGTAAAAGATTTTTATTGCTATCCATCATTTACTGTTGGAAGTCTATGTGAATAGAACTTAGCTGCAGCCAACTCTTGCCGTCAAGGCCCATGAGAAAAGATCGAGGTACAGGAGCATAAGAAGTGCCAATGGAGCCCATCCAATAGCAAGCAGTCCAATGTCTTCACAGGGGATAGGTGGAGGAAAGATTTGAGTAAAAATGCTGTAAGATGGGATTTTTTAATGAAGAAGAATGGTGAATTAAAGCTACGCTCAACAATAGACCAATGTGGGTTTTGCTTTCTTGAAGTTTTGTTTGTGTTTGCATCCAAGATGCAGCTAACAGGAATTTACACACTGGTGACTTAATTGCTACATCATGAAGGTTTAAAATGAAATTCATGCTTCTGTAACAGTTTTATTCATTTTAACTTGTTTTCAGGTCTACTCTTTTCCCTGGCAGGTCCTATTACCAAACTGCTGCTAATGTCCCCAAACATCCTGCTAACAGGAAGGGTGCATGTTATCTTGGATTCTTAGGCCGGGATTTTCCGGCCCTGTAATGGGCAGGACCTGCCGCGGGAGAGGGGTGCCCGAGCCAGAAGTCCATTTTTTGACTTGCAGCGGGACTGGAAGGTGGGTGCGGAAAATCTGACTGTTTGATTTTTCTTTCTTAATTCTCCTTTCCCCCTTCCTCTATATTGATTTCCACCAGGCAGTGGAGTTGAAATTGCGGATATAAAGCTTATGACAAGCTGCAAGGATTATCATATTAACAACTATACATAGAACTGACATTTTTAATGATAACCTATGCTCACAAAAATGAATTGCCTTGGTCTTATTCAGATAATCATGTTTGCTTTCATATGTGTTGTAATTGTGGAGCTGCGCTCATTGATGGCCCATGGTTTTGGAATTTGACATGAAAAGATTTGCTTTCATTTCTAACCCAACTCATCATTGTTGAGATAAAGCATCACCTACAAAAATGGAAAATTAAAGCTTTGCACCTTTTTTAATGAGGATATTTGGAAAGTAAAGATGCATTTCACCTACAAATTATGTTGCAGGTTTCTTCTCTTTTTTTCATGTAGTACTTCTTTCATGTAAGTAACAACGAGGGCTCATGATGGTAGTATGCTTGATATAGTCTACATGGGCCCAAAACGCCCAAATGAGGATAGGTGGAGGTGACAGTGAAGAATATTACTAACTAGTTCTTTAAATAACATCAGTCCTTGTAGTCTTGTCTGCCTGATGAGGACAACCATGAAGATTTTTGACATTATAAAATAGTTAATTGAATGGACTACCCCTGCTCTTAATTTGTATATTTGTATTAAGGCAGAGTTAGGTAGATTCTTGACTAACAAGGGAGTCAAAGGTTATCAGTGGTAGGTGGGCATGGCACAGTCAGATCAGCCATGATCTTATTGAATGGCGGAGCAGGCCCAAGAGGGCAAATGGCCTACTCCTGCTCTTAATTTGCATTTTTGTATGTCCGTATTAATCTGGTGCCTAAAAAGTAATGTGTGCTAATTTATAACTTTTTGCATTTATAATTTTACTTACACAGATTAAAACGTTTTCAAATTGAAATATCTCCAAGAATGTTTAATGGTTTGGTTTGATTCACTTATTTTCTCCCATTCCTTTGAAAATAAACCATATATACATGATTCCAACCTTAACATAATAGATGAACTTACATCACAGAACAAAAAGTATATTACTCACCATATGCACAACAAGGAAGTTTCTATCTTGATCATCATTCACTGATAACTGGCTGACTGACAGGACAAACTGGGCCTTTTGTTATCATGTTTAACTCTTGAGACTCCTTGAGAATTTCTTCTGGGCTAACCTGCTTCAAATTACTGTGAGGAATGATTGCTCAATTTATAGGATGCTAGCTTGTTCCCCATCACATTTAAACTGCTGCTTTGTTCTGACCTATGTCCAAGAGAATCATGCAGTAGTGTTCTTGAGAAAAAATTCAGTTTGACCCAAAAGAACCTATGGATTTACTCACATTTTCAGCTTGGGATTTCTCAGATTTCACATGTTGGATTCTTAAAATGGGGAACACTCCCTGCAGTCAACTATACAATGTGATTGTGTACCTCTGTGTTGAGGTTGCTCCGAGCAACTTCAGTCGAAATGCAATTCAGCGTGTGGAGTGGCACACAGAATACTTTGAAGCAGTAATAAATAACTTGCTTCTGGCTAGCAGAAAGGATTACTGTTTCTAACAAGTGTAGGATTTAATCGTGGACCCTTTGTTCAGGAGTTTGTAGCTGAGTAGGCCATGATCGCTTCAACAGCAGCACTTGTATCAATTTCCCCAGTGGTGCCTGTTATTTCCTTTTGACTTATCATACCCAAAACACATCCATCAATCACATTGTTGGCTTTGAGATGGCAATGTAAATTGCTTTCCCATTTCCAGAATCCCTCAGGGGGTCTAGCACATGGAACAGCAGGGACCTGGAAAAGCAGTGTGAAAACTACCATTAGTGCATTGAAGTCTGATAAGAACAGGAGGGAAGGAGAAACAGAAAGATATGCTGATGCATTCGATGAAGTAAGATGCTGGGAAGCTGCCATGCACCACAAACAACAGTATAGGTGTGTTGGCCCAAATGGTTTATTTCGGTGCTCTTACTACTATTTGGGTAATTTTAAACTCTGAAAATGGATGGGTTTAGGTCAGGTAGGAAGTTAAAATGTCAAACTCAAACCTAAACTCCCTAACAGCCATCTGCTTCTCATTTTAAAGGAAACTGATAGGTTCAAGGTGAGCAATAGGCTCCCATGGGGTGTGACGATGATCGAGACCTTTTAAAGAGGCTGGGGACATCCATGTTAACAAGGTTTCTATTTTTAAATGAGGTGTTTCACTTCTGGGAAACATGGCAGGTAAAAGAAGCCAAGATGGGCTTTGTGCCACATTCCTCCCCATGTGATGAGCAATCACACCTATCAATCAAGCTGACAGTCAGTTGGGAAGGCTGATAGGCTTATTGATGGTGGGCTGGGGAGATCACGGGAAGGAAGGGATGGTGAGGCTTGGTGATCTTGGCAGGGGTGGTCAATTATGGTTGGGAGGGGTCAGGGTAGATTGTGAAGGTGAGGGGATGTTTACAGGTAGGCTTGTCCCAGAAGAAACTCTTGGTCCTCTCGGCCCACAAGCAGTGCTGTAAAGACAATTATCTGGTGGATTCAAGCCTCACTCCAGAGACATGAGCTCAACATTCTACATTGATACTCCATTGCAGTACTGAGAAAGTGCTGCACTGTCAGAGGTGTTGCCTTCTAGATGAGATTCTACACCAAGGTCCTGTCTACCTCTCAGATGGACATAAAATATCCCATCAAATCATTTTGCAGAAGATCAGAGAAGCTATCCCCAGTATTCTGGCCAAATATTATCCCTCAGTCAACATCACGAAAAATAGATTCAAAAGCAAAACACTGCAGATGCTGGAAATAACAACAGAAAATGCTGGAAAAGCTCAGCAGGCCAAGCAATACCTGTGGAGGAAAAGGAGTTAACATTTCATGTTGATAACTTTTCATCAGAACTGCCCTCCCCACCCATGATATACCAACTCTAAGATGATCCCCATTTCTGACTCCCCATGATCGCCCACCATCAGCAGCTTAGCTGCCTTCCTGATTGACTGTCAGCCTGATTGACAGATTTGCACACTGATTGATGTCATGACCTGCCTACTCTGCATTGTTCCGGCTGCAAGTCACTGCATGCATGTTAACGGCCTCAGCAATACAGCGTCCCTTGCGATTCCCTGAAAGTATGTTGTACAGCACGCCCAAACACCAGCAGCTAACAAGTTCCATTTCTCACCCATTTTTTTAATTAATCCTATTTTTTTTCAAAGCTTGAATCTCACTATTTCCTCATCAACTTCCATGTTTAAGTTAGGATATACTTGCATTGGACGGTGGTCGTGTGGTGCAGCGGTTGCGTTCCTGTCTCTGGGCCAGAAGCGCTGCATTCAAGCTCCACCTCAGGACTTGATGGTCACAGAAGGTGCATTCATAATGTGGCCAAACAGGCTGATTATCAGCCTGTAAATCAAGATGGTAAAAATGGGCAAGTGCAGAAGGCAACCCCAAATCACTGTAGTTCTTTGCCAAGCATAATTATGGATCTGTCCACGGTCGCCAATGCCCTTGTAGGTATTCAGGCATGGTACCTGAAGAAGGAGGAGGATACTTTCAATGGAGACCGTGCTATGAAGGATCATTAGGTTGCTGCCTGTGCTTGGAGGGTTGTCCTTTGATGAGAGGCTGAGTAAATTGGGTCATTCTCTCTGGAGTGAGAGGTGATCCAATTGAAGCTTACAAGATTCTGAAGGGGCTTAATACTGATAAGTTATTTCCACAGCTTGGGGAACTCGGGGACTTGGTCTCAGGATAAGAGGTTGATTATTTCGGACTGAGATGAGCAGAAACTGAAAGTGAGCAGGGTAGCAAGGGACATGGGCGGGGGGTGGGGGCAGGTGGGAAAGTGGAGGTGAGAGCGAAGATCAGCCATGGTCATATTGAATGACAGATACTACTGCTCCTATTTTTTGTATTAATTTAAAAGTCCGTTTCCTTTTCACAGTGTTTCAAGTAAGTCAGCCATGACTCTGCAGATATTTCCCTTCAGAGCAGGATGAGCTACTCCAACCCATTTGTTCCTGGTTACTAGTCTTTAATATCAAGTCCAGTGGGGCCTATACCCATCAATATTTCAAATGCCACACTGGTTTCCTTCATCTCTCTGTAGTCCTCCACAGGACATTGCTACTTGCCTTTGCAAAAGGACTTGGTTTCATTTTTCCCCCTCATTATTACATAAAAATAGTGTTTTGATCCTATGAGCTGAGCTTTCATGCTTGAGGTGGGTAGCAACAGTCAGTAAAATTCCCGGCTTCGCCTGCCGGCCTTGGGAAAAAGTGGCTCCGGAGGCACGATTTTCATTGCCAGGAGATGGGTGTGGGCTGAGGTTAGACCAGCTGACCGCAAAAAAACTTTGGAGGCAGGACCAATTGAGGGCTTTTCACGACTCAGTACCTATATAAACGGCCACACTGTGACAGGAAAGAAGTTGTGAAGGGCTCGCAAGGTGTGGGAGGAGACTAAATTATATTGTCATGTGAGTATAAGTTTGAAATGTTGGTCAACTGGTTATTATTGCAGTATGAGAATGTCCATTAAGAGCCTTCCATAGCAAACTTTAGAAAGTCTGCCTATTGTAAGTGTGTAAGGAGTGTCCAGGCAGCTAATGTTCACTGTTGACAAAAGATTCAATATACCCAACCATGTAGATGTCAACATCTTTGCAGTTACAACAGGTCCTAACAGCGTACAGCAAGTGAAATGAGTATGGAACCTCAGGGGTTGGTATCAGGAACCCTCATACAGATACTCCAAGTCCAGTCAAGTGCCACTTCATCAGTCACATTTTCAACTGTGGGCACCCAAAAGTGCCTCCCCCATAACCACAACTTCAGTGCACTGTCCTTACAGGCATGTGTGACACGGAGGGAGCATTCCAGCAGGGTCCTATAAGCTGCAGACCACACCGTGACATTCTGGGCTGCGTGCACACAAGCACGGTACATCCAACCCATGAATGGACCCCCGCAACAAATAAGTCTGTGGACTACTTGAGAAGAAGATTCCAGCAGGTGGTTGCACATGGGTATTGAGCAGCATGGCATAAAAAGAGAATTATGGCTATCCATGTGCTTTATTCATGGTCATGGCAGAAGGTCACTGAGAAGCAGCATCGCTGAGTCTCATGGATTAAGTACAGCCAGGTTCAGCATCCAGGAGCTGGAGATTCTGGTGTGCAGGAGGTTGAAGGCCAGAGGGATACCCTTTGTCCAGCAGGTAGAAGAAACCCTCCTGCCACCATGAAGAGAGCATGGCAGGCAATTGCTGCAGTGGTGAGCGCATCAGGCGAAGATGTCCGAACATGGATTCAGTGATGCAAGCGGTTCCATAATCTGCTACACTCATTCAAGGTGAGCAGTTTGATTGAAGCATATATTTGCCTCTGGTTTGGGTATCAGATGGGTGAGACATCAGATGGGATGTAATTCCTATGTATGTCATCCTCAGCAAGGATGATTGAATGGAAATGACACTCTGTCATGTCCAAGGATAAATGGGGTGGCATCTGAATGCCCACTTTGACACACAGACCGTGCACAGATGCAGGATTCAATGCCCCTAAATTTTTCTTTTTGTTCTCTTGCAGGAGGGGGGAGCTCACAATGCTAAGGCAATGGCCCTGACAAGGGGTGGGCCTGTGAACCTGAGGGTGGTCCATCCAATGGAGAAGAGGGCCTTGCAGATAGCACATGTGGCTTCCCAGGCCAGTATAGGAGATGGTGAATCACCCATTTTAGATGCCAAAGATGATGTTAAAGGCACCTTTGGTCATGGCTTCAATGGTGGTGGTGCTGGCTGTTCAGCACAGAGAAGGTGGTCTGAGCACAATAGGTAGTTGGGACATGGTGCAATTGAAGGAAGAGTTCCAGGCCAAGACTTCTGCTCAAATAGTTTTTGATAATAACTGTAACTGCATGTGTGCTCAAACTAAACAAGGATTACCCTAATTATCTAATGTCACTGTGTCTCACACAGATCCCATCGCCACAAACCCACCCATCCCAGAGCTGGAATTTCCCTCAGACGTCCGGCAGAGGGGGATGGAGAGATGTCTGAGGAAGCACCGTCCCATCTGACCAGCCCACAATTCACCAACACAGACACTAGCACTGCTGAGGGAAGTAGCGTGCACGTTCAGGGTCAGTTGCACATGGTGAAGGTCACTGCACCAGAGTGCAAGAGGAGGTGTAAGAGTCAGACACATCTGTGCACAGCCCTCCTCAGAGGATGATGCGCCAGGTGGCATAGAGGTGGGATCTCGGGCATCTCCTCATGGAGTACAGTACTCGGATTAGCAGCAGTAGAATTGCAGAAATCTGGCAGAGTTCCCTGAGGCAATGCAAGCTCATGGACTGCAAATGGAGGAGTTCATTGCAGTAATAAGTTGACCTTGTTTCATGGACTTGACTACATGAGCTCCAACCATGAGAGACTGTCGAATCTCATGGAGATTCACCTGCAGCATCACTCCCAGTGGATGCAGGCGCAGTACGAATTCTTGCAAAGGGAACAAAGCTCACTCAGTAGCCTGGAGCAATCCGTTCAGAGTATGAATGCATGAGCGCTGACGTCCATGCAATTCGTGAGTAGTTGCATATCCATAACAATGGGTGGCACAATGATTGCTGGAACGGATGGCTGTGGCACCCCAGCTGCCCACACTATCCAACCCTCCATAAAGATAACCCAGGGCTGGGGAGATTTCAGAGGTACATGATCTGGTGTGAGCAGTTCTGCACATTTACCTTTCACGGCTTCCTTGGCCCCTGCACCAGAGCCGTCATCTGTGCTATACTTTCTAGTGACCATTGCTGCCCCTGTAGAATTGCAGGTCCTGCGATCTCATGTAGGTCCCCAATGGGTACCTGCACAAGGAGGCTGGCCACAACACTCCTCAGTGCCTTACAGGCAAAGAGGTGAGCAGGCTGCCTCCACCCCCTCACAGGGGGTACCATATACATTTGAATTCAAAAGGCACCACAGCATTTTGATCACTGATGGAATCACATGGTGTTATATCTCACATTGTTAAGTATACCTTTCTCATTGTCTGTAAATACACTATAATCAATGAAAGGATGGATGCATTGGTCTATACCTGCTGAGTGATGCATACAATAATTGGGTAAACATACGACTGCATGATCTCACTGGAGATTGTAGCCAGAAGTCCATCCCTCACTCACCTGACAGTTGTGAAGTATAAAATCATGATGCCCTTCATAGTCAAGTCAAGGGTTCAGTGAAATGTCCATTGGTGATAGCAGTCAAACATGGGATGTGGACGTCGCTAGCTAGGTTAACATTTATTGCTCATCCCTAATTGTGCTTGAGAAGCTGGTGAGGTGCCATATTGAATCACTGTAATCTTTGTGGTGTAGGTACATCCAAAGTGTTCTTATGAAGGGAGTTTCAGGATTTTTGCCCAGCAACAGCGAGTTCCAAGTCAGGGTGGTGTGCAGCTTGATGGGGAACTTGCAGGTGGTGGTGTTTCCATGCACCTGCTGCCCTTTTCCTCTAGGTGGCAGAGGTCGTGGGGTTGGAAGGTGCTGTTGAAGGAGCCTTGGTGAGTTGCTCCAGTTCATCTTGTAGATGGAACACACTGCTGCCACTGTGTGTCGGTGGTGGAGGGAGTGAATGTTTAAGGTGATGGATGGGGTTTCAATCATGTGGATAAAAGCAAAATACTGAGGATGCTGGAAATCCGAAACAAAAATAGATCTGTTACAAGGACACAGACCACGAACCAATTCACACTATAACTGCTGTAAATGAATTGTTGAAAATGGAATTGTTTTATATAATAGATACTGAGGATTGAACTAATATAATCATTGTCTTCAAATCATGTGCAGAAACTAATCAACTTTGTCTCTTGCCATTTGGAATATTATCCAAACCCTTTGAATGAACTAACCACCCTCTCCCTGCTATCCATCATTTTGCTTTCAGCTTTTCATCAAGAGCCCTCCTTGTGGAACTCAAAAAATTACCCACAGCAATGTATAAAGCAATCATTTGTGTAAACCTAACTGATGGCTCTATTTTGCAATAAAAGCCTTCACATGCTTTTGTTGTTCTATGAATTCTAAAATAAATAACTGACAGAAGAAATACTCATTACATTACAACAATGCCCATTACAAACCAATAGCAATCTTAATAGAGATATGTGTGTGAATTCTATGCATTTTTCTCCCCTAGACTTTGATGCTTGAGAGAGATCGAGAATGTTTCAGTTACTTATAATAATGTGCTGAGGACTGCACTACTCATGATAATCAAAGTCAGACTGTCCCCTTTTAATCCCCAATTTAATTGCTACAGCTGTGAATATTCACTCTTGGGTCAAATATTTAAAAATTGCAGGTTATCTCCAGGGCTTCGAAGATCAAAATAGAACGACTGATCATTATCCATTAATGAGCTAGTCAATTAAAAGTCTGCTGTAATAGACACATTTTGCTGGCTTTAATTATCACATTAATTGAGTTATCTCATTTTAATAAATGTAACACTATTTATCCTCTGTAGCTCAATAAATTACATTTGATTCTTGAAATTAAAAAATAACTTCTTTATCATTGATATATCACTTAGTACTGCTCACCTACAACCCCAATGACTCAGTTGCACTCTAAGCTAACAGGAATTTAAATAGAATTGTCTATGGTAACGAAAAATATTTAGTTTGAAATATGAGCTATATCAACCACACATTTGCAACATCTACCTACAGAATTGAATAGGCTGTTTGGCTTTACACTAGTTGAGCTGTCTACATGGTTAATTTTGGCATAGAAAGTAAATTCCAATACACCATCAAAGCATATCAATGTCATATGCAAGAAGCACTTTGAGACACAGAAAATCTTTGTTACCAACTGTACACAAATTTTAAAATACTGTACTGCTATTGAGTAAAGGGAATATAAATTAAAATTAAATTTAAAATAGGCCCCTTTTACTCCTCTTATTTCAAACTTACCTTTATCAGATTATATGATAATTCAGTTTTGAACACCATGTTCCTGCTTGGCTGGGTTACTCATTTGATTTAATTTAAATTACTGAATAATTAAATTTTTTAGCACAGAAAATAACTTTATGTATAGACTGCCTCATCCTGTTAAAGTCAATGTGGTGTGATTCTGATCAATTCAAATCAACAAAGTCCCAGGTCCAAAACTGTGCTGAATCATTTTGTCTCAAGTCAGGGTAAAGAAACAACATAAGAACATGCATTTATACATCTTTAGGAAGACTTTAAAAATTTAACAGCCTAATAAGCACTTTTGGAGTATGGCCATTGTATAACATGGGTAACATGCAAGCCAGTTTGTGCACAACAAACAAACAATGAGATAATAACCAAATAGTCTGTTTCAGTGACATTATTTGAGGGTTAAATATTGTCCACGACACTTGGGTGAAGGCTCCTGCTATTCTTCAAATAACATCAAGGGATCTTTTACACTGCCTGGGAGGACAGTCTGGTCCTCATTTTAAAGTTTCATTTAAAATATGGCACCTCCAACCTTGCAGCATTCCCTAAGTACTGCACTGGAATGTCACCCTAAATTATATCCTCAAGATTCTGGAGTGGGTCATGAACCGGCAACTTCTGACTCAGAGGCCAGACTGCTGCCCACAGTGGTCCTTACCCTTGGTGGAGATTATGGTGGGGGGGCAGGAAAGGGAATTGAGAAGAGCCAGGTTTTCCATTCCGAGGGCAGAGTTTAATGCCTCCGAGCCCAAGGCAAGTTTGATGGCGGGCGCATTTAATCAGACAGGAGGGTGGCAGTTGGGGACCCCGTTGCCTTTCTTCCACTACCCCCATTAACTTCAGGTTGGGATGGCTCGTGGATGGCCTTCTCGTCCCAAAGCCAATTGTGGCCCTTAAGTGATCCCGTCACCAATGGTATTCAACCAATGGCAGGTGGGGAAGTCACCATGCAGGAGGCCCGAAAACTAAACCCTGTCGAACTTGATTGTGGTCTTCCAGGGGGCTTATCACACAGTACTCGATTGAAAGACCTGGCATTGGGAACATCCTGTGTTACCCACTGGCCAGAAACTGAACTGGACCAGCCATATAAATACTGTGGCTGCAACAGCAGGTCAGCGGCTGGAAATTCTGTTGACAGTAACTTATCCCTTGACTCCACAAAGCATGTCCGCCGCCTATCTAGGCACATGTAAGGTGTGTGTTGGAATACTCAATCATGCCTGGATGATGAAAATTTCAACAACATTCAAGAAGCTCAACACCATCCAGGACAAAGCAGCCGGCTTGAGTGACACCCCATCCACCACCTTAAACATTTACTCTCCCACCACCGATGCACAGTAGCAGCAGTGTGTACCATCTGGAAGATGCAGTGCAGGAACTCACCAAGTCTCCTCAGACAGCACCTTCCAAACCTGTGACTTCTACCACTAAGAAGAACATGGGCAGCAGATGCATGAGAACACCACCACCTGCAAATTTCTCTCCAAGCCACACACCATCCCGATTTGGAAATATATCACTGTTCCTTCACTGTCGCTGGGTCAAAATACTGGAACTCCTCCCCTAACAGCACTGTGACTGCAGCGGTTCAAGAAGGCAGCTCACCACCATCTTCTCAAGAACAATTAGGTATAGGCAACGAATGCTAGTCTAGCCAGGGACACCCACGTCCGGTGAACAAGTTAATAAAAAAAGGTCGGGGCCCACTGCATCCCCTGCTCTACCTTCCTTTCACCTGCCCCCCAACCCCCAAGACTCCTTCCCATGATCCTCATCTCTCCCTCACTCACCTATGGCCTGTGCCCTTCGCTGACCCGGGGCCTCTGGTGGGTGCATTGCCAACAGCTACCTTCACTCCACTGGTGGTGCTAACATCAATTAGGAGCCACCAGCCTCTGTTTGGCCAGCAGCTCTCCAGGGGGTGGGATTTCTGACCCTAGGGTCTTTGATTCCAGGAAAGGCTTGCTGCTGGCCACTTAGCACCTGGCTGACATTTAAAGTGACAGGCCTTATACAAAGGAGGCATAGCTGGGCTCTTGTTTGCTCTTCAGTCAGTGAGCAAGACCCCCATTGTCTGGATTAAATTCCATTTCTAATAACTGCTCAGCAACACTGCAGCAAAATCTGGATGGCACTGAGGACAGGATTAGCTTGAAATTAACCATCTCTACTGTCAAATTGGCCATAATATGAGCAAGGTATTGGAGGACTAACAAAAGGAAAATTGGTAAAAATAATATACAATTGTTTTAAAAATCTTTTTTCAAATGTCAGATACTAGAAGTCAGGCATGAGACGCATCAGCACTTAAGGTTGGTTAGGATTTACCCAAGACTTAATTCCTCCTACATTGTACCAGAAACTTCAGGTCAGTTGCAGACTGGATTTAGGATAAACTTCAGAAGGTGTCCACCTTTATCTAAGGTACAGAACTATTTGTGTGATTAAGATTTCCTACATCACTTTTAAATTTGAGGTTCTTGGAAATTACAATGACAGAGTTTAACCTCGTCACAGCCTCAATTCATTCACAAAATTAAATTTCCTTGAATCGAAGTGTTGACATGAATGGAACACATAGGGCACCATCCAATAATCATGTAAAACTGTTCATGGGATGAGGCCAGCTGAAGTAGTGAACACAGTCTTTATGACAGGACTGTCCCTTGCATGATGCTGTTTGTATATGACAAATTAAAAAGCCGTGGATGGAAGTCAAACAATGTCACGGGCATTGCAATTGAACTCACTGCTTTCTTGTAAGATATTAGACTTTAACTATTATTATTTCCAAGATGTGTGTCTGTGTGTGTGTGTCTGTGTTTGTGTGTGTGTGTGTGTGTGTGTGTGTGTGCATGTGTATGTGTGTTTGTACTAGTTTGTGCCTGTGTATGTGTGTGTCTGTGTACGAAGGTGTGTCAATGGGCAGAATTTTACTTTCGTCAGGCGGGCGTGCACCCGATCCAAAAAAGCGTAAAATGACGCGCAATGATATCAGGCGAGCGACCCGACATCATCGCACACTTGAGTCGACAGTGTGCCCGCCAACAAATAAGCAGCCTATTAAGGCTCTTAAGGATAAATTGACTTGAACTTTTCACTGCCCGTCCAACCATTCGTTTGGCCAGCCAAGCAGCCTTTGCATTTTTGGCAAAACCTCATCCGGGATGGGGTGAGGTTTCGACCAATGATTTAAAAAAAATTAAAAACTTTTAATGTTCATATTTAACATGTCCCTGCTCATGTGACAGAGTCACATAAGGGAACATGCTTTCATTATCTTTAATATCTTTGTTTTTATTGTTAAAAATCTTCAGCTCTCTGAGGCAGCTCTGTGCTTTTACTGTGCACCCTCCCATGCATGCACACACTCCCATGCCAGTGCTCCTCTCACCCCTACCCTGGCAGCACTGCAGCACGCTTTTCATGCTGGCTGCCCATTAAAATTAGCCAGCCAGTGTGAAACCCATGTTGGGGCCTGATCATGGGTGGCAGTCAGCTTCGCAACCGTTCCCAGGCCCACGCACTGCACCTGCCCGATGAGGGCAAAATTCTGCCCCGTGCGTGTTTATGTATGTGGTAGGTGGACAAGTTAATGGATGAATGTGCAGACAGTGAAGCTGAAATAATGCATTTTCTAACCACCTAAACTAAGCCATTTATCCATAAATACTCTGTAGTATAAAGCACTAAATATTCAATAGTATCAAATCATGTCAATAATCATTGTCATGTGTGTGTTTGAATGTTTTTCAAACAGTTGAAATTGATTTTATTTTGAAAAACAAGCAAGAGAAAAATATCCTTTACTAAACGTGAAGAGGGAAAAGGGCGATAGACATGCTTGAGGTGAGATCATGATCTAGGTAATAGAAATGGTGGAAAATAATCTGGTAAAATGTAGAGCGAATGGTTTGAAAGGGGAAGGCATGGAGAGATGTAAATACTAATGGTTCAATGGGTAACCATTGAGTCAGCACACTAGGTGCAGAGAGGTATTTGATTTCAGCTGTGATTGAGATGCTACAATTGGTTTGTGCTCCACAGACCAGAGGGGAAAGGAAATAAAAACCATATCAGCCAAACAGACTGATCAATTCTCAGTGAACCGAGGTGAAATGTGCACACTATAAGACTCGGCAAGATCAAAATGAATCTCAGGCACCTTTTCAAACAGCTTGCTTATTGTTGCTGTTCAATTTGACACAATGGAGAAACATTGTTTGAATGAGCCAGTGGAGAAATGCACAGGGGCACACCGTCCTTCAACAGAGATGGGGAGAACTGTCACAAAGTTTGGGACAGTGGATTCAGAGAACAAATATTTATCATGATTCAAAAATAGTTCCTCATTGAAAGTTGGAAAATAAATGCCCACTCACATGAAGAACCAGCAGCAGTTCACAAATCTGAGCAGCAGAAAGTGTTCCACAATTCATTTCATGGCATGCTTTATTGCTAATTGCAGTGCAGCAACAAGATTAACTTTGTATGTGTGCTTCATTATACAATTATACATTACTGCGGTCAGTTGGATTTATGGAGGTTATATACTCCAGTTCAAAATTCCAGTTCCTTTCCTTCAAATCAATTATATTTTAATTGAATTTGTTCCACTTTTTTCCCTGAATCTTTTCTTCAAATACATTTTCATATTACATTTCGTTATTATTTTACACAATACACAGATTTGAGAAAGATAATAAACTGGTAACTTCTGAATGGGGCTCATGGAGTGAGCCACACTTTCCCATCTCTATTGGCAAAAACAGTGGTTATTATATTTTTATTCTTGCCAGGAAATGAATTACTAGACAGCTTGGAATTGAAACATTTTAGTTTTTATTGTTTCGTACTGCTGAAAAAAACCTATAATACCTTTTGTGGTGATTCATTTGATTTTTTGAAGGGACTTTAAGATTGAAGCAGTAATCAAACACTTATCAGTTCTTGAGTATTGTTGAAAAAAGAGACATGCTGTTGAAGCTTTTCATATATCGATACGCAGGCACCTGTCCTCTGCAGGCAAAGGAATGTGTTCAGGCCTTGTGTTTTTCTTGAATTAAGCAAAAGCATGGGGGACAATAGCTCTCTGTTGTATTCCCCATGGCAATGCCTCAACCAATCAAATCTGACTTGCCAACCAATCAGGACCCTTTTCTCATGCAGTATAAATTGTCGTTCCCTTTGAAATTTGGCATTCTTGCCTCTGTCCTGATGCTTTGGCAGCACGTCTCTCTTCTTCAGCAATTCTCAGATCCTGCACTAGCACACAACCACTTATCAGTTCATCCATTGTTCCAGGCTCCGTTGCTTTCCATTATAGCTAAGGTGACAGATGTTCCACTGCTCCTTCAAGTACCACAGGGCAGGTTGTGGGTGTGTTAGTTCCAGCATGTGCAGCTTCTCCTTCAGGGAAATGCCTTTTCTCTTTGATAAGCAGTTGGAGTAGCGTTCAGCCACTTCCTCAACCATCACCAACTGCAGCTTTCACAAATTAAATCAAAACAGTGCAGTAGGATACTAAAAATTGGAAATAAAAACAGAAAATGCTGCAAAAATGCAGCAAGCCAGGTAACATCTGTTATAGGGTGCTGGTTACAGTTTAGTAGGTCTGAAAACATCTTCATAGTCATACATACATTAACTGTAAGTCTTTATTGACTCTTAGAACTATTTACAAATATACAGTAATGGGTACAAGCTAGGAGCTATCTCCATGCTTGCTGGTACACACGGCTCTGTCCAACACTAGACGGGCCCTGAGTGCAGGTCATGTAGTGTCTTACATCACTGTGTGAGCAGTACTGTCCTCAGTCCCACATTGACCATGCTATAACATCTGTGGAGAAAGAAACAAAGTTAACGCTTCAGATAACCTGAGGCATTAGATTTATTTCTTCCTCCATGGTTACTGCCTGGCCTGCTGAGTTCAAATTTCTCAAACCTTTTTCCATGAAACACTTGAAGGTCTTCAGCTTTGGGAGCACCCATGCTGCTTTGGTCCTTCCTGGGGAGAGGTACATGCTGTTGGATTTTGGATTTCGAAGGGCAGAACATTTAAGCTGAATTGAAATTTAATCATCAGTTCTCAAACCTGTGGATGGATTTATTTGTCCAGCATACCTTTTCGATTATCTCTCTCCTCTCTGAAGATACATGATTCTTCTGGGGCATAGTTGGCACTTACCCTGATATTCACCCTCATCCACAAAGTAATCATTCCTCATCAATAAGCTGAGACAAGCTATTCCATTGTGGCTGCTGCCCCAGCCAAGAGAAATCCTTTTCCCGGCCATTGTTAAGTGGGCACTTTTCAATGGAAGTCAGGAAACTTTGATTTGGAGTGAGACCCTTGGAGAAGCTTTGTTCTGTTTGGCCTTAAGACATTGAGGCCAATTGTGGTTGAGATCAGCTGACTTAGGATAGAATGGGATTGAACCTGGGAACTCAGTGATCTGGATGTCTGAAGTCACCAGCTGACTCATCAGGTTTCCACAGCACAGGTTTGCAATATGTTGCAAGATATCATACTGAGAAATGTTTTGAATGGTCAAAGATCACAGAAGTAAACATGTTCCCGTGAAATGTATTTGAGGCGAATAGCATAAATAAATGTAACAGGAAGCAGAATAAGTACAGGAAGGAGATACAAGTTGAAGGGCATGCTAATAGGGTGAGAAGAAAAAGGATAGGAGGAGGCTTATGTGGACCAGAACATACATGGGTCAGTTGGACTGAATGGCTCAGTCATATGCTGCAGACTTCAGGTAAATCAATGCGTTGTTGAAGTAAATGCTGCTGTGTGTGCCTGTGATATGTGATGAAAATAGTATTTGAAATCTGCAGCACAGAAAAGTGCATTACACTTACTTTTATTGCATTTGTCATGACAAAGGGGAAATGTACCAGTCACAGCTGCAAATTTTACACAGGCTAACTGCAACGCACACACACACACATACACTCACACACAACAATCACTCAATCATACTTGTGACACCAGTAAGAGAGAAATGAGCTCTGATGGGCTGAATGACACTCATTTTTTTCTAATGCTTCTGAGAGGTGATATTTCCAGCATCCAGCAACTCTGCAGTTAAAATACTACTACACGAAAGTAACAGGTACCAAAACAAAATGGCAGCTTCATTTTTATGAAAGCAGATGTGTGAAGTAATACAGGAAGCTGGACACTGCTGTTGTTTATTTTAGCAAACAGCTGCTCAGTCTAATTGTTACAATCATTAAGCTGAATACAGGCTTAACAGGTGTAAGTAAACATCAATTTCTTCACTCAATTTCAATTCTTCCATTAAAAAAACATGAAAAATAATTATCTATACACTCTGTCCCATTTATGGCTGGCTGACTTGTTTTTACATCCCTAACTTTCTTTCTGGTCAACTTCTAACCAATGTCCTGCATCTCAGTTTCCAGGTCAGCCTCTCAAAATCTTCTGTTTAAACCCTGACTGACTGCCCATTTGCCCTTTCTCTGCCCTTGCATCATCAGAAAGTAAGCTAGGATAGGAGATACTTTCCCCCTTGCAGGGATTATTCAGTCATCTTGTCAACCAAACCACTCTCAAGAGAAGGGACCATAAATATAAGGCAGTTACCAACAAATCCAATAGGGAATTCAGGAGAAATGTCTTTATCCAAAGAGTAGTTAGAATGTGGAACCCACTACCTCAAAGGATAATTGATGCAAATAGTTTGTTGCATTTTAGAAGAAACTAGATCAGCACATGAGAAAAGAAGAATCCATGAGAGTGTGAGATGAAGAGGACCAAGAGGAAGCTCATGTGAAGCATAAATGCCAGCATAAACAAATTGGGCCGAGTGGTCTGTTTCAGTGCCATAGGTTGTATGCATTATTGTCGTAGGAGACACCTCATGCTGGGCTTACAGGAATAAAATCTTCCTCACTATGATTGCTGTTTATGTCAGACCATCAGAAACAAGGTAATAAGTTGATTAATATCCTCGGTTGTTGTGGAAGGCTTTACATTATAACATCTTAAATTTGGGGTTTTATGCTCAAGATTCTACTCAATTTTAGAATTAGCAACTCCCTAAGCAAATCTGGTGTTTCTTATTATTCAGAGCGTGTCTTTATCTTATCAATATTAGATAAATGACAGGGAAGACTACAGATCAAACAAATAACCCTTACTATTCTACTTTGGCTTCATTGAATTTATCAGGTGCTGCCACCAATTCTCCACAACTTGACTAAGCAGCTTAAATTTATACCGAGACTCATTACATGGTTTATTTAAGAAAAGCAGGTTAATTAACATCATAGAACAATTTATTACAAATGTTTCTATCTTCTCTGAAACATCAGAGTAGTAAAAGCACTTTGTCCTATATACATCAAGCAATGAAGTCTTTCATTCAGAACAAACTCTCTGTTGGGTGGTGCCTAACTGCCAACCTACTCAATCAAGGTTGGCTCATTACAGTTCCTTTACTTTTATCCTAAGACAAAGTCAGGCAGATAAAATTGTACCTTCTACAATCAATGGTCTACCATTTTTTGAGCATGTCAGAGGACGTTTGTCCTCTGATCAAAACATGTGATAAATGGAACATAACAATTTATTGCCAAGAAAAAAAGAGACGTGTTGTCAAATATTTTTGTCTTGCACTCATTAAGACAGGCACAAGAATACCAAATCTCAAAGGGAACAACAATTAATACTGTATGAGAAGAGGGTGCTAACTGGTTGGCAAGTGGACTCCGATTGGTAGAGCTGTTGCCGTGGAGAATGTACCAGGGAACAGTTAACGGCCAAGTTTTCATTTAAGATCAAGCCAGGCAAGTTGACTCTGATTGGTCAAGGCATTGCCATAGGGAATGAACCAGGGAGTGGCTGTCCCCCAAGCTTTTGTTTAGTTGAAAAAGGTGCAATGCATGGACATCTTTTTATTGCAAAGGATGGCACATGTCTGTGAATATATGTACCTTCTAGTACATATAGTTGAGCCACACTGTGAGCCTGACTGATAATCTTAAATTGTTTGTTAGAGTAATTCTTGCACAATTGGGATTATTTAGTAAGTGTTGCCCGATCACGGAATATATTGCCATATTAAACACACCTAGGTTCATTAAAACCACAACACAGATGTTTATCAATTCGCCTTTGCCCATTCAAATGAAAATGTGCATTTCTGTAACTTGCAGTGACAGCTTGTGGAAGTCACAATTAACCTTCAGTGTACTGTTTCTCGTAATAAGCAACTCAAATCGATACAAACATAAAATATATTTCTGTCACACTTGCCAGCTGTCATTTCCTTACTAATAACTCCTATGCAATTGCTTTCCATTGCAAAACTCAACAAAAGACAAAAGACCCTGTCACTGCCATTGATTATTTAAAATCCCATCACCCCCAATACATTGAATGTATTTCCAGAAGCTAAATACACCAACCAAGAATAAGCATCAAACCAAATGTTTCTAAGCTGCATTATGTGACTGAGTAGTATATTCAATATAATGACTGAATGCCAAACTGGTATAATCAGTCAAAAACAGTACAATCCCGATAGGAAACTGTAAACCAAAATAACCAAATGATCCTCAGATGAAGAAATCATCAACAATATTTCACTTTTTATAGCTTTAGCACAAATCAGTACCAATGTAAATTAAATATGAATTAACAGGCAATTGACATTTCGCATAAAATGGTAAATTTCACTTTAAGTCATTGATACAACAAAAATATGTCTCAAACAATCATAAGCACCTGTATCCCTCCCCACTGACATGTCGCACTATGCAGCTACACAGTTCCAGAATATGCTGTTCTTTATTCATGCAGGTAGTCCAGGAGTTCTATCCAACAGTAGCTTTCACCTCCGAGTTTCATGGGTATGATTATCATCATCAAGGGATATTTCTATGAATCCTCTCTCCCTCGGGTCACAATACTCCTGAATGTGTAGCTTTCCAGAGTTCATTTTCAACAAACCAGCCAGTTATAGCCCAATTCATGGTTTGGTTACTTCTGGGAAAACAGCTAGCTTTTTAGCATCTCCAGTTATTCACACAGATTTCCAGGTTTTAAACCTTTTAAAGCCAGCTTGCACAATGCCTCCAGGAACTCCTGTCTCCTTTTCTGCCAAACAGCAAAACTGCCCTCTCCCTGAGAGAGATGCTTCTTTTCCTCCAAAGAAGGAAACGATTACAGGTTTCATAGACCTTTGAAAGAAATTTCAAATTTTCCTTACTGTACTGCTTCTGGGTCAAAGGTCGACATAACAGGGAATGCCTTCATATCTATGTGGTGCTATATCATGGTTTGTGAAGTCCTTGGATAAAGTTGGGGTATTTATTCAATTGTCAGATTCCATTATACTAATGGTTATCCTTCAATAATCTTTGCACAGGTTCCCCTCTGTCACAAAATATTTGAGCCTTGTATGTTGATCTTTTACAAAATACCATACCAAGCAACAGGCAGTCTTAGGTGAGTGACAGCAGGTTCACCTCTGAGTTAGATGCTTATGAGTTCAAGCTCCAATGCAGAAAATTGCACCCACAACAGTAGTGAAGGAGGGCTGCATTGTCAAAAGTGAAATCTTTCAGATGAAATGCCAAGTCCGTCTAAAGATTCCAAGGCTTTATCCAAAGTAAAACACAACAGTGTTCTGGCTAGTAGTTCATTTTCAAGCATCACCACTAAAATAGGTAATTTGGTCAATTATCTTATTGCTGTTGGTGGGAGCTTGTTGTGCACAAACTGTATTTTTGTGCATTATGACATTGACTACACTGCAAAAATGCTTCACTGGATGTCATACTTTGTTACGTTTGATGAAATGATAGGCACCATATAATTGCATTTTTCTTCTGTGAATTGTCACTTATAGCTTTCTAAGTCACAAGTTGTCATTTAAAAAAACACACAGCGTAATCCTGGTTGAAAAGTATTAACTTCTCAAATCTATAATTTCTTGCATCATGCTTCTCATTTGGCCTCATTTTAGCACATGACTTTAAAGACCGACATTTTCTTGATCACTCCATCCTTCAGCAGAAAAAAAAATCAATTTCTCTTCATGAATTTGTCTGCTGTATTTTACAGGAGCCATTTGAAAATTATTATATTCATATATTGCAACAACTAGCCACAATAGCTGAATAGTCACACCTTTACAGAGCATAGTTAATACGGTGTAAAGGGTTAATAGAGTCAGAGACTTGAAGGGAAATGGAGCATAAAGGGTTAATGTTAGATATGTAAATAGACAGTCTACATCAATGATGTAAGATCACATGACAACAGGGCATGCTGAGAGATATTTCTATGTGAAGCCTGGTGCTAAGGCAAGTCCTGTATATAGTTGGAAGAATGTTTTATAAAAGATAAAGTTTACCAACAGCCATGACTCCAGCAGTCTCTATCTAACATGCTCAAGGGCAACTGAAGCTAAGACCCACAACAATGATAATAGGCAGTAGCAGCAGTAAAGACAATGGGAAAAAGCACCAATAAAAAGCCCTGTGACTGAAAAAGCAGCAATAAAACTGACTGAGGGGAGAGGATAGCATGGGAAAAATGCCAACAGAACTCAATGGAAAGCAAGAGTTAAGAAAAGCCATGGAAAAAATCTTACTAGAGTGTCACAATCACATGGAAAGCCCAGATCAAGCCAATAAGTGGAAAAACTGGCACCGTAGGTTTATGAGGTACAGAACCACTTTGGGACAAGCAAAGAAGTCTTGCAAGGAAAAGGTCAGCACCCTTCTCTGCACCTTAGTAAGTAATGCAGAAGGCATAATCATCAGAGGGAGCATAAATGAGGAAATAGAAACATATGAACGTGTTATAAAAGCTTTTGAGACATATTTCAGCCTTAGAAGGAACACAGTCATAGAAAGGGCAAATTTCAATAGACATTCACAAAGACCTGAAGAGAGCATGGATTTCGTCATTAATAATTTATATCGACGAACTGAGCATTGCAAATATTGAGCCCTGACAGTTAATTTGGCATCGCATTGTGGTAGGAGTTTTAGAGGAGACTTTATCAGATTTTCAACAGTCAAGAGTGGATTTAACACAATCAAAGGCTGTGCGGTTAACAAGTCAGGCAGAAGGAGATGGCAAAGCTGTGTATTTATTCAAAGCAACAGGTAGATTTTGTGGAGAAAAATGAGCAAGATGGTGAAGATTTTAGGACTCAGAAGTAGCAGCACACTTATTCAAAAATGGGGAAAGACCGAAGAGGGTGCAATCACCACCATAACCTGGTGTTCTTGCTGTGGATGGAAATGGCTTCACTGGCGTGAAGAGTGTCCCACCAAAAATGCGGAGTGCCATTCTTGTAAGAGAGGACACTTAAAAGTTGTATGAGGCAGCCAAAAGCTCCCAACCCCAAAAATTAAAGAAAAACCATGTAGAGCATGTAGCATTCAAGACAATCGTCAATGATGGGGAAGCCCAGCACTTCAGTGCTAAAAGCAATATTGAAGGATTTGAAACCATCTTCAGCCAGAAGTGTGGGTGGATGATCCACCTCGGCCTCCTCCTGAGGTCCCCAGCATTACAGATTCCAGTCTAGAAGGACTAGCTGCACCCCAGGCCAAGCCATTTCAGTACAGCTACAACACTGGCATCTGCCCGACAATGTGGAAAATTGCCAGATACGTCCTGTACACAAAAAGCAGGACAAACCCAACCCAGCCAACTACCACCTCATCAGCCTACTCTCAGTCATCAGTAAAATGATGGAAGGTGTAATTGACAATGCTATCAAGTGCCACTTGCTCAGCAATAACCTGATGGTCAGTTTGGGTTTCAGTAGGGCCATTCAGCTTCTGAGCTCATTGCAGCCTTAATCCAAACATGCACAAAAGAGCTGAACTTGAGAGGTGAGGTGAGAGTGACCACCCTTGACATCAAGACAACATTGGGCCGACTGTTTGCTAGGAGCCCTAGAAAATGTGGAGTCAATGGGAATTGGTGGAAAACTCTCCATTGGTTGGAGTCATACCTAGCACAAAGGAAAATGGTTGTGGTTGTTAGAGGTCAGTCATCTCAGTCCCAGGACAGGGATGCAGGAATTCCTCAGGGTAGTGACCTAGGACCAACCATCTTCAGCTGCTTCATCAGTGGCCTTCCCTCCATGATAAGATCAGAAGTGGGGACGATTGCATAACGTTCAGCACCATTCACAGGTCCTCTGATAATGAAGCCATCTGTGTCAAAATGCAGCATGACCTAGACAATATTCAGGCTTGGACTGATAAGTGGCAAGTAGCATTCATGCCACACATGTGCCAGGTGTTGACCATTTCCAACAAGAGATGGTCTAACCATCATCTCTTGATATTCATTGGCATTACCATCGCTGAATCCCTCAATATCAATACCTTGGAGGATGCCATTGACCAGAAACTGAATTGGATCAGCCGTATAAATACTGTGGCTACAACAGAAAGTCATGGGCTGGGAATTCTGTGCAGAGTATCTCACCTCCTGACTCCTCAAAGCATGTCCAGCATCTACAAGACGCAAGTCAGGAGTGCGATGGAATACTCTCCACTTGCCTGGATGAGTTCAGCTCCAACAACACTCACAAAGCTCGACACAATCCAGGACAAAGCAGCCTACTTGATTGGCACTCCATTGACAAACATTCACGCCCTCTACCACCAATGCACAGTGGCAGCAATGTGTACCATCTACACTGTAGCAACTCAACAAGATTCCTTTGACAGCATCTTCTAAACCCATGGCCACTACCATCTAGAAGGACAAGGGCAGCAGATGCATAGAAACACTGCCACCTGCAAGTTTCCCTCAAACCACACACCATCCTGAATTGGAACTGTAATGCCTTTCATTCACTGTCGCTGGGTCAAAATCCTGACAGTACTGTCAGTGTACCTATACACTGCATGGACTGCAGCAGTTCTAGAAGGTGGCTCACCACCACCTTCTCATGGGCAATTAGGATTGGCCAATAAATACTAGACTAGCCAGAAATACCCACATCCCATGAACAATAAATTAAAAGAAACGAGGATGAAAAAGCAATGAAGTGCCATCCTTTGAAGAACTTACAGGATTAAATGGGAACTTTTGGATTACAGACATTTTGGCCAATGGACATAAAACAGACTTAAATTACATACTGGAGCAGGCATCTTAGTTCTTTTAGGCTAAAGGAAGACTTCCTCCGAATATTGTCCATAAAATGCCATGGTCCAGGAAGCATTCAACTGAAGGTCAAGGGACAATTGGCTGCTAAACTTCAGCACAAAGGAATAGAAATCACAGAAACTTTGTATATGATCCAAAATCAAGAAAGCACACTGTTGAGCCAACAAGCTTGATTGAGTGAACTTGTTTGCCTTTGCACACAATGTGTTGATATCTAGATGACAGCTCTTTGTTTTAGTAAATGTTCCTTGCAGTGCTTGCAAAGGAACTGATGGCATGGAGTTCACTACTCTCGCTGTGGTGGTAGGAGCTGTCCCTGCTTTGGAAGTTGTTGACAGGTCAGTTAGCATGATTCAATGACTGCCTCCTATGTGAAGTGGAGTTGACAATGACAGGACTCCTCTGACTTGCCCAGAGAGGACTGTCTGTGAATGTACATGTAAATCCTGGGATAACGATGGGTACAACAAAATGCCTCAGACGCTGTTGCACCTGCATTTTATGACTCCACATGAACAAATCTTCATCATTTAAATATGGAAGCGTTCTGGAATCCCAAAGGAATTTCATTTCCATTTTTGTAACAGCAAGCAGTATTCAAGGGAACTCTTGTGTGAAAAGATGCAAAAAAGAAAATAAATGGCATTCGCCTACAGCAAAAGAAAGAATGTAGAGAGTAAATTTCAACAGCTAATTAAAAATAAAATGTATAAATTTTGCTGACATTAACCAAGGGCAGAGTTTTCTCTGCAGGCTTCTGAACCCTAGTGTCATGCTCAAATGTGGGTCAGAAGCCCACACTGTGGAAAACAGTCACTCAATGTGATTATTCACAGCAGTGGCAAGCTAATGGCCAGAGGGCAGGTTCGCTGTTCAGCTAAGGACAGTGGGTGCGCTCTCGAAGTTGGAGAGCCAATCAGATGCCATTCAGCTTGAAAGCAGCAGCAGGATGCCATAGCAGGTGGTGAGTGAGGGAGATGGTGCTTCAAAATGGAGGAACCCTCTGTCAAACATTTTCAAATTTTAAATTAAAAATTAAAAACTGAGGGGAATGTGACAGCTAAACTGTTCCCCATTGCCTCCACGAAGCTGGAAGACAACTGTAAATCTCAGTCAGATTCCAATGACAGGCCTTAATAGGACTTAAATTGGGGCAATCAGCTAGCTGCCACTTGTGGGGGTGGGGGGGGGGGGGTGTAGCTCTACCCCCACTCCCAGCCCTCATCTGGGAGAATGGCTTAGAGATATGATGGAGCAGGGAAGAGGCATGTAGGCCAGCAAGCGAAATTCCATAAGCCTTGACCATTGCTCTCAGCCCCAGCAAAGGCTGGGGATCCAGACTCTAGTTTTATTAATCCAATTTAAAGAGGCTGGATCTGCAATTAAACGTCTGTCAATTTTACATGGGTGAAGTGACTCTCAGAGGACGAGTTTGCAAATGATGATGAAATGTGATACAGGACCAATTACTATTTTTATTGAGTCCATATTAAGATATTGCATGAACCAACTTGAAACTTGACCAATATATCCTCCAAGCAAAGCATGACATGCTGCAAATCAAGCACAAGAGCCCTCTTTCTCAGCTTTTACTCATGCAAGGTGACACTCAATGCCACCAGCAGAACTTTGCAATTTTACTGAGAACTTGAGTTTGAGTTTAATCTTTTAATCCCATTTTATTCTTAAGGGCAAAGATTTTTTTTTTTGCAACCAATTGTTTCATTTCAATTTCTCAACCTTCCTTACTGCATTATTTAAAACTGAAGAGTATTATTCATGGTATTGGAAAAAGACATGAAAACACACATACAACGGAACAACAAAAGAGATAATTTAAACTCATGAATGGCCAGCGAACAAATAGAGGCTTGAAAAAGCCACTGACCACTGGGAATAATAAGTAAAACTTTTCAGGTCATGATGGATAAGGAAGATGGTGCAAATTGCTCAGACAATAACTGTTCAAAATGAAGAAAATCAAAAATGATACAAAATCACACACAATATGAAAACTGGCTATTTGGCCCAATCAGGCTTTGTTGATGTTTATCAGTAGCCCTAGCTCCGTGCCCATAAAGTTCCCATATCTTTTTATTCCCCCTTTCTTCCAATCACCTTGATGGCCTATTCTTAACTGTAAGAAGGAACATAGGAGCAAGAGCAGGCCATTCAGCCTATCGGGACTGCTCCACTGTTCAGTAAGATCATGGCTGATCTGGCTGTGGTCTCAACTCCAAGTTGCCATCTGCCTCCCATAACCCTTGACTCAAAAATCTGTCTAATTCTTCCCTTAATGAATTCAATGAGCCAGCCTCCACTGTTTTCTGGGGAAGAGAATTCCACATCCTAATGACCCTCTGAGAGAAAAAAATTCTCCTCATCTCCATCATAAAAGGAGACCTCTTACTCTGAAAACTGTGTCTCCTGGTTCTAGTCTCTCCTGCAAGTGAAAACATCCTCCTGGCATCTACCCTATCAAATCCCCTCAGGATCTTATGGGCAGAATGTTCCCTCGACGGGCGGGCGTGGCAACCGAGCTCCCTCTCAGGGAGCTGACAGGTTTTTAATACCAAAATAAACTTTTAACATATGAGGTAAACATGTCCCACATGTGACTCAGTCACATGAAGAGGGACATGTGAAAAAGGATGTTAAAAATTGGTTATTGTATTTTAGTAAGCACTGAAACCTCATCCCGCCCGTGGGTGAGGTTTCATTAAAAATGCAAAGGCCGCTTGCCTTATTTGTCCAACGGCCAACCGAACAGTTGAGCGGGCAGCAAAAATGCAGCTTAATTATTTACTTAAGGGCCTTAATAGGCCTCTTAATTGCCAGCCGGCGTGCTGCAACCTTTCGCATGTGTTCCCGACCAAAAGATCACGAGAGTGTGCGATGATGTCAGGACGCTCACCCGACGCCATCGTGCACTATTTCACTCCCATTCGGGTCAGGCGCATGTCTGCCCACTGGAAGAAAAATTCTGCCCTATATGTTTCAAGAAGATCACTTCTCAATCTTTTAAACTCCAATGGGTACAGGCCTAACCTGTTCAACCTTTCTTCATTAGATAAACCCTTAACCCAGGAATGAGTCGATTAAACCTTCCCTGAACCGCTTCTAATGCAATTATATCTGTTTTTTCAAATAAGGAGACCAAAACTGTACACAGTAGTCCAACTTAAGGAATATGCTTGAGGAAGGTGGTTAAATGAGACAACAATCTGTCAAATAATGATGGACTTACTGGAATCAACAGGATTCTCCTGTTCTTAGAAATTCTGCTGTTCTTACATATTTCCATTGCAACGATTCCATAGGTAGAACTTTCCCCCCATTGGGGGAGGTTGTGTGGGGGTGGGCGCAGACCCATTTAGCGACCCCAACCGAGTCCGAGCCGCCATTTTACATGAGCGCTCCCTGTGCGGGCAGAGGGGGGGCTTGTTCTCTGAGTTGGGAGTGCGCTCTTTCGCACATGCGTGCACCTCTTTGCCTCAGGGAGATTACTTTCACTTATGAAATATTGATTAAAGGTAAACAAAAATTTTAAGGGCATGTTCTCTCATGTGAAACTGTCACGTGAGCTGGGACATGTCCATTAATTTTATTAAAAACTTTTAAAACACTTTAAAAATGTTCATGAAACCTCATCCTGCCTGCAGATGAGGTTCCATAAAAAATGCGAAGGCATCTGGGCTCTTTGCCTGCCCGCCAACCTTAAGGTTGGACGTGCAGCTCAGTTTATTAGTTTAATTGATATTAAATAGGTCTTTGACTTGGTTGTGCGCTCGCCGAACTGAAAGTCTAAATGGCACGAGGTGACGTCAGGATGCACGCCCAATGTCACCGCCTGTCATTTTACGCCTTGGTGAATGGGTCCCGTCCCCACTCACCGAGCCGAAGATTCTACCCCATGTCATGATAATGGTCAGGGAATGACTTGCCACACTGAGTCAGAGATATTTAGCTGAGAACCAGCAAAGACATGTCAGATTGTAAACTCGTGTGCCTTTATCTGAACGGAATAAGTTTAAATGTTAAATTGACTGAAATGTCTGGTTCTTGCTCTTCTAAACTTGTGTGCAGTAAGCATGAATACATCAAGGTACTATGACTCGCCTTAGGCTATAAAACACAAAACAATTATAGTTGCAGACTGAACGGCTACATTTCATCTTAGACTAAAGGCCTTTAGGTGAACATTTTATTTATCAAATGCAATTAGATCTTTGATGAAGAAACAAAAGTTTCCTTGATGTCTGCATCATACAGACCCAAGTGCCTCCAATTCAATTTTCTCTGCACCGTTTGATGCCATTTTGAATAGCAACATGGCCTAGATGCAAAAAAAAATGCTGTTACCATGATAACAACTCTGAACTGACTCCTCTCTTGGCTCTGCTCCTGAGTTGGTTATAACAGAGTTTGCATTTAAAATAGGGGTGATATTGCCAATTCAAATACATTTAACTGTGTTTAACTCAGTTAAGAAATAAGTCAGCTAGGTTCCTTAAGTTAACAAGGAACGAGTTAGCTTTATTGATAAAACCTGGTCAGATAAAGATACAGAAATTACTGACAAAAGTTTTGTAATGTATAAATAAGACCAATTACCCACTAATGCAATAACAATACACACAAAGCATGCCAAAAAAGTAAAAATCTGTACAGTGTCACATATTAAAAACTTGGCCAAGTAACAAGTCAGGGGGAAAGATATATTCATGGAGTGTCTAGATGCTTGTGCTGGCATCCAGACACAGCTGAAAGGTCCTGGTCCACAGTAGTTACTGGTTCTTGGGTTTCTCGCTGGAGACAATGGTGTTGATATGGAATGCTTCATTTAGAACTCTCGGTTTGCAGCAATTAGGTATTCTGGTGGGTTTTTTGAATCACAAACAGCTCAATTTTGATAAGAGAGATTTCAGAAGAAAGAACAATGGGGTAAGGTTGTTGCCCCTGTGGCAGTCTCTCTGACTAGTCAAAATCCAGTATCTTTTTTTAAACCCATGAGCTGGATTATGTGACCTCTCTCAAAGAGCTACATAGACTCTGTGTCTCCATAAAAGCAGCTTGTGTCCTTTAGAAATGCAACATAGTAGCTGGTGTAAGCCAGTGTACTTTTCTAAGGGAAAGTTTTCTTAAGTTGAATACATATGTGTGTCCAGTCAATGACATTATAAATTAATATTTTATATAACACATCTTCATAACAATGTACAAAACTGGAAAGAAAGAGTGATTCAATGTGCTACAATTTTGTGAGGAACTTCTTGTAATCGTTTAATGGTTACATTGCTCAGGAAGAATATAATGTAATTAGAATAATAGAGGTTTGGATTCTATTAACAAAAACAAATGCACAAAAATATTTCTTGATTAGTTATGAGAATTTTTATTTTAAATTGCCAAATTGTATCCAAACAAGCTTATTAAAATGTATCTCTGTTTTTCTGCCCAATCGGGTTGGTTTCTTCTCTTATTTCTATGGGAAGCATTAGCTTTACTGATCTGTGGCCTCCAGAGGGAGCAGCACCCTCCCAGACTTTTGGACAAATGACTGTCTTTGTCTATGAATCTCGAAAGCAAGCACTAAACAGACTATTCAACTCTGGGATGTCACAGGTGAGCAAAAGTCACTTTTCAGCAGGAATTGCTGTCAATAATGATTTTGAATGATGAACCCAGGCTGAATTTTCATCCCAAAAGCAGGCCTCATAACCTTCACTGAAGAGTTAACTCAGCACGGACCATGAATTGAATATAGGACCTTAATGGTCCGTTTGGCAATGATACCATTTATCGATTCAGAAATTGAGGCATTTACAACCTTTCATCTGTTGATCCCTTTTGACAACTGCAGGTGATTGACAGTTTACTAAGTAAATGGTACTAAGTATTTTACTAAGTAAAGTCCCAACTACAAGACTGGATTGGGAAAATGTATGACTATCCAAAAGTGTATACACATGCCAGGTTTTGCTGGGTATTCCTTTTGTGTGCAATTCCAATCAAAAACTTATGAGAGCTAAAAAAGCTTGTCATGGTTAGGTTCAATTGCTGGCTACAAAGAGGACAAAAAAATCAACCTTAGAGAAAGAGTGAGCAGCACTTACGAAACTAGGCAGAAGGGAAAAAAATGCTGTATGCCTTTCTCCCACCCCCACGTACAAATTCAAAAGCAATGAATACTGGAACAGACTCCTGATAAAATAATTTGAAGTAGAATTAAATCAATTCTTTCAAAAGTTACTGATCAATAACTTGTGGGCTTTGGAGGGATCAGTGTAGATGCAGCAAGTCTGATGCTCCCTGAAGCACAATGGTTCCTTTGTTGTTAGGGGAAGGATGAGGAGATCAGCAGTAGTGCAAAACTTGCCAATAGCAATTTGGCAGACCATTTTACATCAAGCCCAACAGTCTTTTCCAATGGCTTTGTTACCAGTCCATTCCGCATTACTGTGGTTGATCAATTTTACCCCCTCCCTGTTTAAGTGTACATATTTTACTAATTGTTAAGGGTCAGCTAATTGCAACAGCACAGCCCAAAGCAATCATTGCAGTTTGAAAATTAAATCTGAATGTTTGCATGGTAAAACTGCCTTCTTAACCATCATCACATTTGTCAATCAAAGCACTTGAGATAATAGAGTCTAGTAGTATCACAGCCTTACCCAACACATCTCCTTCATTAAGTATGATTTGAATCCTAAGTGTTAATGAAAATATTAAAAGCACATAGTAAAACTTCATAATCGGCAATAGCTTGTAATGTGGCAGTAATGATGTTGGATGGAGGGAGGTTTGGAGGTCCTCATACAAGAAACAAAGGAAGTTAGCTTGCAGGTACAGCGAGCAATGAGGAAGGTAAATCGCATGTTGCACTTTATTGCAAGGTGTTTGGAATACAAGAATAAGGAAGTCTTGCTACAGTTGGAAAGGGCTTTGGTGAGACCACATCTGGAATACAGTGCACATTTTGATCTCCTTATCCAAGGAAGAATATACTTCCCTTGGAGGACGTGCAGCAAAGTTTCACTAGATTGATTCCTGGTTTAAGAGAGAGTTGTTCTTATAGTGAGAGATTAAGTAGAGCGGGCTTATACTCTCTGGAGTTTAAAAGAATAAAAGGCGATAACTCAGAAACGTATGATTCTGAGGGGGTGGGGTGGAGATGGAATTGACAGGTTAGATGCTGAGAAGCTGGATTCCCTTTTGGGGGCGTTTAGAACAAGGAGGCTTAGTCTCAGGATAAGGAGTCCATTAAAAGGGAGGAATTTCTTCATTTAGAGCATTGTGAATCTTTGGAAATCTCTGCCTCAGAGGGCTGTGGGTTGTCATGATGACAGAAAAACTGAGAGAGTGACAGCTACCTACAATTTCACCAGCTAACCACAGACATATTGAACTGTTTAAAGAAGACCTGATTTAAAAAAAACTCTAATAAAGGCCCTGACCAAAGGTGGATACCTACAGACACCTGATGTCTGGTATTGTAAGTGACCACTTTTCTGGAAGGTTCCCATATGGATCGTACTGTAGACCTGTTCTGAGATCTTGCATGGAATTTCACATCTGGCGGTGGGGGTAGGTGGCGGGGGTTGGGGGAGATGGTGTTAAGGCCCACTGCAAACAGATACCCTTGAAAGGAAGACATTAGAAATGCTGGACTTTTAATCCACTGTAATTCTGTGGTGACAGTACTATTGCAATTCCAGTACAATACTATGACAATTGCTACCCAGCCTCTTACATCCCACCAGGCACTCAAATCCCCCTGTGGAGGATGAAATAACCCCACCTCCTGTTGATTTCTATCACAAGAATGTGACAAAAGGTTTCTGAGATGAAAGTTAAAATAAAACTGGGATTACTACAACAATGGGTGCAAGACATGCTGATTGAATTGCCTTCCTGGAACATACAGAAATGAGTTTAAAACTGGTCCTGACAAACAGAGAAAAGGGGGAAAGCAGGAAGAAAAGAAACATGACAACCATCTGATGCCCTGCTGGAAAAGAGCAGGAAAGATCCCCCTCTCTCTCCCCCTCTATCTCTGAAGCCAGGGTGTCTTCATCAGAGTGCAGACCTGAACAAAGTCAACACCAGACTCCTACTGGAAACTATCTAAATTCAAATGGCCACAACATTATATAATCTACACCTCGTGGGCAAGCAAAGGACTTACTTTTATATTCCTTTAACTTAAATTTTGGACTCTAACTTCCTCACTTCTGATATGTGTGTGTGCATGTCATCACGCCTTTTATTATTTTTGCAGTTTTTAGTAACTAAAAAACAATTTTTTTCAACTCAAGAAAACCTGATTTGATTGGCTCCTTAGTAAAGAAGTAAATATGTTTGGACTGGAAAAGGCATCTATGAGGAAAAAGGAGTTTTGCGAAACCTTTGTTGTGACCAACCGAGGGTGCTGAATAAAAGGGGAGCCAGCTCACTCCTCCTCACCCAGTCGTAACAGGGTGTTCAGTTATTAAGCATATTCAAGACTGAGATTTTTTAACTCTAGGGGAATCAAGGGATATGAGGATCAGGTGGGAAAACCAAATTAAGATCTACGATCACTCATGGTCTTATTGATTGATGGAATAGACTCAAGAGACTGTATGCCCTACTCCTACTCCTGGTTTCTATGTTCTTACAGTGCAGCCATTACAGAAACAGTGTGTGCACATCAAGCTCGGCAGCAGCTGATTGTAACTGTTTTAATGAGTTAGTACGGTGTGGCACAAGGCATCTGCAGTACTAGGCTCCCCATCATTGGGTTAATTATGCAACCCTGCGAACTGCCATAATTCAATTTTCCCATGTCTTGTAATATCAATCCTTGAAATTAAATGCCAAATTCATGACCTTCAACCCTCGTTCGACAACGAGGTTCTCAGAGGTGAAAGAATTGTTTTAGCTGAACAGATTCTGCTGGGGTCCTGGGCTGTAGGGGGAGGGGGAAAGATTGAGAATAACACCTACCTTTCCTAATTTACAATTTTCAAGCTATTTCTGAAATAATTGCTTTCCTACCAGTTCAGTGCAGAATGTTTGCAACAGTTGCATCTTAATCACATCCAGCAATTTTATTTTTAATTAAATTTGGCAATGAAGCATATTGCACATTTACTGGGTTACAACTCATAGTTCTCATCTGACCCCAAATAAAACATCTTTGCAATGAAACAGCAATTTCCCAAACATTTATTTATGAACATGAGCATCCTTTTAAGTTATAGTAAGATACATAGCCAAAATGTATGAAATTCAATATATTTTAACAATCAATTTTGTTCCTTCTTTTGGTCATCCTTCTGATAATCTTTTACTTGTCATTGTAGTTTCCCATTATCAAATCATTGCAGTAATAGGATGGACTGATCTGGTATCAGGTGACAATAAATGACATTCAGAAATTACCCATGACTCTTCATTTTTTTAGTGGAGGGGGCCATGTGATATACACCTTCTCACTGTCCAACATAGGAATAAAGTCTCAACATGTGTCAATAGTAATGTTTTCTGTAACTTCCCTCCACTGTACTTGGCCCATATTTTTGCACTGCATAGTCCCTTACAGATTGCCATGTGGCACATATGAGTACATCTTTAAGGGACTTTATGATGCTTCTTGTGTTTGGCCTGTTTGTCTCCTGCACGGTAAGTTCTGAACATAGTGCAGCTGCACAGCCTAGAAGGAACATTGCACATAAGCAGAAACATTTGCCAGAATATGGTCAACCTAATCCTTTGTGGCACTTGCAGATGGAAAGAACTCTAAACTTTAAATGTGATTGCTAATACCCAGTCACTTCTAAACCGCATGGGATGAATAAATTTTATTTTGAAATTTTTCAGGACTGCTTTTCTTTGAAAACTTGCCTTGATTTTCTCCTTCTGTCAATCCCCATCGCCTCATCCTTCACTTTCTTGTTTAATGCTACCTATTCCTGTAGGAAGGGCTGACAGTGTCCCACAAAACTTGCTGAAAAACAACACTGCTCATCGTTCAGGGAACTGCAGCTTCTCTTTTCTATTTTAAATCTTGACCAGTGATGGCAGTGTAGAGCAGAATGTGCCCAAAACACAAATGTGCAGTGCTGCACTGATTTAAAATGTAATATTTGCCTCAAAACGTAATTTCATTTTATTCCAGTTAAGTGAATGGCCAAAGGATTCCTGCAACCTAAATTATAAACAGCAGTTTGGAAAATGAAATGATAGATGAGGCAGAATTAATTTATCGCAATAACTTTGTTGAAAGGTTAATTACTGTCATATGGCAAAAAAAAACAAGTCCTGTTTGTTAAGAACGCCAGTGAAGTATTACTTTCCCTAAAATTAGCTTATTTCTCATTTGACAATGAGCAAAAAGCTGAACTGCGTTTTAATTATCTATTTGTTCAAGCAGATGATAGCTTCTTCAGTTCCGGGTCTTACTTATGTTTCCTCCCTCCAGTGCTTAAGATGTGTATTTCCATCACTGAAACAGCAGCAAGCTGCTTGTAAACAATTCCACAAAGTATAAATCAAGTAGCAGAACCATTTTGAAACATGTTGTCTTGGTATGTAGTCAAGATCACTTCAGAAATAGGTTTGACTCTTTTGCAGCACAAGATGAAACTTCTTCTATCAATAATTGTGAATTCCACTGTACAATAAGAAGCAATATATTTTACATCAGTTACCTATGTCACTATGAAGCAAATTCTGTGTGGGCCATTCTATGAAGGAATGAGATGTTGTCACCAAAAACACTGGATCACTATGTAAACGGCTTCTTCAATCCCTCATGTTACTGGTGTTTAGTTACTAGTTATTTGGGGATAGTAGACATAGCTTTGCCAAATGTTTCACATTTTCTGCTACGTGCCATTAATCTTGTATATAAAGTAAGTTCACAGTAGTGAACAGAAAAACATGAAATCTACAAATGTTGACAGAGCACACTGTTTCTGCTATCTAATAATGCTGTCGAATGTATATTGGAGTATATGGAGCCCCTTGTTTCTTTTTTGAGGCAGGGGTACAAATGAGGATTAAATATGGTAAATTATGCTTCGTCTGCTTAATTATATGTAATCCTCATTCACAAGTGATCGCCATTATGTGTAATCAATATTCATATAGAGTTTGCAATTCCCAATTCATACTATGCTTAATCCTCAACCAAAGACTTTCCATATTTTTATGACAAATGTTTTGCCCTCATAAACTTAATTATTATTAACGTGGGCCAATCAAAATTTCATGCATTATTAACTGAATAATTACAAATTGTTGGTGGTCCGTAACATGAATAATCCCCATCTATTTCTCAAATCCAGTTCTTCATTACTAATTTGGATATTCATGGTCCTTGATCTAATCAGTAGCCCTGAAAAGGGAAAACTCTCATATGGCTTTTGCAAATGAAACCACATGACATTGAACAGCCAGCTTACCTTTTACTTGACCAGTGAACTTACTTGGGGTGTAAAGGAAAATAGAATCATCGTGACCAAAACAAGTCCAAAGTTACAAACCAAAATAGACAATATTTTTCCCCTCGCTGAGTCAAAGAAGTTCATCTGAATCTCATTCCAAATCTGTGGCAGTTACAGTAAACTTTTTTTTTAATATACTTCATGATGATCCTTTTTTGACACAAAAATCACTCTCAGTGATATTCATGGATGAACTTTGACAACATTCGTACTGCATCTCCATCCCCTCTATTTAAAATAAATGGCTGTAGGGTTGCCAACCCTCCAGGGTTGGCCTGGAATCTTCAGGGATTGAAGATCAATCTCCAGGACACTACTGTGTGCAAGCTTGGAGAAAAATATTAAGGAGATTAAAAAAGATTGTTTTTTTTTGTCAATTTCTTCAAACACTTCTCTTTACCAGATATAGAAATGTTGAAAATGGTCGGGGGGGGGGGGGGGGTTGCTGTTTGGCTGAGAGTCAAGCATCATCCAATTGGGTAATGAATCTTTTTGCTTTCCAATTGCATAGGAAGGCAGTGTGACATGAGGATGGATGTATTAGATGACTAACAGCTCAAGTGTGGGGGCAAGTCATGCGATGAAACCTCCAGGAATACATTTAATCATAGTTGGCACCTCTATAAATGGGCAAATGTTTGCATTAAAGGAACAAATGATGGAATGTCCTACAAAATTGCAAAGAGTTCATCTGCTGATACCAGCAACAGTGATATCTAGCAGCCAAAATTGTTCATGGGTAATGTAAGAGCTGACCTAAAACAGGATGTAAGAAAAATGCATATTAATTTTCTCATAATGTATTACCAAAACACATATGATTGATCACATTAGTTTTTGTCTCATTTTATATTCTCTCAGATGACAAAGGATGTACTTGAGAAAATGCTTACACTGATGCATCCTCCAGCATGTTACTAAGTATCACAAATATACAATTTCTGGGTAAGCATGCCTCATGTGATTCTCGAAAGTAAATGTCATCCATTATGAATATTATGTTATAGCCGCATCTAGAACTGCCAGAGTGCACCACTGTTATCATCACATCACAGAACAGGTTTGCTCATAGTTTTATTCTCTATTTAAAATCATTGCTAAATAATTGAAATTTGCAGTAGAATGAGCAAGAGCTTGAAAACAGAGTACACAATTTTTGGGCATCATGAATTAAGGCTTTTAAAAAGTTCGAGGGGTACAGGGAGATGCAGCGGGATACATGGTGGCCTCTTAAACTGAATGTCAATGGACGAAATGCATCTTTGACTTGGGACAGCAAGAACTGAATTTTCACACAGAGGAAGGGTCCCCAGTTAGCCAAAATATCACCAGAGGCCCGAATCTAGATGTCCTGCCCCCGAACCTGGAGGGAATGAGGTGGGTGGTGGGGGTTTGCATTTTGCACATCCATGGTTCATGGAGGCAGCTGAACATGTTATCTGTCAGATTCAATTTTTACTAGTGGGATGTCCAAAACACAACTTGTGCAGTTTAGACCTTTGAGGAGAATGTCTAAAGTTAGCAGAGTTCTATGGAGAGGTAGGATACCCTTTTGGAGAGGTAGGGTACTCCTTTGGGCATGGTCTTGGGACACCTTTGGGAAAATAAGGTGCCCTTTGAGAGAGATGGGATTGTTAAAAATAGACATGAATGTGCATAAAAAATGGATAAAATCACTGGAACTATCAAGCTCATTGGAAATGTCAAGTGAAACATCAAGGGAACTGTCAAGGGACCTGTCAAGGCATTGAAATCTCCTGCCATCTAAATATTTGACAAAGCTGTCTTCAGAGCTAAAATACAGAGTATGTGCTATTTCACTCTGCCTGCTGAAATAAGTCCAAGGTCTATCAGTATAGGAATAATGCTGCATGACTGATTCCATAACCTATCATTATGACAGTGGGTGTGCCTGTCAGTTCAGCTTGATTGACAACTCCAAGTACTTATAAGACAGGATATTGAGGACAGTGAGCAGGCCCCGCACCCCGCTTGCCAATACGTAAAATGACGCAGGATGACATCAGGCGGAACTCTCGACGTCAACCCGCGTCATTTCAATTTTCGGGTTGGCAGGGGCGCAGCCGAATCAGCTGTGCTCCCGCCGACCTGTCAATGACCAATTGAGGCCATTTAAAAAGTAATTGAACTCGTTAAAGGACCTGCCCTTCCAACCTTAAGGTTGATGGGCAGGCCGGGAGCCCTGACGGGCTTCAGAAAAAGCATGAAACCTCATCCGCGGGCAGGATGAGGTTTCATGTAGGTTTTTAAAAATTTAAAAGAAGTTTAATTAAAAGTGATGGACATGTCCCAACTCATGTGACAGTGTCACATGAGGAGACATGTCAGGGAAATTTTATTTTTCTATATTTAACATTTTTGAATTTGGCGCCGATATCCCTGAGGCAGCACTTAGCCTCAGGGAGATGAGTGTGCTCTTTTGTGCACATGCGCGAAAGAGCGCACTCTCGGCTTAGGGAATCCTCCTGCCCCACCCACATAGGGAGCGCATAGTGCTTCCTGGTGGACGTCACGCTGGGCGGGCCTTAATTGACCCGCCCACACAAAATGGTGGCGCGCCCCTAATTGGGGGTGCCGTTCGGAGGTGTGCCTGCATGTGCCCGCTCCTGAACTTCCCCCTGACAGGTGGGAAAATTCTGCCCATAGAGTTTTTGAGGTGGGACTATGAGTACAAATCCTTCTTGTTATAAGGGATCAAATGTTTGAAGGAATTTCAAAGTAATGAGTAGCAGGTCTCTCCCATGACGGATGTGGCGAGCCATTAAAACATTCATTGACTTTGGTGGGACCAGAAGAAACTTAGAACTTTATTTCATTTCCTATCAGCATGGTTCCTGAGGTCTGTCCAAAGTGGATATGTGGTCAGTTGGCATGGAGGGTTTAAGGCCAAAGGGTGGTGTGTTAGGAGCATGGTTTCACATGAGTTGGCACTAAATTGGCAAAAGGACTATAAAGGGTCTTGATAGAATGGGTGGAGAGGCATAGGTTGGAATAGGGTCTATAAAGATCCATGGGGTGGGTAGAGGGGCATAGATTGGCATGGAGGGTATGAGGTGTCATGGGGGTGGGTGGAGGGCATGAGCTGACGTAGGTGGGCATTGGTGGCCATAAGGAGTATGCAAGGAGCGAGGGAGTGTGGTGGTTGGGAGGTGAGTGCATGTGAAAGGGTGAGGACTGAAGGGCTGTTTTTTTGTAGGTGGGACAAAGTGCCGGATCACCAAGGCTGCCCTTTCGCCCAGCCCACCCCAGCACCTGGCAGCTCCTTTGCCCTCCCAACTGGTCGGGGGTGGGGAGCTGGCAGGAACGACTCCCATTGCACCTCACCAACCTCCCAGAGTCCCATCCCAGAATGAAAATCAGAAATTCCGGAGCTGTTTTCAGGAGCTGGTTTCGCAGGGCCAGGCATTCTCGCGACTCTGTGCTCTCAAACTGGGAGCGAAAATTCGGGTCCAAGAGTCTAAATTTGAACTGATTTCCAACAATGAGTTGGCAGTGACCAAAGTGCACAGTAAGTAACTAATCCAAGAATTTCACAGATGAGCAAAGAGATGGCAAATGTCACACTCAGTAGGCGGAAGAATTGTTCTCTGAAATTAAAGACAAGGTGCATTGCAGGGGCACATACATCACATGACACCTTCCCTGACCTGACTGAGGGTACTCAATGCTTACGGCTCTAAAAAAAGCCTTGAATATTTTTATTTCAAAATGAACCAACTGTCAAAGCACAAAGATAAAATCAACTCGGTCATTATCAAAAGATAGAACATGTAAAAAACATTCCCTCATTTGCAGAATGTTTTATTTTGGGATGGAACAGAACAGTATCATGCATTTCCATATGGCCCTTGGATCCAGATATAACTCAGAATGCAATAAGTGTACTATGGTCCATGTTGGGGGATTGGAGAACCACATTGTTTCTTAAATGTGGAAATTGGAGGAAAAAATAAAATTTACAATCCTATTTGCAATCAACTAGCTTGAATTTTAAGCCTTTCTAGCAAAACTAAACAGAGCCAACGTTTCACAATGATCCAGAAATTGTGGAACTGGTGCATCTGGTGGCAGGTGCCCTTCTGGTCATATTTCATTTGGAACCCAAGGCATTTCAGTTATTGAATTTAACACTGAGCTGCATGAAGAGATAGTAGAACTGGTGACCAAACGTTTGGTCAAAGAGGCAGGTTTAAGGAGCATCTTTAAGAAGGAGGAGTAGAGAGGTGGCAAGATATAAAGAGGGAAATTTTTATGCTATCAGAGATACAAAGTACAACTTTGTAAATCACAAGAGCAAACCTTGAGTTATGTCACCGTCTTCCAAAACCACATTCTCCCATTTCTAAGTATCTTCTGGTTTATTTTTATTTCCGCCATTTATGATTGTTCTGCTTGAATAGTTTTGCTTACAACTGCTGGCTATCTCTTCTTGGGTGGGAAGTGTTGCTGTTTGCTTTTTAATCAGACAACAAGGTTAATATAACACAAATGATCCTAAACCATGGGGACTGAAGGCAGGAGTGGGAGGATGTCAAACAGCCCTCTCTCTGGACAGGGAGATAATCTTTCAGTCAGTATTCTGGTCAGCATCTCTTCAGCATGTGGTGATTATTGATATACTTATTTACGTAACATATTTAATATTCTATGCCTAAAGCTTCACTGCAGGCAATAACACTGTGAAAGTCTAATGCATCCCACATGTCATTTTTATAGATATGTACCATACACAAAAATCATTAGTAATGGGCTGCTTCAAGTAATGCAGGAGAGTGGCATTTACACCAGCTGGAAGTGTTTTACTGGCATTAGGCAGAAGGATCCTGGCACAGTGTAGGCAAGATCACTAACGGCTGCCACAGCTGGCATTTTCAGTTGGGCCAGAAGCCATCATCTAGTGGATAAACATGCCAACTAAGTGGCAATCAATGACTCTTCCTGTGGCAAGAGGTTCTCGGAAACCAGAAGTATGGCAATGGAACAAAACAAGGAGACCCATCACCAAATCCAACAAAAAGAAATTAAATAAACACACTTACAATGTAGTTTTTCACTGTTCTGGCTTTTTCCCACCTTCAAGCAGCCTACACACACTTTCTCTCCCTCTTTTTTAATTCAATTAATTCTGTCCAACACACACGCCCAGACTATTGCTCCCAGGTTGGGTGTGCATAGTCAGGATGTTTCTCGGCTCTGCAAATCCAACCCAGAAACAGAGGCCTGGAGGGTCAGATTTTCATTCTGTGGGCTGGTGGGCTGCATTAGAAGTTGGGACTGCCAACCCCAGAACGAGTGCAGAGGCTGCCAGGTGTTGAGGTGGGATGAACAAGGGCCTATCTCTGTGCTCTGGCACTTTGTTTAAGTTATTTTCAAAAATGAATAAAACACAAAACGTCCCCCCCAAGCCCCACCCCTCATCCTTCACGCATCCTCATCCCTTCGCACACTCCCCATGCCCCATCCATGCTAACTCATGCCCCTCCAACCACCCCCATGGCCTCTCATAAGCCCAATGTCACCCCAAGCCCCTCTACTCAGTATCCCATAGCCCTGCATACCTCCAATGGCACTCCAGGCCCCCCTACACATGGTCCTTCATTTCCCCAATGCCATCCATTGTTTCTCTACCCACCTCCCCATGGCCCCTCATACCCCAATGCCACCCTTTGCCCCTCTACCCACCCCCCAAGGACAATCATTGCCCCTATGCCACCACATCCCCATGGCTCTTTATGGCCAATAGGACAATACAGTGCCAACTCATGCCAACACATGCCGTCCCCCAACCCTTTGCCCTTACCCCAGCCATGTCAACTAACCTACTAATCACCATGGGAAAACCTCAGGAGCAATTCTGACATAAAACAAATTTGTGTCTATTGATGATGTTACTATTATTAAAAAATGCACTTATTGTTAAAAATAACATTCAATGGGCTGAAATTCCTTCAACCATTCTCTAATGAAATCAAACATATCTATCCTATAACCACTTAGAGTTGCCAATCAAACTATTCACTTAACAGGCACCCCATTGTGAAAATGTTAGGTTGAAAAATCAGTCATGCAGCTCAAATCCTATAATTAAAACCCTCAGGCTAATGTCACCATATCGTGTAAAATTTCAAGCAATTTTTTAAAACTCCATACTCTTTTAAAATAAATGAAGTCCAGATTTAAATCCCTTGATGACTTTGACAGTTGTAATGAGCTTTCACAGTTCCAATGAGTTTTGGCAGTTCTTTGACAGCTTGACAGTTATTTGACAGTTTGACAGTTCTTTGACAGCTTGGACAGTTCCAATGAGTTTACGCTTGTTTTATACACAATTGTGTCCATTTTTAACGATCGCAAAGGACACCTGGCATGTTCCAAAGGGAGCCTTACCTCTCCGAAAGGTGTCCCGGGACAATATGCAAAGCGGCAACTTACCTCTTCAAAAAGGTAACCTGATTATGCAAATTAATCCACAAGTTTCAGAATTGCTCCTTTCAGGTCTAATCTGCACAATTCAGATTTTAGACACCTACCTCACCAAGGTCACACATGATTGGAGGCAGCTGCAGATTCATATGGGCAGATGCCTCCATGAACCATAGGTGTGTGATTTATAACCTGCCCCCATCCCCCACCCCACCAAAATTGTAGAAATTGGGTTCAGGGGTGGGACTTCCAGACTTGGGCTCTGTTGGAATTTTTGTACAGGCAACTGCATGAATTTCAGACCTTATTATTTTATTTCCGTTGCATCTGATCCTCTCACAGTGACCATGTCATGACTTTTGCTGTTTTTTGATTGGCGTATACACCACGAAAAGTACCTCACACCAAAAAAAATTTGCTTGACCAAAAAAAATTAATTTCACCAAAATATGAAAGTCCCAGTACAACAAGAAATGTTTACAATTCTTAGCATCAATCAGACACTTATTGTAATTTTGCTTATGTATTTCACTTGTAACGAGATTGTTTTATGACTCCAGTGCTTATCTGGAATCCTTAATGTGTGAAACAGGCTGCCAGAATGTAAATCATGTTTACAGTGAGTTTCATATCCAGCTGTTAAGCTCTCTGGTTACGTAATCACAGAACCAGCTTTAACATTGGGCTGTTCCTCTTTTCCCAGAAAATAGGGGATTTGGGGAACAGATTGCAAGCTCTGTGATCTCTGATTTGATGAATTCCTTCAAGTGGAAGCTTGACCTGATTCTGCCTGAGCCAGACATCACCTTGTACAAGAATTAGTTACCCTGTTACATAAACCAACTGATACTGTGGACTAGTTTCAGGGTCAAAGAGGGGTTTTCCACATTTCTCCCCTTTAATCGGCCTTCAGTTTCTATTTGTTGTGTTTCCTCTCCCAGGAGATTACAAGGGGCCAGTTGGAACATAAAGCATCACAACTGTGTCGGGCAGTCTGGATAGGCCAGTAGGGCCTGAAATTTTTGGATTGTGGTATGTCGCCTCCCACTGTCCGAAGATTCGGCGGGGAACACATCTCTGCCGACTCCAAGTGCCACGCAGCCATTTCTCGTAGCCATTTTATGCTAGAATGAGCGTTAAATGGCTGCAGTTAAGGGTTCTGTCCCTCACTCAGGAGGAAGCCATGCCTTAGAGAGCTGCTGACCAACCTGATTGGCCGGCAGCTCTCTAGATCCTACAGCGACAGTGCTGCAGTGGAAGAGGAAGTTCAGGAGGATATTGGAGCCTAAGTCCGGGGAGTGGAGGACTAGCTAAGTTTAAGGGGTCCCAGGGCGGGGAGATAGGGAAGGCCTGGGGGGGCACAAAGGGGTCTCAAGTGGAGGTCCAGAGGCCACCAGATCTTAAAAGGGGGGGGTTGCCCTGCTTAAGAAAGGGGCTCCTGATGGAGACACCACCCCCCACCCCCCTCTGCCCTCTCCCCACAACTTACAGTCTGGGATCCAACTCTGTTTAATTTTAGCCTTCCCCACACCAACTCAAACCACCTGCCAGCCTAAAAAGTGAGGCTGGGAAGGAAATGGCCCTTAAGTGGCCAATAATTGGCCTCATTAGGGCTTCAACTGGGACAAGCACGGGCTTTCTGTCTGAGGTGTTGCCCGCTCCGGTGTAAAATCACTGTGTGGTTAGGGCGGGTGGGAACCCGGAGGTAATCTCATCCCTTCAATTTCACACAGCCCTATCCCCCGCTTGAAAGACCACCCGTGGGGAGTGTAAGATTCTGGCTTAGGCCTTTTTCTATCTTGTTATTTTTGCATGTTCCTATGAGTAAACTTCAAACTGTATTTGATTGATATTTGTTATGAATAAAGTTCTATCTGATTGTTAACTGCACAGCTATCAATGACTTTTATTGTTCATGACTGTTCAAGACGACTGTGACTGAAATAGTATAAGACATTGGTGCTAATTTTTACAATCAACAAAGTTAATATTATCCTGTCAATATGCAACATTTTCCCCCTGTCGGGGGGGTGGGGGGAATGTGTGGGAGCAGGCGTGGGCGGGCAGGTTCCCTTTTGACACCCCATGAAGGAGGTGCACCGCCAATTAAGGCCCGCCCAGCATGACGTCTGCTTGGAAGCGCTGTGTGCTCCCTGTGTGGGCAGTGGGGGAGGGTGGGATTCCCTGGGCCGGGACTACGCATGCACGCGGAAGAGCGCACAGGTCTTCTTGAGGCAAAGCACTGCCTCAGGGAGATCGCTGGAAGTTTCAAAAATTTGTGGAAGTGTGGAAAAAAAAATCCTGACGTCCCCTCATGTGACACTGTCACATGAGCTGGGACATGTCAATTTCTTTTATTTTGACATTTCATAAACATTTTAAAGCCCTCATGAAACCTCATCCCACCCATGGATGAGGTTTCATGGTTTTTCTAAAGGCCGCCTGGCCTCTTTACCTGCCCACCAACCTTAAGGTTGGACAGGCAGGCCCTTTAATTAGCTTAATTACTTTTGTAAAGGCCTTAAGTGGCCATTGACAGGTGGCTGCGTGCCTGCTGAACTGAAAATATAAATGACACGGGGTGATGTCAGGAGACACACGCTCGGCATCACCCTGCGTCATTTTACGCATCGATGAGCGGGTCCTGCCCCCGCTCACCGACCGGAAGAAGCAGCCCGATGTTCTGAGTAGTTGTAACACAGTGTAATGGCTAATTTAGTCATAGTGCAGGCCCACCATCACCAATCCAATACATTCTGAAATCCAGCACCGTAAATCAATAACAGTCCTGTGTCTTACATTACTGTCTATATCTGTCTGTAGAAATACAGTGAGAAAATAGAATGAATATAATTATTAGGAATTATGACTGTTGCACCATGATTATACAAGCATAAGTTAAGACTTGGAAAGGAAACAGCGACATGGTCCATTAAAGCTCATCACTCTCATATTCCCACACCCTACTTAGTTTATTTTGTGCCTAGATGCATTTTATTTCATACTTTTTCCATGCTATTCCATCTACGAGGTTATTATGAACATGAATTATACTCTGACTCAATTTCTTTCAGCCCGCAAAGTGTAATAGAAATCAGGAACTCTGTTTAATTTGGAGCAGGCAGTGCCATCGACCATAAGGGCATCATGAAAAGGGATGGGGCTGGTACATTGCTGATCATCCTGACAAAAAGTGTCTACCAGCTCAGCCTCATGTCCCCTCTCTCCCACCCCACAACAATGAATACTTACACCAACCAGCCACCCTTACCCGAACCTGATCCAGGAAACAAAACCACAACATAAGACAGGGCAAGTAACTTAAACGGCCAGTTTGCCTGCAGCAAATTGTCAAACTGGCCAGTATAAAAATCCTTAACAACCTCTGACCACTATAGCCTGCACATATTAAGACCTAGCAAGATGTCACAGTACAACACCAACCTGCCCAAAGAGCAAAATGTCATAGTCACCTGTCAGCAATATACTAATGATCTGACCGTGGGGGACTTGCATTGACACTGGGTCAGGACACTGGAAGCACCACAAAACTGCCTTTGATAAGTGAGAGCTGGAGTTTCCAGCCTCTTGTTTTCATATATTACCAAAACCAGTGATAGAAATCAAATTAAAACACCTCAGGATGTCACAAGCACATGAGAGTATTGAAAATAATGCATCGATATTCTAGCTTTCTTACTCTTACAATACGTACTCCAGCGCCCAGACCAGATACACCCTTTAGGACATAAGATGTTTATTACTGATTTAGAGGGACTATCACCATTACAGAGCACCAATGAGCAGGGGGAATGGGAGGGAATGTGGGAGGCGAAAATGTTAAATTACATGAGGGAGCTCCAGCATTGAAACCTTGCAAACTTTATCCTTTAGTTTATGAAGCCTATCTCCAAAACTCATCACTGCAGAGGCACTATCTGTTTGTCATGTGTGTGTGTATACATGCATGGGCGCGCGCACTGGGGTATTTTTGAAAAGGGATAGGTAATTATACTTACAGTGCACAATTGCATGTGTACCAGTTCTTGTAACTCGCTTTAAAAAAAGTTTTGTTTTATAATAAATCAATCATTCTGAGTTTATTGAAAGAAGCCTTGTTAAAATCTTCTTTATTCTGGGTAACAGTAGTGAAGATAAATAATTGTCCATTTTGGTGGAATTAAACTTTTAAGCTAATGGTATGACCTGTGGAATAGTGGGGCTAGTTAAACTGTACACTCCTTGCATTCATGGAACTTTTCTGCTGTTCTACCATTTATTTTTGAAACTCTGCTTGTCTGTGAGCTGCAAGTCAGATCTTCAGCTTTGTCCGAATCTCAGGCTTTGAATCACCTGTCAAGTCTCTTTGTATTTGGATGGCAGAAAATATCCAGCCACATGAAAGCAGGTAATAATCCCTTCCTTTCCCCTCCTCCAGTATTCCAGAGGGAATTGTCTCACTCCCACCTGCTGTTCCATGTAAGACACCATGAAAGAACTTAGCTGTCAGAGGTACATATGATTGAGTCATAGTTAGCCCTGAGACTCCAACTGATGGACAGGGTCAATAAAAATCTGCAGGCAACTGCAGTAAAAAAAACTTGGAGAGTAATAATGGGAAAACCCACAGGATGTGGTACCTCAAAATCTTATTAGCAGACCCTATTTATCCTCCCTTTCTGTTAAAGAACACAATGATGCAGCACCAGGGATTTTTATTAAAAAGGAATCGCTGCTATTTTGGGGAAAGAGAGAGCATATTTAAGGAGTTATGCAACTTAGGAAAGAAGAGAAAGAAGTTTGTGCTCTAAATTATGTTTGGCTCACATTTTTATCAGTAAAATTAAGTTTTCCCAACAATTGGAGCAGAAATCCCTCCAAGTATCAGAACATTCACAATGCAATAATTTAGTCGGCTCTCTGCTTGTTCATCTTTGACTGAGCTGCAGTGTTGTTTCATTTTTTTGTTGATAAGGAGGGCTTGCATTTATATAGTGCCATTCATGACCACAAGACCAAAGCACTTTACAGACAATGACGTGTGATCATCGTTGTAATGTTAGTGCATGTAGGTATACAACAAGGAGATGATAAGGATACTGTGCACCTGTACAAATGCTACCATAACAATTGCAGCAGTTGGAGTGATGAGCAGACAATAGTTACTTGAAGTTAACTTCTGATTTATGCATGTAAACTCGTGAACCACTTCAAATGGTAAAGCAGCTGCTTGCGAGGTAATTGTCCTACATCTTCAAGTGACAGCATTTCACATTTATCTAATCTTATCTTCTAATTTTTGTCATCCATACTGGCATCCTACATCCATGGACCTTGGCCTTTCATCCACATTAATTAAAAACGGTTCATGGCAGGGTAAGGCCGAGACTAATATTGATTGTATGAGTTGTTTGTCATGTAAAACAGGGCATGCTATTAAATCATTACATTCAATTTCTTTGGTTATTTTTCATTTGTGAGGGGGAGGGGGTTGGGAGGATAGCGGCTTCCAGTATAAATAATCAGCTGAAACTGGTTTCCTATTGACCTTCACCATAATGCTTTTTGGGGGTCAAGTTCAGGATCACCCCAAGCCTCAGGGGATTATTGAAGTATCATGTTTTAATAACTTTGGATTTATATGGTGGAATGCATTTGTTTTGTGAGGAAGGGCATTTGGAAAGAACGTGGTTGGTAAGGTGGCCATAAATATGGATAAGAGTTTATACGGAGCAATAGGTTAAAGAAGAACAGCTTGCCAATGATCACAGAGGAGAGTGTCTAATGCTGGTCTAGTTGGAGGTTGAAATCACCAAGGCTGAGAAGAAACTCAATGCAGCGGCTAAGGGAGGAAAGGAATGAGAATATCTCAGTGAAAACCTTATAATAAAGGTTGGATGGGGAATAGAGAATGAGAATTTTAAAGGAGAGGCAAGGTTTGGATAGAACAAAGTGAGTAACCATGGTGACAAACTGGAGATGGAATCCTTTGAGCTATAGTTCAGGTCTAACAATTAAAACATGAATAATTGCAATTTCCCTTTTACAAATTCCTCATTTAGACATAGAGAACTTAGGGCATAAAAGGAAGCCATTCAGACCACCCCTTCTGTGCCAGCCAAAAAATAGTTATCCAGCCTAATCCCACTTTCCAGCACTTGTCTGTAGCCCTCTCAGGTATGGCACTGCAAGTGCATGTCCACATGCTTTGTAAATAGGATAAAGACTTCTGCCTCCACCACCCTTTCAGTCAGTGAGTTCCAGATCCTCACCACCCACTGGGTGAAAATGTTTCTCCTCTAATCCCAATTATTTTAAATCTGTTTAATCATACCTGTGACTACCACCACTGGTTTCTTTATCACAGAAGACAGAACAAAAATTGTGTGTCAAGGAAACATTTTTTTACTCTTGGTTTGTTTATCTAAGTGAGTTAAACCAAACTTTGTTGCATTTCTCATGATAGGCTTCTTTCCTCAGTTCAGTCAGAAGGAAGCAGTGACAAATTTATTTTCTGAACAATTTTGGAGCTCAAGAGTGATTTGTTATATGAAAATTCAAAATCTGCATAAACCCCAAAACTTGCCCAAGTCTTCCTGGAGCTCCACAATGTTAGTTCATCCTAAAGCTTCTAGATTTTCAAACTCTCCTTCTCAGTACAGCTAGGCCTTGTGACTGCCCTCCCTCCATTTCCTGATCTTAAAACCACCTCAATGATAACATCAATTTTTTTTAATGAAAACTCTGACTCCTGTGAAGAAAGCTGTGAAGGCTCTGCTGGCATCAAAAAGGTGTGCAATTAGAGTACATTCATCACAAAGTAAAAAAAAAAATTTAAAAAATGGAAAGAACTGGTTAATTACCATTTCCTGCAGTACATTTTGTAAGATCCACAATCTGGCATCTCCTTGGGGCAAGAACTGAGATTTGCCAACAATCCACATTCACTTCCTTAAGCATATAAGCTCTATTTAACCTGAGAATGCACAGACTTTGGCCAACTGTTAGGACATGAATAAAGGCCTTAAAAAGAACAGGACAAGTTAATCACAATCTACTTCAGCAGCTAAATATTGTAACTCACCTCTGGACCGCAAACTAACCGTGAGCAGTGCCATAAATATACAAGTGAGCATTGTTCTCTTGTGACTAATCCCCATTGTTTTCCAAAAGGTCTGAACTTTGCATCAGTGATAGATACAGGGATAACAGCAAAAAAATGCGGATGCCGGAAATCCAAAACAAAAATAAAAATAAAAATCCAAAACAAAAATAAAAATACCTGGAAAAGCTCAGCAAGTCTGGCAGCATCTGCAGAGAGGAACACAGTTAACGTTTCGAGTCCGTATGAATTTTCAACAGAACTAAATAAAAAAGATAGATACAAGAAGATGGATGCTGTCAATCACAAGTGATGAATTGATTGCTGAGCAGGTACTCACTTGGGGCAAGATGAACAGTGAAGAATTAGACGTTCAATATACTTGAAATAGGCCTGATTTTTTTTAAAAACAAGACTATAATTTATCATTTTGACCAATTTATGTTCAGTGATACGTAATGTGGTACTGGAGGTTTCTCAGAATGGGTAATCAATGCATTATTGAATAAGGAATAAACATCGAATGATGCTAACAAACTACCAATTCAAAGACAATCATGTATAGGCACTTTAAGGAGCAAGTTCTTGAAAATTGTTCAACTTAGTCTGCAAATATATTGACTAATCATCAGAATTCTATTCCACATGAAGACGAGTTCCAACAAAAGGTCAAAAAAATTAGTATTTAGCTCAAAATCCCTGGGTATTGTGATGGTTTATAGAATCTTTATTCAAGCTGTCTTCTCTAAGAAATAGTCATAGAGTCATAGAGGCCTACAGCAAAGAAAAAGGCCCTTCGGTCCATCAAGAGTATAAATATTTCTTTTAATAATTGATACTTTTTCTTAACTTTCTGCCCTAGCTACCATCCCTCAACTGAGGTTAAGAATTTAAGCCTATTGCACGACTCTGCTGCTGCTGATTTCCAATAAAGCTCTGGAAATTAAACTGGACATCTCACTGACCCGTTTTTATTCATTTTTTAAAAATTTGCCACCTGTTGTCCAATTTCTTGCTCCATGTGTATAATTAGTTACATAAGGCTTAAGTTCAGGAAGCTGTTGTTAACTCTCTCATTATCCATCACCCTGAAATTTCTGGCCATGTCCAAGATCAACAAGAATAGTTCCTTGCAGGAACATTTCCAGTGGTGATTTTGTTGCCCACATTCTGTAGCATTCAAATTCTGCTTCTCACACTTGGTGAATCATTTGTTGCAGTGTGGGATATCTCGCTTTCTGTAGAGTATCCAAGTAAACCTCACTTAAATTATTAGCATTGCTGCGGTCATAAAGTCAGCATTCACTGCAACTGCATAATTATATTGATTTTCATAGAAAATACAACATGGCAACAAGCCTTTTGACCCAACTTGTCTGTGCTAATGTTTATCCTCCACATGTTCAGCAGTTTGAACAAAAGTGCAACCAGCTGTGAAGAGGACAGAGCTAATGTTGAATGTCCATTAAGCTAATGAAGGGACTCACCCATTCTGCTTTGTTTTCCTGTCAGAAGCTGACTTGCCTAACATTCAATTATGGAATTTATTTATCACTTTGAGTTACACAATTTTCTTTTTCACTACTACTTAACATGGCTCAAGTGGAGGAAGAGAAATTGCTATGATGAGCTGGATTTTCATCCTTGAGGCAGGTAGCGGGAGTCGGGAAGATGCCCAGCTTGGAAAAAAATGCCAGCGAGGATGGGAGTTTCATTGTGAGAGGATGGGGGTTGGGCGGGGGGGGACCGGGGGGGGGTGCGGGGGTGATGTAGGCTGCGGTCAGTGGAAAGCTATCAATGAATATCTGTTTAAAGGTGTTTTTTTTTTACATATCCTACTGTCGCTATAGGGTTCTGAGGCAGCCACAAGTGCTGCTGGCTGTGGTGGTGGCCCGTTTGAAGGCCCGCCTTGGTGCTGTGAGGCTTTGTCCCAGTTAAAATAAAAGCAGAAAGACGCTGCAATCCTCACCCCCACACTCCCACACCATATCCATACCACCTCATGCCTTCCACCCACCAAGGCCCCTCTTGTGGCCATGCTAAGCTACACCCCTCAAACAACCCCTATGGCTCCTCATGCCCCCCCATGCCAAGCAATGGAACTTCCAAGCCAATTCACCCACTAGACACCATATAGAAGCAATGAACCCGATAGAGGCAGTAGGGTGTGTAAAAATGCTTTTAAAATGTCATTCATTGAAAACTTTCCACTTATTAAAAAAACTTAAGCAAGTTGCACTGGCGAGCTGCATTTGGCTTGGAACATTGAGGTTTGTTTGGCTATCTTGCTTCCGGCAGTACTCTTGGTCATCAGTACCAGACTTCGCAGGCAGCACCACATCATTTTTAGGAGGGCTAATGGGCAAATCTCTACCACCAGACCAGCCGTAAGGCAGAGGAGGTTTTTCAAAGGCTACGGGGCCAGTTCTTGCTTAGGGAAGAGAGAGAAGTGGCCTCAGGCAAGGGAAGATGCTGCAGGGCAGGGGCTGTACTGGGGAGTGGGGGTATCCCAGGGTGTGTGTGAGGACACATGTTGATCTATGCAAGTGGCCTCAAGATGGTGAGGGCTGGGGAAGCAGTCTCCAGGAGAGATGAGGCCAGATGGAGATGTGAGGGTGTGTGTGAGAGAGTGAGTGGTGATGTCCCTTGAACTGCCAGTGAATGAGATGCCAGCAAACGTGTGATGGGCTTGTGAGTGCGTGAGTTTAGAATGCTGAGATGTTTGCCTTACCCTAGCAGCAAGGATGAGCTCATTCATCCTCTTCCTGCACTGGATGGCCAACTTCTTCTGGCATTGGCATTGACCACCAGTACTATCGCCTACCAAGCAGGAGTGGTGAGATTGCTGGACCTCCTGCGGCTGGAGTCGGAATGGACGACATCACGGTGGGCCTTCAAAAGACTTTCCGGTGATGGGTGACTGAACTCTTCTTGGCTTTCAGTGCCATGGCTTCACTGGAGCAGTCCTGGGCTGCAAGCATTGAGAACTGTGTGGGCGGCCACAGTTTAGATATGGCACCTGGAGTGAAGAAATGGCGAGGTAAGGGTGTGGCGGATGATTCAGAGGTCACCTGCCAGTGAGATGGCGTGTTTCCTTTGGCTGCATAATTAATGAGGCGGGATTGGGACAATATGGTGTGAAAAGCTGCCTTTGCGGCCGGGGCATAAAATATCCTTTATCCTGCCCACGGCCGCACTAATTACAAATTTGGGATGATTCTGCCCTTGAACACATGAAGGAAATGGAAAGGGTGGCCAAAGAAATATGGAAACTGACAAAGAAAAGATTACCTGTGCTCTATGTGTAAAACTGACAAGGTATACTAAGCATTATTTTAAAAAGTCACTGTTTTATGTTACAACAGAATACTCAGGATTTTCTTGTAATAGAACCTTTGTTATTTTTCTCTATCTCTCTGTCATGCTATCTCCTACCTACCACTGTAAGTAATGTTTTCTGTTACCATTATTGTGTTCTTTATCTTTTTACTATTCTGTTAAAGATATTTAAAGCAATCCCAAGTTGTATTGTAGAGATGCCAAACCAGGTGAAATCTGTTATGACCAATGCAGTTGGTAATGTGGAGTTATTTAAAAAATCCCAGCAGGAAACTTTAAACAACTGTCATAACCAATAATTTAAGTGCTATGTTTGAGATGTGACTCTAAACTTAGGAATAAAGACAACTAGTTCTCGAGGTTTTACATTAAACTAAATGAAACATTTTATTAATTTACACAGGTCAAATATATATACATATAGCTACAAAGTACTACTATCATAACTTTTAACAAATTCCCAAACTAATTTCCATTAAGGCAACAGCAACCCAAAGGGTAGAATATTACCCCTGTTGGGGGTGTTGTGCAGGGGCGGGCGCAGACCTGATAGGCGACCCCAATTGGGTCCCTGCCGCCATTTTATGTAGGCAGGCCAATTAAGGCCCGCCCAGCGTGATGTGCGCCCGGAAGTGCTGTGCACTCCCTGTGCGGGCGGGTGGGGGGGGTTGGTTCCCTGAGTCTAGAGTGTGCTCTTTCGCGCATGCTTAGTTTTAAGTTTAAAACTTAATTTTACATTTTAACAGTTCAATAAACTGTTCTAAAATTTTTTAAGACATGTCCCCTCATGTGACACTGTCAAATGAGCTGGGACATGTGCATTAACTTTAATAAAAATTTTCCTGAAAATTTTAAATCATTCATGAAACCTCATCCCACCCGTGGATGAGGTTCCATGAAAAATGCTAAGGCCGCCTGGGATCTTTGCCTGCCCGCCAACCTTAAGGTTGGACAGGCGGCTTTCTCAACAGGCTTAATTAGTTCATTATTGGCCTTAATAAGCCTTTGACAGTTCAGCCAGCGCACAGCCGACTTGGCTGCACGCCCACCGAACTGAAACTCTAAGTGACGCGCGGTAACGTCGGGACGCATGCCCAACATCACCCCGTGTAACTTCACCCCTCGGCGAGCAGGCCCGCCCCTGCTCACCGAGCCAAAGATTCAGCCAAACACCAGGCAAAGAATTTTCACCTTACGAATTCAAAATGAGGTTATTTTCACTGTGGAGCCAATTGGAGGCTTGCTGCTGCCTTTTGACCTTACGCTGCACACCCAAAAACTACCACCACTGACTGAATTCAAATTTTCATTGGCCCATCAGTCTCTTTGAACTTTACCTTTTAACAATGAAACCCTATTCATAGTACCAATTTCATTAGTAATATAAACACATTGCTTGGTAGATGCTAGAAAGGCATCAGTTTTCACTCCACTTCTTGAATGCTCTATTCAAAAAATGCAAATGCACGCTATCTCTCTTACATATCAAAACTAGTACATATCAATGCACCCAGACTAACTCTCTTTAATCCAATTAAGATACACCCATAGACTAACCTTGATTTTAAAAGAAAAATATTTCCCAAAATATTATATACATTAATAGCTTCATGACACATCTTCAACTGACTGGCAACACAATAATAATCCACTGCTGATACTTCAGGTTTTGGAACAAAATCAGGTACATTAAATGCAATAAGCAAAACATTTACTCATTTTGTCATACATTGAGTTGGTTACTCAGGCAAGGCCCATGGATAATATGAGTGGCAGATCATGAGATTACACACAACGCCTCTGAAAACAACGGAATTTCAAGAAATTGTTGCCTATAAACATGTGCTGAATTACAATTTTTCATCTAAATAATGAGAAATTGGAAAGGCAATGGGCCGGATTTTCTCATTTCAAATGGGGATAGAATAGAGGTAGAACGGCAAATAAATAGCACCGGTGACCTGCATGCTAGCCTGCTGCCTCCGTTCCTGACTCTGCTGACTTTGCTGAGGATGGACTGGCAGTGGGTTGTGGTTGTGGGGTGTGGGATGGGGGGGGTGCAGTGAAGGAGTAGTGTCGGACAGGAAAATGAAGTTGCTCTACTTGTTAATTGGGCATGTTGAGGTCATTAGGGAGTTCATTAAGAGCTCACTCTCTATCATCCTGAGATTTTCATGGAGGCGGGCAGTGGTTAGGAGTTCTGTGAAGCTCACCAGCTCCAGCCTGGCAGGAGCAGTAGTGGCAGGGCTGAAACAGTTTTATTTGATGGAAAATGTGCAAATTTAGACAAATTACTGAGCAGGAATGAAATTTTAATAAGCAATTTTTCTCTACACTAACCCAGGGCCCAACTATCCATTTCCCATGTCCACTTTCAAGATGAGGATCCTCTCTTTTTATTTAAGACCAAACACAGACAGCAGCCACAGCAATGGCTGCCTCCTTCGACAACACCTTCCAAACCCGTGACCTCTACCATCTAGAAGGACAAGGGCAGCAGATGCCTAGGAACACCACCAACTGGAAGTTCCCCTCCAAGCCACTCACCATCCTGACGTTGGAATATGTCACCATTCCTTCACTGTCACTGGGTCAAAATCTTGGAAATCCCTTCCTAACAGCACTGTGGGTGTACCTACAGCAGATGGACTGCAGCGGTACTGGTGTCCCACTGCCATTCCTGCCATTTCCCACCATCACCCCCCAACCACCCCACACATCCTCCCCACCACCACCACCACCCCCTGCCACCCCGGGTCCCAGCCATTAATTTGATGGCAGACCCATCTCTAGGGTCATTAAGACCTCGGCCCTGGGAAACTCCCATCTCCTGGCAAGTTGGTAACAGAAGCAGGAACACAAGACAGGATTGGTCCTGCTTCCTGATTCTAGCCTCGCATGGGAAAATCCGGCCTGATATATATCTTCGGAAGCAAAAAAATGGTGGGTTTTACACCAAGAATCGAGTAATTGAAAATCAGTTGGACCTTTGGACAGAATATGTAACCAGAGGCCTTGCTTCAATGGATTCTCCTTTTACTTTCCACAGTTGAAATGTTACCCTGGTGTGGCATGTCTGCAGTGCTTATTAGGATTGATATAAGCATATCAAACAAAATAAAATCCTACATTCAACATGGTAATGGATGTCTAGATAAAGTAGGTACAGGGTCAGAAGAGAATGCTGCAGTCCATCAAACTAGTCCCCGCATTTGAAAAAGCACCAAATTTTACTTTATCTCCTGCACATGTAAAACACTTGCTCTTTTAAAAAACCCCTAGTTCCTTGTTCAATTTGCTAATGCCATCCACCTCCATTGTGTCCTTGGGCAGTCTGCTCTACACATTTACCAATCTCTGCCTAATGAAGTTTGCCCATCTTCTGAGCTTGAGTATATGGTCTATTGTTATAGAATTGATTTTGTCCACATAATAGGATTGAATTTATCAATGTCCCTTAGAATCTTGTACACTTCAATTAGATTTCTTATTTTGTTTGGTATACTTGTTTTCAACTTGTTTTAGCATCTCTAACTATCAAAGTGCCAAATCCAAAGTAAAATGTTAGCTGCCTGCTCCATGGACTAAACAAATTAATGGGCCAAAACCATTTACGCTGTCCTCCACTTTAACTTGCCACCCGACAATGGGCTCTGTCTCAACGGAAGTATTGAATATGTTTGAGGAACTGCCCAGAATCAGCACTTCTTATAAATTATCATTCCTTCTTCCGCTCCTGTGGAAAAGATCATGCTGGCCAGGATTTTCCATGCCCATTGTTGTTCAGTGGCATAAGTGTACAATATGGCGAGAAGGCCAAAAATTGGTTTCACCACGTCATGAAACCAGTTTGCAATCGTCCGCTCAGCCTGTCGAGGTGGGCCACATTCCCCGCCATCAGACGTTGGGAACCCCATAGTGATGAGTGATTCTACCAGATGGTAGAATTGAATTCAATAAAAATCTGGAATTAAAAGCCTAATAACCATGAAACCATTGTCCATTGTCCGTTATCATAAGCATTTCACCGACACCCAGTTTGGGTTCCACCAGGGCCACTCAGCTTCTGACCTCATTACAGCCTTAATTCAAATATGGACAAAAGAGCTAAACTCCCAAGGTGAGGTGAGAGTGACTGCCCTTGATATCAAGGCCGCATATGACCGAGTGTGGAATCAAGGGGAACTGGAGTCAATGGGAATGAAGGGGAACACTCTCCACTGGTTAGAGTCATACCTAGCACAAAAGAAGATGGTTGTGGTTGTTGGAGATCAATCATCTCAGCTCCATGACATCACTGCAGGAGTTCCTCAGGGTAGTGCCCTCAGCCCAACCATCTTCAGCTGCTTCATCAATGACCTTCCTTCCATCATAAGGTCAGAAATAGGGATGTTTGCTGATGATTGCACAATGTTCAGCATGATTTGCGACTCCACAGATGCTGGAACAGTCCATGTCCAAATGCAGCAAGACCTGGATAATATCCAGGCTTGGGCTGACAAGCGACAAGTAACATTCACGCCACACAAGTGCCAGGCAATGACCAGCGCCAACAAGAGAGAACCTAACCATCAGCCCTTGATATTTAATCGCATTACCATCACTTAATCCACCACTATCAACCTCCTGTGGGGTTGCCATTGACTAGAAACTGAACTGGACTAGCCATATAAATACTATGGCTACAAGAGCAGGTCAGAGGCTAGGAATCCTGCGATGAGTAACTCACCTCCTGACTCCCTGAAGTCTGTCCGCCATCTACAAGGCATAAGTCAGGAGTGTGATGGAATACTCCCCACTTGCTGGATGAGTGCATCTCCCACAACACTCAAGAAGCTTGACACCATCTACGTGTCAGGACAAAGCAGCCCGCTTGATTGGCATCACATCCACAAATATTCACTCCCTCCACCACCGATGCACAGTAGTAGCAGTATGTACCATCTGCAAGATGCACTGCAGGAAATCACCAAGGTTCCTTAGACAGCACTTTCCAAACCCATGGCCACCACCAACTAGAAGGACAAGGGCAGCAGATAGCTAGGGGCATCACCACCTGAAAGTTCCCCTCCAAGTAACTCACAATCCTGACTTGGAAATATATCACTGTTCCTTCACAGGTGTAAGGCGGGGTTGGGGGGGGGGGGGGGGGGGGGGGGAAGCTGTAAGAGAAGGATTTAAGAGGAGGAAGAAGGAGTGCGGAGAGGGGAAGGAGTCCAGCGGGAGGAACGAGTGCACAGAGGGGAGGGAGTCCTGTGAGGAGGAAGGAGTGCACAGACTGGAAGGAGTCATTGGGGGAGGAAGGAGTGCGGAGAGGGGAGGCAGTCCAGGGGGAGGAAACAGTGCAGAGAAGGGGCGAAAATCCAGGGAGAGGAAGGAGTGCAGAGAGGGGCAGTAAATTCGGGAGAAATAAGGGGGGGTGGAAGGTGCATGGGAAGGGGTGCAGAGAGGGAAGGGTGTCAATGGGGAAGAAGGGGTGCGGAGGGGGGAGGGAGGGGTGCGGAGAGGGGAGGGTGTCCGGTGGAAGGAAAGGGTGCTGAGAGGGTAGGGTGTTGGAGGGGAGCAACGAGTGAGGAGAGAGGAGGGAGTCTAGGGGGAGGGAGGAGTGTGGAGAAGAGAGTAAGGATGGAGGAAGAAGTAAGGATGGAGGAAGGAAGATGGGGTAAAGCTGGAAGAAGAAGTGAGGTTGTCTGAGGGAGTCAGGAAGGGGGAAGGAGTAAGACTGGAGGAAGAAGTGTGGCTGGAGGGAGAGGTAAGGCTGGAGGAAGGAGTCGGGAGGGATGAAGGACTAAGGGTGGTGGAAAAATGAGAGTCTCTAAGTGAGTCAGGAAGTGGGAGGAACTAAGTATGGGGAGTCAGGGGGTTGGGAGGACTTGGTGGGGGGAGGGGAGCAGAGAGGGCGTGTCTAGATGCACGTGCAAGGGAGGGGTCTGATGTGTCCACAATAGCCTCCTGGCGACCGAACTAAGTGTGGGCATGGTATGAGGCAATGGTGAGAATGTGACCTGGAGCAGAGTGAGGCGTTAGGTGGAGGGGGGGCGGTGGGGTGTGGGGTGGGGGTGAGGACTTGACAGTAGCAGTAGAAGGGACATCGACGGTGGTTGTTGGGGGCTTGGAGGCAGACACGGACCATGCCGGTGGGATGGCGGAGGTCAGGGAAGTGAATATGGATGGGGGTGGGATTTTCAGGCAGGAAGGGAAGGTGCACATTCACCTGGACATCCCCGAAGGAAAAGGGTCGTGGCTGGTAGGTCCCGGAGGGGTTGTGGAAGGTGATGCCAGAGGGGTCAACAGTGACGGGGGAAAGGAAATGGGTGACTGGGGGAGGGGAAAAGATGGGGGAGCTGATCAAAAAACGAATCCAGGCCATGCTGTACAAATCGAAAGTGAAACGACAGTCGTGGTAGGTGAGATCAGGTGCTGCATGGGAGTGTGATCACTGGGTGGGCAGAGATGCAGGTCAACTCAGATGGACAACTGAAAACGAACCCCAGCAGGCAGCATTGAAAACGCTTAGGTCATTGAAGTGAGTGTGATACATGAAGGATCTGTGTGGGTGATAGAGCGCTTACACTAGGGTCCGAAAGGACCTGTCACACACACTTCTCCCTCCAGAATCACTCGTTGGCCAGCTGCTCCCTCTGAAGTGACAGAGGATGAGGTTGAGGGGCTCACAGGCAAAGAGGACTCAGAAGCGGAGCACAGCCTCTAAGATTCCTGAGTGGATGACCCTGGGGCATCCAGCTGCTCCCCCTCCCTTCGAGTGCCCAAAGGCCCCAGCCTGGCTCCTTGAAGGGAAGGAACTCCTGGAGGGATGTCGAGGTGCCCCGTTTCCCTCTCACGATGCCACAACAGAAAGTAACCCATGGATCCTTCGATGGAGTGCAGGTCAGCACACATCTCCACATTCTACTGAACCAGGGTTCACCATGGCATCTGCCATCCTCCCCATGGAGACCTCC